>NC_139022.1:119292143-119892143 GCF_964662115.1 Mustela nivalis | reverse complement strand
CGCCCATGGGGACAGACAGAGGATGTAAGTAGGTGAGGTAGGCCAGGCAGTGGGGAATCAGCACAGCACTCAAGGATTTATGCCCATCAGAAGAGGGTACTGATGGTTGCCTTGTGGGACTGGGGGCCCAGAGTTGTCCAAGTGTGCAATTTTTCATGAGAAGATATGAAATATATGACCAGTGTTCCATGCAACCTAAAAGAAGAGGATGATGCAGATGTGGGGGTGGGAGGGAGCCAGGCCAATCTCTGCTGCTACAGAAAATGAAGTTTGATTCTTCACGTTGGCCCACCAGTGAGGCAGTTCCCAGACCACAAAGTCTCCCCCTGATGGTCCACTCCTCTCCAGACATCTTTGCTGTTCCCTCTGGTCAAGAAGCACAGGAAATCGGCACATTGTTCACTGACCTTTCCTACAAGGAGTTGTTTTTAGTTTTATGGATACTTGTGAGAGCAAAGAGCTCTTGGGTCAGCTGTTTCCTCTCTTGTGGCTAAGGCAGAGAGCATCTTTGAGTTCCTTGCCTTCTAACATTTCATCAACTCATCCACTCAGTTTAGAGTGCGCTACTTAACTGTGAGGAGAGGGGAGAGTCAAAAAGCGCCTTGGAGACAGTCCCTGCTCTTGGGGTCCTCACCATCTCACCGGAGGCAAAATAGCCCCACGCAAGCAGAAACTTCTTATACAAGGTACCAGGTCTCTTACTGAAAAGAAAAAAGGCAATTTCAAGGACACAGAAGTTAGATAAAGCTACACACATAAATGGTAGAGCAAGAAACAAACAATAATAAATAGGTCTGTGAATACCTCCTATTCACAAAAGCACACTTCAAATTTGCTGTGGTTGGTTCACAAGATTGATGCTGAGCTTCCCAGCAGTTAGTTGAGAAGGGTAATTTGGTCAGTGACATAAACTACAATGATTTCGCCATTTGAACAAACCGGTTGTCCAAGAGAATTATAATAGTTTGCATCTATTTAGTGTTTACTACTCTTCATTGACCTATACAAGAGAGGCACTATTATTCTCCTCAGTAATGGAGAAGGAAAAGCTCACAATTTGCCCAGTCAGACAGTTGGTGGATCAAGGATTGGAATACAAAACATCCAAACTCAGAGCCTTGGTTCTAATTCATCTTCTAATAGTTCTAACACAAGTCCTCTCTCAAGAGTTTTCACAAGTGTGGACACTGTGTCATAACCAACATTCTCGCAGTAGACATGGAAGGGACTTCTCATTCTCCCCGCCTTCCACATTTATGCTTTTCTGTCAATACACATGTCAGGTCTACAGCCCAAGTCCCAATGCTTTAGTCTCCATTCCCAACTGGCTGCCATCCAACTGCCTCCAGGATAGACTGGAGAATATCTGAAAAGGAAGATCTTTCTTTTAAGGTATCTTAACTCAATACTGGTTTTCTCACTGAGCTTTGGCTAAATACTGCCTCAGTCATCCCACAAATTTATCTTGAGGATGTTTTCCGCCAGGCATGGTTCTAAGCTCTGGTCCTACCACCATGAACACAGAGGGGAGGGTCCCCACCCTCATGAAACTTACAATCTTACAGAAAAGACAAACGTTAAAATGAGTAAAAACACACAAAAAAACATATCTTTACATGTTATGATAAGCCTATGAATGAAGCATAATGAAGAGGGCATAATTTCAGTTGGGGTGGGGCAATGTAAGTCCCCTTGGAGGAAATACCATTGAATCTGGAAATTTCATGATGAAAGGGAACAGGTTAGACAAAGAGGAGAGACAAAAGCCCTCCATGTTGAGGGAACAGCATGGAAGAAGGCCCAGAGTGAGGAAATAGCTTAGAGTATACAAGGGATTGCAATTGACTGCCTTGCTGGATGCAGTAAGGGGAGAATGGTAACACGAGATTAGAAAGATGGGCAGAGGTCAGAGTGTAGGTCAGGGTAAGGGTTTCTTCCCTTCTTTCTTCCTTCCTTCCTTTTTTTTTATTTGCTTGGAATTAGAGTCCCTGGCAAGACCATGATTTCTGTGATTATTCATCATAGTTGAGAAAAGACCTAAGCAATTTGTTGAATGAATGAAATGGATGGATGGATGGATGGACAGATGGACTGGTGAAAGTTGTGTCCTAAAAAACTCATGAGGCTGTCTCAGGCAGGACAATTGGCTGGAGATGGGGCATAGATATAGGAGGCAAGAGTCCCATTAGGGCACTTCTGTTCCCAGCCAAGCAAAGTCACAAAGGACCTACCTGTTGGAGGAAGCTCCTAGAAGAGGCCTTTTACTCCACTCTAAGAAAAGACATGTTGGGTCAAATGAAGCCACTGAATTCAAAGAACCCAAAGGGGTTCTGCCCACTTCAGGGAAGACCAGCTTTTGAACTGAACAAGTGAGGTATACGGTGACCATCTTGGTCCAGAGCAGAATAGCCAGAGGAAACTGGAAGGATGGTAACGTTGCCACTTCACATTCTTATAGAAGTCCATGGTTCACAAAGCACTTTGACAACGTGAGGACGACGATGATGATGGTAATGATTGTCATTTGCTGTGTGCCTACTAAGTGCCAGGCCCTGTGCTAAACCCTCAAGATGCATTTGCTCATTTAATCTCACTGCAATCTTGCATGGGCCAAACTATTATGGCCCCACCCCTACTTTGCAGGTTAAAGGCACTGAGGCCCAGAAAGATGAAGTAACTGTCCCAGGCCACATAGCCACCTACCTACAGGACACGTCCTTTACCCTTTATCTGTAGAGCACCTTGGGTTTTCCTTACTGCCTGACTCAACTCTTTTTCTAGGCACGGGTCTTATTTGGCATCGGTTCCTACAGCAGGCTAAGTGAACTCTCTGGCATTACCAGCCATGTTTGCCTGAAACGAAGGTAGGGGGATGGTGGTGCCATAGAGGGTGGGTGATTGGGACAAGATGGCGCTGAGCAACACAGCACAGTGCCTTCTGGGAAAAGCTCTGATGCCATTCAGTGAGTGAATGGATCTCCTATTTGAGGTCACTGATGAGCAAAGCAAGGTACCAAAGCCATGATTTCCAGACGGCTTCTGGGACACCTTTAATCCATAGAAGCTTTTGGGCTTAGTTGCCCAAATAAAATTTCATTGCACTAAAAAAAAATTTTAAGCTATTCACCAAAAACAATGCAAATGAAAATAGCAATGAGCTACCAGTACTCTATCTAGCAGATGAGCGAGATTAAAAGGACTGATAAAAGCCATTGTTGGAGGGGTGGGGTGAGATAAACAGAAGTCATCGAGCCTGAGGGAGTATTAATTGATGATATTTTTCTGGAGGGTAATCTGATGTTCTCATTAAAAGCCTTGGGATTATGCATATGCTTTGGCAGCCAAGTCACTCTGGAAAGAATTAGGGACATGCAACATGGTACCATGGGTCATTTGTGGGATTTTCATGCTCCAGAGTTGGCTTGAACGGGCTTTCGGGGACTGTGCTCACTCAGTGACATTACGTTTCAGCAGCTTAAAATCAACCGTGATGGGAATACTTACACCACAGGAACGGCAAACGCTGCAAATTAGGATTTTCTACCCTCTCCAAGAACTGAACATTTATCTGTTTAACAACACTGCATGGTCAAGATCATTTATAATTGGTAACAACTGAAATGTGCAACAATTGGAAATTGTTTGGATAAATGAAGGTGGTCCGTGCAACAGAACATTGTGTGGGGAGGAGAGTGCATGGACTGACGTGGGAACTCATCTTTAAAGGTGCTGAGCAAAGGCTTCTGCAGAATACTAGGTACCTGCTGACCTCAGACATGCACGCGAGCACGCACACAAGCACATGCCCGCATACCTGTAGAGGCAGACTGTCTGGATGTCTCTACAAAAAGATGCAGCATCTGTCACCTCTATCTAGGGAGGGCAAATGGGATTGGGGTGGGGGCAGGGCACGGATGGAAGATAAACTTTACTGCAGAGATTGGATTATGAGCACAGGTCCCTTGAACTTTTTTTTTAATTTTTTAAAAAGATTTTATTTATTTATTTGACAGAAATTACAAGTAGGCAGAGAGACAGGCACAGAGAGAGGGGAAGGCAGACTCCCCGCCAAGCAGAGAGCCCGATGTGGGGCTCAATGCAGGGCTAGATCCCAGGACCCTGGGACCACGACTGGAGCCCAAGGCAGAGGCTTCAACCCACTGAGCCACCCAGGCGCCCCTCCCTTAAACCTTTTTAAAAAATACCTTCATTAAAATGTAACTCTGCCCCATTCTAACTCCAGCACAGGGAAAAAAAGGCTGGACATAAATACACTGAAATGTTAGGACCCTCTGAGACAAAGGAGGACTTTTAAAAGTCTTATTTATTTACTTATTTATTTATCTTTTCGAGTTTTTTCTTCATGCTTTTCTGAGTTTTCTGCATATAATGTTTCAGAAAAATAGCAACCTGATTCACGTGCTAAGTCCTTTTTGGAGAGGGACAGGAGGTTGATTTTTTGCAAGAACTGATAATTGTAAGAATTAGGATCCTCGTTCCAATCAGTCAGTAGCGTCCATTGGAAAACAACAACATTTTATGGTGATGATGTAAAAATGGCTTTCCGGCTCCCAGATTCCCAGGGGGAAGGGGGTTGGGCTGCTGAGTTAAAACACAGGCTAGTGCCTCTTGACTCCGCAGGGTTTTCGGGACAGATTGAAGTCAGGGGACTTATAGACCAGCCTCCTGTGGATGGGGGTGGGGTCTTGGTGGAAGGGGAGATACTGGGTGGGAGAAGCAGTTTTACGGAAGCCTAGGCCTCTCTTGGGGAAGAATTGAGACTGGCAGGCCTGGGAGGTGAACACGCAGGCCCAGCTTTGTGACCAAATGCATTGATTCATTCCTGCGTTCCTTCAATGGATAGTTCCTGGGCACCTCTTTCAGGGCAGACATGGGTTAGATATCTGACATAAATTGTTATATCTAATCCTTAAATCATCCCTGGAATTATTCCCATTTATTTGAGGAAACTGATGTCCAGGGAGATGAGGTCATTTGCCCAGGTGTGTCTACCGAAGCAGATTCCCTCATGCCCAGGATCATAACTCCCTTCCACGCTTGAGGGACTCCTGTGGAGAGTCATGGCCAAGTGATAATTCTCAGTCTTTGGAAATCCACCCTTCTTCCTCTTCTCTGCTCTCTCTTCAGTAGCAAATATGGTAGCATCCTAGGGGAAGAAGGGTAGCTTTGGTCTCACCAAGACCATGGTACAGGTACTTGGAAGGGTCTTTTAGAAAGGTTCACTGATGCCTCCGTGGGTCAAATGAATGAGGTAGTCCAGGGCCCTTCTCCCTCGACCCACCCCCCAGCTGTGTAGAGCCCAGAGGTGGGGACAAGGGCAACTGGCACACAGCCCCTCCCGTTGCCCTAGCCTCTGCCTGTTACCTGCACGGGGCAGCGCCACTCCAACCCTGCTCCTAACCCTCCTCACCACCAGGATCCAGGGGAGGGTGTACATGGGCAGGACAGCTAACTGGGGCTCTAGAATCTGCAAACCCCTTGTCCTGCCTCAGCTGGGTCTTCAGCCCCAATCCACCCCACCCACCCCCACCCCCTGCCTCCCCGCCCCACTGGTGAACGTGAGTCTCAGGACAGGAAGCGTAAACTCGCCCTCTCGCTGGTTCCTCTCAATCACGGCTGGTTCTGGCCAGCTCCTTGCCTGGAGGCGGTAGTCTGAATAGAGAAGAGGGCTCTGTATCAGCCAAGCCTGATACTAATCCTGGCTCCACCACCTACTAGCTGTGCAACCCTGGGCAAGTCACTTTCGTGCTCTCTGCGTCTCGCCCTTTTTAAGAACTTGGGCCCCGAAAAAGGACTAGAGCGTGAGGATTAATGATAGCTATTAATCACAGCTAATACAAGCAATTCTGCTTCAGGCCACAATGAAGTAGTGGGATCTGGATTTACCCTCCTGCCTCAAACAACCCAAAACCGGACACAACATACAGAACAGCAGTTTCTAACGACACTGGCCACGAAGCAACGGAAGAACAGGGATCTCCAAGTGTGAGGAAAGGATTTTAGCCAAGATTATTGCCTGGAGGGAGTTCCCCAGCCATAGCACCAAGTTCAGGGAGCCAGGGACACAGGCAAAGCCTAATGGCCTCTCTGAGCTCAAGAGCCGGACAGAGAGTCCTGGGAGACCAATGGGGCTAGAGCTCCCTGCCAGATATGGGCCTGGAAAGGGCTGCACAGAGAGAGACTGAGAGAGAGACCCCAGGAAAGTTAGAGGACCCCCCCCAATTACTCAGCCATGTATACACCGGTACACACATGTGAGCAAAACATCTGAGCCAGGGGGAGAACTGCCCAGAAGGATTAGACACAACAGTGCCTGACACTCATGCAGAGCCAGGAGGAGTGTCTCTTTCTACTGGCCAGACTGGAGAAAGCGTGGGGTGCACAGAGCATCAGGTGGGCCTTATAGAAGGGGCCTGCTACCCCGGTAGTGGAGAATAATTAGCCCCTGATGAATGAATTCCTAAGCATTGCTCTGGTCCTCAGAAATGAGACTTGAGAGGATTAAACTATTTCTAAGCAACTTAATTTCACCTGAGAACGAGAACACAGGAAGACCAAAATGCCCAGTCCCTAGCAAGGTGAAAGTCACAATCTCTGGCATCTGATCAAAAATTTCCAGGCATACCAAGAGGCAAGAAGATAGGACCCATAACAAGGAGGAAAAGCAAGGCTTGAAAGCTGACTCCGAAGTGACACAGATGGTAGAATTAGCAGACAAGGACGTGAAACCCGTTATTTTCACTGCCTTCCATGTGTTTCAAAAAGTTCCATAGAGACTTGGACGCTGTAAAACAAGCTTCTAGAGAAGACAACTGCTTGTAGAAGTAGCCATACTGGGTGGGGTTCACGGCAGAAGATTAGTAAACAGGGAGCTGGAACAGTAGAAGCAGCCCAAAAGGAAACACCAAGAGGAGAGAATTACAGAGAAACATGGGACCTCAGGGAGCTGTGGAAAACCTTCAAGCCGCTTAATGTATGTGTAATTCTGAAGGACAGAGAAATATTTGAAGAAAGAATGACTCCAAATTCCCTAGCCTACAGATCTAATAATAGCTGTGCTTACAGGTTGTTTGCTCTGTGCCACGAGCTACCCTGCGTGGGGACACTTGGTAACTTATCCGCCTCTGACAACGCCTACTCAAGCTCTAGAATTCTCGATTTGTCCCTATGTTAAAATGGAAACACAGAGCCAATGGAGAGGTCACCAGCGGCCCATGGTCTCCCAGCTGATGAGTGGCTGAGCTGTCCTGGAGTTCAGGCACCTCAAGGACTGTTCAAATCTTGGCTCTACCCCCTGGGGACGTTATCAACACCGGTGAACAGCGTCCAACCGTCATTTGTAATGGTTGCGTAGTATTCTCTTGCCAGAGTTTATTGAGTGAATTCTCCCCCCCAAAAAACAAAGCAAAAGCAAAACCAAATTCCCGTTGGGTGAAATACGGCTTCTAGCATGTCACCAGGATGGCGGAGCCTGCCTGGGACATGCCCAGAGCTGAGTTGTTGAGACTCTTGATGATAAAGTTGAGCAACTGGGTCAAAAATAGGCACATTTTGCCGCCTTTTGCTGCATCTTGTCAAATTGTCTGAAAGAAGTTTGTAGAGCTCCTCCGGAGCTGCCCTCCCCCCAGCCCCCTGCCGACTTCTGTGATTCCTTGGGCCAGTAACTTAACCTCTCCGAGCCTCAGAGTCCTCATCTGTGAAAGAAGTAGACATTCCCTACCTCGCAGGGCTGCTGTGAGGATTGAGTAAGACACCGAGTAGCCAAGTGTTTATCATGTCACATCGCAGGGCCTGAAGTAGGCGCTCCCTTTCTGTGACATGAATGGTGTAGCGGGAGGGGTCAGTGCTTCCTGTGGGACTGAATCATGCCAGGCGCGTAGGAGGAACACAGAGAGATGCAGAGCTTTGAGGCCAGCCCCCATGAGTCTCCCTCGGAGAACCGAGGGCTGCTTTGAGTTTCTCCAGCTGGAACCTTCCTCCCCGCTGATCCGCCCGCTGACTCACGGTCTCACCCAAGCTGTGGAAAAACAATCCCTCATTGTTTCCTCTGTGTGTGGGTCCCTCCCCTGCTTTTCTATCAGCTTCTTTCAGGTAGAGGAGGTTTACATTTCATACATATAACACCCCCCCACACACACACACACGTGAGCCCAGCTGCCCTCATCCTCCACAGGCTCCCATTATGACCACAGAGCTGTCTTTCCACAGAGACTGAGCACAGCTCATGCAAAGGGGGGATGCCAACGGTGGAGCTGGAGGCGTGTGGGGCCCGCTGGCTGTGGCCTGGTAGCTCTGAGCTCCAGGAGCCACTCCCGTCATGCCTTCTTCACAGTTAAGGCCACTGGGCCCTGAACAAGGATTTTCTAACTCGGATTTTCATTTCCCATGAAATCAAATTCACAAAGAAATGTCTTCCCTTCCCTTCTTTTTCTACTCTCACGTACACAGCTTTTCAAAATATGGTGTTAATGTGCTTTTTGAAGCGTGTCAGCCAATGTGAAGAGAGATCCAAACGCTGTGAGAAGCACGTTCTCCAGATGGACTATACTACATGTTTATTTGCGATGTGAAAGGAATGAGCTTTTATTAAGTATATACTGTGTGCCAGGCGCAGGGCCTGATGTTCTGCCCTAATTGCTCACTGTAACCTCCGACAATGCAGAGGACACCTACGATTATTTCCGAGATGAGTGCTCTGAGGCCCAGAGAAGCCAAGGGACTTGCCCAGGTCACACAGACAGGTTGCATGTGGGCCAAGCAAGTGAGTCCAAACTTCTCTGATTCAGACAGAGGGAAGAGTCCCCTTCTCAGAGGCTACAGGAAGCCTACCCTCACCACACCCCTCCAGACACGCCCCCCTTGTCTCAGTTCTGTACACATAGTAGGTCCTTTTTTCCTAATGACTTCTGTGCTTTACCCATCCTTCCCTCTGTCCAGCCAGCATTGATTGAGCACCTACTACGTGCTGGCCTTGTTCCAGGAGGCAGGAATGCAGCAGCAAGCAGATGGCTACAACTGCTGCCTCTGTGAGCCCCAGACTGAGAGAAAGGGCAATAACTAAATTATCTCATGAGTAAATGCATAGTCTTATCCATGAGAGTTGCCACGAAGGCAAAGTGGGGGGATCCATGAACTTAGAGGAAGGTGAGAGGGAGGAGGGGTAAAGGCCAGGCTTCCCTGAGGTCTAAAGGATGCACTTAGGGGAAGGTCAGTGGTAGAAACCATTCCAGGTAAAGAAAACAGAATGGACAAGGAGCAAGTGCCTAGAGGGGGCAGGTCCCATGGGTGGAACCAAAAAGAGCGAGAAAATAGCTGAGGTCAGGCCATGCAAAGCTCAGTGGACCACAGAGAAGAAGTAGGGGTTGATCCAAAGAGAATAGGAAACCACTTCAGTGTTTTAAATAAGATATGATCAGATTTGTGTGGAAGAGACTCTAGGTCCTATGGAAAGAAAAGGTTATTGTGCATGAGAGCTTTAGTGTGTATAGGGCTATCTCTACGTTTGAAGGTACAGCCTCAATCAGGCTGACTGAGAAAGCAGAAGACCCTGGGGGCAACAACCACATAGTACAGTGTAGAGGAAAATCAACCTCCTCAAATGTCCCTCTGCTCTGTCTGTACCTTATACTCATTGACAGACTTGGTAGAAATGTCTGCCCTCTCATTCTTCCTACCAGTGTGCCCTCTGACCTAGGGCTTACCTCTAATCCATATAGGACACTTATATTCCAGGCACGGCCACATAGTTCCTTCCTCCTTGGAATCTTCCAATAAGACTGTGAGGTAGATTTTATGTTGATACCCATTTTACAGAGGTAGGAATTGAGGTTCAAAACAGAGAATCAAATTGCCCAAGGTCATTGGCTTCTAAGAAGGGGAACAAGAGTAGAGGGAGTTCCAATGGGCAGATCCTTTCAGACTTGCCATGAGTTGTAAAATAACCCAGTATTTCCTGGAAGGACAAGAAGGAACTGCATGTCCATCCATCTGTAAGTGGCTGGGCTGTGGGCTCCGTGAGGGCAGGGACCTCCCTTATTCACCAGGAGACACTTCCACAAATATTGGCTGGATAGTTGGAATATTGCAACAGCCTCCCCATGGAGTTACATGTCTATATCCTCTCTGTTCTCCAATCCATTTGCCATGTGTTCAAGAGCCCTCCATGGATCCCCATTATCCTCAGACTAATGGCTTAACCTCTAGGCCCAGGGCTCTCATCAGCCAGGCTCCTACTCCCCACTCCAGACTTGAATGTTGGGGAAGTGACCTTTGAGAAGCTGGAAGAACATCTAGCGGAGCTATAACTAGGAGAGCTTGGGATTAAGGTCCAGGCCCCTCAGTTTTTCTATGCACGATTGGCAGACCGCCTCCTAAGTGGCAGGGACGGACACGTGAGCCCCTGTGCCTACAACCAGCGGCTCACTGCAGTGCCTGGAACTTTGGCCAGAGCCACTCCCTAGCATGAAAGTGTTAACCCCTGAAAGCCGTCATGAACGTGCAGTGGACTCCTCGACCTACACCTACACCTACACCTGCACCACCCAGCTCTGCACAGGCACCCATGAGATGGCTAGGGCATCAGGGAGCCGGCTCTCAGCCAGCAACACGCAGAACTCTAAGGGATGAAGGAATAGGAGGGTTAAGTTTGGACTCAAGTGGGAATAAACAGGTGGGTCAGCCTGGATGGGACTGCACAACAGAGTAATAAACTTTTGGGGTGATACTAAATAATAAAACTGTATAATAAAATAAAATGAATAAATCATAATAAAATAATGGGTGTTTATGATGGAATTGTATTCCCACTTTACAAGCAGGAGGGCATGGATTACGCATTTCACAGGGTAGAGACTCCCTTGAGACCACCCTGCTGGTCAAGCCGACCTCAGACTAAAAGTGAGAGCAGTGGTTTGCAAAGTCTCCCGCAGCGCAATCCCGGGGTGGGGCTGTGGCAGTGCAGATTCCCAGATTCCGGGGTCTCACATAGACCTATCAAATCAGGCATTCACAGGACTCTGCATTTCATTTTTTTTTAAAGATTATTTATTTGTTTGACAGAGAGAGATACAAGAATAAGAACATAAGCGGGGCGAGTAGGAGAGGGAGAGGCAGGTTTCTTGCTGAGCAAGGAGCCCCAACTTGGAGCTCAGATCTCAGAGCATGGGACCATGTCCTGAGCAGAAGGCAGACACTTAACACTTAATGGTTAAGCCAAACAGGAGCCCCAGAATTTGCATTTGAAACACACTGACTGCCCTTTGTGATTCTGGTACCCATTGAGGTCTGAGAGTGACCTGGAGGAAAGAATCCCCCTCAGGGTATTCCATGTTGCTGCTGACAGAGCAGAGGGAACAGGACTCAGGCACAACCCACAGAGAACAGATGAACCCCTTTTCAGAACCTGGGCAAGTCACTTAACCGCTCTGGGTCTCATTTTTCTCACCTGGAAAATGGGAGAAACAGCAGTAGCATTGCTGGGGGTTGTTGTGAGAAATGGTTCATTTACTAGCCGTTTATTGAATAGCTACTATGTGCACATAGACTCTGAAGATACAGCAGGGAACAAGGCTCAAGAGATTCTTGCTGTTGTTTTGTAGGCCTTCCAGTGGGAAGGAAGACAATAAATGAGTAACCCTATCATGATATTTTGAGAAAGTCTTTGAAGAAAATAAAACAAAATGCTAAGATAACCCCTCCCTGAAGGATAAGGAACAGGAAAGTTAAGTCCATCCATGAGGGTGGGCAGAATCGAGGGGGGTCGCTTTGAGGAAATGACACTTGAGCTGAGACCTGAGTGATGGATGGAGCCACCTAGGAGACCTAGAGGAAGAAACATTCCAGGTGGGGTGAGCAGGAGGTGCAAAGGCCCTGAGGCTAGATGAAGCTCAGTGCGCCTAAAAAGATAGAAGAAGGCTAGTGTGGTGGAACCATAGTAAGTGCAGGTGACTAGTGGGAAGGTACGTGGGAAAGGTCCATGAGAGCCACATCAAGGTAGGTCTTACGGGCATTGGGAAGTGGGCTTGGACCTTTCAGTGTCCAAGGGGACACCACTGGAGGGGTTCAGCTAGGGTCATGTCACAGAATGAGGACTCTGGCTACTGTGAGCAGAATGGATATAAGAAGCCCAGCTGAGTAAAGCTGGTAGACCTCATTATGATTACTAAGGAGAACCCAGCTCCCTCACATGGACCACCAGGATTGAGCACCAAGACCCTCCACACCAACTGAGCCTGCCAATCTGTTCTCATTACCTGACCCCCCAAACAGTGACTCATGTACTAAGGCAGTCAACAGCTGATGCACTTGGGTTAAAATTATGCAGACCACATGCGATATTAAAAATCCAAGGAGCATATATTTTGAGCTCAGGGGATGCCAAAATGTAGCTATTTTATTTAAGGAATTATTTGGCTGGTGTGAACGGATGTTTATCTGAGATTTTGTTCCCAGTTGGGGGGAAACAGGTACGTGCAGCTTGGTTGCTAAAAATAGGGGGATCCTCAGCCTGTTTTCATGTGATAGGCCCTGAAATATTGCCCCCGCCCACTCCCTTTCCCACCCCACTCAGGCTGAGGATCAGCACAGACTCCCAGAGATCTGGCATGGATGGGCTTTGCCTGGGAAAGGCACTCCTGCCACAGAGGCCCTGCCCCAGGGGATAAGTGCATGCCTAGTGTCTCTGGAGTCCAAATTCTGGACTTGACTCTGGTTCTGGGCCGCTGTGTAACCTTGTGCTAGGAGACAGGTCCAGGTGGCTGCTTCTCCCTTGCCCCTGAAAGACAGGGACAGTGATGTCAACTGGGGGTGAGGCAGGTCCATGGGGCCAGGCTCTGTATCGTAAGCAGGAGCTGTCCATCTGGGGGCTCCCCTCTTGTGTGTGCAGGGGTTCAGGTGGGAGCAGCAGCTCTCTGAGCCAGACCAACTTTGGCCAGAGGTCAGAACTGAACCACAGGGAGGGAGAGGTGTTCACAGCCCGCAGAATCTGTAACAGGTCAGTTTCACAGATGGCGCATCAGCCCGAGAGGCAGGGGTAAAGGAGGCCCACCTGAGTCTGGCCCTTCACAGCATACCCCTCCGACCTCCTCCCAGACCCTGGCAGCCCTCACTCTCCATGCCACCTGTCTGCTGGGGCATCCCTGTCATTCAGTCACCTACTCCCTCTTTTCATTCATTCATTCATTCATGCACTCATGCATGCATTCCTTCACTCGTCAGTACTCTGCAACTGCCCCTGGACCATTTCAGGCCCTTGCTCAAGTCCTCGACTGCAAGGCCTGAGCCCAGACAGAGGCCAGTGCTGGCAGGAGGCCCAGGCCAGCGGGGGGCTTCACCCCCCTCCCAGCTGTCTGAGTCCTAGGAGGGGCCAAGGACCTCCGCTGGGCTGGGCAGGAACCTCACTCTCTGACAGAGCGGTCCAGGGTGTCTGGGATACGTCAGAAGGATGCCTGGTCCTGGAGCCCCTCCCCTGGGGTGCCGCTCAGGGGCAGCTAGAGACTGGACAGCCTGGAGTCTGAAGGCAGGGGAGGCTCCCTGGGCCCTACCAGGGCAGGCTGAGCAGAGGGTCCTGCTGCTCTAACTTCCCCACCCCATCCCCGGTCTTCCAGGGAGGAGAGAGCACTCAGCTTTGTTACCGTGTACCGTGAGGAGTACCAGGCTACCTAGTTAGTGAGTGGAGGAGTTGAGAGATTTCAATCCCTGTCTTTCTGACCCCAAAGTTCTTCACCCTGAGATGAATGAGGTCTTGGTTTTGTTCCTCTGAGCTGTCCTTTCCTTGGGTAAGACCTTTGTCTTTGGCAGGACACTGAGCTGCCTCCCAGCTCAGGCAGTGCCGTTCCTTTGCCTAGAGCGCCCTGCCCCAGCCGGCCACCAGGTTACCTTCCTGGCCCCTTCACAGATCCTCCCTCAAAAAAGCCCTCCCTGCCTGCCTGGCTGGAGAGGCTGCCCTCACCCACACATTCTGCTCGTTTGTTTTCCCTCATTTCACGCATCACCCTCATATTATACAAGACATCTGGTTTCCTGTCTGTCTCGCCCACCAGACTGGACCTTCCTTAGGGCAGGGCCTGCAGCTCCCTCTGGGAGTTGGGGGTGGTGAGGTATGTGACGTGGGGAGACCTACGTCCTACTCTCCTCCCTGAGCTGGGGACCTATCCAGGACCTTCACTTTCGATGGAAGAGGGATCGGGGAAGGAAATTCACTCTGTGGATGCCACTCAAGCCCTGGCATCAACATTCTGAGATTGGTACCCTTCCTAGCCCTATTTAGCAGACGAAGAAATAAGGCTCAGAGAAGTAAAGAACTTGTCTGAGGTCACACAGCAGTGATGGATCTAGGATGCACATCCAAGCTGGCTGGCTCAGAAGCCCTGGCTCTTTTCTCTTGGGGAGTATTTGACAAGAGGTAACAAGATGACCAGAATCCACACCAAGCAGCCTACAGTGGACACTTACAGAGAGAGCAATTTCATTCTGATCTTTCGGCTGCTTTGGCACTGTTTGAAAATTATATCGTTATCATAGTTGAAATCTTTTGCACTGACAAGGTTCCAAAGAGAGATGTAGGGGACAGGATGGCCTCCAGCAGTCTCTGTCCCCAGGCAGAGGGCTAGGTGGCAGGGTGGCCTCCTACCTCCCTCTCCACCCCCATCTGGCGAGGACAGGGCCAATGTTGCCTGGAGACCTGGCAATGGTGGGGGGTGGGAGCTGGTGGCAGATGGGTGGGCACAAGATCTTTTCAAGGCAGCTGCCAGAGTAGGGGGCCTGCTTTGTTGGGTCTTTTCAGGAGCTGTGACCACACACAATGGGGGCCAGGGGTGCCCCCTTTCTTTGCTTTCTTCTTTTACACCTGCTCTACCACCTGTTCCTCAGAAAACTCCCAGCCCTCCGCCTATTCTTCCTGCCAGCCCCACTGGGCTCTGCCTCCCCAGTCCCTGGGACTCTTTCTGCTCCTGCTCCCCTTTCCAGGCCTCTGGGGGAAACTCTTCAGGCTCCCTGGCAGGCCCGATACTCACTCTCCTTTTTCCCCCATCACCTTCCCAGTATGGATTGTTTTCCAGACTTTGCCTGAGCTCTTCCTCCCAGAGAGGGCCCTTCCTGTCCCTCTCCACCCAATAGGCCACTCAGAATACGTATAAAAACAGGGGTCTTCAAATTTGGGGCTCATGTGGCTCTTCACCAGAATTTTGAAAGCTACATACATCACACAGACATTTTTAATTGGCATCTAAATGTTTTCATTGCAAATGTAAACAGTTGCAAAGGATGTAATTTCCAGCACACTGCGCCCTCAACAAGAGCTGCAAATAAAAGCTCATCAAAACCGAAGAGCTCTAGTACAGTCAGCTTCTTCATCTTCCAGAAAACTCCAACGTGCAAAACCAATGGCAAAACCAACCCTCTCAGCCAAACCATGAAGCCAAATTAGCCTGACTTTCAGTCAGAAGATGATTCGAGTTTATTTTGCAATTAGGAAATGTGCTAACGGACACATGAGCCCTCTCTTTTTCGCGCTATTTCTATTCTAAGATGGACAAGGCAGGCGACTCTTGGATGGGGAAAGGCTTTGATGACTTCTCTGTCTGACCAATGCTACCTTGTTTCCCTGCCCCAGGGGTGCTCCCTCAGGAGCTAGACTCTTTCAAATTGCCTTCCCTTTGGTGCCCTGCAAGGCTTTTATTCCCCCTCTCCAACATTTTTATTGTGAAATACAACATGGGGAGAGAACACATTTTGTGTGGCTAAAGTTCAGATCTAAACCAAAATATGCAGTTCAATAATTTATGGAAAAGCAAACTCCTGCTCAGGAAATAGAACATTTCTAGCCCCTCAGAAGCCCTGGGCCCATTCTAATCAGTATCCCCTCCTGCCTATCCAAAGGGGACCACTCTACTGAACTGTAAGATGGGTCATCCCTTGCTTTTCTCCACAGTTTCGTCACTGTGTTGGAACAACATAGGAATGGAGTCATCTAGTAGGTACTGTCATACAGCACAATGTCGGTGAGTCACCCAGGCCGGGGTGCATGGCTCTGCTCTGTCCATTCTCGTTAGCGTGCGGCGCTCTACTATATGAGTCTATCCCGGTTTCCTGATCCATCCTGCTGTCGGTGGATGTGGGAGCTGTTCTTCGTCTGGGGCTGTGTTGAAGAAAACTGCTCTGAGCCATCAGTCTCTAGGTTCATGCAAATATGCATTTCTTTGGGGGGTTTATCTAGGAGAGGTTTGGCTGTATCATGGGAATAGATACATGGTGACCTATAAAAGATACTGCCAGATACTTTTTCAAAGTGGCTGTAGCACGCCCACCAGTATTCTCATCAGTACTGCCTGCTCCACATCCTTGCTATTGTCCAAATTTTTAATGTTAGGTAAACCTGGCTGGTGTGCCATGTTGTTTCATTGTGATTTTAATTTTTCATTTCCTTTGATGATTGATGTGATTCAGTACCATTTTATAAATGTATTGGTCACTGGAACATTTTTAAAAATTTTTTATTTATTTGACACAGAGAGAGAGAGCATGAGCAGGGGGAGCAGCAGAGGGAGAGGGAGAAGCAGGCCCCCCTGCTGAGCAGAAAGCCTGATGCAGGACTTGATCCCAGGATCCTGGGATCATGACCTGAGCTAAAGACAGACATTTAATCTACCAAACCACCCAGGTGCCCCTGTCATTGGAACATTCTTGTCGGAAGTGCCTATTCGTCCCCATTTTTATATTGAGTTGTTAGTCTTTTTCCTATCAATTTGTAGTTGTGTTTATTCTGGAAACAAGTAAGTGCTTTGTTGGTATATGCGCATCATACAGCTTTTCCCACTCTGTACCTTCTTTATCGTCCTTAGTGCCTTTTGAAAGACTTTTAATGTAGTTATTTTATCAATCTCTTTTTATGGTCAGCACTTTGTGTGTCTTGCTTAAGAATCTTCCTACCACTCTGAGGTCATGAAGACATTCTCTTATGTTACCTTCCAGAAGTTTAATATATTGCCTTTAACGTTTAGATCTACAATCTCCCTCAGACTGATGCTGCGAATGGTGTGAGGTAGGAATTAAGTTTTATTTCTGCTCTACAGAAATTTCCAATTGACTCAGCCTTAGTCACTGAAAAGATCACCCCTCCCCCACTGCTTGACAATGTCACATTTGTCATAAAATGTGTGTCCATATATGTCTGGCATCTCTAGTACCTTGGTCTATTCATCTATCCTTGCAAAAATACCACACTGTCTTGCTCACCCAGCTTTAATAGGTATTGGTT
Source organism: Mustela nivalis (assembly GCF_964662115.1). Lineage (NCBI taxonomy): Eukaryota > Metazoa > Chordata > Mammalia > Carnivora > Mustelidae > Mustela > Mustela nivalis. Next base: position 119,874,868 of record NC_139022.1, on the reverse strand, counting down.
TCCGGTAAGGCAAATCCTCCCACTTTGCTCTTCTTTTTCAAAAAAAAGGCTATCCTTCACCTTTTGTGTTTGTACATAGATTTTACAATCTGTTTTCCAAGTTATACTCAACCCCCCTAACACACACACACACACATACACACGGGCACACACCTGTGAAGATTGTGATTTGGGTCATATGTACTGAATCTATAAGTCAGTTCGCAGAGAGTGAGATTCTGTAACATATTGAGTCCTGTCCACGAATACATGTCCCTCCATTTAGCTTAGCCTTCTTGGATTCCTCTCAATAATGTTTTATAGTTTTCTGAGTATTTTTAGGTGAACCAATTTTTTAAAAACTAGGAAGGGAGTGGAAGTGCAGACAACATTTGGATATGGCAAAATCATGAAGACAGCAATGTTCTCGAATGTTTCCTTTGTACCCCCAGCCAGTGTGGGATCCAAAGCACGCGGAGCTGTGCCTGTCTCTGGGCCCTGCCTGCATAACCACGTCCCGTGCACACTCCAAAGCAGGCCCAACACCAAGGCCTCATGAGTATGGATGGACCGAATGCTCCCTATCACTTTCCCATCCCACAGCATCCAACTCGTTGCTAGAAAATTGGTACCCAATCTATGCCAACGTGCCAAGAACAGATCAGGCAGCGTTTCAGTTCCCAGATAAAACTCTGTTCTTGAAAAGTAATTTATTGAATTCTCCATTAGTTCTCCATTAAAGAAGGTTTATACATGTTCATTAGAGAATATTTAGAAATTGCTAGCAGGTAGACAAAAGGAGAAAAACAACACGCATATTCCTATTGCTCAGAGATAATCACTGGTCATATTTTGATGCATTTCCTTTCATCTTGTTGTTATACAAATTTTGTATTTGCTTATTTTGTTTTTACAAGCTTGACATCATTCTGAATTTACGCTGCTGTGTTCAGCTTTTCTTACTTACTCTCCTGTGACTCTAACGTCTTTGGAAGCATCCTGGCCAGGAGCTCGGTAAGGTTCTGTTAGTGACACCCGGCTGCTAAACACCCCGCTGTAGCAGGAGATATTTGTGACTTCGTGTTGGTGTACGCAGTGCGTAGCCAACGTCTCTGGGCATTTGTGAGCTGGTGTAAATGCCTCAGGTCTGCTAGCTCATTTACCCTCACAACCCTCTTAGGGAGTTTGCATTATTTACCTCATTTTACAGACACAGAAAGGTCACTTGGCCAGCCCAAGGTTCCCAGCCAGCGAGTGCCCAAGCTGGTGGATACTGTTGGCTCTTGGAGACACTCACGCCTCCTCTCACTGGCTCCTTCCTTTTAACTGACGGAGCCTCTTCTTTCTGCAAGTGAGAGGGCAGTGCAATGGAGGGACGCAGCTGTAAGGTCCCCAGGATGGGCCCGAGTCCTCCATGTCCAGCTATGTGACCTCCACGAATCTTTCACTCCTGGAGCTTCCATTTCTTCGCCGCGAAATGGGCAAAAAGGCCATGACAGGAAAATGGCTCTGTGAACTGCGAAGTCCTCCCGGAGCTCCCGGAGTTGGGTATCCACAGAGAGGTCATCCCCACCAGCTCTGGGCACTGGAGGAGAATGGCGGCTCCCTCCCAGTCACCACCCCCACTAACCCAGGACCCCAGCTCTTGCCACCTCACCTTGACTGACCAGTTCTCTGGAACCAGCTGAGGAGCAATGGGCAGTCCTTGCCAGCGGCTCAATGGGAGCAGCCGCTCATGCTGGGGCTTCCAGCTTCTGACTGGGGCTTGGCACAGGAGAGGTGCCCTTGGGGCATGTGGGATGGTGTTTCGAAGAGCCCTCCCGAGATGTACTCCCAGGGCCAGAGCCAGCAGGGACTAGGAAGCAATGATGAGCGATGATGGCCTGCATTCTCACAGGGTCCCTGTTTCCCCAGAGTTTGGCCCATCATGGAGTCCCTTTGCTCTGAGACATAAAGGCAAGTAAGACATCAGTCACAGGGCAAGTTAGAAGGAAAGTCAGGATTTGAACCCAGGTCTATATGACCAAAGCCTGGGCTGCCAGCCTGGCTCTGCATGTCCATCTGTGGGGTTGAGATACCCATGGCCTGGATGTCACAGTCCACTCGAGCCTCATCTGATCCTCACAACTGGATCCCCTGCAACTCTGATTTTTATTCTTGACCATTTTACAGATGAGGAGACTGAGCAGACTTTACAGCCCTGAGCTGACCCTGGCCTTTTCAAGTCCCAGTCAGTGCCAGAGCAACTCTGGCCACACAGCCTAGACATCTCCCTCGAGTCGCACAGGCAGTGATGAAGGACAGAAACCTCAGAGCATAAGCCAGGCCACAGTGAGAAGGTTCCAGCATCGCCTGGGTGTTTCCACGGATCCCTAAATAGAAGCAGAGTCCCTCAGCATGGAAAGCAGGCTGAGACCCCAGCCCTTCTCCTCCTGGGACAGTAGTGATGGTTCCTGAAGCAAAAGGGTCACTTTGTGCCAGGCTCCCTGCCAGGCACTGAGGCGACAGAAGGGCCACCTGGCCTCATTTGCTTTTCCTATTAACCAGGGATACAGACCCTCCCACCCTTCTCATTTTTCAGGGGAAGAAACAGAGGCTCAGTGAAGAAAGTCTCTTGCCAGAGGCCACATAGCCAAAGAAGGGCAGAATGGGGGTTTTGAACCCAAGCCAGCTTGCCCCAGGGTCCTTAACCGTAACCTGCTGCACCTGCTGTGGCCCCCTGGCTTACGTCCTTCCCCCTACTCCTCTTGCCCCACCAGGTCTGCCTCTGTTCTCCAGCCTTATATCGGTGTCACCAAGGTCCTGGCAATGCCCTTGAATCTTGCTTTATACTACACAAACATTTTAGAGGAAAGGCATGCTTTACACTGAATCTTGTTCTAAAAATGAGCCTATTCTAACCTCAGGCAGCTGGGAAGATGAGGAATCTGAGGTTCAGAGTGGGCACACGACATGCTCAGGGACCCCCTAGCCAGGTGATAGCAGACTGGGTGGGCACCTGAGCCAGGACCCAGAGTGGGATTCTCCCCTCTGCATCATCCCCTGCTGGAGCTGGAGAAAGCCCTGTATCTGTGCCCCGCACCCCCTCCCCACTCCAGAGCCCACCTGAACCCATCAGTGGTGCAAGGCACCCTGCCTTCTGAACAAACAGGACCCGGCACACTAAGATGTGGTCTAGGAGGACACTCATGTCCCAGCTGCCTACGGCCCCGATCTGCTTCAATTCCTTGCCAACCTGGGCTCCCCACCTCAGGTTTCTGCTGCCACTCCACATGGCCCTGGGGCCTCTGGGACTCCTTTGATGTTTTGGGCCAGTGCAGGGCTGGCTAAGGGCTGCCAAGCCTGCCAGAAAGGCCATAGGACAACAGGCATCCAAGCGTCCCGGTGCCCCAGATGGGCCCTGCTCCTCGTATAAATCCCAGGCTGGCACTACCCCTCCGATCTTGCTCAGGTTCCCCAAACCTGGACCAGTCCAGAGGAGCTGCCCCAAGACATGGAGACACTGCCACGTTCAGGGCCAAGAGAGGCAGCTTTCCCCACAGGGCCCACCCAAGTCCCCCACTCTATTCCCCTCCTCTAGGAAAACGTGCCTCTTCGCTGAGCAGCTGACCTCAGGAATAACGAAAATTAATAATGAATAACGAGGATGGATTACTTTTATTATTTGCCACATGCCAGGCATTGTTCGAAGCATTTGGCATGTAAGGATTGAATCCTCCAAACAATCTTATAAGGCTAGAACTATTAGCCCATTTTATGAATGAGGAAAGTGAGGCACAGAGAAGTTGAGTGAGATACTCAAGGTCACATGACTAGATAAGAGGGAAGCCAGACAATGAACCCAGCTGCCTGATTCCAAGGCCTGAACCCTTGGCCAACATCTCATGATCTGTGAGTGAGACCCAGTTCCCGCCCCTGGGATTTGTCTGTCCATGCATTCATTAAACATTTATTGGGCACCTGTTCTGTGCTAAGGGCAATCCAAAGACAATCTCACTGAAAGTTTCTATCACCTATTAGGTCGGCATTATTACCATCCGCACTTTAGAGATCAGGCCACTGATGTTCAGAGAGGTTTAGTAACTACAAAGACACACAGCCACAAGACGGGAGGGTCTGTGGCACTGGAGGTTGCAGATGCCCCGAGTGAGCAGACAGCATAGGCAGGAGGCCGTGGGTCTCGTGTGCCTGGCCAGGCCTGGGCTGCTTGCAGATCATCTCTCCATTTCACAGAGAAGGAGTTAAAGCCTCAGAGGGATGAAATGACCTGCCTAGAGTCACCCAGCAAGGAAAAGACAGAACCAGGACTTGAACCCAGCCTGCCCTGGCCCCACCTGGATCCTCTCTGCAGTGGAAAGGGTTTGGGGCAGAAAAGGGCTGCAGCCAGCTTGTGGGCTTGCAGGGGTGAGTCCAGGAGTGGGAGAGCAGAGAGAAAGACGAGCCCTTCCCAAGCTCACCTATCCTGACCATTTACTATATGCCAGGCCACGATCATGGACACATCTCCTCTTCCAATTACCCTATGAAGTGAGGGCTCCTATCCATTCCATTTTACAGATGCAGAAACTGAGGCACGGAGAGGAGATGCAGCCTGTTCAAGGTTGCCCAGGTAGTAAGTAGCTAAGCTAAAATATGAACCTGGACTCTGGAGCCATTTACAATCTGTTACTCCAGTTTTTCTTTGGAAGTCCGTGTTCTCCTAGGTGGGTTCGCCAGAGCTCCAGGAAGTCAGCAGGGAGCAGCGGGCTCTCCCAGGGGCAAACCAGGGTTGGGCATTGGACCCTGAAAATGGGTCAGCATAGGCCTGCCTGCTGGTTGCTCTAGGTGGGCTGGGCTGGGCTCTGCAATCTCTCAGCTACCTGAGGGGCCAAGAGGAGGGGCGCACAGACTCTGAGGTCAGAGTGGGCTGGGTCCCCATCCTGGTGTGAGGCCCAGTTCACCTCTCTGAGCTTCCCAGAAGGCCCCATAGGATGGAGATGAAGGTTTTAAAAAGCAACCAATACAAGGACTGGGATGAAATACCTTACCCATTAGCTCCCTCCCTATCTGGTAGGGTTATTATGGGGATTACATAAATCGACCCATTGTGTTCAGTCACACTGTTCTCTGCCTGTGTGTGGGTGGCTAAGCTACCTACACTCTCTGGCCTTCAGTTTCCCTCTCGGTAAAATGGGCATATTCATAGTACCGCTGCCTAGGGCTATTGTGAGCTTCATACATCTGAAGGACTTAGAACAGCTCTTGGGACTCAATAAATGTTAGCTATTCCTGTGTCATAATTACCACCATAACAGCATAGTAAATGCAAGTTACTGGAATTATCAATTAATTCCCTTTTAGCCCCTGCCTTGCTCATGGGACATACTCAAAATGATTATATGTTTCAGAGTATCTGAGCTCTATCCCTGTCTTATGATAAAGCTGAGCTCCAGGCCCCTATGACCCTAGCCTCTAATAGAGCTGCCTCTGCCAGATTCCAGGAAATGGCCAGCCTTTGGTCTTTTCTGATGGCCATTAGAACACTGCTGAGGTGTCTTTGGGCAAACTGAGGAGGAAGGTTCTGCCCATCAGCCTTCCCACGCGCCAAGGAAGAGCTCCGCTTTGGCACTGGGTCGAGCACCAACTGTGAATCTGCAAGGCAACAGGACGAAGAGAGCATGGGACAAGCCTCTTTCCCTTTTTGCTTTGGCTGCTGGGTAACGCACAGCGGATTCTGTTCCACACAAACAGAGACAGCTTTGCCAAGTGGCCTCATCACTCTGAGCCTGATCCTCTTCTGCAAAAAAAAAAAAAAAAAAAAAAAAAAAAAGAGAACAGAGAACCCTCTGAGTTCTGCCTCCTCCTGGTTGTGTGAACTGGACAGTTTCCTCTCCTGCAAGGTGGGAATTGTGTCAATGACCACACCGTTAGACTGCGAAGAGGATCACTCACAGGGCACAGCCTGGTGACCACTCCCCAGTGGCTGCATTGTAACCAGGCACTGAAAAACGTTGCTGTTGTAGGGGAAGACCTGCTGGGGCCGGGGACTAAGGGTTTGATAGGCGGAGTTTACTGAAAGGTAGAGCCTTCAGGGAGCAGTTTAAAAACCCAGCTTTGTGGTTTGATGGCAACCCGGATTTTGTGTTCTTGAATGAGTGGTGGGCAGGATTGCAGGCAAACACCCTTCGGTTCCCTGGAAGAAGGGGTCTTTTCACACACATGCCCCCCCATGCCCCAAGCTCAGTGTGTGCCCTTTTTAGAAGGTGCACCTGACTGTGTCCTACTGCATGGGGCCGTGCCTGCCAGGGCAAGCCCTGTGGGAGTGATGCCAGTCAGCCTGGCCAGGGCCTCCTCTCTCTACCCACTGCCCTGGGAGGCTGTGCCAACACTTCACTATTAAGAGAGTCAGCCCCACCCAAGGGCCCATGCAGCCCAAGTACGGGTTCTGGTGCTCAGGGAGAGTAAGCAGAGTCTGTGGGGGTCTGGGTGTGATTAAGGGAAGGGGTAGGGGGCATGAAATTCAAAGCCAGGAGAGGTTATGACCAGAGGCTGCTGCCCAAGTCTAAGGATGCTTCCACTATTTCCTGCTTCTGTTTGTACATCCCTTGTGGCAGGGATCACTCTCTCCCAAAGCCTCCTTCCCCACCTTTGTGGATCAGCTTTGCCTCGCTTCTCAATTATGGTACCCAGAGCCAAAGCATCTTCTCCTCCAATGGCCCAATCCGTGTGCACTGGAGCAGCAAGCCCCTGCTTCATTCTAGAGACTTTACCTCTGTGAACGCACCCCTATTTTGTTCGCTTGTTTCCCCCCACGTGTATCACTAGTGATCACACCAGGGTCCGGGCTACTATCAACCAATTCCCCTTCCTTCACTCCTCTTTCCTACCCTCCCTCCCTCCCTTTCTTCTTTTCTTCCCTTTCTTTTTCCAGTTCAGAGCAATGCATCTCCGTCTTCAGTTTATTCAAAGGTGTACTGAGCATCTGTGTATACCAGCCCTGTGCTGAGCACTGAAGATTTCAAAGGGACTATGAGCTGGGTCCTGCCCACAGGAGGCTTCCCATCTGCCAGTGGAGTGGATGCAAGGGTAACAGCTATGGTAACTGAGGGACAGGACAAAGAGCAGACAGACCTCAGAGGAGTGAGCGACGGCAGTACATTCACAAATATAAGGCAACTCATATAAAGGGTAAGGGCAATCCCTCGTCCCCCAATGAGAAGATGCACAATAAAGATGAATAATATAAACTTTAAATGGTGAAGATAAAATAGATGTCTACTTCCAGTAGTTATTTCCTTAGCAAGATATACATATTTTAAATAATGTTATATAAGATATTAATTTGGAAAGACTGCCTTTGTCTACTCACAAATTTCAAGAAACTATTTGGTTCAAACCCTCCATGTGTGGCTTTGACGCCAGTGTCCCCATCATCTGCTTTGTGGGTGGGGGTGCTTTTTTAGTTTCCACAGATTTTTTTTAAAGATTTCATTTATTTATTTGAGAGAGAGAGAGAGAGCATGAGCGGGGGGAGTGGCAGAGGAAGAGGGAGCCCGACATGGGGCTCGATCCCAGCACCCTGAGATCATGACCTGAGCCAAATGCAGATACTTAACCCACCAAGCCACCCAGGTGGCCCTGCACAGCGGATCTTATTCACAGGGACCAAGATGCTAAAACACGGCCCTTTTAGATACACATGTCAGTTGGCCACTGCACACTGTGTCTCCTCTGCAGGGACCATCTGTACAGCATTGGGGCAGTTGAGGCTTTATTTGCTCCAAGTGTGTACTGTGGTCTGCACAACACAAGCGCTTACTTGGATGCTCTGAAAGTGACCTTTAAAAGGTCTGTTTATACCAACCTTCCTTGCACTCACCCTTTGTGACCCTCCCTTGGTGACCCTTTTAGTCACAAAATCCCATTTGCACCACATTGCTTTGCATGAGGAAAATTTCCTTGGCTTCTTTGGTGGTAATTCTGACCTCTATATGCGTCCCAAGCTCATACGCATTGAGGGTATTTTGAACCAATGTACCTTTCCCGAACAGGACTTGTGTTTAAAAATTAAGTAACTGACAGAGCACCTGTAAGATGAGAAATTAGTGACTCAAATAGAAGGCAACTTCATGTGCAGACATACTGAGTCAGGGTGGGTGGGGTATAGAGAAGCTTTCCCAGAGGTGGAAGCTTTGTGCTAACCTTGAAGAATGAGAACCCTCTGGGATGGGTCAGGAATCCTAGGCAGAAGGCGTTGGAGAAACAGACCCGGGGGGTTCTGTACTAGATGCCTCCCTTTCATTCGTATAGCTCCAGGCCAGTTTTGGCCCTTACCAGCTGGGAAATCTTGGGCACCTCTTTTCCATTCCCTGACCCTCAATTTCCCTATCTGCAAAGTGGGGATAGTAACATATATTTCACAGAAGATACAAGAGCATGGAAAGTAAACTTGGGGGAAAAAAAATGGTTGAGAATTGGGTCTTCTTGGGTAACTCATTGCACATCCTGAGCCTCAGTGTTCCTATCTGCAAAATGGAGCCCAGTGAAGGCAGGAACTAGCAGGCTTCACTTCCCACTGAGTTTGATCTGGGTTCGGTACAGGAGAGCTGCTCAGAATACTGGTGGGGTGAATGAATGAATGAATCAATGGATGAATGAGGAATGCCTGTTACTCCCTCTGCAAGGAATATGCTCTTCCGCTCTTCCCATGGCTGGTTCCTTGCTGTTTCTTCAGATGGAGCTGGAGTGCCCCAGGTTCTCCCTGAGGCCCCGAAACAAAGTTACTATATCACAGTTATCTTATTTTCTTGCTGGCTTTGATCATCATATTGTGTGATCTAAATTGCTTTTTATTTTGGGGTGCCTGGGTGGCTCAGTCATTTGAGCTTCCAGCTCTTGATTTCCCCTGAAGTCATGATCTCTGGGTTTGGAGTTGGAGCCCCAGCCTCCTGCTCAGCAGGGAGTCTGCTTGAGATTCTCTCTCTTTTCCCCCTCTTTGCCCCTCCCCCTGCTCCCCCTCTCCCAGCTCACTCTTTTTCTCTCTCTCTCTCAAAATAATGAATCTTAAAAAAAAAAAAAAAGCCTCTTAAAAGAAATATAAAATTAAAAATTAAAAAAAAAATGCTTGTCATTTCGGTTTTCACCACTCACATGCCTCATCTGTACTTAAAATGTCCAGCACAGTGCCTGGCATGCGCTTAATAAGTGTTATAATATGTTCCCTCCTCTCAACCTTTGGAGGTCCGTGGTCACACCTCCACCACGGTCACCCCGACTGACTTGTCCTCAAGTAGGTGACCTTCTGCCTGCTGTGTACATCCACAGCCCCTGCACCCTGCACTCCGCATAACTGCACCGCCAGGGTGAAGGCTTGGCCCCCTTTGGCCCAGCGCCTGGAAGAGAGCCAGGCACACACTAGGCCTTATCCAAGTGTTGGAAGAAATGAGTGAAAGGCTTGGCACCCCGAGGGCACCCAACTGCCAGCGCGTCTTCCTGTCCCGGGCGCGGGAGCGGCGAGAGCGGGAGGCTCGGCGGTTCTGCTCCCGCCGCCGGGTCCAAACTTTCAAAAGATGCGGCGGCCACCGCCCCGCCTCTGCCTGCACGGTTGGAGGCAGCGGGAGGCGGCGGTGGAGGCGGAGCCAACGGGCTGGGGCCGGTTGGCTCCGCCTTCTCCTCGGCTGCCACCGCCTCCCTCCAGGCGCCCGCCCCAGCTGCTGCCCGCCGGCTCGCTCGTGCAGCCGCGATGCCCCGGAGCCCGACCCTGGTCCGGGTCCCCGGCCCACCGGGTTGTTAGCCTCCGTGCACCCCGCGCGCGCCGCCGCCAACGCCGCGCCCCAACGCAGCGATGGGCAACACCGTGCACAGGACCCTGCCAGGTATGCCGGGGAGCCCTGCCCGGGAGGCGGGCGCTGGGATTCTCCTCTCCCCAGGGGACCTGCTGGGTGACTTCCGGAGAGCCACCCCACCCACTTGGAGCCCTCGGCGCGCAGCGGGCTGGAGTCAGCGGTGCCTCCTGGACCCCGGCTCCGCGCGCGCCCCTTGGCTGGGCTTTGCGCTCCGGGAGGACCGGTACCGCGTCCCGGTTACCTTGGGGACCCCAGTCCTCATTCTCTCTGCTTGGCCAGATGCGCGAAGGGGCCGCTGGGGCGATGCCGCTCGCCCCCTCGCCTTTGTTTCAGCCCGAGGGCGCTGAGGAGGGAGCCCGGGGCGCCCTGGGGCGTGACTGGAGTCGGGCTCCCCAGGGCTTCCGACGCCCAAAACCACCCGTTGTGCCGAGACTGCAGCTGCTGATAGTGGGGGGCGCTTGTAGGGGTACCCCAATTTCCAGCCGCCAGCGCCCCCGCGGCACATGCTGCCTTGGTTTGGCCATGTTCCCACACGCACCCCGGCTGCGCCCCCCTCTGGTGTCCGCTCAATTGGGGGCTCTCTAGTCCCTCGGAGTCACCACTGCAGAGCGCATTGCCCCCTAGTTGACATCACCCTAGAATTTCCGGGGCCAGAGTAAGGGGATGGGGGTGAGGTGGGAAGGTGGGAGTAGGGAGCAGAGGAGGACTTGCTAGAGAATACCTGGTGGTAACCGATCACTGGGATCACTGCGCTGGGGGCTCCTTGTCTGGCACTTTGCATACACCCCAGGGCCCAGACGGCATGCAAAGCAGTTTTTCTTTGTTAAGATGTTTATCCCAATTTTACAAATAAAGATATTGAGGCTCAGAGGAAGAGAAATGACTCGCCCAAGGTCACACTGCTAATTGGGGGTGAGTCTGGGTTGGGCCCCATGTCAGTCAGCCCCACACCCCGGTCTTTAGAAAAAGTCTTTATTTTGGCTTAAAGCTGGGCATCGGTAGCATCTTTTAGGCAGAAAGTGAGAGATCTGTGTATTTTTAAAGTACAAAGGCCCAGCTCAGTGGGGAAGCAAGTCGGCTGCTGTGCAAATTAAGTATGAGGTTTTGGGAGAGAGACATATCAGTGGTCTGTGCTCTAACACTCCCATATAGTACCTCCCCTTCTAGGCTTTATATCCAAAAATTCGTTGTTTCTTCCTCTGGGGGGTATGGAAATGGAGGATGCTGTGCCTGGGATTCCCAAGCCTGGCCTGTGGAAGAGGAGCCAGCTCTTACTTTATAAGCTTCTGGGCAGCTTTAGGGCCATTGCATTCGAAACCCCCATATTCTCAGACAGGTGAAGTCACCAGCAGAGGATCATCAGGTAGTCGGAGGCAGAGGTGGGATTTGAACCCAGGTCCATTTATGGACCAGGGGCCTCCACCTCCTCTGAGCAGGGATACTGGCTGGATGGGGATGGAAGGACCCAGCCACCTGGCCCCGGGGGTGTCTAGGCCTGTTGGTCAATATGGCAGCAGATACTCTCCCAGCCACAGATACCTGGCTGCAGCATGGTCCCCTTTGTAAGAGTTCCTAATTAAAAATATTTATGCTGTTCTAGTAAAAAAAAAAAAAAAAAAAAATCCAATCTGCCACCTGTGGGTCAGCCCTAGGGTGGGTGAAGACACAGCCACAGCCAGGGAGGCTAAAAATAGCTGGCGATTTATATATTCTCCATCCCACAGGGCTCTTGCTCTGTGAACGGGGCCCCCCGGGCTAAGAGCCCGGGGTTAAGGTTGTTTTCCCACGGCAGTAGCTAAGTGTGAAAAATTAAAACTCTCCACTGGGGCTGATGCTTGCCCTGAGTTTGAGGAAGGGGACAGAGCTGGAGCTCTGAGGCACATCAGGTTGCGGTACTGAGGATATGAAGGGCCGTTTATTGTTTTCCCGCCTGAGTGTCATTAGTTTCTCACACACACTATGCCATTTTTTACAACTCTGTGATCAGCACACAAGGCTTCCCACACTTGAAATATCCTTCCTTGTCTAGTGCATTTCTTAAAATTTGGCTTAGCTGTCACCTCCTCCAGGAAGCCTTTCTTGACCACCCACACCAATCCCCTTCACTCTGCTACCTAGAGACCTTCTGATGGCTCTGCTTGTGCATCTGACCACATTGCATCGTCGTCACCCCTCTCCACAACTAGCCTCGAGGCTGCCTGAGGACAAAAACCATGTCTTGATTATCTTGTATCCCTGGTTGCCCAACCCAGCGCCTAGTGGCTGGCAGGCACTCAAAAACCAGTGGTAGAGCTCACATGTTGCCTGCGTCTTAGGCTGAGAGAACACTTGGCTCAGTCTTGCCCTGTAGAAATCCTTGTGCTTTCGTTCTCAGGAAAAGGACACATGCGTGGGGTTCCTTCTATGGGACTTGAAATAGAGAGCTGGCATTTGCTGAGCACCTGGATTCCATGCCAGGCTTCCTGCATATGTGGCTTCATTTACATGCCAAGCATGCTTCTCCTTAAGGCTCCTGCACTTGCTGCTCCTTCTGCCTGGAGCATTCTTCCCCCAGACCTCCACGTGGTTTCCCCCTCGCTTCCTTCACCTACCTGCTCCAGTGGGTCCTGCCATAACCTCCCCTGCCCTGCCTCCGGCATGCCCCACTTGCTCTCTCCCCTTTGGTGTCTCTCCTTAGCATGATCACTGTGGGCCACACGGTGTGTGTGTACATAGCTGTTTAATCACCTGTCTCCCCAGGGAGGATCTTGTCTTTTTATTCACGGCTGTAATTCAGCACCTGGAGCAGGGGCTAGTACACAGATGTTCAGTACATGCTTGTTGAATGAATGAATGAATTTAATGTCTGCAACAGCCCTTCGAGGGAAGGATCATCATCTCCATTTACAGATAAGGAAACCAAGGCTCAGAAAGATAAAATGACTCATCCCAGCTCACACAGCTCCCCCCGTTTGGAATCCAGGTTGATTTGGCTCCGAAGTTCTACATTCTTTCTCCAGCGGTGTGGTACCCTCCCAATCCATGGTTCAGATAACTTGTGTCGGGTGCGCCCAAGTGACTCTGTCATATTACTGTGTGCAATAATGACATGCCAAAGAAAGGGAGTGTCCTTTACGATCGATGTGGGAAGCCCCTTGACAGTCTTTACAAAGGGCATCAGTAACGAATGCCCTATAAAGAGAAATGTCCAGGAGCCAGCGCCGGAACTTGCATTTGCCAAGCTCCTACTGTGTGTGTCACCCGTTGTCTTTCTAGTTGCAGTTCAGTACTGTGGAGTAAGGTGCCATGCTTCTCCATTTTATGGATGAGGAGAATGAGGCACAGAGAGGTTCAGACACTTGACCCAACTCACACAGGTCGGCAGAGGCAAAGCTGGGTTTAGAAGACCTTATTCCTAATACCACATGATCCTTTTCTCTGGACCCTGTTCCCTTGCTCTGGGGTTTGTAAGAATAAAAATAAAAGTAAACACATGGAGCTCGGGGAGGATGGAGTTCCAGCGCAATGGGGCTCTCCCCCTTCCCCCCTTCTCTCACTGACGCATTGCAACCCTCCCGCCAGCGCGCCTCCAGGGCTCCCCCACAGTTCTGATTGGAGAAGAGACTGAATTCAAACTGCCAGTTGGGTTTAATCATTAAGTTGGTCCATGCTTGACCAAGTCAATGGCCCTTTTTAGTGTTAGTTCAATAGTTAGGCATCCTGGAGCTTGGAGTGAGAGAAGTATGTTGACCTTGGTCTGTGCCCAGCTCTACGTCAAGGACTATACCCACAAATCCTTGTAACAACTCTTTAGGAGGACTATATTTAGCCCCATTTTCCAGGCAGGCAACATCTGTCCTTAGGGGCCATGTGCCCAGGCTAGAGTGACTCCCAGGGTCTGTCCTGCCCTGCATTTTCCTGAGTGTGCATCCTCATTCATTTAACTGACATTTGGGGGCACCTGTCGTGTGCCAGGCCCCAGGGGTCTAGCTGTGAATGGGATGAAAGCCACCAGAGGCCCCCGTGGAGCTGGCCTCTAGTGGAAGAGGAACGGGACACGTAGCTGGTTATATCCCGGAGAACACAAGGTGCTGCAAACCCCGCCTCAGAGAGGGGGCATGGGGGGCCCAGGGCCCCAAACAAAGCCTGGCCACCAGACCAACTGGTCTGTCTACTGTGGCTCATGCATGACCAGCTTTTTAAAAAATTTAATGACATAGAATAGAACAAAACAAACAAAAAAATCAAGCGCATTGAGGTAGTAAGGAGAATTTTTCTTCATAGATTTTGTTTCCATTGTGCCTACAGGTGTGTGTGCTGGGCTCCATGGGGCCCCATCGATGAAGAGTTGTGGGGCGACCACTCACTGGTCCACAGCAGCGGGGATCTGGTATTTGGGTCTAGAGCAGGGACCCTAGTGTCCAGGTGCCCGGCTTCAAATCTCAGCTCAGCCTTTGTTCAGTAGAGTGACTCTGGGCAAGGTGCTTCCCTCTGTGTGCCTCAGTTTCCTCACTGTGAAGTGAGGGCCATAGGGGGAGCGCCCTCATGGTTGAGGTGGCAAGAATTAAATGGAAAAGGGCAGGTGATCTTAGCACAGTGCCTGGGGCTTTCACGGTCATGGTTATCTTTGCCCTGTGGAAAGAGAGGACTTGAGCCTGCCCCTGGGGTTCCTGGTTGGGGACGAATGACCGGTGCCCTTCATTTTCTGCCTTGAAAGCCCGGTCCAGGTGATTGTGAGCCTTGAACCCAGGGCTGTATTGGGAGGCATCCCTTTCGCATGTACTGACAGCCGCAATTCCCAAGGCCTCTCCAGCTTTGTCTGGGACACCAGATTTCTGATGAGAAGACTCGTGGCAGATTGCATTTTACCATTTCCATTTGTTCACAGACCTCCAGGCTGGGCTCTCTGCTGAGCCTGGGGTTAAGCCTGGGTTTAGGGACTCAAGGTCTAGTGGGAAAGACCAGCAAGGACAGGGCAGTTACTGTAAGTGGGGTAGGGGGTAGGGGGGCTCTGGGGGGCCATGAGTGGGAAAGATCAGCAAGGACAGGGCAGTTACTGTAAGTGGGGTAGGGGGGCCCTGGGGGCCATGAGAGCCCAGAGCAGGATGCAGGAAGGCTTCCTGGAGAAGGTGCTTGTCTGGTGAGACCAGAAAGCAGAAAAGTTAGCCAAGAGAAGGAAATGAGCAAAGCTGTTCAAGATAGAGGGGCTAGGTGTGCAGAGGCCTGAGCGGAGGGAGAGAGGGGCATACGTGGGGAGCTGTGGCCTTCTGGGGGTTCCAGTGTAAGTAGAAGTGGCCCATGGGGATAGAGCGGTGGGCAGAAGCCGTGTCAGAGGAGCGGATGGTTTCTTACAGGCCAGCCCGCAGTCAGGAGGCTTCGATTTCTTAGCTGCCGCGCTCCCTGCCGGGATGACGTGCGGAAGTTGTCAGCAGGGGCATGCAGTTTCACTGGGCTTGGCCATCAGAGCTGTTTAATCTTCCCTACAGACAAGAGTCAGCTCTGCCCTCTTTTGGACCAAAGGGCTTTCTGTACTTTGCAGTGCTCTATGAGGGCTTAAAATAGAAGCCCAGAAGCCAGGTGTGCGCTTCAAGCGGGGAGGGCAAAGGAAGGAGGCCTGGGTGCAGCCCTGTAGGTAGTGAGCGCTCACCTGGGCCGCAGCAGAGCGCTCACAACTCCCACAGGCTTGCCGCATTCCAGGCCCTTTATCCAGTTCATCCTCTCTCACCGGTCAGGAGCAGCCCTCCAGAAGTAGTCTCCCATTCCGCAGATAAAGAAACTGAGCTCAGAGGGGAAAGGAGCTGTGCCCTGAGACTGGCAGCCAGGAAGTGGCAGAGTGGAATCTGACCCCAGGCCTGCCCAGCCCCAGAGCTCCTTCTTCTCCATCACTAAAGGGCATGGCGCCCTGCGCCCTCTTGGGGCTGCTGCCCCTTGTCCTCATCCTGAGCCCCACCCCTGTCAACAGGTCCTGCCTGCAAGTGCCTCTTCCCACCTCTTTTGTCCTTGGGAAGATGAATTACTTCTGTCACATCAGCCAGAATGAAGCTGCCTGTTCACTCCTCACCCCTCCCGACCACACCCAGGGCCTGTAGACTTGGTGGCCCTGGAGAAGAGTGAACTTGATCTCTGCACCCCTTCTCTGAGGTTCCTGCCTGGTAACCATTGGCCTGTGGTTGGCCACCCCTACCTGTCATTTGCAGGTGTCACAGTGCGCCCACACCCTTTCCCCTGAGCCCAGCCACTCATGGGCCCTGCCTGCCCAGAGGGCCAGGCAGCACCCAGCCATCAGTCAGCAAGGGTATGGGTCACCCAGCACCCAGGCTTTCCTGCAGGTGAGGAGCGTCGTGTCTCTGGACTGTGCGGTCATTCTCGGCAGAGAATGGTGACAGCACAGGCTGCGGCCCTTCATGCCTGCATTAGTCGGACAAGCAACTTGACCTCTCTGTGCTTGGGTTCTCTTTTCTGCAGAAAGGGGGTGATGATGTCACTTCACAGGCATGCAGGGCGTCTGACAGATAGTGAGTGCTCCCACGGGGTGCCTGTTAGGATTATGTACTCACGGGGGAAACCAGCCCCTGCTCTGCACTGAGCCCTGTGCTCCTGGGGGAGAGAGACCCAGAAGACACACACTAATGTCACACAGCTGGTCTGTGCCAGACACTGTTATGAGCAGGTCCCTGCATTTGACCCTCAGAACAAGCCTCAGGAGACAGCTACTGTTGTTACTCTCTTATGACTGTTGAGAGAGCAGAGAGGCACAGAGAGGGAGAGTAACTTGCCCAAGGGCACACAGCTCAAGGAGTCCAGCATGATCGCTTTGAGAAGGCGAGGATGTCCGTCTGGGACTATGACTGGCAAGTCAGGGTGGGAGGTCAGGTGGGCCCGGAAGCCTTCGTGGTGTTAGGCAGAAATCTGTAAGCCTCCTGACACATTTGGTTTTGGTTGTTCACCAGCTCCTTAGGTGTCTGTCTCACATCCTGCCTCTGGGCATGTGGGGTGGGATGGTCTCTAAGTGGCCTATGGGCTCACCAAGGGGACCCCAGCTGATATTCCCCAAAGCCTGATGTGTAGCTCTCCAACCCCCTTTCAAAGCAGGTCAGGAGACAGCTGATGTCCTGAGGGCTTTCTAGACTGCAAATCGAGGCCCGTGTCATCCCCAGGGGAGTAGAGAATTCCTAGCGATATGGCCTGGGAGCTCTCTGCAGATCCCTGCAGTCAGAGAGCAGACCTGATGCGGAAGGGCACCACAGACCAAACACAGACGGGACCAGTGCAGGGCCTTCATGTGGAGGCAGATTTGAGCTCAACCAAAGGAAGAACCTTCTAACTGTGGAAGCAGTCTGCAGGGCAGTGAGGTGTTTAGCACTGGCGTTTAGCCTGGCTGGGACTTGATGTGGGCATTGTGGTGGCAACTGAGTGTCAGATGGACCCCGGATGAACTGTTCATCCATCCCAGGGGGATGCTCTTCCAGGGGTCCCCTGGGGTCTTACGGGGATGCTCTCTTGTGTTCATCTGCCGAACACCTGCAGACCCCTTCAGTCTTTCTTTTATAACATCCTTCGGCCGTTTCTTCGGGTTGGAAGTTCTTTGGCCCATTTGATGGCTCAGACACTGGGACACAGAAAGATGCAGCCACCTGCCCTCGCTGGGGTCTGGGACTGTTGTCCTTGGACATCAGGCCCAACTCACCCTTGTCCCTTTTTCTCTCTTCGTTCTTATTACTGAGGCTCAGCTGGCCTCATGCCTCACCTCCGTGCAGTGGGGAGAAAGTGCTTTTACGAGTAAGCCATGTGGGGAAATGGGTGGGGTGGGGGTGTCGGGGGCAGTGTTGGCCCTGGGCAGGGTGCCCACAGCTATTCACAAGTGTGCTCTGTTTATATCCTCAACATTACACATTGTTTATATTACAATTCTATCCCTTGGGCACGTGTTTTCTTTCCTTTTTCCCAAAGGATGATGGATTTAAGAGATGGGTGGGCACACGCGTACCCTGTGTCTCCCAAGATGGGTCGGCTTGGTAACTTTCCACTCCACAGAAGAGCTTCCCTTCCCCTCAAGGTTCGGGGCAATTCAAGGTCAGGAGATGGGACAGTGGAATTTCCCTGACTCCGAGGATGGCCCAGACCTTCATCTCTGCAGACAAAGTCCCCCCAGGGACTCTGTTCCTAGGACCAGAGAGTGATCGGAACCTGCCTCCTATCTGGCAGATGGGGACACTGGGGACCTGAGCTTTGTGCTGTTCACACAGCAATTACAGACAAGCTCTTTGCCAGAATCCCAGGAGAGGTGCTGGAGAGAGCCTTGGTTTCAGAGGAAGCCTAGAGTTCAAATAGTTCTGTATCTATCCTGGGTCACCCTGGGCAAGTCATGTCCCTCTCTGAGCCTCCACTTCCTCATCTCTAAAAGGGGGAGAATGATGATACCTCCTTTACAGGGAGGCGGTGAGGAATAAATAGGGAAGTCCGTGAGAAGACAAGACAAGGACTCCATGAAGGCGAGGAAGCTGTGCTCCTGAAATAGGTGGGCTGAGATGGAGGGTCGGGAGGAACAATAGGACCAGTCGTCCTGTTCCTCTCAGGTCCCTGTGAGAGATCACTAGAACACCCACTGGTTGGCTGGAGAAGCCATTCTGAAGAATGGTCAAGAGCATGCATGGGTTTTGGATCCACGTCAGAGTCCAGTCCTGACCCAGCTGTTTACCTGAACCATGCAGGCTTTCTGCAGCAACCTCAGTTCTCACTCATTTGGAGGACGGTCAGCATGGCGGAGGAGGTGGAGGGAAACAGAAAAGCTGGGGAAGCAGAGTGGGAGAGGCACCCTTCAGAGTCACTTCTTTGCGGGCCTCAGAGCCAAACGTGGCAGGGAAGGAGACATTAGTTGAGGACCTGCTGTATGCCAAGCCCTGTGCTCTGCTCCTTCCATGCAGGGATGACTTCTACACTTTGCCTGAAGCAGCCAGAGCCCTCTCTTCCCTAACCTTGTGAACCAGGCTGGTCTGGGTTCAGATGCTAACAACACCATGTCCTGGCTGTGTGGCCTCCGGCAGCTCTCCCAACCTCTCTGAGCCTCCCTGCCTCATTGGGTCTGGTAGCAGTCGCCTCCCCAAGGAGGACCACAGGAGGTCTGGGGAGCACAGAGCCGATGGTAGTCTCTGCATTGTCCCCTGGAAGGTCTGTCTCTCTGACCGAGTCCCACCCCCAATTCCTTTTCTGGGCCCCAGGGGGCCCATCTCTAACTCCTAACCCCCCCTAACACCCCCCCCCCCAGCTGTAATCAGTCACCGGCTTTCCTTTTTTAGATGCTGCTTATTGTTCCTCTCAAGTTCCGCCAAACTGGCCTTTGAGCTGCTCAAAACAAGCTGATTGATGACATTTCCCCCCCCCCCCCCACCCCTCCTCAAGACCAAGCCAGGGCATCCCTCCACTGCTCCCACCAGAAGGCGGCTTAAGCTACTTGGACGTAGTCTAGCTCTTTTCCCCTCTGCAGGTCAGGAGAAAAGCAAGAGACCCTGGGGGTGGAGTGAAGTATGAAACAGGAAAGGCGCAGCCTTTGGAGTCAGACAGGACCAGAGTCGAAAGCGGACACTGCCCTTGAAAGCTGGGTGGCCTCTGTGAGGGTATCAAGAGAGGGGCCTCGGTTTTGTCATCTGGGAGCCACCTGGCAGCGGGTGGTGAGGGGCAGAGGGGCCACGCAGCAGGCCCACAGCACACACGTGGTGTGCCACAGAGGCAGGTCGCTGCTCCTCGGAGCCAGACAACACTGCCCAGCCGTGGGGCCTGCGAAGAACACCGCCTTGGCTCCAGGAGCCACAACAGCGCGGTTCAAGGAGGGCTTTCTCCTCCAGTGTTGCTTTGGGCCTGAGAAGCAGGACCAGTCGATCTATGGTTCCAAAAAATCAGGCTGGAGCCCTGCAGGTTAGTGAGTGGCCGAGCAGCCGGGCCCCACCCAGGCTAGGGGAGAGGCTGTCCTCCCAGCAGAGAGAAGGAGAAAGCTGGTGGACTCAGCCAGCTTATCACCAGGCCACTGCCAGGAGCTGCCTGGAGGAGAAGCAGGTGCCGAGGGGCAGGACCGTACCAGCAGTTGGAAGCAACATTCAAAACCGGAACTGTTTTTCTTACTCCTGCTCTGCTAGGTCATTTTGATAGGCTGAGAAGAGAGAGAGGAAGTTTCTATGGGAAGAAGCTGGGCTTGACTCTCATTCTTTGGAGAGGTGGATCCTCAGGGTTCCTCCCTGCTCCAAACAATTCCGTGGTCCCCAGAGCCTTCTTGAGGAACTTATCCCCTCTGCATGGCCTTTAAGACCCTTTGTGATGCAGCCCCAGGCTCTGGCTCCAACTTCCCCTCTGTCTTCTGCCCTACACTCCTTTTAGTTCTTTAAGTACATTACACTCATTCTCACCTCCAGGCCTTTGCCTGTGCTATTCCCTCTGCATCAAATACAATTCTCCAACCCTATCAACCTCCTAGCCACTTCTGCCTCAGTCCTGTAGCATGGCTGCTCTGAGAAGCATCCCCACGGCCCCAGCCCTGCCCACCACCCACCCTGCATAGTCCTGGTGTCGGTGTCTGCCCCTCAGCCAGTCTCAGATCACAGGGCAAGGGCTGTGTGTGACTTGTCAGTGCATGTGCCCCCTCAGCCAGGACAGGCCCTGGCATGGAGTGCGTGCTCCTGAAAAGTCAGATGAAGGAGGAAGTGATGTACTTGAGAGAGAATGAAGGCACTTCCCTCGGCTCCCTGCCCCAAATTGGCAGTGGGACCCTAACCAGGGGAGCTGGCCCCTGGGAATTTCCTGGGGCTTGGAGTTTCCTGGGGCAGTTTATCAGGAAGAGACCTAAGTGAAGAGGCCCAGCAGAGGGTCAGAATGGGCTAGAAAATCCTGACTCCACTGAGCACACTTCATGGGGGCATTGGGATGACCTCACCCCCTGGGAACTCGGTGCATCTGAGCCCACTTGAGCCAAGAGGGCTGCCACTTAGGCCTGGAAGGAGTAGGCTTTGCTCCCAACAAGCCGTGTCGCGTGACCTCCGGCCTCCCTCCCCAGCCTCCTCGTAGGTGTTGACAGGAGTGTGGGGCCTTCCCAGCTGTGCTGGGGTGACCAGGTTTTGTTTGCAAAGAAAAGGAAGGGGAGGAGCAGGGTGGCAGTTACCAGTGTGGGCTGGCCCCCTTCCATCCTGGCCTCCCAGGTTCTCTGAAACAGAGAACAAAGTCCCATTACGCTGGCATCTGTCTCGTGGGTGCCAGTCACTGCCCCATTTGGCAGAGGTGAGGGAACGTTGGTTATTTTTTTCCTAGCCCGCTTTCAAACCCACCAATGGCAAAGGTACTTCATGTTGCCAGAGAAGACATATTCTTGTCTGGCTTTGGGTGGAGGGAAGCCTTACCAATACTGGCCTTGTGTTTTCCTCTGTAAAGGACATACACACACACAGACCATGTTGCCAATAGCATTGATTTGAATTGCAGACCTGGACAAATGTCACTTGAACCAGCCTCTTCTCACCGGAGGTATACTGTCTGAGCCTAGAGGTCATAGGAGTCTAGGAAGCCCCTGAAATTGTATGCCAAATTGTGTTCATGGAGTGTTGGTATTTTTCGGGGGAGAGAGGCCTATACAGTTTTCATCATCCTTCACAAGGGCCAGGACACTTGCTTCCAGTGGTTATAGGGGGCTGCTTTGGAGAAGGGATGGGGTATGGAAGGGCCTAGGCTTGGCCCTCTGCTGCCACTGCCCAGCTTTGCAGCCTTGGTTTTCCCCTCTGGAAAACGAAGGTGGTAAAACCGATCCTGCAGGGTTATCCCAGAGTCTAAATCGAATAAACAGAGGCAATCACCGGCCCGTAACAGGGGTTCAGTAAAGGGCTGCGTGTGAAAGGAGGGTACAGAATAGACCATTCTCCTGGCTGGCGATTCCCTTTCCCTGTGGAGTGGAATCTGCTGAAAATTTCAGCCAGAATGCCATCTGCTGAATGCCAGCACGCTGGAAGCTGTCATCTCAGCGGCCAGAGAAGCTGGGGTGTTGCTTCCTGTCATCCTCTTGGCCATAAATGCCATTTGCTCAGGCTCTTTTTAGATCAATGGAGAGGCTGGGCTGGGGCAACAAGCGAGGCACATTTGGGACACTGCTGGGATGGCTTAAAAGTGGGCTCCTGTCCTTGGACACTAAGGAAAGGCGACCCCAGGGTTTTTAAGAGGCCTTTCCTGGTCAAGGTCACCAGCCCTCCATGGAGAAACACGTCCAGATGTATTTCCCCAGACCTACAGGTCGACTTCTCTGATGTCAGAGGACGTTAGAAACCTTTTCTTGTCAAAGGAACAAAGTAAGGTGGCTGATGGGAGAGACCACGTGTTTAGTGAACACCTACTACGTGCCACGCATCGTGTCTGATGAACTTAGCTTGCCAACTCAAAACTCCTCACAGCGGTCTTGCAGGGTGGGGAGGACTCCTGCCAGCGTTGGAGGTCTGGGCGGGGAGACCCAGAGAAGTTAGGCATGGACCTTAACATCACACCACTATAAAATGACAAAACAGAATTTAAACCCACATCTGTCTGACTCCAAACCTGTATTCTTTTTAGCTGCCTCTCACACGGAGATTTAGAAAATGAGACTCTGGGAGAGACGGAGATGAAGGGCTCCCCCAGGAGTTGGATCTGCTGTTCCCACAGGGAAAGAAAGGAACGTTCAGTGATCATCTACTATATGCCAGGATTTCTGCCCGATCTCTGTGCTCTCCCAGCCTCTCAGCAGCCCAAGACGGGCCCAAGGTCACACAGCATTCCAGATGAAGAACTGCACCGCTGGGAAGTGACGTGACCACCCAGGGCCCCCAGGCAAATCAGCAGCAAAGCTCAGGCTCGAACCCAGAGCCAGGAGGGGCGGTCTAAAGGACGGACGTGGGAAAAGCACATAGCCATCACCTGAGCTGCTCTTCCATCCACTGTCTTACCCAAGGACTTGTCCAAGGATGGGCAGTGGCAACATTTATTTAGTCAGAATAGAGTCCTGTCCTCCCTAACTGTCCATAGCCACTCAGTGTGCCCCCCCCCCCAATCACGGCCCCTATGCTTATTGATTTTTTATTAAAGATTGTATTTATTTGACAGAGACACAGCAAGAGAAGGAACACAAACAGGGTGAGTGGGAGAGGGAAAAGCAGGCTTCCCACTGAGCAGGGAGCCCAGGACCCTGGGATCATGAGCTGAGCCGAAGGCAGATACTTTATGATGGAGCTGCCCAGGCGCTCCTGCCCCTACGTTTAGAGTCCAGGCACTGCTTCCCTGACAAAATGCTGGAAAGACCCTCCCCTGTGGTCTTGGCAGGGCTGGAGCAGCCTTTGGTCAACTGTGAGGCTGGGCCAGGAATGTCTCCTGCTCCCTCCTACGCATGGGATGGGCTCCTGCAGCAGTCTCCTGGGCCCCCACCGCACAAGACCACCTCTGCACTGCCTTGTCCTTAGAGTCCCCAGGTCGGATTCCCTGACCAGAAGAGCAGGGGCTCCCTGGACGTAGTGGGCACCCCCACACGGCTGGCGGGTGCTCAGCCTTCCGGGGAAGGACAGGGGCCTGGGGCCTGTTTCCGGACATGGTGTGGGGGCCTCTTCTTGGCCAAAGGCTTTCTCGCCCCTGACAGTGTGCCCGTTTGAATCTGGTGCTGGTGCCAGCAGCTAGGAACCTCTGTGCCCACAGACTCAGCCATTTGGGGGAACAGCTGAAGTGATCCCAGGAGGGGAAAGGTGGGGGACATTCTGGCTCTCGCAGCCATGAAACCTGAGCACTGGGAGGCTCCAGGAGCCATGCGGGGAAAATAGTTTTTATATAATGTCGAGTTAAGAAACAAAAAGGCAGGAGCACCTGGGGGGCTCAGATGGTTAAGCGTCTGCCTTCAGCTCAGGTCATGATCTCCAGGCCCTGGGATCAAGCCCCGTGTCAGGCTCCCTGCTCAGTGGGGGAGTCCGCTTCTCTCTCTCTGTCTCTCTGTCTCTCTCTGCCTCTCCACCTGCTTGTGCTCTCTCTCTTTCTTAAATGAATAAATGAAATCTTAAAAAAAAAAAAAAAAGGCAGGAAGCAAAACTGGATGTGGGCTCTGACTGCAGGGAAGTTGGAAAAGATGCTTGGGACTACTTAGTACTCAGTACGTGCGTGCTGCTTACGGAAGCAGGCTGGGACCGGAGGAAGGAACGCTGGTTTGGGATCAGGTGCTGCTGGGCCTACATCTCAACACAGCTTCTCGCAGCCGAGGGGAAGGGTCTCTGCTGCCAGGAGCTTTGTTTCTCACCTAGAAAATCCTGCAGGTGAAGATTCTGAAAAGTAGCTACAATCCCATGTCCCAGGAGACTTCTAGCATGAGGCACAGCATAGAGGCAGGGCACAGCCAGCAGCCCTTCCATGGAGAAGGGCCAGATAGAGACCATGGAAAATGCCACATGAGTTAGGGTGCGAAGGGAGAGAGAAAGGAGGTATTTTTCTCTTCCCTGCTGAACTTTCTGTAACATGGCTGTGGCGTTTCAACTTCAGGTTTTCTGTTGACATCTCCAAACTAGGATGTTCTGTGGAGTCCCTGAGGCCCGCGTTCATACTTCTGTTTTTTGTGGAAGCCACTTTCCCCGAGCCCAGCTAAAACCAGACAGCGATGTACAATTGGGAGATTATTTATTGTTCTTTCACCTTAAGCATTTTCAATTTGTATAAATAACACATCCTCTTAGACACTTTCACTCTGGTCTTTTTACCTCATGTCAGGGCAGTGGATTCTGAGCGGGTAGAAAGAGTGTTTATCCCTCACTCCCTAAAGGAAGTTGGATCGTATAATCAAGATTTAACAAGTATGTAAACTTCGCAGGTCACTTGGCTGTATTTTGTCCTAACATATAGCTGGTTTTACAGGAAACTTCCCCTTGTAGGAACAAAGCAGGGTGTCTCCCCAGCCAGCGTTCATTTCAACCACCAGGTCCCTCTAAAAGAACATCTACTAGGATTCTCAAGCTGTTGGGTAAAGAAATTCCCTGAAAGAGAAGGTTGGGGAAAGAGCAGTGATGTTAGGGAGAGGAACATAACCGTGGCTTGTGGGCTTTGGTGCTCAGAAGTGCTTTTGATCTGTGGTCATATTTAGTGTTTCCTGGAGACTGTGCCAGCTATGGGGACCTTGGGGAGAATTCAGCCTGTGGACACTGGAGGAAGTCTCAGCCCAGAGAAGCTGGGTGGCTTGCACAAGGTTACAGCGTGCATGGAGAACGTGGGCTCTGTGGTCCCTGGGCGGCCTCTCTTGGTTTACACTGGAGTTGTACTTCTCGACTTGCTTGATTTTTGTCCCCGAAACAGCTCTCCAGCCGGCCCTTGCTCTTATCCTTGTGGTTCTGGAGATGGCCCGCAGTATGGCTCGGGGTTCACCCTCCTTGCTGCCCAGGGAGCCCCTCCCTTTCAGCCTGCTCTGCTGAAGGCCCTTCGTAGCCCCCTCTCCCTGCTGCCCCATACAAGGTTACTATCAATCAAGGCTGTTTGGGTTGCAAATATCAGAAACCTGGCTCGACATGGCTTATAAGCAAAAGATGTTCTCCTTATCCCCCTTGGGTGGAAGTAAACTCTGCCATTCTGTCTCCTGCCTCAGAGGTGGTCTGCCCGGACCCCTACTGACCCTGAACTCCACAGGCCCTTCTCCTTCTTTGGGCCCATTTCCCCATCTGAAAAATGGGCTTATCAGAGAAGAGGATTTCTGAGGTCTGCTCTAGCTCTAAAAGAGAGGCAGCGGCTGGGATATATCCAGTGCCTGAAGTGTGCCTGGCAGACACAGGGAGAATCAAAGATGAAATGAAAAAGCCCCTGCCCTCCAGGATCCAACCCTAGTATCTCCCTATTCCTCCTCACCACCTCTCTGCTTCCCCGTCAAGTATCCATTAGGTCTTATTTATCGACTATATTAACCACCCAAAGCTAGTATATGGAATGTTTCCTTGCTTATTACAACCTCAAAATTCGCAATCTCTACTACCTTCAAAACATATCCAGAATCTGACCCCTTCTCGCCACTCTGCCAGGTACCTCCCCACCTCCCAATCTCAGCCTTCATCATCTGTGCCTGGAATAATCCAGTAGCCTTGTCCTTAGCCCCCAGTTCCTTTGCCCATTCCCTGCCAGCAGTCCCCTCTGCAGCCTCATCACTTCTCTGGTAGAAACCTCCAGTAACATCCCTTTCACTGTGGTAAATTGGCTTAAAAAACAAGCAGCAACCAGGGCCTCTCCTCCCCTTCCCCCCCTCCCCGCTCCAGCTCTGCTCTCATTTGCTTCCACTTCCCACACCTGCTCACACCAGCCCCGCTGGCTTCCCTGCTGTTTCTCAGCCACACCAGCTCATTCCCACCTCAGGGTCTTTGCACTGGTTTTTGCCCCTACTTGGAAGGGACCCCCCCATCCCCCACCCCAGCTACCCTCATGGCTCAATCCCTTCACCTCTGCTCAAAGTCACTGCTTCAAGAGGCCCTCTGTGAACCTAGTACTTTTCTCTTCCCCACTTCCTGATTGCATTTCTGTCACGCTTCCCACCAGGTAGAGTACGTTTTACTTCTTGTCTGACTTTGACCCCTGCCCCAGAATGTCCACTCCCTCAGAGTGGGAACCTCATCCTTCTTGGATACTACTGTATTTCCGATGCCTAGCATGGTACCTGGCTAAAACACTACGTGCTCATTAAAGATTTGTTAAACGAATGATTAGAGTCCCTTAAATTCTTTTCTTTTCTCCTTCTGCAGGACCTTGGCTTCTGTCCTTGTATTCTGTCTTCTGGGGATTATTGGCTTCTGTTTGGAGAGGGGCCTCCAGCTTCCCAACAGGGCTTTCTACCTCCCCCACAGGCTTGGGGAGGGGAACCATAACTTCCCTGGCTCATCATTACACCTCTCTTCATTTTCCCCTGTCCTCGCTCCCCTTTGTCTCAGTGGAAACCCAACAATATGCCCAGAGAGCAGTGAGCCCCATGGCTGGGTGTGGGAGGAGTGGTCCCCACAACAGCCTCTCATTTCCCAAGGTGACTATTCTTCTCCCATGACTGCAGACCACTATGGGCCAGGGGTTGCCTGCGATTTATAAGCCCTTGCCATGAAAACTGTACTCAGCTGCTGATGTGAATGGGCAGCAGAGACTTGTGTAGTAATTCCCCACCCTGCCGTCTCCCAGGAACTGCCCTGGGGATGGAGGAGGACAGGTGGAAATGATGAAGCCCCCACCTCAAATCTCAGCCACCTGAGTTTGTGGCCAGCAGCCCGCTCCTTTGAACCAAGACCCTCCCGAGATTCTCCAGGTCCTCTGGGGCAAAATTCCCTTAGAAATGAATCCTCAACAGTGCATGTTCTAGAAAAGCCAACCTTGCTTATAAAGAATGCCTTCATTTTCTATGGGTAAATGGCTGGGGGCGGGGGTTGGGGGGGAAAGAGGGGGAGTCACAGCATAGAATGACTTTGTTGTGATAGCCTTGGGCAGGCTGGCGGTAGCTGGAACCTACTCAGAGTTTATTAATGAATTAAGATGGAATTTAAAAAGGAAATGACTTTTAAAAAGACGAAACTGTTCATGGAGTTCTGAAGGGCCCTCACCCTCCTGTCTGTCTCTCCCCGCAGACCCGAGCCCGCCGGCTCGCCTCCTGGCCACCCGGCCGTGCTGCGGCCCCGGCCCCGAGCGGCGCCCGGTGCTGGGCGAAGCGCCGCGCTTCCACGCACAGGCGAAAGGCAAGAACGTGCGGCTGGACGGCCACTCGCGCCGGGCCACTCGACGCAACAGCTTCTGCAATGGCGTCACGTTCACGCAGCG
Organism: Mustela nivalis; assembly: GCF_964662115.1. Classification (NCBI taxonomy): domain Eukaryota; kingdom Metazoa; phylum Chordata; class Mammalia; order Carnivora; family Mustelidae; genus Mustela; species Mustela nivalis. Next base: position 119,847,290 of record NC_139022.1, on the reverse strand, counting down.
GCCCATCCGGCTGTACGAACAGGTGCGGCTGCGCCTGGTGGCCGTGCGCCCCGGCTGGAGCGGCGCGCTGCGCTTCGGCTTCACGGCGCATGACCCGTCGCTCATGAGCGCCCAGGACATCCCCAAGTACGCCTGCCCCGACCTTGTCACGCGGCCTGGCTACTGGGCCAAGGCGCTGCCCGAGAACCTGGCGCTGCGCGACACCGTGCTAGCCTACTGGGCGGACCGCCACGGCCGCGTGTTCTACAGCGTCAATGACGGCGAGCCCGTGCTCTTCCACTGCGGCGTGGCCGTGGGCGGCCCACTCTGGGCGCTCATCGACGTCTACGGCATCACCGATGAGGTGCAGCTCCTCGGTAGGTTGCGGGCCAGACCAGGCAATGGTTCTCCGTGCTCATGGACGTGTATTTTTTTCAATATTCACAAACAGGAAGGGCTCACTTTGCCAAGCCTTGTTCTAAGCAGTTTACACATTTTTAACTTCTCATTATTTTACCACAACCTGCCACACTCATTTTACAGATGAGAAAACTGAGGCACAGAGAGGTTAAATAACTTGAGTTGCAAAGCCAGGACTGAAACCCACAAGGGCTGGGTCCAGAGTCCAGGCCCTGGGCCAGGTTCATTCATACATCAGGTACTTGCTCATTCACCCACCCATTCTTTTGTCCAATCCTTTGCTAATTCCTTCACTCTCTTGTTCATTTGCTCACTCATTCTCTTATGCATGTGTTTGCACACTCATTCGTTGTATTCAGTCATTCACACAGGTACTTATTCATTTGCTCTTTCATTCAGTCACTCACACATCCACTTAGCGGTCAAATTTATGCCCCAGTCCTTGTGTATCTACAGTGGCCAACGGTAAGGGGCTCAAGGTCCACTGGGGAGGCAGGCAGAGAAGCCTGGCTAGCCGTGGTTCTAACGGAGGAGGCAGCCACTAAAGCTAAAATCCATAGGCGCAGGAGCCCTTGAGACCTTTTTTCTTTTCTTACCTTTTTAAAGGATTTAAAATTCACATAATGTCAAAGTAACCATTTTAACGTGTACAATCCAGTGGCATTCAGTTGACAACAATCACCTCTAGTTCTAAAACATTTTCATCACCACAGAAGGAAACCCATACCCATTATGCTGTCCTTCCCCATTCTCCCCTACCTCCAGCCCCTGGCAACCACTGACCTGCTTTGTATTTGTGACCTTAGCTCTTGAACTCATAGGTTACATGTGAGCCAGTCCATGTGATTTCTGAGGAAGGGGAGATCAGATTTTTCAAAGCATCTGGACACAGCCCGGCCTGTCATTTACCCGCAGCAAATAAACAGATCTAAAGTTTTTGGTTTTTTAGTTTGAGTTTGGATGGATTTATATATCCATCATAACCTAGGAAGGTTCCCCTCTTTCTTGGAGGCAGCCTGTGTCCTGATTTTTCACCATATATTAGTTGCATCTATTCTTGAATTTCACATAAATGGAATCATACAGTATATGCACTTTCTGTCTGGCTGCTTTATCACAGCACATTATTTTAAAGTTTTTTTTTTTTTTTTAAGATTTTATTTATTTGTCAGAGAGAGAGCGCGAGCGAAAGTGAGCACAGGCAGACAGAGTGGAAGGCAGAGTCAGAGGGAGAAGCAGGCTCCCTGCGGAGCAAGGAGCCGGATGTGGGACTCGATCCCAGGACGCTGGGATCATGACCTGAGCCGAAGGCAGCTGCTTAACCAACTGAGCCACCCAGGCGTCCCACATTATTTTAGAGATTCATCCGTGTTGTTGCTGTGTGAATCAGTGGTTTATTCCGTCTTAAGTGCCGAGTAATATCCCATGATAGAGAGGTACCATAGTTGGTGGATCTGAATATCTGGGCGGTTTCTGGGTTTTCTGCCTTGCACCTTGAGGGAACACTCTGACCCTCACCTCGCTCACCACTACCACCTGCACCACCACTGGGCAAGGCGGGAAAATTCATGCACCCTGGCTGTGCCCTCCTTTCCCCGAAGGAAGGCATAACTTCTGAGTGGTTAAGAATAGAAGGTTGAAAGTCACACAGACCTCTGTTCTATACCTGGTTGTCAACTTGCCAGCTTTGTGGGTTTGGCCAGGTGATTAAACCTCTATGTTTCTTCAGCTGTAAAATGGGCTCATGGTAGTAGTACTCGCCTCCTGGCATTGTTGGGTGACCTGAGAGGGTATATGAAAGGGACACAGCACACTGTCTGGCACATAGAAGGTACTCAAGAAATAATAGCTAAGAAAGCAGAATCTCTGCCCATTAGCATGTGAGGCTAAGCACATGTCTCAATTCCAGGCTTATGCAAACCAACCTATGAATAGCTACCCAGCCTGCAAGTTGGGGCCTTACTTGGGCATTTTAACCATGTTCCCCCACACTCTTTTCCATAGAAGGTTTCACATTTCACCTTCAGGAGATGTAAGTTTCTAAAGCCTCCTTGATCTCCTGTCACTCTTTTTTGAAGGTCTCTATTCAGAGCAGGGAAATGATCATACCTCATTCACTTGCTTTCTCATGTAGCCCATGTGTTCGAGTAACCACCAAGAAATCCTATCCACCCTGTAATCTGGGTTAGGGTTTTTTGAAAATTTACAAACTGGAAGCCGCCTTTGATGACTTAATCTGAATAAATCTGTGAGGAGTATGGACTCTTCCCCCGCACATTTGTTCACTTAGCAAACTTTTATTGAGTCCCCTTCAATGCCCCAAGCCCCTTGGAGGAAAGGAAGAAAACCCCCTGGAACACTAGTGTCTATGGTAGATGTGTTCCTCGGTCTCCTAATCTTCAAGTAGTGCTGGAGATGTGCGGGCTGACAGGAAGTACCTGTGTTACAGGACCAGGTGTACAAGTAAGATTCGAAGGAATTCCATTTCTGAGTGATAGGATTCTAGGTGAATTTCATTTCTTTATACCTCTATGAGTTACTTTACCAAAAAATGTGTGAGGAGCTTATGGTGCTTTTACAATCAGAAAGGGCAATGAAGTTATTTTTCTTTCTGAAGGTTATATGAGATAATGGGGAAATTTCTGGCATGTGATCAAAGCTTAATCCTTCCTTCCCAGGGGAAAGAGTAAATTGCCATTGGGTACATCTGGGTAAAGGGATTATGGGTGGTCCCCACCACTGCCACCACTACCACCAAAGTTACTAACAACTCATGATCAGAAAAAAGAGTTATAATAAAAATAAGGAAGGTAAGCTTTTATGATTTTTTTAATGGCTTGAGTTCAGGCAACAGATACCCTACTATTGGTAGAAGCAGCAGTGAGGCAACATGACAACCACAGAAATCCCACCCTAAATGGGATCTCCCTCTCCTAGTTCCTAGAACTGGGCTTTCTAATGGCAGTGTCTAAGGTACCAAGTGGATAAATACAAGTCAGCCAATGTTTGTGCAATCCAGAGCCCTCTGATCTCCTTTTCCTCACAAGGAACAAGGAGTTGACATAGTTCCTTTAGAGACTGTCAGCTGTGAAACTCCAGAATAGAAAACCCCAGAATAGAGACCCCTTACCCCGTCCTCACCTCTCACAGACCCCACTAGATAAAGACTGAAAACCAACAAGCTCAAGTGTCATCTGAGTTTGTCAAATTGAATAAAAATACACCTCATTACATGTGAATTTCAGAAAAGGATTTTTTTTAGTACAAGTATGTCTCAAACAATATTTGGGACATACTTATAAAAGCATTTGTTGTTTTTCTGGAATTCGAATGTCACTGGGCATCCCGGATTTTATCTGGCACCCCTCATCTGGGAAATATCCCCCCCTGGCTTGGGGAACTGGGGGTACCTTTATTTGCCCTGGAATTTGAGCTAAAGTTAAGTCTCAGAAAGAAAAAGTTCATAGGCCTCATGTATTTCTTTCAGTTGATGGAATTATGTTCCTAGCCCAGCCTCCTCGTGCAAGGGGTTCCAGCTACAGATCCCGGTGTCTGGTGTGCCGTCTCTTGTGAGCTGCTCATTTTCTCCTCAAGACACGGGGATTTAGCCCCTTTAGATAAAGAATTTATGACTCACAAAAGGGAAGTGACCTGCTTAGAACCACCAAGCTTGTGAGTGGCAGAGCCAGGATTAGAACCCAGATGCATTCGTCTGTCATTAATTCCGTGGTTCTTGACTGTGGCTGCACCCACAGCAATTCAATCGGTGCTTCAGGGCGTGGCCCCCAGGCATTTAGATCTCTTAAGGCTCTTCAGGAGATCCCAGGATATAGCCAGGCTTGTGACCACAACAGTCCCCTTTGCACTGGTGCCTGTCTCTCCTCCTTGCTGGGTGCTGAGCTGAGTTTTTCAGACATGTCAGCTCAAAGCATGGGGTCATCCCTGGACCACAAAAGCCCCTTCTCTTGTTTGACTTTACTGCTTCATCCCCAACCCCTACTCTAAATTCGCACTCACTCTTTCCCCTGCCCAAATAGGCACTACTCTTATGTTTAGTGTTTTTATAAAAACATGTAGTTTTACATGCACAGATAGATGAGACTGTGCAAAGATTCTTATTCCATTATTCTTTTTCCACTTGCCTCATTTTTAGATCTGTCTGTGCTGCTGTAGACCTGCTGGTTTCTTATTCCCTATGGGCTTCTGCACCGATGGGACTAGGACGCCACCAGTCCCCCCATCCCCTCAAGCGAACTACATTGCAGTGCATGCTCTCCCACAAGGCTGTACTGTGGCTTCTGGGGTTTACCATTGTCTGGGGCACAGACCAGGATGGCCATGCTGGCCCCTGGAGTGGTCCATCTTGAGAAAATGATTTCTCTAGATGCTCCTCTGGGCCAAAGAGAAGGGGCTGAGCCCAGGCAAATGACTTTCTGTTGAATTTAGTAGTTCCTGGACCCAGGAGAGGCAGGTATGGTCAGGTTTCCCCCTCCTGTCCCTGGCTCCTCTAGAAGCTCTTTCTTGGAGCTCTGGAGTTCAGGCCCCATGTCCTGAGGCACCTCTGTCCCTCTTCCAGACAATTCAGTAGTGGTCACTGTCATATAGCCCCTTTGTCCTTCCTCTGCCCAGTGGTGGTCAGACCAAATAAGCAACACCAATCCAAGGCCATGGCATTGCAGGTTGTGTTGTCAGAAATCTTTGGTTTTAAGTGGCATAAAACAGTTCAATCTTAGTCAAGCAAGGAAAAAAAAAATGTCTCATGTGACAGAAAATTCAGGAAAATGATCCTGTAAAGCTGGCTTGATGCAGGCATTCAATGAATAGCACCTGAAATATTGGCCTCCCTTTATTGTTTGCCCTGTCATCCTTATTAGCATCATCCTCAGCTCGGCTCCCTTTTGGGGTGGGGGGGAAGGCCACCAGCAGCTCCATTCCCATGTCCGTCATCCCACCAGATTAGCAAATCTAGCAGGGCAGCTGCTTTCCTACAAGGTCTAGCTCAAGTTCAAGGTTTAGCGTCATTGCTTTCCATTGTCAGGCGGGTGGCATAGTGACTGGCCAAGTTAAGGCCTCCTCCTCCTCAGGGTAATTAGTGGAGTCGGGAGGTAGGTGTGGGGCAGTTCTCTCAAAAGCTGGGTGCTGGGCCTGAAGAAGGGGGGTTGGATGCCATACACCCAGAAACAGTAGCTCTATATAGGCCTTGTAGGGGAGCCATTTACCCTTTTAGAAAGCGTTTAGTCCCTTCGTTAAATTAGTTACCTACTATGCACCAGGCACTATGCCGGGAACTACCTGTATGCTGTTTTCCAGTCCTCACTAGAACACTGTGAGGCAGGAAGTAGCATCGTCCCCTTTTGCAGACCCTGCATGGATGGATAATTTGGCCAAGGTTACCTATCAGTTGGTGGTGTTAGAGTTGATGTTTGTTATTTATTAGTGTTATAAACAAAGTGTTTGGCCAAGACGTGAACTTATGGATCCAGATACAAAGCCTACAGGTCAACTGTACCACCCCATGCTTCAAGTGAGGAAACAGACCTAGAGAGAGGCAGGGACTTGCTCAAGGTCACCCAGGTGATAAGTGGTCATGTTAGGGGAGAGGGTTGGGCCCAGGACCCTGGGCGGGGGGTGCCTCAGCATAGGAGCTGTGAGCACCCCACAGCACACAGGGAGGAATGGCTGCAGGTGGCTTCATCCAGAGCCTCAGTGGGGAGCAGCACAGGGGAACTGGATTTTGCAGTAAATGTATTCTCTCTAAATGGTCCAGGCCAGCACCCAACTCCCTGTCTTGATAATAAGGCATGTGCCTGGCAGGGTTGCCTGAAGGATTTTGGTTTCCCAGGGTCCTGAAGGCCTATTCTGTGCGAGGCACAGTGCCAAGTACATTGTTATTCCACAGATCTGCCATTAGCCTTTCCCACGGACCTATGAGACAGGGATGAAGGTCCTCACATTGCAGAAAGAAACTAAGGTCACATCCAGGACCGGACAGGGTCTAGTGGAGGTCTGTCTCCCCTGGTCCAGTCTTCTTCTGTCAGAAAGGTGTGTGTTCAGTGGCCCACAGACCTGGCATCTGTATCTTTCCTTCTTAAGCCCTAATACCCCTGCCCTGCTGCAAGCCCTCCTATGGCCATGGCTGAAGGAGCTCTGCTCCTGTTCCCTCCTGCCTCTTTGGAGACATTGCTCCTATCATTTGTCCCTTTTTCCACCTTCACTTTCTCCCTCTCCACAAAATTGTTCCCATGAAGCACATAAAAGAGGTCTGGTTTTCATTAAAAAAAAAAAAAAAAAAAAAAAAAAAATCCCCTTGCAGCACCTAGGTGGCTCATTTGGTCAAGCTTCCAACTTTTGGTCTCGGCTCAGGTCATGATCTCAGGGTCAGGTGACTGAGCCCCACATTGGGCCCTGTGCTCAGCGTGGAGTCTGCTTGAGATTCTCCCTCCCTCCATCCCTTTGGCTCGTGCTTTTTCTAAAATAAGTAAATCTTTTTTTTTTTTTTTTTTTTTTAATGCCCTTGGCAATCTTCTCCATCAACTACTTTCTCATTTCCCGGCTCTTCTTCAGAGCAAAATTTTTTCAAAAATATCTTTGCTATGCTCTCCACCTCCCTCTTTGGCTCATCCCAATCCTCTTTATCTTATCCCAGTAATATGTATTTTTTTTAATTTTAAAAGTTTAATGTGAAATGTAAAAGAAAATACAAAAAGAAAGAAGTCCACTTTCTTTAATGTACAAAGAAGTATGAGTAGAAACAATAATAAATTATATATCACATTTGTTTATACCACATGTATAGACATATATTTATATATATGGCCATATATAATATGGTTCTCCACATTAACTCTACTATTCTAACAGTAGGAAGTAGGTAGCAATTTAGGGAGTGGGAAAGAACCCTGAAAAGACTTTTTTACCATGTTCATTCTACACTGTGTATGGCTTGTGTGTTCATTTCACCACTGCACAGAATTCAGCTGTATATAAAATTGAACTTGTTCAGAAGTTGAAGGAGATAAGAAATGATGGTCCAGAGCCTGGTGTATTGTCATACAATTCAAACAATGGTATAGCTACCAGCTTGTAATTTTTAGGGACTATAAAAAAGACTTCCTCTTGAAGTTGAACCAAAACAACTTTTGTTCCTTAGGCTTTGTAATATGTACAGGAAAAAATGGATACTGAAGAGGTGCAAAATTTGGTCTCTACCAGTTAATGCAATTAGCAATGACCCAGTCTGGCTGGACTTGATCTTGATGACCAATATCTGTCAGCATTTTAGTCCTTCATTTTCATCTTCTCCTGGGTTAGGTTCTCCAGCAGGTACTTTGGAGAAAGTTGTTCCCAGCTGTAGCAGTGACACGTGGGGTAGCGGGTGTTCATGTACCTCCTCACAAGGATTTTATCCAATTTCTGCCTCATGCACTGAAATCTGGCTGCTCCCAAGCTGTCCTCATGGTCTCACCAGACTTCAGCCTGCAAGCTCTCCCTTCAGCCCCATGCTGTCAGATCCAGAGCTCAGGCTTGTCCTCTTAGCTGGCCTCTCACTTTTGGCACACGTGATCTCTCCCTGCCTCTCCGACCTGCTCATGCCTCCTTGCTTCACAAGCTTCTGGTTTTCCTCCTGAATCCCTGGCTTTTCCTCCTTGGCTTCTTTTCTGGTTCCTTCCCTGCCTGTCTCCATATGCTGAGAACTCCAGGGTTCTATTGTCAACTTTCTAATCTATCAATATGCATGTAGAAAAGTGTACAAAACATATGTGAAGTTTAATAAGCCATCATAAAGTAAGACCATATCTTCATCTACCCTTTCTCCAGATGAAGATCCAAGCCTGTCACCAGGCTTTGAAACCCATCTTTAGGATGTTGGCTCCCAAGTCCATATTCTCAGCCCTGATGCCTCTTTACCTACTCATCTCCTCCTGCCATCCAACAAGCATTCCACACTGAACACATTCAGGCAGCCATCCCCACTGTCACTGAAGGGCACCACCCACTTAGTTGACTGGTCCAAAACCTCAAGAGTCATTCCTAATTCCTCTTTTCCTCTCCTTACATCCATTCTGCTAGCATGTCCTGAAACACCTTTGGAGACAATGAGTGACTGATGAACGGTCTTTTCTGTCTCTAATACATTCCTGGCTTCCTTCATCTTCACACAAATATGGTTTTTCCTGAGACAAATTCAGCTCTGCTTCCATCTAGTCCCAGATATATTTGACCTGAGTGAGCTAGGGAAAGGAAATAATCCAACTTTCTCCCAGATCCAGAGCCAGGCTCTGTATATGGGCCAGGGAGAGTTGGAGGTTGTGGATCCAATCCTAGCCACCTCAGTCTCCCTGAGCCTGGCCTTGGGCTGCTACTTATTTATTTATTTAAAGATTCTATTTATTTATTTGACAGAGATGACAAGTAGGCAGAGAGGCAGGCAGAGAGAGAGAGAGAGAGGAGAAAACAGGCTCCCTGCTGAGCAGAAAGCCCGATGCGGGACTCAATCCCAGGACCCTGGAATCATGACCTGAGCCAAAGGCAGAGGCTTCAACCCACTGAGCCACCCAGGCACCCCTGAACTGCTATTTAGTAGATGTTTGGGGCGGGAACAGAACTGCCAGACTCATTCTCTCAGGGATCATATTAAACTTGTGAGGACAAGAGCGACTTGGCCCAAGGCTGAGTCCACGTGCTGGCAGCTCTAAGAGTGGAACAAAGACAGGTGAACTTTGGAGGCAGTACTGCTAGTGGTCAGGGGATCTGGTTTTGGGAGTCATACAGCCTGAGATGGAATCCCATTTCTGTCACCCCTGGCCGTGCAACCTTAAATAACTCATTCCACCTCTCAGAGCCTCGGTGTTCTCCCGTTGTGAAAAGTACCCACTTTACAGAACTACATGAGATAAGGGTGAGGATTGATGGGGATAATGCAAAGAATTTCATCTGGTAAGCAGGGTCTCAAAAAAATGCCTGTATGTACTTTCATCAGGTCTAGAGAGTTTAAAGGCAAATCACAGGTTAGAAGTTAGGAAGTCTTGATAAGCTCCCTTGGGGGTCTTTTGGTATTGTGGGATTTCTGATTCTCCACAGAGAATCTTTTGAGAGCTGGATTCTGAAGTGTACTGGCTTGGGCTTGTCTCACTCAGGGACAATGTCTGATGGGGACAAAGTTCCTTGCACAGAGATAAGTTATGAGGCCCAACCTTTTCTGAGGGGCTGCTGTGTGCCAGGTATTAGGCTAAATGCTGTCACATATGTTGTTAGACCAGTCTCATAGACTAACCTTTCACCTCAGAAATGCTGTTTCTTCAGTTTATCCCTTCTGCCTGGAATGGTTATATCCCATATCCCACTTCCCAAGCACCCCTCTACTCCCTTGGCCTTCAGGTCTTCACTCCATCTTCACTGTCACAGAGACCCGTTCTGGCCTCACTTTTGACCAAGTCCCCCTTTCACACACTCTCAGAGAACTCCAGTTGTCACTCCCTGGTTGCATGATGTGGAGTGACTCTCCTTGCCTTTCAGAGTCTGAGTTCCCACACTGAAGCATGCTCATTCTGCAGAGCCATGCAGGACAGCGGCTCTTAGTAGCACTCATCAGTTATGTGGTTTTATGTCAGTGCTTCATTAAAGTCTGTCTCACCCACTGGAAGGGGAGCTCCATGCACACAGAAGCCATGCCTGCTTGTTTAACTCTCTTTACCCAGCACCCAGCACAGTGTTTGGCACATGGCAAGTGCTCTATACATTTTGTTCAAAAAGCGCTGAGGGAATAATGATAATAACTAACGTGTTTTGAGCACTTACTTTGTCCCATCTTCTGGGCTACACTATTCATAACAACATCTAATGTCATCTCTATAACCACATGAGGGAGTGGGACCAGGATTATCCCATTTGAAGCTGAGGAAGCCAAGGCTCTGAGAGATTAAGTGACTTACCTAAAGTCACATAGCCAGGAAGGGCAGAACCCAGGACCTGAACCATCTCCACAAACCATTCTCTTAATGAGAATACCACACTGAAGGATGGACTCCTGTGTAGAGCTGCTGGGGCAAGGAGGAGCTGCACTGGGGTGGGGAACAGCAGCAGACACTGGCAAGGGCAGAGGCCCAGGGCAAGCCGAGGATAATGCCTTGAGGCTTGCCTAGCAGGATGGATGGGACAGAAAGGCCTGGGAAAGTGCACCAGAAGCTTCCACCAGAAGTGGATGCTACGTGAGAAATATCCACTTATCAAAAATGTCTTTAAAAGAAAAAAAAAACTAAAACACATGAGAAAAAAAAAAACTAAAACACATGAGTCTTTTATATGTGCCTTTTTTTTCTGATTACAAAACCAATACATGTTCACTAGAGAAAAGTGAGAAAATCTAAAACTGTAAAAGAAGTCAACTTACATCCAGAGATAACCATCCTCAGATTGTTATGTATCTCCTCCCTGTATTTTTCCTATGCATCCTATACATACACCATTGGAATCCAATGATATATTCAGTTTTGTGTCTTCTTTTGTTCACTTAATGTTATATTAGTGTTTTCTCACATTGTTGACTACTGATTTTAAAAGATTTTTAGGGGCACCTGGGTGGCTCAGTGGGTTAAAGCCTCTGCCTTCAGCTCAGGTCATGATCTCAGGGTCCTGGGATCGAGTCCTGCATCCGGGCTCTCTGCTCAGCAGGGAGTCGGCTTCCCCCTCTCTCTGCCTGCCTCTCTGCCTACCTGTAATCTCCATCTGTCAAATAAACAAATAAAATCTTTTAAAAAAGATTTTTTAAAATATTGGGGTTTTCTCATAAGACTTATAATATATATATTTATTATAGAAATACTGAATAATACACCAGTAGGCCAAACAGTTCTGTGAGCCAGGGTCAGAACAGGGATGGCCAGTTTATAAAATCTGCCCTGTAGATTTCTGCAGGTGGAGTAGGGAGTAACATACCAGACTCGCAGGGGCTAGGGCATGCTTTTTGAAAAAGCATATTCATTATTATGACAATTTTATATTTGGAAAACTAAAAAGAGGAAGAAATAGTTTTTTTCCCATGATATAAATTACAGAATGACAAATCTTAGCTAGAGGGGTCTAGTTAGAGAAGTTTGAAAAATACTTTTTCTTGCTTTACTTATTATGGTTAATGAGGATATTTTTATCACTAAAAAAAACTTCATAATACTTCAGTGACTGTTTCTTTCTTTCCCTGATTTGTTACTCAGAGTGGCAGTCTTCCTCAAACCTCATTCATTCATTCATTCATTCATCCATCCATCCATCCAATAAAGAATGGAGGTCTTTGCCCATCACACTCCTAAGCCCTGAGAAGGTGATAGTGAAAAGACAGGCAAGGACAACCGGCAAGTAATCTACCAAAGTATGAAGACCTGTATTACCTAAATGAAACACTATTTTGTTTTTTTTTTACTTAACTATATCATATGTAGTATCAAGAACATGTTCCATACCACTAAAAATTATTCAAAAATATTTTCATGATGGTGACTTAAAACTCTTAATTTTCTGTCCTATAAAATAAGGCTGTCTCGCAGAAAGCTAACATATCCAATGTCTGTGCAGCACCCAGGCACAGGGCTGTGTGCTGCGTTCTTTCAGTGTCAGCACAGTGCTAAAGAGCTGGGGTTCTTGTGGCTTTGCCAGTAGCTGTGTGACCTTGGTCACATTCTTTAACCCCTCTGTGCCTCACCTTCTTTCTTTGCTAAATGGCTGGTAATAACAGAACACACCTCACAGGTTGTGTAAGGACTCTGATAACACACCAAGGGAGCTTAACATAGCACCTGTCACTTAAGGCCACAAATATAAAGCAAAAAGTCTTCCTTCATGGAGCTTGTGTTTTAGCTGGGGAGGCCAACAATAAAGGGTCTTCAAATCTTCCAAAGTATAAGAAAACCTCTGGAGTGGGGGAGGAAAGGAGGGGGGAGGGGCAGGGAGAAGAAAGGAAGGAGGAAGGGAGGGAGGGTCGAAGGAAGGAAAACAGAAAAGGCCTCACCTGCCCAACCCAAAGAGAAGTCACCAGGATTGTGCTTACTCAGAGTCTGGGCACCTGTGGTTCTTGAATCAGCACACACATAAACTGAAGGCAGGGGCTATGGGGCGGGGATGAGGGGCAGTTGGGGGCACCGAGGCCAGCAGCCCGCACCCTCACCACCCTCCTTCTGCCCCGGAGCAGAGAGCGCCTTCGCCGACACGCTGACGCCCGCACGCCTCAGCCAGGCCCGCTTCAGCGCCTGCCTGCCGCCCAGCAGCCACGACGCCGCCAACTTCGACAATAACGAGCTCGAGAACAACCAGGTGGTGGCCAAGCTGGGCCACCTGGCCCTGGGCCGCGCCCTGGGCCCGCTGCCCGCCGACGCCTCGGCCGCCGCCATCCCGTGCGGACCCCGCGAGCGCCCTCGGCCCGCATCGTCGCCGGCGCTGCTCGAGGCTGACCTGCGCTTCCACGCCACGCGCGGACCCGACGTGAGTCTGTCCGCCGACCGCAAAGTAGCCTGCGCACCGCGGCCCGATGGCGGCCGCACGCTCGTCTTCTCTGAACGCCCGCTGCGACCCGGTGAAAGCCTCTTCGTGGAGGTGGGCCGCCCAGGGCTAGCGGCGCCCGGCGCTCTGGCCTTCGGCATCACGTCCTGTGACCCGGGTGGGCTCCGGCCCGCGGAGCTGCCAGCCGACCCCGACGCGCTGCTCGACCGCAAGGAGTACTGGGTAGTGGCGCGTGCTGGGCCGGTGCCAAGCGGCGGCGACGCGCTCAGCTTCACGCTGCGGCCGGGAGGCGACGTGCTCCTGGGCGTCAATGGGCGCCCGCGCGGCCGCCTGCTGTGCGTCGACACCACGCAAGCGCTCTGGGCCTTCTTCGCCGTTCGTGGCGGCGTCGCGGGTCAGCTGCGCCTCCTCGGTGAGTTCCCCGACCGACTGCGCATGCGCAGGGCCATCCGCTGGGTATCTCGAGCCAGGGCGGAAGCCCAGACCTGCTTTGCAGGCTTGAGCACATGTTAGCACCCTCCTGCCTCCACCTAGAGTTTCTGATTCAGTCAGGGCGGTCCCGAAATGCAGTTCAAACCAGTGTCCCAGGGATGTCATGTTGCTGCTCCCAAGCCCACCCTTTGCCCACACCGACCTAAGTTCCCACTGGCGTCAGGGCCTGGACAGCTTCATGCAGTCAGTAGATGGTCAGGGCAATTTTTATTTGTTGTTATGACTTCTTATATCACGTATTTATTTTTTACATACATGAGGCATACTAAGTTGTAGAAGAAAAAGCAAATACAACTACACTTGAGAGGATATCAAAATAACAGTGTCTACAGAAAATGGGATGGAGGCTTGAACCATCTTATTTTGACACAATTTTGCCTTTATTCATGCCACCAATAGACATGAAGCACCCCCCCCCCCCAGCTGTGGACCAGGCGCTAGGCTCCAGGGTGGGGCATGGCAGAGGACAGGACACAGGCTAAGCACAGGGGGACCCTACAGACACCCCTGAATGGAATGCTGTGGGCCACTGCAGAGGGCCTTCTCTCCCATTTGGTAGAAAGGAGGTGGTGGTCACAGAAGGCTCCCAGAGAGCCCCGTTCCATTTTCATGATTCAAGAAGTCAGTCCAAATGGTAACAGAAATGATGAACACTTCATGTTTTCTCATTCAATTTTATACTCTGCCTCTGTGAGACCAGTATCACTATCCCATCCACAGGAAAGAAAACTGAAGCACAGAGAGATTAACACACTGTCCCAGTCAAATAGCTGGTCAGCCATGAAGATGTTGGGCAAATCACAGACCCTCTCTGAGCCTTGGATTCCTTCTGTGTAGAGAGGGAGTAATCACCTGCATCGTGGCATCGTCAGGAGGGTGAAATGATGAGGTTCATATAATGTTTGCAGCAGGTGCCTGCCATGTACAGCATGTTTAATACACAGTAACATCAATGACTGTTGTTTGTAGGCAGAAGAACAAGGAAGGTCATCATTTGTTGTTGTTGTTTAAGGGATGACCAGATATAGTCATCATTTACCCTGAGATGACTTGCCTAAGTTTCCACTGGGGCTTTGGCAAGAACTAAGCCTAGAATCCGTCTCCATTACGTTCCTCCCCAGCACCTCCAGAGGAACAAGGATGAGTCCTTGAGTGGTCAGGAAGAGAAGGTAGAATGGAAGCAACTTCTTTTGGAGGTCAGGAACCTGCTGTCCTGATTTCTACCTGACAGCAACCCCAGCACTCCATTATTTGTCCATCCATCCTCAAGTAGGGTCAGGGAAGGAACATCTCTCTCACCTAAGAAATAAGCCATTATTATCCAAAATGGCAGTGAACACAAGGAAGAAAACTCATTCCTGTTGAATACTACTAATCAGGAATCTTGTAGTTGAAAGTGAAAAAAAACCACTCAAAGTGCCCTAAATTGAAAGGGAAAGGTATGGGTACACACACCTCAAAATTCTGGGACTATATTGGATGGATTCAGGAGCAGCTGGATTGAGGTTTTGAAAGCATGCCAGCAGGATCCCATCCCAAAGCTCGCTTTCCCCTATGTAGAGCCTCTACAAGCAGGCTCTACGGTGCCAGACCTACCTCCGAATGGATGGGCCCCTTCTTTCCCAGCAGTTGTAGTTGTTCTCATGAAGACCTCTTCGACCTCCACTGGGTTATATAGCCTTATATAAACCATCAGTGAGACCAAGGGGTGGAAGTTCTTCTTGGCCTGGCCTGGATCATGTGAGTGAGGGTGAAGTCAGTGCCCCCAAACAAAATCCTGGTACTGTTTCTGAAATAAACAGGAATGGAGGCTGAGCAGGCAAAGAATAGGTGTCCACCCCACATAGACGATTCCGTCAGTCCTTAGCAGAAACCTGGGAGGTTACTTTTACTCCCCCCTCCATTAGACAGATAGGGAAGCTAAGGTGCAAAAGAACCAGGGAGTAGCAGAACAGGACCCACCTCCCACCTCCCCTGATGAAGTCTCTTTGGTCTCAGGCACCCTGCAGTCCAGCCCTGCGACCACATCCCCATCAGGGTCCCTCAGCGGCTCCCAGGATGATAGCGACTCTGATATGGCCTTCAGTGTCAACCAGTCCTCCTCAGCATCTGAGTCATCCTTGGGTAAGGAGGTATAAACCCTAGAGGGGGTAGGGGCTGCCCTGGCTCCTTCAGCTGTGCCAGAACCTTCCTGAGACTGAGCAAGGATGGCCACCTTTGCCCCCTGCATCCTCTCCTTCCCCAGCCATACATTCATCTAGAGGGAGGAGATATCTACATATCGTATCCCAAAGGGAGATAATGGTGCTTGATGCTTGGGGGAAAGAGGGTAGGGTAGGGGCAAAGCCCAGAAGAAAAACCCAAGTGTCTCTCAAAATTATTTCCCCACAGGTTCGGCCACAGAAGCTCTGGCTTCTGGGGGTTGCCCCAGTGGAGCCCCGCTGAAAACCACATTATTATGGTCTGTCTTGTTCTCCCTTTTGCAGTGACCGCACCCAGCTCCCCACTGAGCCCCCCAGTGTCCCCCGTGTTCTCCCCACCAGAGCCGGCAGGCAGCAAGAATGGCGAGTGCACAGTGTGTTTTGACGGCGAAGTGGACACAGTCATCTACACGTGTGGACATATGTGTCTGTGCCACAGCTGTGGCCTGCGGCTCAAGAGGCAGGCCCGCGCCTGCTGCCCCATCTGCCGGCGGCCCATCAAGGATGTCATTAAGATCTATAGGCCATAGCCTGGCCTGCCAACGGGCCTTGGCCAGAGCAAGGTCACCTTTCTGAAGGCCCCCTGGGCCAGGCAACCGCTGTGGTCACCAGGGGGTCCAAGGGCAGTGGCCATCCGGTCTGCCACTCTCCAGTGGTGGACAAGGCATGACAGTCATGGAGATGAGTCCCTGGGGGTCTGAGCCCAGGCAAGGGCTGCTTCTGACTCAAAAGTGCTTTGTTCCCAAAAGGCCGTCCCAACAGCGAGCTCAGGAACTGCCTGGCAGACCACCCTGTCCCTTGGTGACCTCTCAGCTGGGAAACAGCATTCTCTGTGCAATGCTCTTTGCATTGGGTTGGGTTGAGTGTGTGTGAGAGAGGGTGAGGGGAGGGAGCTGCCAGAGAAGCGAGGGAATGTGTGTGAGAGAATGAGTGAGCGAGAAAGCATAGATATTTATCCAGGGATCCTGGCTCTAGGAGGTTATTTAACACTAAGGAATGTGCAATCCAGAGCCCAGACGGTAGCGTGACTCGAAATTATTCACTTTCTGGGGCTGGAACGTCAGCTGGTTTTGAATGTATGAAGCCTGCACCTTGGAACTCCCTTGGATGGTATAGAAAAGGGGCACTCAGATTTTCTAAGGGGAGGAAAAAATAGCTCATTGTTTACAGCTCCCAAGCAGCAACGCCTTGGGGGGAAGGTGGGTGGAGAACTGAAAAGAACAATTTGCTTTTTTAGTTTCTTTCTCAGTCCTGGAGAGGAGATTGGATGGGTGTTGCGGCCCACTGAGAGCTCTGGGTGCTGTCATCCCCTGAAGCCTTTCACCCCTTCACCCCAGATAGCCTAATAATAAGCATAGCGCACCTTGACTCAGTCCCTCTGGATGTTTTTTGTCTGTCCCACCCCTTGCTGTCCCCAAGAAGACAAGCAGCAGGTTCTCTTTTCCTGGGGGAGGAAAAGAATCCAGGAGGCAGCTGACTCACCTGCAGTTGGAAAGGCCACCCCATCCCGCAGACGGCTCTCCACATTTCGTTTTGTCACCCTGGGCCTGGCATTCACCAGCAGCAGTGGGCACCACCAGGGCAGCCTGCTGGGGAAGTGGGAGGAGGAAAAGACTTTGCAACTGGTTCTGATTCTCAGCTTCTCTTTCGCTGCTGATTACTAAAATGTTAAATAATCATTAAAATGTTAATAGCTGAGATACTAAAATGCTGACCGTAGGACTCTCCCCCTTCAGAGAGAGTCCAGGGCCATTTGCAGGCATTTCCTGGGACCTGGCCCTGTCCCTGACTTCTTCACCCCTGTCGAGGACCACGTCTGCAGACTCCCAGACCAACCCCGGGGCTGATAGGCTGGCGCAGGCCCGCTCCTTCCTTTTGCCTCCAGTTCTGTCTGGGCCTAACCTCTGCCCTACTTTGTGCTGTATCTTTAAGGAAGCCCCTGGGCCTCTCTGATTCTCAGTTCCCAATCTATCTAAGATGAGGCCCAGTACCTGCCCACTCCAGAACCCACGAGAGGACCAGCATAACATCTAAAAAGCCCGACACCCTGCGAAGAATAGGTAACATTTTTACTACAATTCCTAAACTGCTCCTCTGCCGCACAGATGATGGCAGGGAAAGGAGAACATTCAGAGAGTTTCTGCATTCATAGAGCACATGTTTGCCAGGTGTCTGGGGGCCCAGAGCGCAGCCCAGTTGGGCCCTCATCAAATCAAAGCCCGTAAGACCAGTTGGTCTTTGCGATGCTCTTGGACCACCTGCTTCTTCTCTGTCTGACGTGGTCATAGTGTTCTGACCTGGTCACAACTTCAGAACCCCCACCCTTGCTCCTGCAAGGACCCCTGATTGGCTTTTTTTCCCCCTAGTGAATCTGGGAAACGTGCCCGCCTTCAAATGTTGTGGCGGAAGTTTTTGGGGAAGGACTGGAGCCCCAGGAAAAGAGCTGGAGAAGCTCGGTAGCACCCAGGGCCCAGCTGCATTTGGCCAGCAGGAGCCTTCCACGTCCCCCATGCGGGGTGTCAGCACACCGCGTGTGAGAGGACGCTTGACCTCCTCCCCACTAGAGCTGGTTCTCCAGGCAGCAGTGCTGCTGACAGGATTGAGCCAGTCCCAAGCTCTGGTGGTCTCAGAAGCCTGCGGGAGGCAGCTGGTCTCCCCTATTCCTTGCCCTTCCTAACTGCCCCCACCCCTGGGTTCTAGCCAGGGTCATGTACAGCCATCACTGGGAAACCAGTGACTGAGGGCCTGGACCCAACGTGGCTCCAGGCCGTGCTCCTGGTGACCAGTTACCCAGATCAAAAGGAGCTGGTGGCCTGTTTAACTTGTTCCGCAGCTGCTATAAATAGCCTCCCTGTTTCCAAGAGGAATTAAGGGGGTGTTTATCTTCTAAAAACCAGACATTTCCTGATGCTCTAAACTGATTTATTCAGTGCTATAGAGGAGCGGCTCACATGGCCCTCACATGGCCGGAGAAAGAGGAAAGGGATCCCCTCTTTCTCACTTCACGCCATTATGTGCCTCGGCGCTGGGCTGGAGAGTCATCCCTGCACATGGATCCTGCGAGGCAGGCCTTCTTACCCCACTGAGTCAGATCTAAAACACCACTGATGATAAAATACACCATCTTATGTTCCACTAAGGGGAAAATACGCAGATTTAACTAAGATGCCTCAGCTATATGATTCATTCTAATCAGAGACTTGAAATGTGTGTGTGTGGGGGGGGATCCTGCTATTTAGAATCGATAAAATATGGTATTATTCCCATTTGGCAGGTCAGAGAACTGAGGTCCTGTGAGTGAAGTAATGGGATCACATGTAATAGGTGGCAGGGCTGGGATTCAAACCCAGCAGTGTCTGGTGCTCAGTCCCACCCCCTGGCTGCCTGGCCCCAAGCCCCGGAAAGCTTGAGACTGCCTTGCATTTTCTTTCTAGAACCTTCTCCGGGTGCTCGCTTTGGCAGCACATATACTAAAAATAGAACCTTCTCCGGGCAGCCCCTGGAGGGACCCTGGGCACCTGCACCTGTATAAAGGGTTCCTGCCCCAGACTGTGGTCCCTCTGCCACCCATATCCTAGAAGGACAAGTGTCCTTCCTTTCAGGCTCACCTTCCCGCTGCCTGCCTTCTGGCAGAGTTGAGCCATGTGAGATCCTGAGTCCAACCCAAAGGCTTCCTTTTGTGACACAGAGAAGCACACACGGGGCCACTTTGTGGAGGAGCCAAGGCGTTGTCCCACCACCTTCCTGGGCCTCAGGAAGGGATTCCAGGGCTGAGAAGGGGGAGACCGAAAGATACACCTTTGTTGTGGTCTTGTGCCTGTTTATTTTGAACCCCCAGAGAAATTGGGCTGTTTCCAAGTCAAAACAAGCTTCTTTCCCTAGTCCAATCCCAGAACTGGGAGTCTCCTGGGGTTTACCCAGGGAAGCTGCTCCCCTAAGTGCTGCAACACTTTGCTCAGCACCCACTCATCGCATGGCCTGTGTTCTGGACACGGCACTGGAAACGGACTAAAGACAGAGCCCACAGGGAGCTGACAGTCTGGAGCTGGGCAGATTTATAACCTTTCATGTGCCCCATCAGGCACTGGGGCCTGTGCTAGCACATAGTAGGTACTCTTTAAAGGTTTATGGAAGAAATCCAGAAATTAAATTACAAGGGCTCAGGGTTTTGGTAAAACACCACATACACATGCACACGGTCATTCAACAAACATCTGCTGTGTGCCTGCTAGGTGTGGGGTGCTGGGGATGTGGAGCTGAGAGGACAGTGCCCTAGCTCTGCCTTCAGAAGTAGAGACATTAGAGGACAAGGAGATGCTAGGGACAGAATCCTGTGGTCTTATTCGGCCATTCTGTTGCCTTTGGGGATCTATCCTGGTGAGTGCCCCAGAGCCTTCCCGAAAGCTTCAGGCTTTGAGAAGCCTCTTCAGCATTATAAATGCCAGGCACTTTGTAGCCTGTGCGCTGCTGCCAAAATGGCCTTGGGCAGAACCCTCAAAGGCTCCACCTTTTGATGATTACCCTCAATTCCCCCCAGGGAGACCCCTGGGGTGATGGCTACCTGCTACTTTCAGGCTTGGGAGTGGCTGCTGGAAACAATCCCCTGGTCCCCAGAGAACCCCATTAGTTCCAGTCGAGAACGGGCTTGAGCAAAGTCTTGGAGAATGAGAGGCAGTAACCTCCCCCTGCCCAATCCCATCTCTGCCCCAGTTCCGGCAGAGGGATGTCTGCTCAGGAACACGTGGCCTCCTGGCATTTCTTGGTATTTCATTGTCTTTCCTAAGCCCCTAATGAAACAACTTGTACAACAATCTGTCTGTGCCTTATGAAAGTGTCTGTGCACTTTTTATCCTTTTTAAAAGCAACTTTAAAAAGTGGGCAGGGGACTAGCATACCTAGTAGTATTCTAGAAATATGTGCTAATCACAGAAGCCCTTCTGTATTATGTTTTTTGATGTAGGAGTGATGAAGTGTACGTCTCTCACCCCATCTCCCCACTACCTGTGTACAGACCTTTTAAAAAATGTCTCTTATTCTTATTTTTCTGATTCAATACTGTGACTTCTCCAATACAATCTAATCTTTGGGGATCTGTAATAAAGATTTTAAAACTTGGGTGGACTGGGTTGGGAAGGGTTTGCACTGGTCCTGTGTGTTGTGCTTTTGTGTGTTGTGTGTTTTGGTTTTTGTCTATTTTTATCTGTTTTATATTAACATAATTTTTTCTGTTTAAAAAACAAATACAACTTTGGCTTGTTAAAAAAGAAAGCTTCTTCAGAACTCAATTTTAAAAATCGCAGTAGCACATACTGTTGGAGAGTGAAGGTGAGGGGTACAAAGCATTGTTGACCTTGAGGAAACATTTTGCAAGTTATGTCCATAGAGTCCTGATAATGTTTGGTCCTTTTGCCAAGGAACTATTGTGAAAATATCACAAGGAAATCATTCTAATCAAGGATAAGCTCATAGGCAAAGATGTTCATTGCGGCATTATTTATAATGGTAAAAAAAAAATTGTATAAGCCACCCTAAACCAGCCAACCAGCAAACCAGAGTGAACTTGCCAGAGCTCTCGGTTTCAAGTGACAGAAACCGAACTCAGACCGGTTTAAGGGGATTTAAAAATTCAGTTACCTGCAAAGTCCAGTGTCATGAACCCAAGAAGCCACTTCAGGTACAGCTGGATCCAGCATCTGAAATGCTACTACAGGACTTGGTCTCCCCTGCTTCTCACACTGTCCTCCTTTGCTGTGGCCCAATCCCAGGAGGGTTCTCAAGACAATTGGGCACAGCACGGGGTAGGAGCAGCCTACAGCCTCCCTGTGTGGGCCCACCTGGATCACATGCCCCGCTCTGAGCCAATCACAGAGGCCAGGGAGATCCAGGCCTCTTACTGACCAGACCTACCATAGGCACTCAACTCCACCCAATAACTGCTCTCCTAGAACTGAGAGTAGGGAATTGCAGTCTCCAGTGAGGAACTAGTGCTGAGCAAGTTGGAACAACAGGCATTGCTCTCTCTAAGAAAGGTTGAACTAACAATGATACAGATATGTACCAAGTTAGTGGTATGACCTATGAAGCCAGACAGCCTGGTCCTCACCACGACACTGAGCGAGACACTTACCTCTTTGTGCCTCAGTTTGCTCATCTGCAAAGCAAGAATCCTAAGGTTCCCTGATTGTAGGATGGGTGTGAGCATTATTGAGATCGTGCTGGTGATGTGCTAGGCACCATGTCTGGCACTCAGCAAAGAGTTTACAACACGGGAACATGTTTATGTCAAAACACGGTGGGAAAATCAAGATATAAAACTACACATACACTCTGATCTCGTGGTTGTAAAAACAAGCAAGCAAGCAAATGAACAAACAACAGCCCCCAAACCAGACTGTGTTGGAATGACCAACAGGAAAGAAAGAAAAATCTCCAGGGGGCTGTGTTGGGATAATGGTATTATCGGACATTTCCCCCTCCCTTGTGTTTTCTAAATTTTCTGTAATGACAAATTATTGCTTCTAATTTAAACATGCTACTTGGAAAAAGTATTTCCCGTCCCTGCAAAAACTGATGAAAACAGCTAACCCTTGCTGGAATTCGTCAGGAATTCCCAGGCTGACTGTCCTAAGTTTGAGATCCAAATTTAGTCACAGTGGAGATAAAGGCCTGCAAGCTTCCAGTGGAGACCAGGCCAGGCTGACCATTTTGGTTGGGCTTTCTCCCAGCCAGGCTTTAAGGCCCAGATTTCTGGGGGTGGAGCCTTGCATTGTATGGGGAGTAGCCAGGGAAGGGAGAAGGTGGAGCCGCTCATGCCTGCTTTTCCTGGCTTGCTGAAATAGCCTGGTTTGGTGACACTGAGTTTGGGGAACAATGGGGCAAGGAAAATGAAGTTGCATTTATGAAGCCAAAAAAATCACGATTTTCTTACTTCTCTCAATGAATCTTTACAACAATGTTGGTCTCCTACAGGTGAGGGAAGCAGGGTCCCTTCAAAGTAGAAGAAGGAAGCCACCCTAGATGTGGCTGTCCCAGAGCTAAGACAAAATGTGCCTCTGAAAGATAGCATTCATTTCTAGCAGGCCAGGGGACATTTTCACAGATATCATCTAAAAATCAAGACTTTTTTTTAAATAAATAAGGGTAAAGACCATTCTAATCTAGACTCTTTGGATTTTAAGAGACTGAAAGCCAACTCAAGAAAAACAACTTAAGAAACAACTCACACAACTAAACTGGTCAATCCTGCTTCAGTAATGGTTGGATCCAGGTGCTCACATGTCACCAGGTATCTGCCTCTGTCTCAGTTCTGCTTTCCTCTGGGTTGACATCACTCTCAGGCAGGCTCTCCCTCTGTGGTAACCAAGATGGTCTCTAGTGGCTCCTCACTCATATCATACCAGCTTAGTGACCCTTTAGAAACCTTTCAGGAAAAGTCTCAGGGCATCTGTCTTTTGACCCCTTGGATCAAAAGCCCAATCCCTAAATCAGTTTCTGTCACACACCCACAGCTGATACAAAACCAAGGATGACGTGGCCCTTACCCTCTAGGACCAACCAATCTAGAGGGGAAGGCAGACTCATAAAGAGACATGTTCAAACCAGTGTGGACCTGAGCCTGCTAGGACAGATCAAATTCAAGGCATAAAGACCATAGATCATTTAGTGATATATAATTTAAACATCCTTCATTCTCCTGGCTGTTCAGGCTTTCACTGATGCCTGGGTCATGCTTCCTAGTACACCATATTTCTCTTCAAAGGCTTCAATGTACAAAGCCTGTGCCCCAAACCTCACCATCCCGCCGCCAGAAGCACAGCTAGCCTCAGAGGAGTTCTGTATGGAGACTTCTTTTTCTCTTATTTCCCGGCTTCCTTCAGGACAAACAATTCTCTGCAAAGATAAAAACAAATCATCTACTGGACATTTACTATGTGCTAAGGACCTCCAGGACATGTCTGGCTCCTCATTCTAGCTCTTTGAAGTAGGTCCCATCATTACTTCTGTTTTATACAAAGGAAAACCAAGACTTCAGATTAAGTAACTTTATGCCATTCCACATGGCCTCTCAAAGACAAAAGTCGATCCCAGGATCTAGACCCAGGGCAAATGGTCCCAGAACATATGTCCTTATGATTTCACTGACCCCACCAACAATCTGTCAGAGATTTTATACTCCCATTTTGCAGACAAGGTAAGAGAGGCCCAGAAAGGGCAATGACCTGCCCTAAATCACACAGCTGTGAGCTGTAGAGTGGGAATTTGAACCAGATCTGACTCTTCCCACAGCTTCACAGCTTGTCTGTGGGTAAATTATCAGAAGGGGGTTGGGGGGAGAGGAGCAAGAGGAGGGGGAGGAGAAAAGAGAAGAAAAGTGGGAATAGGAGGGGAGGGACCCAGGTTGTGCACCTAGAAAGGCAAAGGGAGAAAGCTTCCTAGCTGGGTCCCTGACTTACACAATGGCCATCAGTGCGGTTCCAGGGCCAGAGAATCTTCCCTTCTCCCTTCAGGCTCAATTCTGCTGGCTCTCGGAAGCTGGTTCTGGCTCCCACACAGGGATGTGGAAAACAGGAATATTCCAGGCATCCACAGTGGGAACAGAGCGCCGACCTTGGCTGTTAAATGCACCCAGGGGAAGCTTCCAGAAGCCCAGGGGCGGCTGCATCAACAGAAAGTGCCTGGGGCAGCCAGTCAGCTTTCCTCAGAGGCCCCCCTCCTGGCTTGGCTTGCTCAGGTGTAACCCTTCTCCCTGAGTGGTGCGCCTCAGCCTGCCCTCTCCTGCCTCTCCCCAGCTGCCCGGGAAAAGCCATCGTCCTAGGAGCCCAAAGCGTCTGCTTAGGAGTCTGCAGAACTGACCTGAATTCACGTCCACGCCCTGCGGCCAACAATCAGGAGCCCCAGGAGTGCTATTCATCCTGAAGCTTGCATGGATATGGCCTCTGGAGTTGTACAGTGGGAAGCCCCCTTCTCTATGCCTCACTTCCCTGCCTCTAGGTGGGGCCTCTAAGACCATCCCCTCAAGCCCATAGCGGGGAGGAAGGGAGCCAGATTGTGACAGAAAGAAAGTGTCTCCTGGGGACCTTTGCCCGAGGGAGGCTTCCTCCTGGCTTCGCAGCTTGGAGCAGCTGTTTGCAGCCTGTTGGTGCCCAGTAGGGTGTGGGGCGGTAGAGGGGAGGGGGTGATGAGAGCACAGCAGAGAAGATAGATGGGCCTGGGGGCCAGGCCTGCCCCTGCTGTGGGATCTTGGACAAGTTACTGACTCTCTTTAAGCCTCAGTGTCTGGATCTTTAAGGTCTCAGCCCCCTTGTGGATTGTGTCAAGATGAATCAACTGGGTCAGGAAGTGGTTGGCATTTGGGAGGTACTCGGCAATGGTGGTTCTTCTTTTTACCAGCGTTGTAAGCTGTGCTGTCTCCCTTCCCTCCCTCGTCCCACCCCCCACCCCCCACATCCCAGCTGGGCCTCAGTCTTCCACAGTCCCCTGTGCCTTCCCCTCAGGCCCTTACTGCCTCAGGGGTTGGCCCCCATGACACTATTAGCACATCTACAGGTGATCACGCAGGGTCTCCCAAAGAGTAGGACCTCGGTATTTAATCCTCCTCCCCCACCCCCACCGTGGAATTTCTGGCATTAACACACCTCCTTCCCACAAGGAATGAAAGGAAGGGGCAATCAGATGGCGGGGGCTTGCCAGGCCTCTGAGTTTGCCCTGGCCCCTCGCCCCTTGCTTGTTTTGGCTCCCTATCAAGAATGCTGGACCAGGCCTGGGAGGCTGACTGACCTCAGACTCCACAGGGAAAGTCACACTTTCGCTCAACTCCCAGGAGCAGCCCTACATTCCAGGAGGGGCGTGGGAAGGGCCAGACCTTCCCCCAGCTCCATGGACCAGACTGGGGAGCTGCCTGGAGCCTGGCCTTGCTCACAACCTCAGCACCGGCCATGCCCACCTCCACATCCCCCAGGGAGATCTGCACTCCCCCCACCCCCAGTGGGTGGAAGATAGAAGATACCCATTGCCAGCACAGGACAGAAGTGAAAAAAATTTCCCAATGAGATGTCTCTGTCCTTCCCCATCTAGTCTTCCTTGCTAGCTAGTGTTCTCCCTTTCTGGTACCCACCCCCAACTCCAGCTTCAAAAAAAATCCCAGAACCCTCTCCATTATTCTGAACACTTCTAGTCTCCCTTCAGCTTCTGTCCCCTCTGAGAGGTAGCTGCAGGCAGTCCTAGGGCTGTTTAGATTTGACCGGGGCTATCCCTTCCAGTCCAGTCTTCCTGTCTATCCACCCTGGTTTGGGGGTGGAGGGTGGTGTTGGGGCAGGGAGGGGGGTTTCAGCTGTTCTAAACAGAGGCCTGGGCGAGGCTTCCCTGAGCAAGTCACACCATAGGTGGGCCTTGGAGGGTGGACAGCAGACGGCCAGCAGACTGGCCGGTACAGAAGGGAGATGCCCCAGCGCAGAGGACGCGGGGCTGCTTGCTGAGAGAGCAGACCAGGGGCCAGACAGAGAGCCCCAGGAGACATTTTCCTTCTGCTACAGCCAGGCTGTCTTTCCCCAAGAGGATCTCAGGACTCTGCTGCCTAGTTGGCTTCTAGGTGGGCTTCCTCCCACAGGCCAGGCTTCCCAAGCTCCAGTTGGGACACAAGGCCCTGGAATAGCCCGGGCAGAGGTCAGGAAGCAAGGTGGCCTCGGGTGGGCCCCACCCCTTGGAACAAAGAGCTCTTCCCTAGTCTCACCTTCTGGGCGTTGAACCTGGAAGTCCTGAGGTCCTACAGAAGAGGCTTTTCCAGGCTCCTCCTTGGGAGGGGCCGGCTGTTTCTTTGCCAAAGATGGAGCATGGTTGCCCTCTCCTGGTTGTGGGAGAGTGAGCCAAGACAAGCAGAAAGAAACTGCTGGATGAGCAGTCAAGGTCCAGGCACTGGATGAAGCTACGGCTCCCACCCCATCCCTGGCACATCCTCGAGATGTCACCAGATGGCCTGGGAATGCCGGCTCCTGTGGATGGCCTTGTGGGTCCAGGGAAGCTTGAGGAGGACTCATTAGGGTGACACGGAGTCTGGGCTGAGATAGGTCCAGGCTGAGGTTACATTAGAGCCTGGGACTTAGCTGAAGCTTTGTTGGGGAAGGACTGGGGCCGGGACCAGGACAGGTTCCTTCCCCAGACCCTGAAAAACTAGGAGGATACTACCTGGCCCCTAACTTTGGTCCTCACCTCAGGCCACTGATCTGACTGGCTCAGTCTAACCTAACATACAGCCCTGTGATCAGGGCTGTTAATTAAAATTAAACAAGTAGGAGGAAATACAAGAAAAAGAAAACTTCAAGATATGATGCTGAGTGAGATAAGCCAATCACAAAGAGACAAATACTGGGTGATTCCACTTCCATGCAGTCTCTAGAGTAGCCAAATTCATAGAGACAGAAGGCAGAAGAGAGGCTACCGGGGACTGGGGGAGGGGCGTGTGGCGTTACTGTTGAATGGACACAGTTTCTGTCTGGGAAGATGAAAAATATTCTGGAGATGGATGGTAACGATGGCTGCACAAGGAAGATGTAGTTAGTGCCACTGAACTATATGTTTACAAACGGTTAAGGTGGGCGAGCTTGGGGAGAGCACTCAGTTAAGCGGCTGACTCTTGATTTCAGCTCAGGTCATGGTCTCAGGGTCGTGGGATCGAGCCCTTCATCCAGCTCTGTGCTTAGCGTGAAGTCTGCTTGAGATTCTCTCTCTCCCTCTGTCTCTGCCCATCCCCCTGTTCACTCTTGCTCTCTCTCTCTCTCAAATATTTTTTTTTAATGGTTAAGATGGCAAATTTTATGTTATGTGTTATTTTACCACAATTGGTTTTTTTTAAGGTTTTATTTATTTATCTGAGCACAAACAGGAGGAGCAGCAGAGGGAGAAGCAGACTCCCCGCTGAGCAGGGGCCCCGATGCAGGGTTCGATTCCAGGACCCGGAGATCATGACCTGAGCTGAAGGCAGATGCTTAGCCAACTGAGCCACCCAGGCACGCCTACCACAATTTTTTTTTTAATCGGGAAGAAAAGCAAAATTCTCAAATATAGATGAGGAATGGCAGTGCTCTAAAACTGTCACTCTGGCCGTTGGAGCTAAGGGGAAGCTTCCCTACACCCCTGTCCCGGTTTGCTAGGGCCACCATGACAGACTATCATATACTGGGTGGTTTAAGCCACGGAAACATATTGTCTCACAGTTCTGGAGGCTGGAAGTCCAAGGATAGGTGCTGTCAGGGTGGTGTGTTGGTGACTCTCTTCCCATCATCACATCCTGGGATGGCCTTTCCTCTGCGTGCATGTAGAGCAAGAGATCCCTGGTGTCTCTTCCTCTCTTTATGAGGACACCAGTCCTCCTGGGTGAGCCCACCCTTCTAACCTCATTTAACCCCCCTTACCTCCCCAAAGGCCCCATCTCCAAAGGCAGTGGCTCTGAAGGATCAGGCTTTCAGCATATGACTCCTGGAAGGGTCATTATCCTTGTTTGGTACAAGAAGGGTCTGGACAGTGGGAAAAGAGATCTGACGTGGCGAGGCCGCCTCCATCTGGAGAGAGTTGGCCAAGGGGCGCCCAGCCCAGGGAGCAGGTTAATGGAACAGCACACCCTCAGCTTTACCCAACGTGCCACCGGTGGGGGGAGGGGGGTGTGGTAGTGGCAGACACTACAGCAGAGTGGCCTGGCTAAACCCAGGAGGACATGAAAATCCTGATCTACCCTACGAGGGTCAAGGGAGACTTCTGGGAGGAGCATCTTGAAGGGGGAGCAGATGGTCTCCAGGTGGAGAAAAAGAGGAAGGATTTTCTACGTAGGTGGAAGAGTGGGTTCCTGGGCGATTTATCAGGCCAACAACAAGAACAAAAGTCTAAGAAGGAGCTGGTTTGGAGAGGATGGATACTGCACCTTGCCAATAGCTTTTGAATATTTCTTTGTAAATAGTCCTTGTTATTTTCCCTCCCTCCTTCACGTAAAACAGAAAACACTTAAGCCCTGATTCACCTTTTAAGTCTCTCCCCAGAGCAGTGGTTTTCCTGATAAATTGCAAAATTGCCTCGCTAATCCTAAGCGGTTAAATCAGATTAAATCAGGACAGTGAGTGTCCCAGGGCTGTTTATCATTCCCCACTTGTTTGCAAGGAAAACAGGCGATGTGCCCTGGGTAGGGGCTGAGAAGTGAGCTCTGTCAGCAGCATGACCCCAGCAAAGTGATCGGCACTTGCTTGCTCCCCTTGGTTTCTGTAGTAACACAAGAGGTATGTGATAGCCCCAGTCCACCTAGAAGACCTCTCACTATAGGATCTGGGAAGAGTAAAATTCAAGAGCCCACCTATCACTGATGGAGAGAACAGTGATGATGGAGAGACTCGGGCCACCTTCTCCTTCATGGATAAAAGAAAGAGGATATGTGGGGTCCACCCCAACTCTTCCCTTTTGTTCCCCTACGATTCCCCAACCCCCATCACTCTGACCCTGCACTTTGCCAACTTTATGAAAGTGGAAAGCTCTTAGTTTTTAAATATTAACCGAGTGTCCTTGACCGCTGACCCTTCCCTCCCTTATCTGGGATCTCTCTTCTGCTCCCCTCTTCGCTCCCTTATCAGGGACCTCTCTTCCCCACAGGGCAGAAAGCACAAAGGGTGCAAGGGTTCAGCACCTAATCTGATGCTCTAGGACCAGTCGGGGTCACTGTGTGGATGGAATTGAGGACTGGCTCCTGAGTTCTATGTCCATACCCCATCAACATCTTGACATGATACCAGCCCCTGCAACTTGGCCATGACCTTGGGGGAAAGGGAGGGAACCCCAGTGGAGTGGGGTCTCCAAGTAGAAATGAAGTTGTGAGGAAAATAAGCTCACTTCAGGCAAGCCTGGGTTTATGGATTGAGATTCAGACCCGTGGTACACATGCTTCCCTCTATGCCCCCTCTCCAAGTGCATACACACACATTTTGTTTGGGTCACGCCTACTCACCCGTCCTCCATTCAAACCTCACAGCTTCCGCATGACCTCCTCCAGAAAGCCTTCCCTGGCAGATGCCACCCTTCACCCCTGCACCACCAGGCTGGGTTAATCTGTACTAACTTGCTTATTTCTCTGTCTCCTTCAGTAAACCATTAGCTCCTCAAGGGGAGGGATAAGTTCTAGTTTACTCTCGGATCTCTGGTGCCCACCTCTTAGAAGGCACCCCCAGATGGCTCTCCACCGGTAAGTGAGGAAGACAGAGTGGGCTAAAGTATCCAAGAGGGAGTTATTTCTGAGAGCTGCCAAAATTGGCTTCTGTCAGACTGGACCATGTGGACCACAGCTTTTTAGCCTTGAACACCCTTGAGAAACCACCATAGAATGCCGCTAACTCTCCTCCTGAATCAGCAGAAGGGAAGAGCAGTCTCCCCTTCCGGAGCGCAGAGCCCTCCATATTTGCTATATGAGCTCTTCCTTCCATACACTTTCTTTGAGCCTCCGCATGTCCCAGTTGTAGACGGCCCTTTCCATCCTTAGGCACTTCTTCTCATGATAATCCCTTCAATACCTTCCCCTCTGGTCCCTGACGTGGACAGCTATTTTTTTTTTTTTTTAACTTGTCCCGCCCAGCCTTTATTCCCCTCCTTTGGGAACCACCACCTCAATTTCCCTCGGGGGACAAATCCCACCCCACTCTCATCCGTGTGACTCCTGCCAGCGGGTATCATTCCCCTGGCTGCGAGCTGCGCACATGGCCCGGCCTGGCCACACTTCCCACCTCCTCCTGACCTCACCCCGCCTCACCCCTTGGCCACACCACAGCTGCAGGGAATTTCTCAAAACATAAAGCAAATGACATAATTCCTCTGCTAAAAATCCTTCAAAGATTCTGCCATCCGGCCTAAAACTCTTCACCAGGGCCTGCAAGGCCTTGAGGCATCAAAGTCTCAACTTTAAGGTCACGTACTCAGATATACCCATCCTGACCACACTCCGCAGGTGTGGATTCCTTGCATCCCATTTTCTTCACAGTATTTTTTTTTTAAAGGTTTTATTTATTTATTTGACAGACAGAGATCACAAGTAGGCAGAGAGGCAGTCATAGAGAGGAGGAAGCAGGCTCCCTGCTGAGCAGAGAGCCCGATGTGGGGCTCGATCCCAGGACCCTGGGATCATGACCTGAGCAGAAGGCAGAGGCTTTAATCCACTGAGCCACCCAGGTGCCCCCACAGTATTTTTTTTAAAAGACTGTATTTATCCACGTGTTGGAGAGAGAGGGAGCACAAGCAGGGAGAGCAGCCGGCAGAGGGAGAGGGAGGAGCAGACTCCCCTCTGAGCAAGGCCCACCCCATCCCCATGTAGGAATCGATCTCAGGACCCCGGGATCATAATCTGAACCGAAGGCAGCTGCTTAATAGACTGAGCCAGCCAGGCGCCCCTTCTTTATAGCATTTCTCACATTCTGTCAGTTTACTTTCTCTCTCACCCTATCAGAAGCTGGATGAAAGCAGAGACAAGTCTATCTTACTCATTTTTGAATCCCCAGAACCTGACACAATATAGGGAGAAGCTGTGGACAATGACCCGGGTCTGGGAGTGGCCAAGCACAGACAGGCAGGCTGCTGCTGTGGCAAAGATGGAGGTGGTCTGCCCTCAGGGGATTAGCGGGCCAGATTTGGCCCACATAGAGCTCCCAAGAGCTGTAGGGAGATCTGCTAAAAAAGACGGACATCAGTGATGTTGAAGGGAGGGAAAATCAAAGAAGCAAGGCTTCTGAGAAAGCCAGAGGGGACCCAGAGCCCGGAAGGCGAGTTGGCTATGGTGGGGAGAAGGACATCCGCTGTGCTGTGCAGCAGAGAGAGGAGGTGTCCACTGTGTGGGAAGGTGGTAGGTTTGGGGTGCGGATGTGAGCTTTGCCCCTGGAGTCCTCTATTATTACTCCACGAAGAATGAGCTGAGATCATCAGCTGCGAGTCTGCGAGAAGTAAAGGGCTTAAGAAAAGAGAGCCGGGGCTTGGGGTGGAGGCAGGAGCTGTGTTCTCAGAATGGGAAAGGAAACCTAGAGAGTCACAGGAGGATTGCAGGGCGGTGGTTTCTGAGGATGGAAGGTCCCTGGCATGCAGTGGGGTCAGGTGGCTGAGGGGCTGGGGAGCAGGAGTTCACCGGAGGTGGGACGGAATGAGGCTCAGGAGCTGGATGGGTCACTCAAGTGAGCCTCCAAGTCCCCCCACACGAGCTCCAGTCTTCTGTGACTTGGAGGGGTTGTCCGGTGGGGTGGCAGATGGCAGCCACAAGGCGGAAGGGAGGGCAGTATGGTCAGATGATAGAATTTCAGGGAGAGGGAGCTGGGAACCTGCAGAGCCATCCTTGGCCCCCAGGCACCCCATATGGATGTGGACATGTCTTCCCCCTCATACACCTAGAGGGAGCCTGTCCCCAGGGGCAGCCCAGCTCCAGTCCAGGGAGGAGAGGAGAGGACCCCTCAGAGCCTCAGCCGCTGATCTCAGAGAGGCGGGCGGGGCAGGGGGAGGTGACCAAGCATGCCTGTGCGTGCCCGTGTCAAGTGAGTGCAGGAGCATACGTGAAAATGTGTTAGTGCAGGTGCAAATATGTGGGTGAGTGTGCAAATGTGTGTGGGAGTAGCGGTTGTGTATGTATGTACGGGTGGTGCGAGGATGTGTTGAGTGTGAGTGTGGGTGTGAACGTGTGTGTCCATGTTAGAATATATCGTGGCTGAGGGTTCCTGTGGGGGGTGGTGTGAGTTTCTGGGACTGCTGTGTGTGTGAATGTGGGCAGGTACATGGGAGTACCGGTGTGTGTGAGAGAGGGTGTGAGTGTGTGGATGCAGGAGTGTGTGTTGTGGGAGAGAGAGAGAGGACGGGGAGGGAAGGAGAGAGAAGAGGGGGAGGGGCAGGTTCAGGCCAGCTGAGGGGGTGTCCAGGGACCACTGGCCCCAGGGAAAGTCTGGAAGAAGACAGAAGTCCCAGAGGGCTGGGAGGCAGGGCGGGGTCACCTTGAGGATCTTCCAGGGACATGGGCTCTCACCCTGCTCTACTCCTGTGGCCTGGAGGCTTCTTCAGCTGAGTGGTGGCTTCTGGGACAGGGTTCACACCATGTATGGGCAGTTTCCAAATTGCTACATGTATTTTTATCATTAATTCTAAGAAATGCAAAGTATCCCATTGATTAAGTGATCCAAAATGTATTCATCGTTCCCCTAGTAATAAACATTTAAATTGTATGTGACATTTTCCAATGGTTATGGGAACCCTGTCCCAGAAGCCATCACTCAGCTGAAGAAGCCTCCAGGCCACAGGAGTAGAGCAGGGTGAGAGCCCATGTCCCTGGAAAATCCTCAAGGTGACCCCACCCTGCCTCCCAGCCCTCTGGGCCTTCTGTCTTGCAGGTCCTTGAAGCTCTTTTTGCTCATCTTACAATTTCTGTAGGAAATTTCTATAGGAGGAATTCCTTGCAGAGGAAGTGTTAAGTCCAAAAATATGCAAAGATCTAAGACAGTAGACCTCCACTGCCAAACAGCTCTTCCAAAACCTCTGAAACAATTTACAACTTCCCCAGCAACGTGGGACTATCTATCTCCCTACAACTTCACTAACTCTGGGTAGGATTTATTTTTCATCTTCGATCGTTAGATACTTTAAATATATGGCCTCTCCTTGATGTTGCAATATCTGTTTTTTATTATTGGCAATCACTGCATTTTATTGTTTGAGTACTGCTATCTTATTATGAATTCCTTTTCCTTGTCCTTTGTGGATTTTTTGGCGAAGTGTTATTGCCAAAGAGTTAAGAATGCTAGTAAAAACAATAATCCTTTGTTGGCCAGATAAGTTGAAAGTATTTCTCTTAGTTTCTTATTTGACTTTCAATTTTGCTTAGATGTTTTATATGTAAAGAGAAAAAATGATAATTCTGGTTTCCAAGGCTATCAGTCTTTTCCTTTGTCTTTTGCCTTTGGGGTGAATCTTTAAAACAATGTTTCAACCCAAAGATGATATATTCACCCATATTATCTTATAGGGCATTTATATGGTTTTAACAAACATTTAGGTAATGGAGTCATCTAGAATTTATTTTGCTTTAACTCGTAAAACACAGATCTAACACGTTTCAAGGTTCTTGTTGATACTCCCCCCTCATGTTCTCTCTGCGGCCTCCCCCCTCTTGCCCAGTAACCATTTACTGAGCACCTACTGTGTGCTGTCCTCATTCCTGCCTGGGCACACGAGTCACCTGGGAACCTGCCTGGGGGCTCCAGGAGGACAGAATCTCCATTCACAGACCTCGTTCTACCTTAGTTTCTTCTCTAAAAGCCTCTTTCTCCAAATACAGTCCCATTCTGAGGTCCGTGGGGTTGGGACTTCAACATATGAGTTGGTGAGGCAGGGACACAATTCAGTCCATGGCACATCCATGAAATCTGTTCTCAAAGGAGAGAATAATGAGAGAAATGGAAGGAATATTCAAAGATATAGTGGCTAAAATTTTACAAAGGTTATGAAAGACCTCAAGCCACAATTATAAGAAATGCTAAGCTCCTCCAGGCAAAGCAAATTCAAATCAAAATTCACCCGGGCACATTATAGAAAAGTGACTGAAAACCAAAGAGGAAATCTTATAAGCAGAGAATGGGAAGCATAGAGAGGAGCTGAGGGTATGGGGCATTTGGTGGAATCTTTACTCTTCAGACTGATTGGGCTGCACAGAGGAGGGGTATGGAAGGAGTGGGAGGCAAAGGAGTAGAAAGTATTATTGGAATGACCTAGCGGTAGAGGCTAGGCAGCAGGAGAAGGGCATTTGAAAGAAACAGGGAGTGGGGACCTGAGTGGCACAGTCAGTTCAACATCCAACTCTTGATTTCAGCTCAGGTCATAATCTCAGGGTCCTGGGATCCAGCCCCACCGTGCACTTCCCACTCAGTGAGGAATCTACTTTTCCCTCTCCCTTTGCTGGTCCCCCTGCTTGTGCTCTCTCTCTCTAATAAATAAAAAAAAAAAATCTTAAAACAAAACAAACAAACAAAAAAGAAACAAGAAGAAGGCACTTGGTGAATTGAGCTGAACAGTCCCTTTGAGGAAGAGGGCTCAGGCCCGGCAGGTAGAAATGCGCCTTCCTGGGCCAGATGCTATGAGGTCCA
The DNA here is from genome assembly GCF_964662115.1 of Mustela nivalis. Taxonomy (NCBI): domain Eukaryota; kingdom Metazoa; phylum Chordata; class Mammalia; order Carnivora; family Mustelidae; genus Mustela; species Mustela nivalis. The sequence goes on along the minus strand of NC_139022.1, from coordinate 119,812,585 downwards.
GAAACCCTAACCCCAGGGATCATTTCCAGCTCACCCTTCCCTAACCAGCCATTGCTGGTGGGCTCTCCTAGGTGCTCAGAACAGGCCTTGCCTCCTTCACATCTGCATCCTCTCCGTCTTGGAGGTATCCTCAACCTTGGCTTTAATAATGGCTTCGACGCAGGTGACCCAGAATGCCCCTCTCACCTGGAGCGCTGTGCCTCACAGCCACCCTCTGCCAGAAACCTCCTTCAGGCTGCCTCCCCAAAGCTGTGCACTAGCCCTGGGCTTCCGGCATATGTCAGTTACGTAAAACCAATCAGTGCAATAACAACCCTCTGGTCCTCATCTCGTATTCTATCCAGCCCTGCAGTCCTGGGTCTTGGAAGTCATGTTGGACTGGCTCTCTCCCTCGTGCCCCTGACCCCACCATATCTAACGCATCAACCAAGCCCCATCGATCTTCCCTCCTCAATACATGTGGAATGTGTCTTCTCCCCACCAGTACTCTTGTCCCCACGACCATCTTCTCCCCTCCAGTGGGCTGCAGCAGCCCCTCCCTGCTCTCCCTACTTCCAGGCCTCTTCAAGCCACCCTCCTCAGAGGCCAGAGTCCTCCTGCCCCTGGGATTCAGATCCTGTCACCCCGTCCCACAACTCTCAAATAACTAGAACAATAGCAGTGATATCTGCCCACACTCATGGGGAAGGAGGGGGGCTTAAAGGGGCCCCCACTGTTCCAGGAGTGTCACTTGTGCAGACTCATTCCTCACAGGAGCCCTAAGAGGGGAGCTCTGTTAACATCCCTGTTGCCCAAGGGAAGAAAAGACACAAAGAACTTCAGCAACTTGCCAGAGGTCACCCAGCTGGCAGAAGACAGAGACAGGATTCAACCCACATGGCCTAGGGCCAGAGCCCACCCCTTAGCCCCGACACCAAGCTGGTACACCACAGAGACAAGCAAACTTCCCACTGAGGCTCAGAAGACCTTGTGAGGTTGGGTCTGACTCCCTCCAGAGCCTTTCTCCCATCATTGTCCTCCTCCCATCCACCCCACTCAGCCCAGATCCTAGCAGCTCACTCACCAGGCTTCCTCCCCACTCAGGGCCTTTGCGGAGCCTGCTGCCTAAAACTCCAAGAGATCCCCACGACTGGGATATCTCCACTCTCTGCTCTTCGTTAACTCCTCTTCATGCCTCTCATCTCTAGGCCTTCCTGGCCTTTGCACGAGGACCACTAGAGGGCGCCATAACCCGAAAAATCGCCCCGCAGACGGGGTCTACCCTAAGCCCCAGGCAGGGGATGGAGCCCGGCACCCGGGGTCTCCTCCCTTGGCGTGAGCGCTTCTCCCTGAGAAGCGCTGCGGGCAACTAGACACTGAGACCCCATCTTATTCTCTCCCCTGCCATTTCCTAGCTGTGTGCAAAGAGGATCCTCAGCCACAGCTAATATCCCCATCTGTCAAATGGGATTGTTGAACCACCAGCACCTGCCCCCACAGAGCTCGTGCTTTAAGTCCCACGGAAATCAGAGTGATGGCAAAAATCCTCCCTGCCCTTGTGGGAACTCGAGCCCAAGAGCCTCAGCGGAGAAACAGGCATTTGTTCAGAAACATTTGTGGAAGGAACCAGCCTAGAAAAGGACGTCTGAGTGGGAAAGAAAAGCAAATACTAGTTCCTTACTCTCATGCACCCTTCAAACCTCAGCACAACTCTAAGAAGTAGTATTTTTGTTCCCCATGTGGGTCAATGAGGAAACTGAGGCACAGCCATACATGGTAGAAAATGGTGACACCCCCCCCACACACACACCCTGCCTGCTGGCTGGCCTCCATGCATCTCCCGTCTTCTACACCTGTGGTTCTCACGGTGGAGCTCTGAATCAGCGGGAGCATCCCCCGAGACCTCCAAATCAGGGATTCAGGCTGGGGCTGGCCTTCTGAGTCTAGAACCCTCCAGGGCATCCTCGGGTCCATCAAGCCCTTCTTCAGGACTGTACAATGTACCTGCCCCTAGGGGAGGTGAGACAAAGGAGAGGAGAGCGTGGAGTAGTCCCTGCAGGACCCTGAGGGAGAAGGGGAGTGAGAAGACGGGCTGCCTCTCCTGAGCTGGGCTCCTGCCAATAAGACCCCTGGGTGGGTAGGGCCCACTGGCTGGAAAAGTCCCACAAGATGAAGCCTTACCATTTCTGTGACACCTGGGAGTCTACCAGACAGCCCTGGTGGCCGCAGAGTGTTGGGGAGCAGAGCAGAGGAGAGGAGCAGAGGAGTTCAAACTCATGGCTGGGGGGCGGGGGCGGGCGGTGGTGTGGCGATCGCTGAGAATGCAGATTCCCAGGCCCCTCCCAGCATCTCCCAGGTTGGGCCCAGGAAGCTGCCTTCTGAACAGGCCTCCTAACATTTGGGCACCTTGCACGTGGAAGGCATAGGGCCAGCCACAGCTGTGTCCCAGCGTTTCTAGGGATCTGATACAAATTCCATCCCCGCTGACCATATAAAAGAGGCCATTATGGAAAAAAAAAATGTTGGTTCCAGAATCATTAGGGGCTCGATACACTAATGCAGGAAAGCTGACCAGGGAGGTGAGGGCAACAGGAGATAAAGGGCATAGAATGCCATCCTCAGAGCACAGGGTTTTTTTGTCCCTGGGGCAAAGGGAAGCCATGGAAGAGGGGTTAGCCCAGGAGAGACACGATCTGATCTGCGTTTTCCCATACTGCAGTGGCAGGGGCTGAGCAGGGAAGGAGGCTGTGTGTAGACACTCCGGTCAGAGTCCCTGCCATGCCCACCCCCAACTGCTGCCGGACTTTGCGTGACTGATTTAGCTTGCCAGTAACTCAGTCCCCTCATCTGGCAAAGGAAGATAAGAAGATTGTGTACGAGAGTTAAATGAGGACTCTCGTGAGGCACTAAACCCAGTGGTAGTCGATGATGCGAGTGCAGTAGCTAGAGGAGACCAGCAGGGACCAAGTCCATGAGGACCCTTTGTGGGTGCCCTGGGGGCACATTATAATGCCAGCCCCTGGCCCTCCTCAGGGACCCTGGCCAGGTAGGCACTGGCTGGGAGCTGCTGCCTGGATTGGGCACCCGCCCCTATCCCTGCTGCTGGCCTGCCCCAACCTACCCACATGACCCAGCTTCCTGTTTGTGATGCCCAGGCTGGAGGGAGGAAATCAGTGCCCCCGCCCTGGGACTGGAGGGCAGGAATGTGAATGTGTTGACGTCAAAGCCTGTCCTAGTTCTGGGGAAGTCGGGATGGGATGGGCTTCCTGCGGTGCTGCCTTTGATCCCAAGCCTGAGCTGGGGGCTTCAGCTAGCCCTGAGGAAGTCCAGCCACCCCGAGCTCTCTTCATGGGAGGTGATTCAGGGTGCTTTTGTCTGGGTCCTACCCAACAGAGCTATGTGGCCCTGGGCAAATCACCTTCCCCCTTCCAAGCCTCAGTTTCCGCATCTGCAAGGTGGGGATAAAAATGTGCATTTCAGAGCTTCATTCATTGATCAGATACATATTTTGAGATAAGACTGCCTCAGGTCTTTGGCTACCATTCCCTGGCAGATGGGGCGTGGAGGGAGGGTAGGACCTGAGGCAGACAGAGGGGGCTGCTAGAAGGCTTCCCAGGGTGGCTGGGAGGATGTCCTGAGGGGGTGCTCAGAACAAGGTGCTGGGACAGCATCAGTGCCCTGAGAGTGACTGTGAGTAAACCTTCCTGGGAAGGACACCAGGAATAATTTCTAGAGCCTTCTATGGTCCTCCACCCCACTCCCCTCTCCCATCTTTCCTGCCTGCTCCCTCATTCCCTCTCTGTCCTTCTCCAGGACACTGCTCAGCTTCCCCTTTGGGGCCAGATAGACCTGGGTTAAAACCCAGGCTTGGCTATTTATTAGCTGTGTGACCTTGACCATTCTTTCTCTTTGAATCTGTTTCCTCATCTCTCTGTAACAGGAGGGTAACCCCAGCCACACTACAAGGCTGTTGGAGATTAAGACATCGTGTATTTAAAGCACCTGGTACAGTATCTGACAAAGAGTAATCATGACTGTGCTCCCGCTGTTGTTCTTGACATTTATTTGTTAAGTACCCAGATGTCAGGAGGGGCTCTTTGGGGGACTGTAGGAGCCCTTTCCCTCAGATGCCCAGTAGGTGGCGACAGAGGCCCCTTGTTCAACAAAATCTTCATTCACCCATGAGAAACCAGATTTCGAAGGTTCAGGTTTTGTTTTGTTTTGTTTGTTTTGTTTTAATTCGATTAACTAACATATAGTGTATTATTAGTGTCAGGGTAGAGTTCAGTGATTCATCAGTTGCATTTAACACCTAGAGCTTATTCCATCGCATCAAGAGATGCTTCCTGAACCAATTGCCCCAACAAAGTACCCAGGCCCAGGGGCAGTGAGAATGGGGTGGTGGAGGGCAGTGACCTCTGCCCAGTAGAAGCCTGGGGAAGGAGACTATTGGCCACTTCAAAAGCAAGTTTGGTTTCAATTCATTTGGTTATATATACCCAGAAGTGGGATTGCTGGATTATGTGAGTTTGCTTTTTTTTTTTTTTAAGATTTTATTTATTTGACAAACAGAGATCACTAGTAGGCAGAGATGCAGGCAGAGAGAGAGAGCGGGAAGCAGACTCCCTGCTGAGCAGAGAGCCCAATGCGGGGCTCGATCCCAGGACCCCGAGATCATGACCTGAGCTGAAGGCAGAGGCTCAACCCACTGAGCCACCCAGGTGCCCTGAGAACTTGCTTTGAGGAACCCCCACACTGTTTTCCATAGGGGCTGCACCAGTGTGCATTCCCACCAACAGTGCGTGAGGGTTCCAGTGTCTTGATATCCTCACCAACACTTGCTGCCTTTTTAAAAAATAATAGCCATCCTAACAGGTGTGAGGTTTTGATTTGCATTTTCCCTGCGATTAATTAGTGACATCAAGCATCTTCTCATATATCTGTTGGCCGTTGTGGTATCTTTTTCGGAGAGATGTCTATTCAAGTCCTTGGTCCATTTTTTAAGACTTATTCACTTTTGGGCTATTGAGTTGTAGAAGTTCCTTATATATTTTGGATCTATATCCCTTAGTTGACATATGGTATGTAAGTATTTTCTCCCGTTTCGTGGGGTGACTTTTCACCCTTTCCTGTCTCCTTCGCTGTGCAGAAGATCTGCTTTGATGCTCGGGGCAGCATCAGTTATGACAGCCAAGATGTGGAGACAAACTGAATGTTCATGGACAGATAAATGGGTGAGGAAAATGTGGTATAGACATACAACAGAATATTATTCAGCCTTTCAGAAAGGAAATCCAGCCACATGCGACAACACAGAGGATCCTCAAGGACTCCGTGCTGAGGAAAATCAGTCAGTCACAGGAGGACAGATAGTGCGTGATTCTGGTTATATGAGGTATGGAACTTATAGAAGCAGAAGAGAATGGTGGGTGCCAGGGGCAGGGGGGAGGGGGAAGGGGAGTTACTTTTCAACAGGTATAAAGTTTCAGTCACACAAGAGGAGTAAGTTCTAGAGGTCTGCAGTACAACACTGCCCGTGGTTAACCCTGTATCATGCACCTAAAAATCTATTAAGAGGATGGAACTCATCTCAGTGTTCTTACTGTCATAAAATAAAAAAGGAAGCAAGCTCAGGTGAAAGTCACCACAGAAATGTGAAAAAGGAGTGTGTGGAGAAGCTGGGGAGGGAGTGTGGGGCTCCCCCACCCCTGGCCACTCCTCTTTCCCTCCTGCTCTCCTTCATCTCTTCTACTTCCTTCCTCCTCCCCTTCCTGTCCTCCTTCCTTCTCTCAGCAAATATGCACTGTGTGCCTGGCCTTGTGCTATGAGCTGGGATCAGAGCAGGGAACAAATTGTAGGCTCTGCCTTCTAGAACTTTCAAACTAAGGGGGACGGATAATAAACAGATAAATAGAAGATGTAAGAAAGATCCTTTCCGATCCCAGCAAAAAATAAGACCCTGGAGAAAATAAAAGAGTGATGTGTTCCAGTGCCCAAGGACTGGGAGTAAGGAGAGCAACCGGGAGCTGGCTAGAGTGAAGCCTCTTGAACAAAGGGCCTGAGGCGTGAAAGTCCATGAGACCGGTGGGGAGGAGGCAAGAGGTGGCAGTGGGGTCAGGGGCAGATGCAGTGGCGAGACTCTCAGAAAGGGGTCTGCAAGGTGCAGGCTAATAGCTCCGCTGGCTGCTGAGGCAATCACGGCAGCCACTGACACTGACCGAGCACTCACCATATACCAGGCACTGTTACTACCCCATTTTACAGATGGTGAAGCTGTAGCAGGAGCCACACCATGCAGGGTCTTCAGGGTTTCTGGAACTCCTGAGGCCCCTGGTGAGAAGAAAGAAGTAGAGACTGTGAAAATTTAGCATCTATTACCACCTCCTGGGTAAGGACACCCTGCTGAGTTATCTGATGTTATTTGATGTGTATTTATCATTATCACTCATGAGGACAGTGCTATCGTGATTCCCATTCTAAAGATAATGAAATGAGAGCCCAAGAGGGAAGGTGATTGGTCCAAGATCGTGCAACCAGGGAGCAGAGGACCCCAGACTGGAACCTAGGTCTCCATGCTCGGGCAGATGGTTGCCTACATCCAGAAGGCTCAGAGCCACCTGCAGGGCAAGCCAAGTTCTCTGGTGGCAGCTCCTCACCATCCCTGGGGACCACCCATCAGCAAGCCCAGCCCACAAGCCCCCAGGGTCTCACCCTCCTCCACTGCCAGCCCTCCAGCAAACCCAACCATCCTTCCCTGGAGGGCTCTGTTCCCTGCCTTCCTGATACTACACCAGCCTAAAGCGGTCTCATTTAACTGTGTGCAGTCATCTCCCCACCAGCCTCTACTCTGACCCATTCGGACCTGTCCAGCTTCGTGCTTCCGCCCCCAAGTTCTGAGCCCCGCATTCCCCACCCGGACATGCTCCTGTTCTCCTGAACAAACCCACTGCGCATGAGGACAGGTACACACCCATCTCCTTCATCCCTCCTTCATCTCCTCAGCTTGGCGCTGTGCCTGGCACTGAGAAAGGGGCTCAGGGAAGATGAATGAAGGCTTGGAGTTCGAATGGAAGTGGATGAATGGATGGTTGGATGGATAGATGGATGGTTGGATGGATGGACACAAGACCATTTGACCCGAGCTCCTGTTGTCCTCTTGACTCACAGGAAGTAGATCGGCAGACATGGCAGCAGTGACTCTGGTAAGAGGGTCCTCTAGTGTGAGGACATCCAGTGTGGGGCAGTTGTCAGAGCTGGGGATATGCATCATTAGGGGCTGGCAACCTCTTATGTGCACAGAGCACCAATGAGGGAACCCTGAGACCTGACCTAGAACATCTGCTAGAAAGGACAGGAGTGGGTGGGTGGCCTGGAGCTAGGAACAGGGCAGCAAAGCACGTTGAAGCCCTGACTCAGCCAGGCGCTATGGGAGTTTGAGAAACTGGGTGCCAACACCCACCCCATGCCCTGTACAAGGCATTAGGGACTCTCCCTTATGGTTCCATGACTGATCTTCACTGTGATCCTTGAAGCAGGTGGGATTCTGTCCATGGTGCCAATGAAGAAACTGACTTCTGGATGGGAGGTGACTTGTTCAAGACTTCCCAGCCAGAGAATGACAGAGCTGGGTTAGGATACCGGATCAGGGTGACTCAGTCTTCACTTTACCATGCTGGATGGGGCCTCTGTCTTGGGACCCGAGCTTGAAAATGGCTCAGGAGGGAGTGGGTCCAAATGCCTCTGGAGCAGGGAGAGGCATGGGGTCTGGAAATGGTGGGGTCAAGCTTGAGAGACTCCCCAAATGTCGACTCCAGCCTGGCCCCTCCAGGCACACTGCCCGGCATCCGAATGACCTTCCCCAAATGCAATGTGGCCAAGTTAGGCTATACTTTGCTCTTCCCGTGGCTTCAAGGTAGTCCAGGATCAAGCCCAGGATGTTGACTTGACCTTCTGGTTCCTTCATCACTGACTGTGGACCTCTCCCAGCCATGTGCCTCAACCCCCAAGCCCTGCGCCCTGCACCCCACCACCCCGACATGCTCACGTTCTCCTGAGCAAACACGCCCTCTCTAAGGCCACGCAATTTCACATGGGTAGAGTTCCCCGTGGGAAACACCTTCCTGATCTTCACCCCAATAGTTCCTATGCAGTCTTCAAGACAGAGTTCTGACGTCAGCAACCCTCCGTGATCCACCCTCGTCCCTGCCGTGTGAGGCAATCCCACCCCGCTTCTGCTCCAATTACATGCTCTGCTGAGATCTGCCATCGCTGCAATTACTACAGGCTCATAATTATCTGGTTACTAGTCTGCCTTCCCAACCAGACTGTGAATTCCCGGAGGACGCTTCATGACTTACTCACCTCTGGAGCCCAGCACCTAGGGGTAGTCTTTATTCTTACTTGTGGAAGGAGGGCGAGGGAAGGGGGGAGGGAGGAGGGGGGAAGAGCGCTGGAGGAGGAGTTGGGTGGTGAAAGGAAAATGGGGAAGAGGAGGAAAGAAAGGAGGGCTGGAGGGAGGAGGGGAAGAAGGAAGCTAGAAGGGAGGAAAGAGTGAGGGAAGGAGGGGAGGGGGGGGAGAGCACTCTAGTTTCCAGTGCTCTTTCTTATTGATAAGTAGGGGCAGCAGGAAACCCGAAGATCTCACACACTGTAGTGTTTTGTTCTTTGTGCTAAATCTGCAGACCACCTGTTTCTAAATTCAATCTTTATTTTTTATTGGCTCGCTGAGCTAAATGTATCTTAAAAGGAAATGTTGCATCATTATCCTGAATGGAAAGCTAGAATCACTTCCCATCAACAGAAGTTCGTCATACAAATGAATATAGCTGATGCGTACCATGTTGCCAGGCTCTCTGCTAGACACCTTACAAACATGACCCCATGCAGCGTTGTAACAGTCCTATACTGGGGAGCCACAATGTCTCAAGCATGGAGTTGGGCAAACTGAGGCACGATGACCTTAAGTAACTTGCCCAGGGTCACAGATGGAAAGCATCAAGTTTACCACTGAAATCAGGCAGTCTGGCTCTAAAAAACAGAGATGAATAAGCCAATGTTGTCTTCTACCTAAATAACACTGCCTTCTACAGGCTCTGTGTCGGGGCAGGGGGTTGCGGGGGGGGGGGGGCTGACTCCGACTTTTGTTACAAAGAGAGATGAGCGAGTGCTAGGGAGCCATTAAAGCCATAGTAGCTGCAACCTGAGACTTGCCTCCAGAAGTCATCAGACAATTAAGGGGAATCAGAAAAAGAATCCACTTCTCACCAGGTGATTTACTGCTACGTAGTGCCAAGTCAGTATAAAAATCTTCTTTGTCAGGGGCACCTGGGTGGCTCAGGTGGTTGAGTGTCTGCCTTTGGCTCAGGTCATGATCCCAGGGTCCTGGGATGGAGCCCCATATGAGGAATCCCTGCTCAGCGTGGAGCCTTCTTTTCCTTCTCCTCTGCCCCTTCTCCTGCTCATGCCTGTGTGTGTGTGTGTGTGTGTGTGTGTGTGTGTGTGTGTGTGTACGTGCTCTCTCTCTCAAATTAATGAAATCTTTTAAAAAAATAAATAAAAACAAAAATAATCTCTGCCAGAGATGCAGCAGGGGAAAGCCTGAAGCACAAGGAGCTCCCAGCAACACCTGCGGCACCCCGGCATTTTTAGCCCAGGACGTTGTCCAGCATAGCAGGAAGTAGAGGCAGAGGGGAATGAAGCAAGGTGTTAAATCAAATCAGTAAGACTCAGCAAAACCTAAAATTAAATCCAAGCCAAAACAAATTCATCTAACTCTAACAAACTGATATCCTATCCCCATGATAGCAGGATATGACAGAGAGGGGGACAAAGAACAAATCCAAGCTGGAAAGACAGCCTGAACTTGACGTAATCGGGTTTCCTGTTGCTTACCAGGTCTGAAGCTGTTTTGCGGTTATGGTAGCACCAAGCAAATGAGCAAATACATTAATTAATGTCGGAGTGCTAGGGTTATCAGGAGGGAAGGTCCAAATATGGGAGGGAGATGATGACAAAGAAGCCTGTGGTGTTGGACTGGAATTTGAGGTGAAAGTATGAGCTCACAATATAAATATATTAAAACACAAATGAATGTTGATTTCTGGTTCTTTCTGCTGGAAAGGTACAGGATCAATGACACCCCCGTAACAATGAGCACACAGATCTCAGCTCATAATTGTCTTTCCCCAGTAAAAGGAACTGGGGCAATTTAGGGAAATGGATGGTTCCAAGGCCAAAACAGGAAAAACACAAGATGAGCCCGGAACATCAAGTTTTGGCAGAAAGTACGGAAATGACCAAAGAATGATGGAGATACACCAAAAAGGTGTAGGAGCCAGCCTGAAGAGGCCACTGCTGCCAACTATGGAACAATTTGAGTATTGACTTATCGGAGACAATTGAGCATTGAATTATGATGACAATGGATTATAACATATTGAATAGAAGAGTCCATGAATTCACCCTGATAAATATAAAATAAAGAAAAAAGGAAGGAAGGAAGGAGAGGAGGAGGAGGAGGAGGGAAAGCTCTTCCTTACAGAAGAATGCCAACTAATAAGCAAAGGAGAAATGATGGATTCATAAAAGCATTAAGGGACAACCACTGTAGTAAAAATGAATTCATTTATCAGCAGTAGATGCTGGCAAGTCATCGGGTCAGAATCATCAAGGGGCAATGGAGTGAGAAAACCATTTGGCTCCATAAGAGTGAACATGGATTTAGGTAAGAATCATCACAGGGGATGGGAAGGACATAGACACAGTCTCTAAACATCAGCCTGCATATTACTTACGAATTCCAAAAGGTGAAAGCAAGCCTTTGCAGGAGAGAAACCTGGCAGACATGTGCTTAGCCGAGAGATCAGTTGGGACCATCAGACATCACATGCCTCCTGATGTGATTCAGTGAGGACTCAGCTATGCTGTCGGGGAGTCCTTGCCAAAAATGCAGGACCTGGATCTGATTATGGGGAAACAACCCGACAGACCCATGCTGAAGGACAAGGCCATGCTACAAAACAATGGGCGTATATTCTTCTGAAATGTCAAGGTCATGAAAGATACAGAGGGCCAAGGAACTAACTGTTCCAGATGGAAGGAGGGAAAAGGGCCAGGGCAGCTGAATAGAGACCCTACCCAGGGGCTGGATTCCAGGTGACAAAAAGAAATGCAAAAAAGGATATTACTGGGATAGTTGGCAGCATCTGAGTATAAACTGTATACAAGATCATCGTTTTGCATCAGATGAGTATTGTGGTAATGCAGGGAGGCACAGAAGTATTTGGGGGCAAAGAGTAATGATGTCTACAATTTACTCTGAAAGAAATCATCAAAAGAAGGAGAAGGAGGAGGGCAAGAGGAAGAAAAAGAACAAGAAGAAAAAGAAAAAGTAGAAAGAGAGAGATTTAAGTATATGAGTCAAACATTTATCATTGGTTAATTTAGAGCAGGATTTCTCAATCTTGTCGTTATTGACATTTTGGGCCATAAAATGCTTTTTTCTTTTTTTCTTTAGCGTTCACATGGCAATTCCAAATTTGTCATTTTATTGTAAGAGTTGAGCTGGCATTAATATGTCATCTCCAGGGCTGTTAGGGGACAACTGCCCAAATACCATGAGATTTAGTACCTTGCTGTGTAAGAAGAAGTCCTCCAGCCTTGGCTGGGGTTCATCTATCTATCTGTCTATCTCTAACAAAGATCATGTATTTTGTTGCTGAGAAAGTCTATATCCTCTCCATTTGTCTGCTTGACAGATATAGTAAAAATATCCCAAAGTAATTATGGGTTTGTATATTTCTCCATTTACATATTTAGAGGCTATGCTTTGAGACACAGACACATTTATGATTGTTGTGCCTTCTTAAAGAATTTTCTTTTTAACTCTAAATATTTTCCCTTGTAATCCTATTAATACAGCTGCTTAAAATCTATTTGTCTGATATGAATATGGCTACACCAGTTTTCTTTGGTTAGTATTTGCACATTATACATTTTCCCCCAGCTTTCATTCATAACTCTCAGTGTGGTTTTATTTCAATGTATCTCTTTATCTTTGTTGAAATGTTATTGACATACCACGTTGTATGAGTTTTAGGGGTACAGAAGAATGATTGGATATAGGTGTATATTGAGAAATGATCACAATAAGTCTAGTTAGCATCCATCACTATACTCTTTTTTTTTTTTTTTTTTTTGCTTGTGATGAGAACTAGAAAATTCTCTGTTGTGAGGGACCATCACCACATGGCACATATTATAGCTCGTTTAACAGCATCCCTGGCCTCTATAGCACTAGAAGGCAGGGGCACCTCTTGGTTGTTAACCACCAAAATATCTCTAGATTTTTCCTCCAGACCTATCCTACTGTGGGAGGCAAAACCATTCCTTAGCTCAGAACCACTGCTCCAGGTGAAACAAAAGAGGTGTTTTTTGAACCATTCTTAAAACTTTTCTGTAAGTTTCAAATTTTTCCAGATACAATCTAAAAAATTATAGACCACAGGTCAAAAGAAGATAGCTGTTGAGGGTAGGGGGCTGTGGGGGTGGTATAGCCGGAGGGACACTTACTCCTCCAACCAAGTCTTTATAGCTGTCACCCCTGCCACCAGCAAGCTCCCTGAGGGCAGACATCTTTTCATCCCCATTGCCCCACAGAGGGTGTGTGTCAACACTGGGCAAACTCTCAACACTGACATCTATAACAGGGGATCAACTAGTTGGCCATCAGGTGGCCATGTCACCAGTGGATGGGGCCAGAGCTAAGAGCCAGTTGAGCTGAGAGGAGGCACATAATGGAATCCCAGACTTGAAGGCAAAGGATAAGGAGCAGGGTTGGGTGTTCTCAGAGGTGTAAGAAGATGGCTTAGAACAAGCATGGCCAGAGAGAGGTAGAAGCCTGGATCTCCCAGTGGGCCCAGTGTGATCAGACCAGGCAGAGAGAGGAATCCTGAGGGAGCAGTAGAGAAAGCAGCCAGTATATGGACTGGAGATAGAAGAGCCACGCCTAAGATGGGAGGACCTTGGGCCTCCAGCTGTAGCCCTCTCTCCAAAGTCAGAAAGATCCCTGGCTACAGCCTTCCACCTCTGCAGCCATAATTGTCACCCAAACTGGATTTAAAGAATGTTCCAGGAGAGACTTTGACAAGAGGAGGAGGAGCGATGGTGGGATGTGGGACTACAGATTGCAGAAAGCAGGTATCTTACTGGTCTGTGTCTGAGGGCAGATGCTTGGCTTGAATCCTAGGACAGCTATGCCAGTCCTAGGGCCCCTGAGGAGCCTGAAAGCCCCATATGAGCTGTTCTCAGTACTTGTCTGACCTCTTCTCCTACCACTCTGCCTCCTCATATTACCGCTACCATGCTAGCTTCCTTGCTTCTCCCTGAGCCAATTAAACTGGTGCCTAGCCCCAAGGCCTTTCCACTTGTCGTTCCCTCTGTATGGAATTTTTTACCTCACATCCTCTCAGCCTTCCTCCCTTACTTTTCCTTTTTAAGATTTTATTTATTTGAGAGAATGAGAGAGAGCACGAGAGGGGAGAAGTCAAAGGGAGAAGCAGACTCCCCGCTGAACAAGGAGCCTGATGCGGGACTTGACTCCAAGATCATGACCTGAGCCATAGGCAGTTGCTTAACCAACTGAACCATCCAGGCGCCCAATTCCCCCCTCACTTTATTGAGCTCAAGTATCACTCGCTCAAAGAGACCCTACCTGACCACCAAACACACTCTAGACAGTTCTCTCCTGGCCTTATTTCCTTCATAGCAATTATCCGCTCACTCCTGAAATGATACTTTTATTCACGTGCTTGGTAATTGTCGGGCTCTTGCTAGACCATAAACTTCAGAAGGTACAGATTTCGTCCTACTCACAGCTCCATGCCCTGCACTAGAATAATGTCTGGCACATAGTAGGTGCTCAGCAAGTACTTGAATGAATAAAATACTTTAATGAATTTTCCTTCTGTTCTTTGGTAAGATTATTCCCACCTCTGAAGGAGAAAGTGCTGATTTTGCCTCTTGAATCCTTGCTTGGCCAGACTCTTTTCCCCTATGTCAGGGTGGAAAAGGTGTGAACACTGTTTTTTTGAAGGGCAGAGAAGACCACAGTGAGCATGACACTGGGCCTCACTTCAAACAGTTTTGCTGCTAAAAGTGGACTCCCCCAATGTAGATTCGGACTGGTCCTGGAAAACCCAAGATCATCTTGAAAATCATTAGACTGGAAGTGGCCAGTCGTTCCCTCTGCCTGGAATGTTCTTCCTCTCACTCTTGACTTGACTACTGCTAACCCTGCAGAGACTGACTCGGGTGTCATCTTTGCCTTCCCCTGAGCCTCCAAGTTCACATCGATCTCTCCCACATTTGCAATTCAGTGTCGTGCGTCTGCTGCTTGTGGATTTGCTGCCTCTGGTGCTAGACTGTTGGCCTCACAGCAGCAAGGGCCTTGCTTACACTGTGTCCCCAGCACACCCAGTCCCTGGCCCGGTCCTGGCCCATAGTAGGTGCTCACTGAGCTCACAGTGGAGGAACTGGTGAAGAAGCTTTCCCCAGAGGCCTCTAGCCTGCAAAGACCACCTCACAGCCCCTCACGGAGAACCTGTCTGTGCCCCTCCCGCCACTCAGGGAGCCACACAGTCCAGCCACTCTCCCTTCCACCCTAGCATCCAAAAAATTCTGCTGGAAAACTGCCAGAGATGGGCTACCTGCTTCCTCACTAATGCTGGGCTAGCATAGAGCGGGGTCCCTAGAGAAACTCTCTTGATCACCAGAGAGATTCCCCCTCGCAACAGGGGCCAGAATGGAGACTGTCCTTTTATTTTTTAAAATTTTTAATGTTTTATTTGTTTTTTAAGATTTTATTTGATAGAGAGAGAGAGAGATCACAACTAGGCAGAGGCAGGCAGAAAGAGAGAGGGGGGGCGCAGGCTCCCCACTGAGCAGAGAGCTGAAGGCAGGGCTCAATCCCAGGACCCTGAGATCATGACCTGAGCTGAAGGCAGAGGCTTAACCCACTGGGCCACCCAGGCGCCCAGAGACTGTCCTTTTAGGAAGAGCTCAGGTCTTTGCACCCTCCCCAACCCTTCACTGCTGCCACAAAGCTTCTAATTCAAGATCATGACCTTCCCTTCTGAGACCTTGAAGGGCACAGGTCTTGGGGTCTTGGTTTTCAGCCTTCATACTCTTTCCCCTCCCAGCCCCACCCCAGGACTTCCTGAGGCTCCCCATTGCCTCCAAAGATGGCTCCAACTCCTTGGCCTGGCATTCCAGGCCTTTCATGACATGCAGCTCCAGACAGCCGGGCCTGATGTGGGGCCGCTCTGTCACCCCACGCCTGCTCAGCCTGCTGCTCGGCATTTCCAGGGCACCCCGGGCCCTTCCGCAGCCCCAGCTGCCGCAGTGTTGTTGAGCCTTCTTCCAGAACATCCTCCTGGCAGGGGCATGACCTCTCCCACCACTGCCCTCCGAGTTCTCTGGAGCAGAGATCTGCACCCCGAAAGCAGCAGACCATACTGAGCCCTTCCTGCGAAGCTTGTGTGTTCCAAATACTTCGCCTTAGACACATTTAAGCCTCATAGCAAACCCATGGCTCGTACTACTCATTCGTATGGTCATTCATTTGACAATATCAGTTACATATTTACTATGGGACACACGCTGGTCTAGGTTCAGGGCATAGAGCTGAGACAAAAGAAGCAAAATCCACTGCCCTCTGCAGTTATGTTCTAGTAGGAGTTAACTACAAGTAAAGTAAAATAGAGGATTATTAAATAGTGATTAGGGCCATGAGGAAAAACAGAGGAGGGGGTAATCAGAGCATCTAGGGAAGGGGTGGGCTGCCATTTAAATATTGGAGTCAGATAAGATGACGTTTAGGCAAAGACCCAAAGAAGGTAAGAAAGCAAGCCAGGCCTGTATCTGGAGAAGAGCATTCCGAACAGAGAAGATGATGGCCAGGGCAACTCCTCAGGGCAGGAGTGTCCCCAGACTGACTGTTCCAGGGAACCCAGGGTGGCTGGCAGAGAGAGGGAGGGGAGAGGCAGGAGGCGAAGCAGGCAGGGGAGGCTAAGGCCATGTGGTGTGGACCCATGGGCCACTGG
Organism: Mustela nivalis; assembly: GCF_964662115.1. NCBI lineage: Eukaryota > Metazoa > Chordata > Mammalia > Carnivora > Mustelidae > Mustela > Mustela nivalis. The sequence continues at coordinate 119,796,506 of NC_139022.1, read as the reverse complement.
AAGAACTTCAGTTTTCCCTTTGGTTGCAGGGCACTGAGAATGAGCTATTGGTGAGCCAGCGTGGAAGCAGAAAGAACAGGGGGTTGAGAGACGTCATGGCTCTGAGCAGTGGGGTCAATCTGGAGAGGGACAGAGGTCACTGGATTCTGGATATCTGGATATACCTGAAGGTAGAGTCGACGGGACTTCCCGACAGTCAGATCAGATGTGGGCATGAGAGACAGAATAGTGTCCAAAATGTCTCTGAGGTATTGATCTGAGCCCCTAGAAGGACGGGCTTCTAGAAGGTCAGCAGCTCCTTTACAGGGCACGAAAACACCAAGTCAAGTAACATGGCTGAGATCACACCACTGGTCACTGGTCAAGTTGGGATTTGAACCCAGGACCCTGGTTTTGGAACTTTGAGCTCCCCAACCCACTGTGGTGCTCGGCAAATGCCAAATCTTGAATTTTCTAGAGGAAGAGAGACAGTCAGCACCTGGACTGGAAATGCGACCACTTCTGAGGTAGGCTGGCTGGAAAGCAAAGCTTTGGTGCATCCAGACTTGGGCTTAACAAGCACCCATTTGCTGGATTCTGGGAAGATGTGAGTTCTTCCTGTAGTGTCACTCAGAGGGCACTGGCCACGCCAGTTTCTTGCAGTGTCGCAGGGACGGAACAGCACCTGTGGGTGTCTGAGCACATCCAACTTGGGGTGCTATCACCATGGAGAGGCACCAACAGGCCTCCACAATATTTGGGCAACACAGGCTGGAAGGGCTCTTCTTTGTTCCAGGGCCCAGGCCCAGGCACGTTGGGGTGTGGGCTGGGGGTGGGGCCTGCGGAATTCTGGGGCTCAGCCTGACACCCCAGAGGAGAGCAGAACCAGCCCCAATGCTCCCCCTCCTGAGTGCCTACAGTGCCAGCCCACTTCATCCCAGGGCCTCCTCCCTCGACCCTGCCAAAGAACAATTGCTAGCCTCCATTTGCTGATGGGGAAACTGAGGCTCAGCGAGGCTAGGCCACTCAGCTGAGATGAAACCAACTAGGAAACAGTGCAACAGGTCTGAATCCTGAAGCCCACATTCTTCCTCTCTGTCCTGGGTTTCTCCCTGAAGTCAGCCTGAGGGCAGTTCTTCCCTGAAAACAAAGATTTTTGTAAATGTGGCCCCAAAACTCATTTGGCAAGTCCCGATCCCCTTCCCCCTCCCCCACTTAGCTGTGGGGCCCCAGGAGAGAAGGAGGAGGAGGAGGAGGAGGGGGAGGAGGGGTGAGGAGGAGGCTCATCTCCCTGAGCCTCAGTGTTGTGGTGTAGTGTATGAGGTTTTGTAAAGCGTGAGAGGGACCATGCCTTCCTCACTGGCTTCCACAAGACCCAACGGACTGCGGATGCACGTGTGGCTCAAAAGGCCAGGTTTCCCAAGCCCTGAGGGAGATTCTGATGAACACCCATGCTTGGGCACTGCTGTTTTAGGGCACCAACCTGCCCGCGTGGCTCCTGTGCTCTAAACCTTTTGATGGCTCCCTTCTGGAGAAGTCCAAGAGCCTCAGCATGACCTAAACTAATGAGAAGCTATTTACCAAAAGTCTTTATTATCTAGTTACTTTGCATATCTGTACATTGTGGTATAATCAGTGTTGTTGTTTTAATAGAAATCCATACCCCTCACACACACACACACACACACACACATACACACACTTGGCTGTGTTGTGTTGTGTATGGCATATTTCTAAAATCTGAAAAACTCAGAATTTTAAAACCTCTGGCCCCAAGTTTGGGATAAAGGGTCGTGGAGCCTTGCTTCTCTAAGGTCCCTGCCAGGAACCAGGCTGAGCACTTTGCACAGGTGAGTGTACTTAAACCTCACAGTAACCTAAGCAGACACCATTATTGTGCCCATTTGGTGGATGAGGACACTGAGGCTCCACACAGCAACAGGGTGAAGGCCAGATCTGAACCTTAGAGTGCCACAAGGAGCCCGCCACTCAACCCCTGGGCACGACCATCATTTTCTCCTGCCTTCTGTGAAGTCTGCCAGCCCAGCTGGGGGCCAGCCACGCAGGACCGAGGGATGAGTCACTGTCAGTGCCCTCCAGCAGTCTGCCATCGGATTGGGACAAATGGGCCACGTCATGTCAGTCAGGGCCATCAGGGGAAGGCTTCTAACCACTGGTTAGATCCTTGGACTTTATCCAGAAGTCCAAGGAGGGCCATGGAAGGGTCTAGAGCAAGTACATGATACAGTCAGGTCGATGCCCTAAAAAAGTGGTTCCCAGACACAGGCAGGTGTCTAAATCTCCCAGAGGCCTTGTTAAACAGACGCTGGGCCCCACCTCAAAGTTCCTGATTCAATAGGCCTGGGGAGGGGCTGGGAAATTTTCATTTCTAACAGCTTCCCAGGTGACACTGCTGCTGGCCGTGTGGGGAACCCCACTTTGGAAAAAATGCTTTAGAACAACACATGGTGTGGAGGGGGCAGGAGCACCTGAGAATTTACTGGAACAAAGACTGTCATGTATGTGGTACTGGGAATACGCCATATTGATCACTTAATCCTCACAGCCCACAGATGATGAAGCACCGTGAAGCACCCCCATGTGGGGGGTGTGGGATCTACCCTCGTGGGGGCACACTGCTAGTCACTGCTGGGGCAGGGAATCCATCCTGGTGTCTGGACGCTTCTGAGGGCCCCTACCACCACCACCATGGCCCCACTTCTGAGATGGGAGCCTAAGGCAGGGCCCATGGAGGACCAGATTGGGTCCTAATGCTCAGTAAGTTGCAAGCCACTAACGTCAGAGCCTGTGAGTCAGGCCAGTAAGTGTGGGGATTGCTGAATTCGCACGTTCTGGATCCTTTCACTCATATCACCTGGGGATCCCCAGTTGCAACGAGTCTGCTTTAACACCCTCCACACAACCCCCCACGCCCCACCACCGCAACAAGGTCACGAGCGGATTCAACCAGGACAGGCTGCAGCAGCTGCAGGAGTGAAAGGGGTCACCAGGGTAAACCGGGAGACCCCCGTCGCTGGAGGAGCCCCGCCCCTGCCTCGAATTCCCCAAACAGATGCATCAGGGAAATCAAGGCAACTTTCTTTCAGTCACTGTTCTCCTGTAGGTTCTCACCTTCAGCACCTCTTTGGGGGACCCAAGCCTGGACATGGTCCTCTTCCCTGCACCCCCAGGAAGGGAGGGCACTGTGGCGGAGGGTGGACCAATGGCTGTCCCAGCGAGGCTTCTAGTCCGGGTTCCCTTCCTCTGGTCCCTTGCCAAGTGACCCTGAGCCCTGCTCTTGGAATCTCTTTCCCCATTGGCATATGGCCTGCCTCCCAGGCTGTGGGTGCACAGGATGCCACAGTATTGGGAAAACCACTATTTTCTGAGCACGTACTATGTGCCAGATCCTCCATCCCCTATCTGCCAGGCACCCTCTCATTAGCATGACAGAGGCAACGGGCTTTGACATGACAGTGGTCCCCCTTTCTGAGCCCCCTCTCCAGCTCTGTGGGTCTGCTGTCTCCCCAGCCAGGCCCGGGGATATCCCACCACCACTACTGACCATGGCTGAGTTCACACAGGTTTTGTACACTTGATACCTTCTCTTTAGAGAGAAGGAGAAAGATGGAAGCAAAGAAGGCAAGTCATTGAGTTAAATAGGAGGGATACTTGTTTGCAATATGATTTTATGAGATTTTCCATATGCTTGAGATATTTTATGATACAATCATGCTGGCCCAGTGAGTGTGCAGCTGGCCTGGTGGAGGGAGGAGGGCCTGAGGAACTGTGTTAGGAACCGGCCAAGTTACTCGCTGTCCAGATGTGATGGTGAAGACGGGAGGCTGTGACTCACCGAGAAACACTGGAATGATCTGGATGTTTCTGAAACTCTGAAGTCCCCCATGCTCTTGTCAGCTCCTGGCAAAGGCATGGACTTGCTGAGCCCATCAGCCAGCAGGGTGAACCAGATTGTCCAAGGTGACCAAGTCTGTGGATAACCACCAGCATTCCCTTCTCAGGATCCCTATAGGGACTGTAGGCCATTTCCAGGAGCCCTTGTGGGTCCAGTACAAGGCCCCGCTCCACCACCCTGATGACCAGTGGAATGGGTCTTGGGACCCTGCAAGCCAGCCAGAGATAGCAGAGCTGCCTTGGAGTTCCCAACCACTGGGCCTGGTGGAAAGCCCCTTGCTGCAGAAGTGGGCTGGCTACAGCTTGTTGTGCTGTTGCTAAGTTCTGTGCTGATCAATCTGGGCCTCATGGGTTTTTTCCTCTGGTTTCATGTTCTGACGGGAACTGTGCAAATCTGGAGCAAGTTAATCGCAGCCACAACATTCCAGAGGGTGTGACGCTGCAAGTTCCTCCTTGGCCCCAGATCCTGAGTCCACACCCTCCCGGCTCAGAGGATGGTCCGAAGAGCAGTTCAGGCCAAGGCTAGAATATGATCTGTAGGATTTGACCCTCACTGTCTTTTCCAGAAGCTATAGCTTGCCTTCCAGAGAGAAGAAGCCTTAGGGCCAATACTGAATTCTGCTTCTAGGTTCCACAGCTCCCCTTTCTGGTATTTAAAGCTCCATGTATTTTGTTCCAATAGTCAACCCAGCCTCACTCCACATGGCCTGGTGCCAGCTCGCTGAGCTGGAATGAACTTTACCCATGGATCCTAGTGCCTGGGGTTCACTTCTCTCTCCTTCCTGTCTCCACCCAGCCAGATCTGGGCCCTGATTCCTTTCTCTTTTCCCTCTTTCCTTCAGGCAATGTTCATGCTCTCCCACACATTATGCTTTAGAGAGACAATATTGTAAATTTTTAAAATTATTGATACATTTCATAAATAAAATAATTTCAGGTGGAAATAAGCACTTTGAAGAAAAACTAAGTCAGGAGAGGGGTGAAGAGGGAGTTAGGGTGTCCATATGAGACTTGAGGGGCACTGCACATGGGGGTCCTGGGAAGCTCTAAGGAGGTGATATTTGGGCAGAGACCTGGAAGGGACAGCACCCATCATGGGAGCCTCTGGAGGGAGACATTTCTGGGGAGGAAATGGCAGGTGCACAGGCTCTGAGGGGGACAGCAAGGAGGCCTTTTTGGTTAAAGCAGGTGAGTGACCAGGCAGAAATAGAGGAGACTGAGGGTCACTGGACCTTAAGGTCAGGAGCTTGGTGAGCTATAAGGATTTGGGGTTTTCCTGCAAGTACGATGGGAAGCTACTGGATCTTTCTGGCTTCCTGTGGGCCAAGGGTGTGAGCAGAAGGGAGGAGGCTCCCACCGCAGAGACCCTAGCTGCAGGGACGAGTGGCGGTAGCTCCCGTGAGAGGTGGCTGGTGTAAGGACACATCTTAGAGGGACAGCCTTGTGGGACAGGCTGTAGGGTAGGAGAGAGAGAAGAGTCACAAACTGCTCTGGGGTTTGGGGCTGAGCTGCTGTTGGGAGGGGTAGTGAGGCCAGGGTGGGGAAGATGTGAACAGAGCAAGTCCGTGGGGGTGAAGCTGAGAGGCTAGTTTGGGTCCCAGACTGCCTGGAGCCTTGTGAACCACGGAAACAACAAACAAACCTGCCCTGGGGTGGTTCTGAGGACAGCAGAAAAGTCATTGGTGGGTTTTAGGAAGGAGAATTCCAGAAGCATTCAGATGTTTCCCTCTCTGAGGATCCTCCTGGTACAGGCGGCCCCTTCCTTGTCACAAAGTGACTTCATCTTGGAAACTTGACTCAGTTTCCCTAATACTTTGTATCACTCTGAAAGCTTTTGCTACATGAGCACTGTGCCAGCATGTTGCATGAATCAGGAGGTAGGGACTACATACCACACTCCCATTTTACAGAGGAGGAGATGGGCCCAGAGAGGGGCAGTAACTTGCTTGAGGTCACACAGCTGAGAAGTGGGGATTCAGACGCAGGCAGCCTGGTTCCAGAGTCTGTGTGTCAAGCCACCACACTCCACCAGCTCTTCTACCAGCCCCGTCACTAACTGCCCCACCCCCTGCCACCCACCCGCCCCGCATGCACTCACACACACGTGCGGGCACATGCACAACAGAGATACCTGTGGTAGAGTACTCAGCTCCAGCCCGGTTTTATCTGCAGGCCTCCTCCTCTCTGTGTTTATTAATTTGTTAGACAAATATTTATATGTGAAGGCCAGGGCTAGGGGCACGTGTTTCCTGCCCTCACAGGGATGGAGGAAGGCGGTGCAGGGGAGGTGGAGGGCAGAGGAGGAATTTAATCAGAATTAAATACTCTGCCTGGAGAGAAGGAAGCCATACACAGGACCTGGATGGCCCCAGGACTGGGGCAGGAGAGCACAGGGGTAAACAGTGCCCATCTTAGAGGCACCTCAACCTGTGTCCATGGAGAAGGCACCCCACCTCCCCAGACTCAGTTTCCGCCTGACTGTAAGGAGGCGGCAGGGGCAGGCTCGTCCTAGGGCTCTTGTGAAGGCTCTCTGAGACCACGCACAGCACCAAAGCTCTCGTGATTGTTCTTTATTTCCAGCTTAGTAAAAAACTGGCCACCGCCACACAATACGGAGAAGCTAGACTTCCATTTCCCAGGCTGGGTTTCCCCTTTTGTGTATTTCACACGCTGTTCTGTCACAGAGAGGCTAGAGGGTGGCAAAATGCCACGTGATGGGTCTTGGCTTTCCAGCACCTCCACCCCTTACAAATCAAGTCTGGGGCCACGTGCAGAGGACACTGGTCCACAGGGATTCTCAGCTGTCTCTTGACACAGCAGATTCTAGGGCCTTATTTAGAACCTCTGCTGGGGGAGGGGAGGTATGACCCACTCTACCTCCTACCGCCCCAGTAATTCACCTGCTCTCCCCTAACCCCCACCTGGGGGTGAGCAAGGGCTCTGGTTCTGGAGCCCGGCCGATTCCCTGACCTTGGACAGAGCCTCAGAGCCCTAGCCCTGGGCCTGCCTAGAAACCCTCACTGCCATGGGTTTGGCCGGTTATGCCCGGGGCTCTCAAGTGTAGTAGCCAGGATAGGGTGAGTGGGGGACACAGAGAGGAAATAAAAACCGAGGCCCTCCTCTGGGAAGGGAGGTACAAATGCTTCATCCTCTGAGACACCTGTGCCCCTACCAGCTTCACTAGAATTAAGCACCACGTGAAACTATGTATTAATGAGATTAAGGTAACAGTACATACGGCCTAGAAGGAGACTAGGAGAAAAGAAGACTACAATAGGTAGACAAGTCCTGTCTCTGGGTGGTGTGAAAGTATGTGCAATTTTTATGAATTTCTTTTTTCTATATTTTCTAATTTTTTCCCATTGAAAATGCACTATCATAAAAATCATGAGAAAAAATCCGTTTTTTTTTTTTTTGTTTTGTTTTTTTATTAAATTCCTTCAGGTAATTTATTTATTTTTTTTTTTAACTTTTTATTTTTTATAAACATATATTTTTATCCCCAGGGGTACAGGTCTGTGAATCACCAGGTTTACACACTTCACAGCACTCACCAAAGCACATACCCTCCCCAATGTCCATAATCCCACCCCCTTCTCCCAAACCCCCTCCCCCCAGCAACCCTCAGTTTGTTTTGTGAGATTAAGAGTCACTTATGGTTTGTCTCCCTCCCAATCCCATCTTGATTTTTAAAAAATCTTATTCACTTGACACACAGAGAGAGATCACAAGTAGGCAGAGAAGCAGGCAGAGAGAGAGGGAAGCAGGCTCCCCACCGAGCAGAGAGCCCAACATGGGACTTGATCCCAGGACCCCGAGATCACAACCAGAGCCGAAGGCAGAGGCTTAACCCACTGAACCACCCAGGCACCCCCAAAATCCATTTTTTAAAAGGTAAAATATATTGCTAAAAATTCAAAATACGGTAGAAAGATATAAAATATTTTTTGACCAGAGAAGTAAAAATATAAACTTTAAAAACAAAAACAATATCCAAAATTATATATAACTCAGTGAGAACACAATATATATAAGCTACGTGACTAACATACAAGATATATATGCGTGTGTTTACATATTGTAAATGAGAAAATTATATGTGAGGTAAATAACAATATATCTTCTGGGAGGTTCCCCCCAAGCACATACTCAGGGTTCTCTGGAATTTACTTGTCTTTCTCTCTTGCTAGACCAAGAGATACCCCGAGGCTAAGGGATAGTCCTACTTGTATCTGTGTCCCTCTGAAGACCTAGCACATAGTAGGTACTCAAAAAATGTTTATGAATGAACAAGTGAATATCTTCTCTAAAAAAGAAATATATATGAAAATTCTTAAGGACAGGAAGCATACCAAAAACTGATAGAAGAATGTGTCTGGTAAGTTAATGAAACACAGAGGGTGTGTATTTTTTGAGAGGAACCCCAGGGGCACTTCCATACTAGTATCCCCCTCCAAGTCCTCTTATAGCCCCGGTTGCTTATGGACTCTGGGCTTACTAGGCTGGAGGTCCCAGTAGACAGAAACCGTCTTTGTTCATTCCTGAACCCAGGCTCCCAGGCACAGCTTACTGTTCTTGGGAGTCCAGCAGAAACAGGTCAACAGTAAGAGCAAGGCAATAGGCAAGATGTTCTTTATTCCATAAAAGAGTAAGAAAGGTCTTTGATATCAGACAAAAAGACAGGACCGGGGCACCCCAAGGACGAATCCTTCAAGGTAAACCTAGGTCCTCCTGAAGACAGAGCCTTCTCATCCCACTGCTGCTTCTGTCCTGGGGACAAGGAGCACCTCACACAAGGAACTGGGGGACAGGGGAGAAGTATCTTTGACAGGACAGACAGGGGACCTGTTCCATGGCACTGGGATTCCTTGTCTGTTTTTCCTTCTAGACGGGGTGCCTCCACACAGAGCCTGGGCTTCTCCATCTTTGTCCACAAAACTACACAGCTGATGAGATCGAAGTGGCATTGAGCTCCTCTGTGCTTAGTTCCTGAATAAATGAATGGATAAAGACAGATTTTTGTCCCATTTCCACACCCAGCCCTTTTCACTGGGAACATCAGAATGAGTAATATTTTGGGCATTCTTTCAAAAAAATTCATTGATCTTCTAGCATGTGCAAGGCACAGCTGTGGCCCCCACGCTCATGAGGTTCCTTTGTTCTATCCTAACTGAAAATGGCATTTTAAATCTACTCCACGCTATACCTATTTTGACTCGAGGGTGTTTGTTTGTTTTTGTTTTGTTTGTTTTTTTTTTTTTTTCATTTTAGAAGAGAGTAGATTCCACTCCTGCATATATGCCAAAGGAAATGAAAACATATGTCCACGTGAAATTTGTTGAATATTCATCACAGCGTTATTTGTAACACTCCCAAATGGAAACAACACACACGTCCATAAGCCATGAATGAACACATGTAAGGCATATAACATGGCGTATCTGTACAACAGACTATTATTTGGCCATGAAAAGGAACGGAGGACTGATACATCCCACAGCATGGATGAATGTGGAAACTACGCGACTCGAAAGAAGACAGCGGATTCCATTAATACTACGTCCAGAAGAGAGAATCCTACAGAAACAGAAAGGAAACAGAAAGGAAACTCGTGGTTGCCTGGTGTGTGTGTGGGGCGGGGGGGATGAGGTGTGACTGCTCATGGGGAGGAGGGTTATTTTTGAGCAATGGAAATGTTCTCAAGCTGATTGTGGGGGTACCTTTTAAGTGGGTGAAGTAAATGGTATGTGAGTTATATTTCAATAGCTCTGTTATAAAACAAAAAAGAAAGGGGAAAATTTCCCCCTTTCAAGCATGCAAAGTGTTATGGAAATAGATTTCATAACCAAGTGGTCTGTTTCAGTTTATGAGCAGAATTTTTCTTTTTCAGTGGCCTTGAGCTTGTTCTTCAAGGCCACTTTTCTCAAGGTTTGTGCTCAGAAGCCCTCTCTGGCCGCTGCCTGTCCCCAGGCCAGGCGACCCTCTGTGTGGCCTTCAGCTTGTATCGTTCCACACACCCAGCACCCGCCCTCCTGCCCACACTGCGCGGCTGCCGTCAGCTCCTAAATGCCAGAGCTGCCACCTGGGGCCCTGGCGACGCAAGGGCCCACAGTGTTGTGATGTGTTTGGGTAGGAAGTACATTTGATGCCAACGTTACCAGGCTCCAGGGTGACTAATTCCATCTGCATTTTCGGTTTCAGCTGCCTGGACTGTTCAGCTGGAGAACCTCAGACCTCTCAGCTGTTTTTGGAGAAGCTTGCCTCCCAGTTGTGGATGCATGAGCTTAATTAAACCCATTCTCCTGCCCTTTCAGCTGCCCCTCCCCCTGTGTGTACCCAACAAATACTTATTGGGCACCTACTATGTGCCAGACACTATTCTGAGGACACAGTAGCAGCAAGACAGAGTTCTTGCTCTAATGGAACAAAAACTACACAGGTTTTTGTTTTGTTTTGTTTTAAGGAAAGTAAAAAAAGGCAATAAAGGTGCTGTTGAGATCAACGAGCCAGTGTGAAGGATTGTCAGTACTGCTTTTAGTTGTAGAGGGTAGGAGGAGTGGTTTCTCTGGGGAGGTAGCTGAGAAAGAGCCATCTGTGTGAAGATCTAGAAAGAAAACGGTCTAGGCAGAGGAAATAGCATTGGCAAAGGCCCTGAGGCAGGACTAGCAATGAGAGCAACGTGATCTCCACCGCACAGCCAGTGAGTGAAGAGAGAAAATGGGTTGGAGCAGGCTGGGTTATGGAGGGCCTTCTTAGGCTTGGAGAAGCGGCTTCTTTCTCTTAAATGCAACTGGAAGCCATTGGAGGCATTCACAAGACAGGAAGAAGATGTGGCCTACATTTTTCAGAGGTCACTCTGGCTGTTGGAGATGATAAAGGTAATGGACAGGTGGTAGGTGTGGAGAAATCTGGGACCAGGACAGGCTTCAACGTCCTTAAGGGTCTGCCTGCCTTTGTCCTCTACCCCTTCCATTGTCTCCAGGAGCCACAACACAAGGTCATGGTCAAGAGATCCCCTCCCATTCTAAATCACTGGAGTAAAATTTTCAATACCTTTACTTTTTTTCAGTACCTTTACTTTACTATTTTTACTTGAAATTTTCATTTAAATCAATCACAGCCAAAGGTCATGAGTTTGATATATGACTTACTGTTCCCCCTAATACACACTAACATAGACACACAACTATGAAAGGTTTTTAAATGAGCAAGTGAATATAGTCTTAAGAATAAAGGTGAGTAGTGAAATTATTAAAAAAAAAAGGGGGGGGGGGTTACCAGGAACACATGAGTCTGATAAACTATATTTTTTAATACACAGTCAGATACTCAGTCATATTAAAAAAAAAAAAAACTAGTCTAAGTACCATTTCAAACCATCTCATGCTGGTTTGAAAAACAACAATATGTGAGTTAGGACTAGGTGCTTTGGCTTTAACTAGAACCTGGCTATGCTACTTACTGTCTGTGTGGCCTTCAGCTGGTACTTAACCTCTTTGAGCCTCAGTTTCCTCTTCAGCGAAGTGGGGGTAAAACCGATCATCATGAAGCTGTGGTGTGAAGTATTTAGAACACTTCCACATAGTACAGGCTCAACAAACATGACCTAGTTTAACAAATCAAATAGTCTTCAATTAAATTCAGGCTTTCCTGAGCACTTGCTGTGTGCTGGGGCCTGGAGTAAGGCTGAGAGTCCCGAGATAAAGAACAGTCTCTGCCCTTAGCTGATGAGTCACTTAGCTGAGGGGGACACAAGCCCTCACGAAAGCACAACCGTCTGTCACAGGGGCACATGAGAAGGACGTTATAAGGGGCCTAGGTGGTCCAGAGGGAGGAGGTTCTGTCTAGGGCAGTCACAGACAGCTTCCGGGAGAAGGTGTTGGCTAATGTGGGTTGTGTTGGATAAAAAGGAGTTTGCCAGGTAGGTAAAGAGAAATCACAACATTCCAAGCAGTGGGAATAGCACATGCAAAGGTACGAAGGCCTCAAGTAGGCAACTGCTAGAGCGTCAAGTACAAGAGGCACCCCTTTACCTCAAGCTTAGAGGTCACCTTAACCAACGGAGGACCTCTCCTTTGTCACGAGCCTCAAGTAGAGCTAAAGTAACCAGTGGAACAGATGAAGAACAGAAAGAGCCCAGTCTCTGGCTGCGGATCTGAAGCTTTTCATCTGTGCAAACTGGAGCCACGGTTTCCCTCATCTGTGAAATGGGAAAAGAGGTCCGATTTCACAAGGGACTTCATTTTCACAAGGGATCTTGGTGAGAGTTAAATGAGACCATGGGAACATGGTTGCACAGGCCCGGCTCACAGTAGGTACTGGATACCTGGCTTCCTTATTCTGGCTCCCACTGCCCCCTGCCCCACCCCAACAGCAACATGTGGTGGGCTGAGCCACCCCACGGCTGATGGGAAAGAGTCTCCCAGCTAACTGCGTGCCCGGTCCACCTAGTTTCCAGACTAGCTGAACCAGCCCGTCCTTCCCCTGCCCCACCAAACTCCTTGACAGGCTGGGCGTGACCCCAGGAGGGAGGGTCATGGCAAATGAAGTGCGTACACATCGCTAACAACAGCCAAAGGACCTGTGTGCTCAGAGCTCAGCACACACAATCCCAACCAAGAACCCCCGCGGTGACTATGACCACAACACTTTCCCTTCCCCAACATGCAGACAAGAGTCCCAGAGAGGGGGAGGGCTTGCCCCAGGTCATCCACTGAAAATCAGGATTTAAATACAAGTCAGGGACTCCAGGGTCCCTTCTTTGCCCGCTGTAACACGTGTGTGTGCATTAATCCCCTCTAAGGGCCCCGCATTTTCTCCCACACCCCTTGTACCAAAGTCATAGGGATCCCTTACAGTTCCAGATAGGCCCACTTATTTCACACCTGGTGCCTTCTGCTGGCTATTCCCTCTGGGTGAAAGGCCCTTCCTCCACACTCACTGCCCCTTTATACCTCTCACCTGGAGAACTCCTACTTATCCTTCAGGACCCAGACAACTGCCTCCTCCTCTAAGAAGCCTTCCCTGATCCTCAGCCCAGCAGGCTCAGTCCAGTCTTCCTCCTCAATCACAAAGTACCTCTAAATCCCAATGACTAAAAGCCCCTGGAAGGTGGAAAGCAACCTCTTTCTCAACTTTGATCTTACCAGTCTCTACTAATGATTTCTTCATGAACACACGAGAAAAAAAAATTCATGAATTAACTGATTCGCTGTCACATGCTCTTAAAGGAAGCGATTGCGTTTAGTGATTTTGCTGTTGTTGAGAGCAGGGCGCGGACATCTCAGCATGTTGCCATGGGCACGCACTGCGCAATGCTGGGGGTACCAAGCACACCGACTACAACGTGAATGGTTTCCTCTGGAGGTGGGCAACAGGCCAGCTTGACCGGTGGCCATTCTAAAACCATCTGCAGCCCCTGAGATGCTAGCGCAGAAAGGGCCCAGGCTCTGGATTCAGAATCACTGGGGTTCAAATCCCAGGTGTGCCACTTATCCACTATGTGCTCCTGGGCATTTAAGTGATGTAACCTCTTTAAGTTTCTGCAGTAAGGGGGGAACCCCCTTCACAGGGCTGCCATGAGAATTAAAAAGGTCAACATGGAAATGCCTAGCATGCAGTAGGTCCAGAGTAACTGCTAACTTTCTTCCTTGAGTATCTGGAATTCTTGTTCCCCTCCTTAAACTTACAGACTGTATAACCAGGCCAGGTTCCCAGACTGGGCTGCAAAACCTTTTTATCCTTGTCCCGGAAGCCTGGGCCCTAGGACCAGGTCTGACATACATCAGCAAGGTCCTGTTCATCCAGGAATATACCTCCCAGAAGCCCTCACCTGTGTGCATGGGAGTATACGCAAAGCATCTTGGATAGAAGCCAAAGGCTGGCAATGAGTTACATGCCAACTGCAGGAGGCAGATGAACAAATTGCCTACATCTCCATGGTTGACCACTGCACAGCCATAGCAAAGACACAGCTCTCCACACGGGAACAGTATGCCATCCCCAAGATAAAGTCAGGGCAAAAGAAAAGTATGTGACGGGATTGTTCAACTGACCAGCTGGGTCAAGATCTGACCCAGAACATGGAAAATGACATGAGACAAGTTCTCAGTTCACTCAAGGGTGGTTCATGACTGGTACCACACAGGATGCAGAGGAGAAAGCTAATTCCTTACACACAATGATCCTGTGGGGCAGTAAGACCTAGTTCTCTCATGGAACCCCACTGGGAGAGGCTGGCCAGACCCTCTCTAGGAGGACACATGAGAAATGGATATCAGTTCCTCAAATGGAGAATCAGGAGACTAAGGGACTAAAATAAGTCCTTCATCACAGATCAGATTCTTGGGTACTTCTGAATCTTTTGCCATGGTCATGGCCTAACCTGCTAAAAGGAAAGCAAGCCATTTTAAATAAGAATTTTTTTAAAGCCGACATGTATGAATTAGTAATAATTAAAAACCTTCTTTTTGACCTTGGGTAAGGCTCCTGGAGACTCCATTTCCCCATCTCTAAAATGGAAAGACCATCCAGAGAAGACAACATAGAGCTCACATCCCAGCGCCCACCACCAAGATCCTGCCTGAGGGCCCCTGCTGGTTTTCAGCTGGGCTGTCCTCAGGGGGGTGGGACATCAGTCACCACCCAGGGCCGCCCCAGATTTGGACACAGGTTCAATGTCACAGCCCCAGATTTGGACACAGGTTCAATGTCGCAGCAGCTGGAGCTTGTTGTTTACACTGTTTCCCAGGGAGCAGGATAGCAGTAGCCCCTGGCTCAAGGGGTCTAATTTTAAACACTGAATTCTGGGCAGACAAAAAGGGCAGATCCTGGCTACCTACAAGATGCGTGCACTAAAAAAAGATGACCCTGAGTGCAGAGGACAGAATAGAGGAATCCATCTCTCCCTCCTTCCACAAGCTACAGTGAGTGCCTGTCCACCGGAGTACCCAGGGGGAGGAGGTAGGCAGGTGTCAGTGCCCTGGGGAAGTTCCCATTTTACCAAAAGAAGCGGGGCACCTTAAAGTTGAATCCTATCTAGAGTTAAGTTGAATCTAGAGTTATAGTTAAAGTTGAAGAATCCTATCTAGAAGCATTGTTCAAAGTAGATCACTAGCCCCCAGCCACGTAATTTGTAGGGATTTATTCAAATGTCTTATTTCATAAATGGTTTTTATTTATTAGGGGTTTTTGAGTTGTTTTACAATTTGTTTAGGTCAGAATCCTAAATAAGGTCTAGACCTGGTGATTGTTTGATGTGTCTCCAAATCTCCCTTATTCCTTTGATACCCCCTCCATTTGTTTACTTACTTAATTACTGTTTCTCTTTCTTTTTGCACTTTATTTGTAGAAGAAACCAGCTATCTATATTTTCCAGCACCTGAAGTTGGCTGACTGCATCCTCGAGGTACCATTTAACATGTTCCTCTGTCCACTGTAGTCCCCGTAATTTGTTCAAATCTAGGGGCTTTATCAGATTTAGGTTTGAGTTTGGGGAAAGACATGGTTGGTGCATGTTCTTCCTTCAGGAGGCTCATCCTTTTTGTGTTGCCCAAATCATCCATTAAGGGTTCACAATGTTGTGTGTCTAATTCTATCATTCCTTCTACACTTTTAAGCAGGTATAAATCTATAAATAGGAACTTCCTGTATTGGCCATTTGATTACCCTGAGATACCACTTATATAGGAAAGGTAAGATTCATTATAATTTTTCGTTTTCTTAAATCCTTTTTGGTACAATAAATACGTATTTGCAGTTTGAATTATTCAGAGCCTCTGTTGGTTACCTATAAAATGGGGGTGCTAGTGAATTCATAGCCTTATTCTGGTATGTGTGAAGAGCTCAGTTCTCTTATCAAAGGCTGTGTCCACATATGCTTTCTATGAACTGTAGAACCAGGGCATGTAGCAAAGGTTTTCAAGCTCTCCCCTGCCCTAGCCTCAGCCCAAAAGCACTGTTAGAAGATGGCAGAAGCCAGGAGGGCCAAGTGGTATACACATCTGCTTGGCCTCTGGCCCCAACCTCCCTGCCCCTGTCTGCACCAGTTTCCTATGCAGTGAGGATGCTAGTGCCTCCTTCCCAGGGAGGGTCTGGGTCCTAAGTGAGAAAATGTGGTCATAGGCCTGACACCCTAGTAAACCCAGTAAGGGGGCTTCTCCCAGTTTTCCCTGAATCATACACACCACACATTTCCCTACTACACACACCACACCTCCCCTACACCACACTTACCCCTTATGCACCCCCCAGACCCCCACACATACCACACCCACCCAGACATACCTCCTACCACATATACCACACATACTGCAAATCCCCACCATACCCCCCACCACACACACCCGGCACTTACCCCTCACTCCCCAATGTAACCCCCCACCCCACACAACACCCCTCACATGCCCACATACCACACACACACACACAACACACACGCACATACCCCACAACATACACACACCCACATACACACCACACACACACACATTTCATCAGATATACATGTACCACACACATATGCACTCACATATACACCACACACATCACACCACATATACACCCATCCCACCACATATACACCCATCCCACCACATACACAACACACACACACCATATCCCATGCACACATATTCTGCCACACACACACCCCACATACCACCCCCCCACACACACCACACACACCTCTCCCCACACAGACCCCACCCTCCCACACACACAGCCACAACATCCACCCACCTACCCCCCCACACACAAACACATCTTACTCACACATCGCACCACATATGGCAACCATCCTCCCACACCCTCCTCCACACCTCACACACACTACACACACATCCCAACATACACACACACACACCATGTACCCACACCTCCACACACACACACCCTCTCCCCACGTACATCCCACCATATAGGTACACCACACACACACCCCCACACATCCCATCACACACACACACACACACACACACACACACACACACACACACACGGAAGGTCCCTCGGGTGGCCCTATTGTTCAGCCACTTCCCCAGTCAGGAGGGCGGCTGGGAACGCAAGGCCGCCTGGCCCTTCCTGCCAGGCGCTGACGTGCAGCCTGCGGAAGGAACAGCCAGTCTCGGCGGGGCCAGCACATTCCTTTCGTGCCAGGCTGTGCACGCACGTCCGCACCTCCCGCCCCCTCCCACAGCCCCAGCCCTGGCCGCCCTCACGCCGGCTCATGCTCGGGACCTGCCAGGAGAGGGATGATGGAGCGGGCAGGATGGGGGATCCCACGCGATCTCCCTGAACCTGGCTGCACCAGCACCCCCTCCCTCTGCAAGGGTGGGCTCACTAGCCCATTCTACAACTGAGGAAAGCTGAGGCCAGAGGAGAGAAGGGAGGCCAAGGCAAATACGGTAGAAGCGGGGCTGGGGGCTCGCATGTCCTGGTTCTCTTTAGCTACACTGTGTGATACTTTCCTTCCTCACTGCCTCGCCCGGGAGCCCGAGAGGGCAGCAGTTAGGGGGCCCCTGGTGACAATATTCTGCAGACTGCAAGGGGCTCGCCTCAGGACAACTTAGAGCAGCAGATTTACACAGCTGGGACTTGCCATCCCAAAAGGGACAGCATTAGAGAATGAAGCCAGTACTTCCTGAGCACCTGGTAATGCTAGGCCTCGTGTAATGACACTTTCTCATGTAACCCTCACAATAACCTGGCCAAATAGGTACTACTGATCCCAAGTTAAGTGTCTGGCTAGAAAGTGAATGAACCCAGATTTTCCTGGGTCCCAAACCATCCAATTTCTGAGTAGCATAATGAGGAACTCTGGCCCCAGAACAGCAGAATTAGATCCTGGCTCCGCCACTCAGCCAGCTGTTCTGCAATAGGCAGGTTGCTTTCCCTCTCTGTGCCTCAGTTTCCCAGTATGTAAAATGGAGATGATAGCACTAATGGCATAGGATGCTTATAAACAGTCTGGAAGAGGGTGCGCGTAGTTCAATTCATATTCTTACTAATTTCACTTCTGGAACTAAAAGAGGTTGAAATGGAGCTTGGTTGACCAACTGTCCCCATTTACCTGGGTCTGAATGATGTCCTGAATGCCCTTTTGGTGCTGAAACTGGCAAACCAGGCAGTCCTGGCAAACCAGGATGGATGGTTACCCATGACGACTCTGGCATTTTTTAATGTCCAAAGGGCGGGAATAAGGCCATTTTATGCTCTCAGTGCTGGTGACTTTTCCCAGAAGCCCTTGGGACTCAAGCCCTTTGTCCTGGTCTCCCCACTCTGCCCTTGCATAGCCAAAGGGAAACCAGACATTCTTAACATGAAAATTTTCCACATCCCTCAGGGCAATCTTCTGCTGCCAGAAATAGTCAGGAGGATTTGGGAGTTAGCCCAGGCCACTAAAAATAGCTCCCAGCCGCAACCCCCCCAAGGCCTGCACCATCTTGGCCCTGGGGTGGCCTGCCACCCAATAAGCTGCCTGCACCAGCCAGCACCTTAAATGACCATGAGCCCCGCTGGCCTGGATGACCAAGTTCAGCAGACACAGACACAGAAAAGGCCAACTGTTGGGCAGGACCACTCTGGCTTCCCCCTCAGAGATGTCCCCTCCTTCATCCCCTGGCATGTCCTTCCCCTGCATCCAGAAAAGACAGCACATCACATCTGTCCCACCTGAACAATCACACAAGGACCTCGGCAGTCCTCAAGCCAACAGGGACACACAGCTGCTCCCTCTGCACTGCCCTGCCCCTGTGCACACACTAAACCACCACACACACTCACACCAATCATCTCACTTTCACTATACAAATGTCTCTACATTCTTTTTTTTTTTTTTAAGATTTTATTTATTTATTTGACAGACAGAGATCAGAAGTAGGCAGAGACACAGGCAGAGAGGAGGCAGAGAGGAGGAAGCAGGCGCCCTGCCGAGCAGAGAGCCTGATGTGGGGCTCGATCTCAGGACCCTGAGATCATGACCCGAACCGAAGGCAGAGGATTAACCCACCGAGCCACCCAGGCTCCCCCATTCTTTATTTTTTTTTAAAGATTTTATTGATTTATTTATTTGACACAGAGAGAAAGATCACAAGTAGGCAGAGAGGCAGGCAGAGAGAGAGAGGGGGAAGCAGGGCTCCCTGCGGAGCAGAGAGCCCGATGTGGGGCTCCATCCCAAGACCCTGGGATCATGACCTGAGCCAAAGGCAGGGGCTTTAACCCACTGAGCCACCCAGGCACCAATGTCTCTACATTCTTAAGGCAGTGTCTCCAAATCTTTAAGACCTTTGCTTCAATTTCTCCACAACCCCTACCCTACCCTACCCCTGAGAAGATTTTTGTCAAACTTGATTTTTGCTGGTGATACACAAGGTTAAAAAAAAAAAAGAAAAAGAAAAAGTTCAAATATGCATTTTCAAACTGTCTTTCAACTACCTTCTATTCCCAAGATTTGATATCTGCCCCCTACCTGCTTCCTGTTGAGTAGGTGAGCCAACAGAGAAGGAGGTTGCCTGGGGAGCATGGGCCAGGGTGAAGAGTGGTTTCCAGATTGCTGCCCAGCCTCTCACCCTGAGCCTCACAGCTCTGATGTAAGGTGGGAGCAAGGCGGAAGTGGGCTGAGCCCAGGGAGAGGGGCCAGGGCTGAGAGGTCAGTATGCCGGGGGTCACCGCCACATTCTAGAGCTGAAACATCATCTGTGCTCCCTGTGCTGCTGCCTGAATCCCACCCTAGCCTGTCCACCTGCTTTCTGCAAGGGAAGCGGAAGCAGCAGAAGAAGTGTGTTCCACAACCAGTCTCCCAAGGAATGGAGGCTACATCCCCGTCCCTATGGGAAAGCAGAGAGAGGAAACTGCCCACCAGGGTCTGACACAACCTGAACACCCCAGAAAGGCATCAAATCACAGCCAGGCACCCTCGTTCATTCATTCCCCCAAATATTTCTTGAGCACCTACTATGTTCCGGGCCTGTGCTAGGGCTGGGGCTGCAACTATGGACAAGATCAGTAACGGCCCCTGCCAAAATAGGTGCTTACAGTGCAGACAGGAAGCAACAGTAAACCGCTGTTTCCCTAGAACGGAAACTAGGACTGTGTCTGATGCCTCTTGTTGCTTAATGAATGTTGGCCCCATGGGAGCAGCCATGGTGGAGAGCGGCAACAAAGACAAGGAGCAAGGTGCAAAAGTGGAGAAATAGAGGGAGGAGCTTCCTTAGAAAAGGTGCTCATGCAGGACCTCTGGAGGAGGGGAAGAAACCAGGCTCACAAAGGAGTGCATGCAGGGAAGCCACTGGAAGGATCTAAGTAGAAGTATGACTTCGTGTATTAGTTGGAATTCATTTTGGGTACAAGAAATGCCCAGCATAACAGTGATTGAAACAACATGGGAATGTAGAAATATAATTTTCTCACATGTAAAAACTCACCAGATCCAAGAGAAAGAGGAGACAAACCACAGTGTGGGAGCAAATATTTGCAAAAGACACATCTCATAAAGGACTGTTACCCAAAACTTACAAAAAACTTGATATTCAACAATAAGAAAGCATACGACTTGATTTTTTTTAAATTGCCAAAGATGTGAACAGACACTTTACCAAGGAAGATATAAGGCCGACAAATACGTCATTAGAGAACCACAAGTTAAAACCGGATACCACTGCATGCCTATTAGAATGGCCAAAATCTGGGGCTCCTGGGTGGCTCAGTCAGTTAAGCACCTGCCTTCAACTCAGGTCATGATCCCAGGAGCCTGAGACTGAGTCCTGCATCGGGCTCCCTGCTGGGTGGGGAGCCTGCTTCTCTCTCTCCCTCTGCCTGCAGCTCCCCCTGCTTGTGCTCTCTCTTTCGGCCATATAAATAAATAAAATATTAAAAAAAAATGGCCAAAATCCAAAACATAACACCAAATGCTGGCGAAGATGAAAGTGACAGGAACTCTCACTCATTACTGGGGGAATGCAGGACGGTACAACCACTTTGGGGAACAGTTCGTCATTTCTCACAAAAATAAATATGCTCTTAAAATAGAATCCAGGTTTTGGGCTTGTTGTTGTTTACCCAACAAAGCTGAAAACATATGCCCACAAAAACCTCCACATGGATGTTTATAGCAGCTTTATTCATAATTTTTAACATTTATGAATTATATATATATAATTATGTATTCATAATTGCCAAAATCTGGAAACGACCAAGATGTTCTTGTGTAGATGAATGGATGATCAACGGTGGTACATCCAGACAAGGGAATATATTATTCAGCACTAAAAAAGATGGGCTGTTGAGCCACCAAAAGTCATAGAGGAAACTGAGATGCATATCACTAAGTGAAAGAAACCAGTGTGAAAAGGCTACATACTGTGTAATCGTAAGTGAGGACTTTCAGGGCAGTGAAATAACTGTACAGCACTATGATGATGGACATATGTCATCATACATTTGTTCAATCCCATAGAATGTATCACAGCAAGAGCAATCCCTAAGGTAAACCATGGATTTAGGCTGATAATGACATTCCAGTGTAGGTTCATCGATGGTAACAAATGTCCCATTTTGGTGTGGTATGGTTGTTAGTAGGAGAGTTTGTGTCTGTGTGGGTACAGGGAGTGTATGGGAACTCGCTGTGCTTTCTGCTCAATTTTTCTGTTAACTTAAAACTTCTCTAACAAAATCTATTTAAAGAATTTTTCTAAAACCATTGATACACGGTGCGAGAGTGGATGGTTGAAATAGATAAAGGGGATAGAGAGTAACTTATCATGATAAGCACTGAGTACCATATGGAACTACTGGTTCGTTATATTGTACACCTGAAACGAACATAGCACTGAGTATTCCTTCAAAAAAAAAACCCCACAATAACAAATGCAGGCATCTTTGGGTAGGGAAAAGATATAGGTATCAAGGAAAAGATGGGGGGGACTACTGATGTATACAAGATAGATTAATCTTTTAAAATTATGCTTGGGGCACCTAGGTGGCTCAGTCAGTTGAGCATCTGCCTTTAGTTCAGATCCCAATCCCACTGGGATTGAGTCCCGCATTGGACTCCCTTCTCAGTCAGGAGTCTGCTTCTCCTTCTGCCTCTCCCCTCTGACTTGTGCTCTCTCTCTCAAATAAATAAATTTTTAAAAATTCTTTAAAATTATGCTAATTAAAAGAAGCAGACACAAGAGAAGGAATATTATATGATTCCATTTAGAAACCACAAATTTAATTGATGCTGACGAGAAAACATATCCCTAGCTGACTGAGGTAGGGAGTAGGGATTGATTGGGAAGAGGCATTAGGGAATTTTTTGATGGGCATACTCTGTATCTTGGATGTGTTGGCAGATCTTAATACTTTCTACATACACTGTCAAAATTCAAAAATACATAAAATTGTATAAATTTGTCAAAGTTCATTAAACTTTAAGCTTGATGTATTTATTCAGGAATATGGGGGGGGGAAATATTAGGAAAAGGGGGAGAAGCCACTTAGAGCCAATGATTGTGCCCTGCTCCCTGAAGTTGTTAAAAACACAAAGCGTCTGAGATGTCTTTGCTACTTGCTAACTAACACGTAAGCCTACCATAGTTTCACAGATGCTTGCAGAAGACGCAGGTCAGAGACAAAGGATTTTATAATAGCACAGTATGTGGCGTGAAGTTCATGTGGAGACTACTTAAAAAAAAAAAAAATATATATATATATATATATATATATATATATATATATACGCGCGCGCGCGCGCGCGCGCGTGTGTGTGTGTGTGTGTGTGTGTGTGTGTATCTCCCAACATGCCCACCATAGGAGGAAGGAGACACTTTGGTCTATTTTGTGTAAGAGGGGGACAAGTGGAGAGACTCTCATGAGGGTTCTTGAGAATTTACTTCTAGAACAAGTAGGTCAGGCTTGGAACAAGTCTGGGGCCTTTCTTCCTTCCATACTGAATATTAAATTCAGTCTACTGAATATTAAATTAGCTTCAGATCACTCCTCGTCACCCTGAGGACATGCATCCTTTCTTGTGCCATGTCGTCTGGCTTCTAGGGCTCAAGGATCACCCCCCGCAGAAAGCCTTTCCTCCTTGTTCTGCCCTCTACTTGCTCCCCTTGTCCCCGTATCTCCCTGTCACCTGTCCTGTCCCCCACCTTACCACCTCTCTGCCAGACCACTGTACTAAAATCCTTGCTCAATCCATCAATCTCTCTACCCGCCAGGAGAGCCCAAGTTCAGGGACCATGGCTTCTCCATCCTTGGACATCCAGGGTCAGGAACAGGACTGGACTATGGGCTGGAGCATCCCTATGCAACAGGACCATCTACCTTAGCCTCTCTGTTGATCCACAGTAGACATCAAAGCCCAACCTGGCTGCCACTGACAACCCCCTTACCTACCACTGTCTTCAGACTCTATCGGGCTAGAAATATCCTAGAATGAAGTCCCTCAAGAATGCTCCCTCCACGATATTTCTTCATTTATACAACCATTCGCTGCCCCAACTATACGCCAAGCCTCCCATGGGAAGCCTGGGACATAGAAATGAAAAGGGCGTGATCCCATCCTCAGTGGCTCAGGCAGATGCCCTTCCCCCTGCCTCCCTCTCTCTCCTTCTTCCCCCTCTCTTTGCCTCCTTCCTTTTTTCCTTCCATCTGTACTTACAGAGCAACAGACATCCATCTACACAGTGTGGTGAGTGCCCGGAAGGTGTTATTGAGAGCTCTGTGGGGAGAATCCCCAGTGGTCACTAGAGACCTTGCCAAAGGACATTTCCAGGAGATTCGGTATGGATATCTAATTCTTCTATTAGATGAGAAGCTGTGAGTCATAAGCCCCAAGCAGCCCTACAGACTTCCCCATGAATCACCCACTGCCCCATTCTCCTCATTAGAGGCACACGCCATGGGGAATTCTCCTTCAGACAGGAGGGAGGAAATGTGCAGGGAAGTGGTGGGAGGATGGAGCTCAGAGCAGAGTCCCTGAACAGGTTTTCCCACCAGCATCCCTTCCAGAATCACAGCCCTGATCCCAAGAATGGAGCCCCAGGATGGCCGATCTTAGAGAGCCAGACCCCTCATGTTGCTTCCTGCTTTCAAAGTGCTGTATACACTTTATTTCATTTACACACCACTGTGTGTTACTGGAAAGTCTCCAAGGGAAATTGCTTCATGTGGAAGGGAAAGAGGTTGGTTGAACAGAAAAGAATCACTTCTCTCTAGTGTGGGCCCAGGACCCACCCACAGAGGAGAGGAATTGTCCAGAGCCTTCAGAGGTCTTTCATGTATTCAACAAATTTATTGCACACCCACCACATGCCAGGAACTGTTCTAAGAGCAGGAGATCCCACAGTGAACAAGACGGGAAAAAGTCCCTGTCCTCAAGCCTTTACACTCTAATGAGGAGCTAGGCTATACCCAAATAAATATTAAAGGGTGATAAGTCTATGTTGAAAAATAAAGCAAAGAAAGGGATATGGAAGGCCAGGGCTGGGGCAGGATGGTCAGGGAATGGCCCACTGAGGAGACGACCTTTGAACAGAGAGCAGAAGGAAGAAAGGGAGCCGACTGTGCTGAGATCTAAAGAAAGAGAAGGCAGAGGCAGGAGCATGGGTCTCTGAAGCCAGGGTGAGTTTTGCCCACACCAGAAAGAGCAATGAGGCTGGCTTGGCTGGAGGAGATGAGTGGAGGGAAGACAGATGTGGTCAGAGATCTAACAGCAAGACAAGCCACATCAGCTCTTTTAGCCTTTGTAAGGACGTGGCCTTTGAGCAGGAGTGAGATGGGAGAACTATGAGAGAGCTCAGAGTAGAGGAGGAAAATGACCTGATGTGTTACAAGTTTCACCCTGGGTTATTTAAAAGTCTACCTATCTCCCTTCCGCTCATGGCCGATTGCATCATTCAGAGCTGCCCTACTGCTGAGGACTAGGAAAGCGGGACAAAATATCTCTGAATACTGAAGTTTGAAGATATTCAAGCACAAAAGGGCAAAGAGGAATTGTGGGATCAAGATCTGGAAAAGGAGGGGCGCCTGGGTGGCTCAGTGGGTTAAAGCCTCTGCCTTCCTCTCAGGTCATGATCTCAGGGTCCTGGGATCGAGCCCCGCATGGAAGCAGGGAGCCTGCTTCCCCCACTCTCTCCACCTGCCTCTCTGCCTACTTGTGCTCTCTCTCTCTCTCTCTGTGTGTCAAAAAATAAATAAAGCCTTAAAAAAAATTTTTTTTAAATAAAAAAATTTAAAAAGGATCTGGAAAAGGAAAACCTAGAGGCATGAGTGCAGCATTTGGGGCCCCTTCTCCCCAAAGGGTATCTGCCGATTCTGACAGAAGAGGCTGAAAGGCAAAAAACTTGAGCAGAGCTTCTAAAAGACTCATGAGTCTAATGGGATGGATATAGGAGCTCAGGGCACACCTAGGGGGAATCCAGCACCACCCCAGGCTTGAGTGTGCATTATCCAGAAAAAATAATGAAGGCTGATGGGGGGGTCAGGGAAATCCCCCAGGGTTTTAGTTGTAACCCCCTAAAGGACACACTTTTGGAATAAGAATGGAGCCGCCATCACTGGATCTAAAACCCAGCTGTGGGTCCTCTCAAAACATCTCAGTCTCTGGTTGCTCCAGCGACAGCTAGAATTCCTCAGATGTCCTACCTACCTGCAAAGGAAACCCTTCTGCCACCTGGCTGGCTCACTGGGTAGAAGATGCAACTCTCAACTCTTGACTCTCGGGGTTGTAAATTCGAGCCCCGTGAAGGGTGTAGAGATTACTTAAAATCTCAAAAAAAAAAAAAAAAAAAGGTAAACCCTCTTGAGAAGAGGATCACACCACCCAAGCCTCAAACCTCCTAAATTTTTCATACATGGTGCCCAAAGTTTCCTTTGGTTCTCTCAGGCATCTGAGGGAAATAAACCATGATGATCACGGTAATGATCGTTAAAATGACTACCAATCATTGTTTGCTGTGTGTCAGGTACTACATAAAACACTTTCTGTACATTATGTCATTTAATCTTGACAACCCGTGTGCAGCAGTACTTCCGTTGCTCCCTTTTAGAGATGGCCAAACTAAGGCTTTGAGAGAAGTGATCCCCTCAGGCCATACAGATAGTTGTCTATCAGTTCGGTCCCAGACATTTGGAACACAATACCAGAATTTATATGATTTTTAGCATAGACTGAGCACTTTCTAGGGCATAAAGAACTGTCACTCACCTTTGTATTCTGAAGACATATACAATAAGAACTGTACTTCACAAGCCCTGGGCTAAGACTCAGGAGCCCAGGGTCACGTGAGCGGGGACACTTACCTTGGGACGACTGACAAGGCTAGCAACACCCATACACCCACAGCCAATGGGCTGGAGCCAGGCTCCTGATGTTTTGTTTGGTCCGTACAAAGTTTCTGAAAAAAAGATTTTACATAAAATATAAACTCCTGTCTTCTTTTAAAAATAATAAGATCTATAGGCACCTGGGTGGCTGAGTCAAGTTAAGCATCTCCCTTGGGCTCTGGTCATGATCTGGGGGTCCTGGGATTGAGCCCCATGTCAGGTTTCCTGTTTATCAGGGAGTCTGCTTCTCCCTCTTTCCCTCCCCCAAGTTGGGTGCACATTCTCTCTCTGTGTGTGTCTCTCTCTCTCTTTCAAAAATAAATAAATAGGGGCGTCTGGGTGGCTCAGTGGGTTAAGCCTCTGCCTTCGGCTCAGGTCATGATCTCAGGGTCCTGGGATGGAGCCCCACATGGGGCTCTTTGCTCAGCAGGGAGCCTGCTCCCCCACTCCACCCTCTGCCTGTTTTTTTGCCTACTTGTGATATCTCTCTCTGTCCAATAAATAAATAAAATCTTAAAAAAAAAAAGACAAAAAGAAAGCAAGCAAGAAAGAAAATAAATAAACAATCTTAAAAAAAAAATTGTAAGAGCTAGCGACTCCAGGCCTATATTCCCGCATTGATTGGCAGCTTCCATGTAGGACAGAGCATATGAACTTCCTAGGTCACCTCATTTCCCAGTAGCCCAATTCTCAATTATGTGACTTGCCTGGCCTGGGGAACGGGGAATTCAATGATGACCCTTTAGTGACAGCAGTAGGACGAAGCCGTACGTTCTCAGGGCACTGATGACAGATGAGGAAATCTTAAAGGTCAAAGAAGGCTTCAGGGGTTTGGTGTTATTTTGAGCAAGGGCACATCATTCAAGCAAAAGAATAACTCGGGCAGAGGTGAGAGTAGCAAGAAGGAGCATACTGTGTTATGAAAACTACACGTCTCAACATGCATGGCATACAGGAGCAGGGATAGGAAAATGATCTGAAAGGCAGGCAGTGGCCACATCTTGGAGGATCTTGAATTATGTGCCCAAGTGAGTCTGGTCAAGAGAGTGCAGACAAGTTTACAAATCCCAGAGAGTGAATAGGGCTGTGGAGAGGTAAATACTGAGTGTTTTTGCAAACCAAAGGTAATACATGTCTATTGAATGGATGAATTTATGAATGTATACACAGAGAATGAAGGAGGAGGCAGCCAACCTCCAAGGTCCACCGGTGTCAACCTTGATGAAGGTCTTAACCTGAATTTTGCAGTGTGGTTCATGGCCAAGGAGTATCCAGAGCTGGAGAAAAGGGGTCTGGGAGTATGTGATACCTTGCAGGAGACTGTATGAGAACCCATTCCCACAGGGAAGAGTCACATCTCCATCACACAGCTGTCTTCTAGAGGTCCAGGACCCCTTGCTGCCCCTTCACAGAAAGTATCTGTTTCCTCTTCCCTGAGCCAGCCCAAACGAGCCCAGTGGTTCTAGAGCATTCCCAGGCTTGGATGAGGAGGGGGCCAAGAGCTGGCAGTTGGATGGGAAAGGAGAATATGTGAAAGTCACTTCATGAGCTTCTTACAATGAGGAAACTTAGGCACAGGACGCTCCTCCCTTGCCAGTCAGCGGGTTAGGGTAGGTGATCTCCAAGTAAAGCCTGTCCCCAAACGAAGTTCTGATGATCCAGGAGGCAGTATGATACGGGCGTAGACTCAGGATGGGGTCTATGGGGCAGGACAGCCCACTGCTTCCTGTCTCCCTTCACCAGGATGCTCTGGGGAGTGACAGAATGGGGACCAGCTGAGTCACAAGAGGAGAATGAGCCTGTGCCCAGAGGTGACCGCTTCTCATTTAATCCACCTTTTATTTTAATCCTTAAAGAGCCTTTGAAGGCTGGTGGTTAGTGGCCCATATTACAGATGCAAAAACTCTGGTTTAAAGAGTTTAGTAACTTAACCCACAGTAAGTCACACAGCTAATACGTGGCAGAATTAGTACTTGAACTCAGGTCTAGCAGACTCTGAGGCTTCAGTTCTATACAGTGGCCCACAAGGTTCCCCCCACAAACCTCAAGTCTTTGCTACCCTCTTGGCAGGGAACTCTCTTCCCAGCTCACCTATCAAATGCACAAGCAGGAAGTAGCTCTCAGGTCTTAGCCACCCTTCCCTGATCACCAAAATCTCATTATTCCACCTTCATAGTCTTCATCTTCATCTTATTTCTTAATTATTTTCTTTATATATTGCCCTCTCCCATCCCCCATTATTAGCTACTGGAGAGTAGGAACCTTGTCTTGCACCAAAGTGTCCCTGCACCTAGGGTGTCAATAAATACCCGTTGAATGAATGAATGAATGAATGAATGAGTGGCCCTGCTGCTCAGCCTGAAAAACCACAACCAAGAAAAAGGTGCGTTTAAGGTATTTCCCTTAGCCCAGCAGCTTTTCCTGCTCCGTGCTATCACCTTGCACACCCCTTTGTTTCCCAGAGAAGGAAGCTACCTTCCGAGCTAATTAAGGGGAGGAGACGGTCCTCCGGACCCAGAGGCTGTTCTCCAGCAGGCTGGCCCCACAGAGCCCCAGAAAGTCCCCAGAGGTGGGCAGCCCTCCCACCTGCTCCCCAGTTGGCAACCTACGGAGGGAAACATCCCGGGGTGAGCTGACTGCACCCTGGCCCGGCCAGGCCAGCAAGGTGTGGGAAACCCTAGTCCGGGCCTGGCGTTGGGTGGGGCTACCCCCGCGTGGCCTCGGCTTTGTTTGCCTCTGTGTATGGTAACCAGAAACCACCATAGCCAGCAGTTCTCGGAGCCCCGCTCCCGCACCCCGCCCCCCTTTTATTTTAATCTCCTAAACTGATTTGTCAGCAGCAGGAAGTGACATGACAGCTTTCCTCACAAAAGGGAAACTCCTCCGCGTTACCATGGCGACGGAGGCCACTGTAGGATCACGGATTTATATAATCTTAAAGGTGTACACACCATGATGTCATCCTGGATGGGGAGGGGAGGGAGGGAGGGAAATGGACTCCGGAGGCTGCAAGTCCGAGGCAAATGAGCTACGATTTGCAAAATTCCAAGGAAAGGAAAGGATGTGGTGGAGGCGTTTGGGGTTGGAATTCTCCTAAGGGAAGCCACAGAAAAGCATAAAGAATACATTGATGCATCTTCTAAGGCTGGGAGGAATCTTACCTATTATATTAGATTCAGGGCAAACTGGTCATTTTAGGGGTGGGCACACTGACATCAGAAAACTGGCAGAAGCTGTTAGGAATGGGGAATGGGATCTTAATGCACCGCCAGGGCCCCCTTCCTGCCCCGCACTTGACGGTCATGAGCCTATTTCCTCCTCACAGGTGAAGCAGGTTATATTATCCCATTTCCGAAAATGATAAATAGTTTTTCCACCCCAGACTTGTGATAAATCCATGCTGATGACTGGTTGGCTACAACATTCACTCTTTCCCCACTCTGTCAAGCTGTCTTTTGGAGGGAACTAGGACTTTGGTTCCCAGCTTCTTTCAGACCCAGGTTCCAATCTCTGCAATGCTGTTTACTTGCGGTATGAACTTGGATATTTCATTTTCTCTCTCTGAGTCTCAGTTTCTTCTTCTGTAAAATAGGTGCTGCTGCTGCTAAAGGTTTAATGTGAAGGTGTGTAAAGCAGTTAGCACAGAGCCTGGCACACGGGGCTAGCTCTGAAACAGAGCTGTTATAACCACATTACAAGAATTAAATGATGGCCTTGTCTTTATTTCAATCTCCCCTTGGGAAAAAAAAAACCATTTTAATAGTTTGAGCATTTTAAGAAAAATAAGTCAATCAGAGAAAGACAATTATTATTAATCATCTGTCTGATATGAGGATTTTGAGAGGCAGGGCAGAGGTTGGTGGGGTAAAGGGAGGGAAAAAGGAAACAAGATGGGACCAGGGAGGGAGACAAACCATAAGAGACTCAATCTCGGAGTCTGGGTGATGGACACTGGGGAGGGTGTATGCTGTGGCGAGTCCTGTGAATTGTGTAAGACTGATGGTGCACAGACCTGTACCCCTGAAACAAATTAATACATTGTATGTTAATGAAAATTACCAAAAAAATAGTTTGAGCATCTTTTTCCTCATCATAAGGTACTCCCCACCCCCACCCCCCCACCCCCCACCCCCGCCAAGAAAAGCAGTATCGGGCCCAAAGTGACATGCTCCAGAGGGCCCAAAGACAAGGAATCAGATACATGAAGAGGGTTATCACCCCTGCTCTCCTGAGGTGGTGGGAGTAGAGCAACTTGCACTGGGAGAAGTGAGTGAATTGTTTTCACTGGCGGCTCCCTTAGGCATCCGCTGTATTTTTCCACTGCGTGGATCACACTGGAGATTAATTTTGGTTCAGCCAGTGCCTGCCAAGCAGAAAGTGATGGCCTGAGCCCACGGGGAAGTCAGCCACGGCATCTGCTGCGGACCTGAAGTTGCTGGTATGTTTCCACGAAAGGAGATATTCGCCATAGTAAATTTCTAGGGTTTGATAAAAACACTGGGTACTGTTTGTTTTGAAAGGCGTGAACACACTTGCAGTTGAAAGCCCAGCCAAGGAAATGAGCTTGCCAGCTCAGGCTAAGTTCTTAGAACTCAGAACACAGGGATCTTTCAGGCCATGAGAGTCAAGTGGCAGATGGTGAACCAGTGGGGAAAGGTCAAGGTCACTGATTGTGTGTCAAGGCCTTAAATGACTATGGCTGGACCAGGACCACTGTTCAGGTCATTACTGGAGAAGAGGTTTCCTTTTCGGCTTCCTAAATCACTATGTCCAGAAACATGTTGGGGGGGTGAACGAGTAGGGACCAGAGCTAAGGGGCCAGGAACCCAAGAGCTTCACTACTATTTAATTCAACATTATAGACTGGATTATGGGTGGTAGTCAATTACACCTTCTCTATTTTGGCCTGTTCCACAAGAGTAAAAATCTAGAATCTTGCCCTAGAGCAAATCAGATTTGTCTATCTTCAACAAATTATGAAATCAGACCAGCAAGTGACCTGGAGGCAGCTACCGAAAATTCGGTATGTGTATGTGTGTCTGTGTGTGTGCACGTGTATGTGTATGTATATAAAGATGCTAGCATGGATGTATTCCAAAGCTTTAATGGTCAGGTGAGGGGTGGGAGTTTCAGGTGATTCATTGTGTTGTATTTGCTCATAGTGCTTCGTATTCTTTTCATAAAGGTCTTTTCAAAGGCCAAAAAAAAAAAAAAAGGAAAGAAAAAAGAAAAAGGCACGTGAGAGGAGTGATAAAGTGTAAGTCACACAGAATTAGGGAACAAAACAGATGGAGGCCCTGATTCCCCCCACTGCCACTTAGCTATGCTGGGTCTCAGCATCTCTGTCTGCAAAAGGTCCTGCTGAGTTATTTGCGGAGCAGGTAGCACGCACTACCTTACACATAGCAGGAACACGTTTATGTCTGGTGTTCTAGCACAGTTCAGGAAAGAGGGTGGATTTTTATATTACCCTGGGTAGAGTATTTTTAAAAGGCAACCCAAGCAAATGGTCATTCCGTTTGGCTCTGGGAACACTTGGGTTCCCTGTGTAACATGGTAGAAATACGGGGACACTTGGATCTGATACTCAAGAGGTCAGCTGTGACACCGGGCTTTCCATGATAGATGACACTTTTCTACCTCCCTTGAACCCAGCCATCACCAGATCCCAAGACACACATCTGTGAGGCTCTTGTCCAGGTTCTGGTTCACTCATGGGAGAGGGATTAGTTGGGAATGCCCAAGAAATAAAACCATTGAGATTTCAATAGAAATGCCATAATTTATTCTGTTGTATAAAAAAAGTCATCCTTATGTAACAAAATGTCTTCTTAAAAGAAGAAATATATTATTTCAGTTCATAAATAATCAAACATACAACTGCTGGCAACTGAAAAAAAAAAACCAACACTGGTGCTTTCCATCAGTGCTGAACACAGACCTGCTTAGGGTGTATTTACAGGATATTACAGTACTCAAACACAAAAATTGAGGTATTTGGTTCTTCTAGGAGTAGACACTGACATTTGTGAAGGCAGACCACCTCCACAAAAATAAATAAGGTATATTCTTATAGGTATGTGTCGTCAGGAATGATAATACTGGTAGGTATGTCAAGCATGAAGAGTTCCTACAAAAAAACAGGAGCAAGCAAAAAGAAACCGGCTCTTACATGGAGTCCTTTCTCTTCTGCCCCATTTTGTCAGAGGGACTTGATGTACCCACTATATATATTGGTCCCGAACGTGCTGAGTTCAGCAAACATCTTGATGCAACGTCATCACTATGACTGCTTAGGAACCCAGTGGAACTCGGGGTGAAATTAAATAAATAAGGACCAGCCCTCACAAGCACCCTCCCCAGAGTTATTGCATTTCTCCTCAAGGAGCCGAGAGTCCCAGTGAGTTGTGGAGGTTACCTCCCGTGGACTTTCAGCAGCTGGGAGAGGTCGTAATGGGGCTCTGAAGGTAGCTCAATGCACTGTTCGTGGAGTGGACAGGGATGGAGACAGGGAAGTTGAAGACAGTGGTGGTGGAGGTGCCGCGGTCCAGCACAGCCATGGCGGGGCTCCCGGCCTCTGCTGAGCAGTGTGGGGCCAGGACCTGGGACTCAAACTGCAGCAGCTGGCCCATGAAGCTGAAGTTGGGGGAAATGATGCTTCTCCTCTGCTTCACAAACTCAAAGGCCTCATCCAGCTTGACTCGGTTAGTCCTCATGAGGTAAGCAAGGCAGATGGTAGCTGACCGGGAAATGCCCGCCTGGCAGTGGACAAACACCCTTCCTCCAGCATTCTTGATGGAGTCTGGAAAACAAAGGGTGGCCAGTTACTCCAGAGCTCAGGGGAACAACCCCAACCCCAGGCAGCGGGTGCCTAAGAAACGGGTGTGTCCTATCCAGAGAATGGCAACATCACCTCATGCCATCAAACAGTGCTCTGCGGAGGCAACGTGGGCATTGTGCAGAGAATAGCAAGGGATTTAAACCAAGACCAGGCATCTCCACGAAGCCGACTGATCTTGGATAAGTTAAGTCAATTCAACTTTCTGAGCCTCCGTTTGCTAATTTGTTGAATAGGACATCAAATCCCTATTTTGCAGGGATGTTGCCCACACCAGACTGACAGTTAATGTATGGAGAAAGGCTCAGGCGAATGTCATTCAATTCCTTGCCATAGAGTTGGGCATGGTGACTAAAATGGGGGGAGCAAGGCAAAAGTCCCAGGCATCGGTCTGTCCATTTACCTATGAAGTCAATAGCCTCGTTGAACCAGGAGCTGATGTCCGCCTTGTGGTTGTCTTCCACAGGGATGCTCTTGTACTGGTAGTGACCCTCAAAATGGTTGGGACAATTGGCTGAGACATTGATCAAGGCAGTGATGCCCAAGGCATCCAGCATGTCTTTTCGGGAAGCATGATAGGCACTGCCCAGGTACAGAAAGGGCAGGATCTCCACTGGGCCACCCTGAAATCCAGAAATATCCAACACTTGTCAAGCTTTGCTCAAAGTCAATGCTGGCGCCCACACCCACAAAAACTCCCTGCTAGAAAAGTCAGTTGTAGATACCTGGTATGTTTAGCACTATTGTTAGAGTATAAATAAATAGGGGACTAAACCCATTTGCCTATTTCATTTCTGTGGTGTCAGCAATTAGCCGCCCCTCCATCAGACCCCTTAACTGTGGGATAAATTAGTAGCCCTGTGTGCCCCTCCTTAAAAACTTAAAGGTTACTTTGGATATTCTCACTAGTACTGCTCTTCCAGGCCTTTGCCCCCACCCTCAGCACAGGCCCCCTACTAACCTGATCATAGAGCGGGGTGCTGCAAGAACTGCACCCTGATTCAGCGCTGTCAGGGACGCTGGTACTCAGGGGAAGGCTGAGCCCCATGGGGGTCGACTGTTTGCTGCACAGCTCCGGGTAGGAGGCTGAAAAAGCTTCATATCCTCCTGGGAAGACAAAGAGACATACTTGTTTCCATTAGTATCGTCGGGGACAGGGTACCTTCATCTAACCAACCCCGTGCCAACCAGGGCTGAAGTTTACCCCGGAGAGGCCCAGGCAAAGTCTTTGTTCTTAAAGCCAAACAAAGCCAAAGACAAGTCCCCGGAATAGGGCTCGGGCGCCCACGCGCTCCAGGTGGGGTAGCCCGAAGGGGCCGAGGGCCAGGGGTCCCGCGGCATGGCGGCGTGGCTGGGGTGGGGGCGTGCAGCTCCAGAACTTCCCCGAGGGCCTACCTTTAAGGAAGAAGACTTGTGCGGCGCGCGCCTCTCGGCAGAGCGCGCCGGCGGCCAAGGCCAAGGTGCCGTCTCTCTTGGCGCCGTCCAGGGCGGCGCTGCGCTCGTCCAGCAGCACCACGGCGTGGTAGGCGCCCGCCAGGAGGCGGCCCCGCAGTTCGGCGTTGGGCACGATGTGCTCCAGACCCATGGCGCCCTTGGCCCGGCGCCGCACGATGGTGCTGAAGCGCACGTTGACCGACCCGGCGATGTGGCCGGCGTTGAAAGCGAAGAAGGAGCGGCAGTCCAGCAGCAGGCACTGCGCGGCGCGCTCCCGAAGCAGCGTCCGCAGGCCTCCGGCGTCCAGGGAGCCCACTTCCATGACCATGGCCGGCCCTAGCGCCCCCAGCGTGCCTGTTCGCGGTGCTCTTTTGTCCTCGGAAGCCAGGGGTAGGGCAGCGGCTTTGGAGGAAAAGCCCGACCCTAGTTCTCCCTGCGCCGAACCCCAAACTACGCTTAGACTGAGTGCGGGAGGCGTCGCGCGGGGCTCTCGGCCGCCTAGGCTTCTTTGCTGCTCCCCCGACTGCCCCTCCAGCCCCAGCCACACCTATCACAGCCCGGCGTCCTTCACAGCGAGCTCGGCCCGCGAGGAACCGGTTTATATGCCGCCTCTCCGCGGGGCGGGGAGGGGCGGGGAGAAGCGGGCGCGCCGGGGGAGGGGAGTTGTTTGTTTGAATGGTGATCACGTGGCCGTATGGTGACGTCACCCGCCCTGCCCGGCTTGGCGCCGGCGGAGCCAAAGAGGAAGACGTCATCGGCCTCGGAGCGGGATCCGCTGGCTGCTTGCTGGCTCGGGCCCCAGTCCGGCAGTCCGGCCTGCGCCTGGCGCGTCCCCGGGGATCCGGCCTGCGCGGCTCTCCGGACCCGGGGGGAGGAGAGGTGGCGGGCGCGCTGCCAGCCAAACGCTGACCTCTGGAATCCGAGTGGCTGGGATAGCGGGCATCCGGCCAGTGGCCTCTCCGCTCCTCCCCCTCCCCAGTACCCCTCCCCGCGCCCCTCTGCTGCGGCGGCCGGCGGCAAGGGGCTTCCTGCGCCTTTGCATACAAGTGTGTCCGTTTCGCTCATTTCCTCGTCACCAGTACGCGCGGAAAACTCGGGTTCCCCCAGGAGAAGCGATTTACTCGCCCAGTATCACAATGCTGGGAGTGGGGGACAGAGAGGAATCTGAAATGGGGGTTGGAGGAAAATGTAATGTTTGTCCATGAATATGTTCTTACTAAGGACAACCGGGGTGAGTCGGGTGAAGTTTAGGGGATTGTTTCCCCATTTCCCAGCCTTGTCCTCCTGTCACTTAAGAAAATAATATATTTAAACAAGTAAAATGCCTTCCAATCGAAGCCCCACTGTGGGGAATTATTTCTAATCACGTCGTTCCTAGAGGGCTTTGAGCCAAGAAAGGCGGGTAAGGGGGCTGAAATGGCAAGTATGGGGTCATAAGGTGCCCTGGTGGATTGCGGAGTTCTGCATTTGGGGAGGTGATCCCGCCGCCGCCCCCAGCGTGGCTCGACACTGCCCTCCAGGGGTCACCGGACACGTTTCTGGCCACGTTCTCGCTTGAGACCTATCTCTGTTTGTACTCCGGGCGCCCACTATGCCCTAAACTCGGGGTTTCGATCCCCACGCCGACTCTCACCGTCTATGTGGGCTAAATTCGAAATCCAGTACTACGGCGCTTCAGGAGTTGAGGACGAACGTTTGGGCAGAGCCCATGCGGCCACCCGAGCGGAGTGACGGCCCCCTGGGCAGGGAGGGCGGCGCCGAGGTGCTAGGTACACAAACATAAATATTGCGCCACCTGGCCAGGGTGCCCAGTCGAGAACATTCTGCGGTTTCTTCCCCTCTCCCGCTGAGGGGGGGATGGGATGGGGATTTCAAGGACTCTGTGTCGTTGATCTGTGGACTGTATCACTGGGACAACTTCTGCATTTGCCTTGTTTAGCTTCTGTGTTCACACATGCTCAAACTTTCTGCCTACGTTCTAGAAAATTTCCGGGTTGAGTGCGTTTACTTAAAGGACATTTTCAACCTTTAGATGAACATTAAGGACAGCAAAAGAGGTCCTCAGATAATGGCAACCCCTATATCTTTCCAAAAAGAGAAAAAATTTCTTTGTTTATACTACTTATTGAGCTGAGGAACTCAACATATTTTTTGCATTGAATCATAAAATGTTACAGCTGCTGACTTTTCACAGCATACCAACTTTATCTGCCCCATTTTTTTTCAACCAAGAGCTTTCATTATATCTTCTCCCAACCATATTAAAAAAAAAAAAGAAAAAACCTTTTTAGACAGCCATTATAGTGGTGGTAGCACAGTCTGGCCTCAGAGTCGGGTATCTGCTGAGCTCTGTGGGTTTTTCCTCTTTATCCTTTTCTGGAAAGAGCATAGTTTGACCCCCCATGCTGTTATTTTATTTCTGGGTAATCCTAGGCTCGTCTCTTTCCCTACGGAGCCTCTAAGCCCAGAACTGTAGAATGGGTTTACAACTGCCTACTCCGTGGATGGTTTGAGGCCCAAGGGAGAGATGGTAAGGGTAAGGAACCCAGGCCTTATCCTACCCCTTCCCATTATGACTCACTAAATCTCCTGTTTCCCCCTTCCCAGCAAGCTGTTCTTCTAGCATCATGCTACTGTTTGGCATCAGAACCTGGGGAGAAGGTCCCCACAGAACACTGGTATGTGTGGTTGGGTCAGAGGCCCAGTTCAGGAAAAGGTCCCTCCTTGAGAGCAGCCAACACCATGGCTCTGGTGGGGGGTGGGGGTCGGCAGTGGTAATGGTATGGCTAAAGACCCCGGCCTAGACAGTGGGGAGACTGCTGCTGGCTGAAGATTGAGTCAGAGAGACGGTCAACATAATCTGTTCTCTGGTGATGGTAGTGGGGCTGGAGTTGTGGGCCTGGCAGGTACAGGGCCATGAAGGAATGTGAAATCAGTGGATGTTGACTTGGGAGGGAATTGGGTCTTTCTGACTTGGGCTCTTTCCAGTTTTAGACGGCTTAGAAATTAACCTAGAGGCAGTTGGGGGTGGGAGTAGTGGGAAGGGTTTGAACACAGAAGGCCTGGACTCCCCACCCTCAATGTATGGCCTTGAATAGTTCACTTCCCCTTGCTGCATCTCCACTCCCTCCTTCCTGTGACGGCAGTAATGACAAGGGCCCCGGGACTGTGGGGGGACTCAAGGTAGCCAGGGATGGTATTATCCTACAAGCGCTGTCCAACTCCTGCCCTCAGAATGGATTTGGGGGTCTGTGCTGGGTTCCCAGAGCAGGAGAACCTCTCACAGGTTACCTCAGCTCACTGTCCCCTGTGAGTGTGGGAAAGCCACTTAGCATGTGAACTTTGGTTTCCCATATATGTAAACCAGGAATACTATCCATCTAGAACTAAGTAGAACCATATGTGAGAAAGGGCCCGAGGGGGTCATACCCAGAACGGGTGCTCTCAGGAGGAGCTGGCTCCTGCCTGCCCTGTTCTCGTTCAGAACCCACAGGACTTGGACTGTGCTGTGTGACAGCTCCTGCCTTTGCTCTGCACCTTCCATGACTCCACCTTTCCTACCAAACCCAAAGCCCACCATCCCTGGCCACAGACATCCATTCGGCCCAGCCCCCTGTTACAGTCATTGGCTCTCTTGTTGTTCTCTAGGCGAACTCTGTGAGCCTGTGTTCCCAACCCCACACCTTCGCTCACACTGCTCCGCCTCCCCCTGCCATGATGCTGTCCCTTGGGGGCTCAGCAATATCTTTCTCCATCCCCCGAGACCCAGCCAAAGTGGCATCTCCATGAAGCCTTCCCTGGTTTCTCCAACTTCTCCTGCCCTTGGGTCCTGGAGGACTTTGTCCAAACATTCTGATTGTGTAAAAGTCTCTTTGATCTTTAGCTTACCCTCCCTGAGTTACTTGAGGGCAAGTACTGTTTTTCTCATCTTTGGACCTCCACACCCTATGACCTTGGATGCAGCCATGGCGTATAGTAGGTTGGTAATCTGTGGCATGGTGGAAGAATATTTTAAAAGCATACTGTCGAAAAATCAATGAAGAGAGGGGGTCAGAAATGGTTATTTATTAAGCTTCTCCTCTGTGCCATCTGCCTTCTAGTATAATCTAAAGAACTCAGTGTTGGGCACTTGGGGAGCTCACTCCATGAAGCGGCTGCTCAGGTCATGGTCTCAGGGTTCTGGGATCAAGCCCCGCATCGGGTTCTCTGCTCAGTGGAGAGCCTGTTTCTCTCTCTCTCCCCCTGCTGCTCCCTGTGCTTGTGGATGCGCTTGCTTGCTCTCTTTCTCTGTCAAATAAATAAAATCTTAAAAAAAAGAAAAAAAAGAACTGTGAAGTGGTTGTTAGCCCATTTTTCAGGCAGGGAAACAGGCTTAGAGAGGGAATGTGCCCAAGGTCACACAGCTGGTAATCCTCAGACACAGATCCAATGCCTGGCCCTGTCCAACTGAGATGGAGCAGGGCCCAGGCCTCCTGCTGTAGGAACCTCAGTTTGTTAAGGCCTCTGCCTGTGTGTCCCATCCTAGGCAGTGCTGGCAGAAGCCCCTGACTTCCCGCTTGCCTGGAGCTCTGCTCACTGGGCAGAAGGGTCCCTGGCGCTGGCCCTGGAGGGACCCTGAACCTCTTAGGACCCCCAAATCCTGCTCTGGTGTCCCTGCTGTCTGAATTCACTCTGTGTTTGGGATTTGGGTGAGGCAGAGGCGGGGACCACTTGAGGGGCTGGCAAGGGGCGACTCTACTCTCCACACCCAAGCAGTTAGAGCAGAACAGCTGCTGTTGCACAATCCTTACAAACACATACCCAGAGGCAGGCCTGAGAGGGGCTAGGGAGCCGCACCATCTGAGTCAACCCTCTCATCTGAGCGACGGGAGCTCAGAAAGGTTAGGCAACCTATCCAAAGTCACACAGTGTTCAGAACATTCTGGGTCTAGTCAGCATTGTAAGAGCTGGTGTTCAAAAATCGTAACATTCATCTCCAGGGGGTGGAGTTACTTTCATTTTCTTCCTTAAAACTCCATATGGTTTGAATTTTTCAACATGAAAGTGGAACTGTTGTAATCAGGGGGAAAAAAGTTAAAAAAATACTAGAAGGCGAGCATATTTAGGGTAAATCATATTCACTCTATTTAGGGTAACTTGTAAAAGACAAGTTATAGAGTTAGACTGTTTGACTTAGACTCCCAGCTTAACCACTCATCAGCTGTGTGTCCTTGGGAAAGTCACTTTACCTCTCAAAGACTCAGTTTCCTCATGTGAAAAAGGAGGATAATAATAGCATCTTATAGGGCCGGTATGAAGAACATATGGGACACGGGTCAGTGAACTACAGCTCCTGACCCCAATCGAGCCCACTCACTCTTTTGGTACCACCCACAAGCTAAGAATGGTTTTTTACATGTCCAATGGTTGTGGAAAAAAAATCAAAAGAAGAATACTATTCTGTGACACAAGAAAGTTGCATAAAATTCAAATTCTGGTGTCTGTCAACAAAGTTTTATTGGAGCATACCCACACCTGTTGGTTTACATATCCCCTGTGGCTGCTTTCACACTACAATGAGAGGTGAGTAGTTGAGACAATTTATGGCTCACATGCCTAAAATATTTACCTCTGGCCTTTTACAGGAAACGTTTGCCAACCTCTGATATGAGATCATGAATGAAGAGCACTTTAGAACAATGCCTGGCACAGCGTGTTTAGTAAACTTTGTTATTATTAATATGTGGGTATTTATAAACTCTTCTTCCCCTAGGATGTGTTTAAAAGCCGTAATTGTTGGGGCGCATGGGTGGCTCAGTGAGTTAAGCATCCGACTCAGTATTTCCACTCAGGTCATGATCTCAGGGTCGTGGGATCAGGTTCTGCACTGGGCGTGGAGCCTGCTGAAGATTTTCCCTCGCCCTCTGCCCTCTGACCTCTGCCTCTCTCTCTCCCCCTCTCTAAAAAAATAAATAAAAATAAAAGCAGTAATTGTTTTTATAATAAATTTCATTGAGACTAAGGCCCTTTTTTTTTAATATTTTAACTTTCCTCAAAGTGGAATGTGACTTACAGTCAAAGGCATATCATAGTTAATTGACATAATTAATTGGTAGCATTTTTCCTTCTTTTTTTTTTAAGATTTATTTATTTATTTATTTGATAGAGGTTACAGTAGTCAGAGAGGCAGGCAGAGAGGAGGAAGCAGGCTCCCTGCTGAGCAGAGAGCCCGATGCAAGGGCTCTAACCCAGGACCCTGAGACCATTACCTGAGCCAAAGGCAGAGACTTTAACCCACTGAGCCACCCAGGCTTTCCTTCTTAATGGCACATAAATTAGTGAGGGGGTCTTAGAATTGCTGACCTCTTATGTCCAGTAAAATGCAGTACAGTAAAAGGTTTGAGATGGGCAGGAATTAAAACACTGCAGCCATTCGATTAATGAGCTTTGACAGGGGACATGCTTCTTAATAAATGAGTACAACTCAGGTGCTAAGTGTCAGGGTACAGATTGGGGAGGCCAAAAAAAGGACCCCTACTCAGCTAGGAGAAGGTTATGAGGGAAAGATGCCCAAAGGAGAGGACATCTACACGGAGACAGAAGGACTGATGTAGAATAGAAATGTTTGGATGAAATGTCTCTGAGAGTTGTGCTTTGATTATTGACCGCTTTCCCCAAGGAGCCTCAGTTTCCTCGCTTGTAAAATGAGACAGCAATAACCACAAGGTGGAATGTGGCTTCTTGCCTCTCTTGGTCCCTGGCAAAGCAGGTTTTTTGAACAAACACATGAAGATGAGCCCAGGAGAGGAACCAGGAAGTAGCAGGGCCTCCATGACTCAGATAGGCTTGTCCCCGAACCAAGGACACAGCTTGCCAACATAGCCCCGAGTCACGCCCCAGGCAACCAGGGGAACTGACGCCAAGGTGAGAAACGGCCACCTTTCTGTTGTTAGTTAATTTCTTTTAGACCAGCATGAATTGAAACAATTTCCTTTCTATAATTAGAAAACACTAATTAATGGTAGAGGGAGCAAATGAGATCATGGCTGGTCTATTCCAAACTTCCCTAAGGAAGAAGGGGTTAAGAGTGATCTGCAGCGTGTTCAAAGTCATAGGTGAAGACTCAAAAATTGTGGATCAAGGTTTTGCCTTTGTGGGTATATTACTTAGGGGCAGTTCTTTTTTTTTTTTTTTTTTTAATTTATTTGTCAGAGAGAGATCACGAGTAGGCAGAGAGGCAGGGCAGGGAGAGAGAGAGGGAGAAGGGAGAAGCAGACTCCTCGCTGAGCAGAGAGCCTGATGCCAGGGCTCCATCCCAAGACCCTGAGATCATGACCTGAGCCGAAGGCAGAGGCTTAACCCACTGAGCGTCCAGGCACCGCTAGGGGCAGTTCTTATTATTAATCATTGCCCATCTCTGTTGAGCACTTGCACTGAGCCTGGCCCTTTACCAGGTGCTTTATATTCATTTCCTTGTATGGCTGTGACACTCACCCTGTCAGACAGGTACCACTATCACCCCCAGGGGAAGAAATAGAGGAACCCCAGCCCAGAGAAGTTAACTAGGACATCCAAAGGCACACAGGAAGTCAGTGGCACAGCTGACTGCCTCATATTCATTCTCTCTGTTTTCTAAGTACTTTGTCCTTATCTTTCCCTAGCACACAGTGGGTGTGTCTTGAGGGTGGTATGTTACACTATTTCAGTTTATTTCTAGGGTTAATGGCTTTTAGGGGGGCCAATTCTAAGATCCAAAGGAAAGGGAAAAGAAAATATCCCCCAAACTTGGGCTTTCTGCCTGGCCCTCCCTGACTCACTGAGCCACATTTCACAGATGACTCATTCATTGGCTTTGACCTCAATGGGTTTGGCCACCCATTGAGAGTGAAGTCACACCTCCAGCTTTCCAATGCGTTCATTGGTTCAATCATCCAACTTCAGGCAGGCTGGGCTTGCTTGGGGTAAGAGATAGGAAAGCACACAAATGCTTCCCCATGTCCTGAAGTTGTGGCTGGACTACTCACTTCTGGCCTAAGTGATCCTCCAAAGGGCCTGTAGTAGACAGCAAGGGGTGCTTAACAAAGCACAACTAGGCAGGTGGACTTAAAAAACAAATTTGTCTCACAATGCTGGAGGCCAGAGGTGTGAAACCAAGGTATAGGAGTGGTTGGTGTCTTTTGAGGGCCATGAAGGAGAATCTGTCCCATGCCCCTGTTCTGGTTGCCAGTGGCTTGCTGGTCCCTCGCCTTGACCTCTACCTTCATGTTCACACAGTGTTCTCCCGGGGCTCATGTCTGTGTCCAAATTTCCCCTTCATATAGTGACACCAGTCATATTAGATTAGGGCCTAACCTAATGACCTCATTTTAACTTAATTACCTCTGTAAAGACTCTATTTCCAAATAAGGTGACATTCTAAGGTACTAAGGGTTAGGACTTCGGTATATCTTTTGGGAGAGACACAATTCAACCTATTAAGAGCCTGTTACCCCAAAGGAGCCCCCTGATAATAACATGTTCTTGAATCAGATCATATCTCAATCAATACCATAACCATATCCATTTGGCCCAGGTATATATATCCATTTCACATGACCTTCATGAAAATACTGAAGTTTTTTTTTTTTCCTGCAGTTAAGCAAGTTCATTCTGGAGTTGATATGAAATAATACACCATCAAGAATAGCCAGAAAAACTAAAAAAGAAGGGCAGTGGGGTGGGGGTAAGCCCTACTCGGTATTTTTTTTTTTTTAAGATTTTTATTTATTTATTTGACAGACAGATCACAAGTAGGCAGAGAGGCAGGCAGAGAGAGAGGAGGAAGCAGGCTCCCCACTGAGCAGAGAGCCTGATGCGGGGCTCAATCCCAGGACCTTGGGATCATGACCTGAGCCTAAGGCAGAGGCTTTAACCCACTGAGCCACCCAGGTGCCCCGCTACTTGGTATTTTTAAATGCCATAAAGTCTCTGCAGTTTAAATAGTATAGTTAGGAACATGCATAGCCAGACAGAGCAATGGAACAGAATGGAAAAATCCAGAAATTTGCCTGTGTATGGAAGTTTGATGTATGACCAAGACGGCATCTCAAATTGTGGACTTTTAAATAAGTGATCCCAGGACAACTGAATAGCCATTTTGAAAAAAAGGTAAAAGTGGGTCCAAATAGACCAAAGATTTAGAATTTTTATTTTTATTTTTAAAATATTTTTCATTTATTCATGAGAGAGAGCATGAGGGCATGAGGAGGGGGGGAGGGGCAGACTCCCCACTATGCAGGGAGCTCAAAGCAGGGCCCAATCCTAGGACTATGGGATCACAACCTGAGCCAAAGACGCTTAACCGACTGAGCCACCCAAGTGCCCTGAGATTCAGATTTTTAAAATGAAACCTCACAACTTCTGGGTGAAAACGTGAAGGGATCCCTTTATAACCCAGGAGTGAGGAAAGCCTTTCAATTTAGGAGTCAAAATTCAGAAACAATAAGGGGAAAATTTGATGAATTCAACCATATAAATTTAAAGCAAAATTTTAAAAAAGATTTTCATGGAGAAAACAAACCACCATAAGCAAAGCTTTAAGATATACA
The DNA here is from genome assembly GCF_964662115.1 of Mustela nivalis. Taxonomy (NCBI): domain Eukaryota; kingdom Metazoa; phylum Chordata; class Mammalia; order Carnivora; family Mustelidae; genus Mustela; species Mustela nivalis. The sequence goes on along the minus strand of NC_139022.1, from coordinate 119,752,463 downwards.
AAGGGGAGACAATATCTATAACTTAAAGACAAAGGGTAATTTCACCAATATATAAGGAGTGATTAGAAGTAGAGATGAAAGGGGCGCCTGGGTGGCTCAGTCATTAAGTGTCTGCCTTTGGCTCGGGTCATGATTCCAGGGTCCTGGGATCAAGCCCCACATCAGGCTCCCTACTTGTGATCTATCTCTCTCTCTCTCTCTCTGTCAAATAAATAAATAAATAAAATCTTAAAAAAATATAAAAAAGAGGCAAGAACATTATAACGACACTGAGACACTAACCCATCAGATTGGCAAAAATCCAAAATTTGTGGGATGCCTGAGTGGCTCAGTCAGCTAAGCATCTGACTTGGGCTCAGGTCATGATCCCAGCGTCCTGGGACTGAGCCCTGCATCGGGCTCCTTCTCCTTCTACCTGCCATTCCCCCTGCTTGTGCGCGCTCTCTCTCTCTCTCTCTCTCTCTCTGACAAATAAATAAATAAAATATTTTTTTAAAAAATTCAGAATTTGACTGCACCTTCTGCTGAGACAAGGGAAATTTGACCAGGAGCTGGTTGTTAGATGATATTATGGACTCATTAATTTTGGTGGTTGCTTAGGAGCGTATCTTGTTCTTAAAAGATGCATGCTGAAGAATTTAGCAGGGAAAGGTCATGATGTTAGCAACTCGCTCTAAATGTCTGGAAAAAATATATATATGCAAGCCAGCAAAGTAATGGCAGAACATGAACAACTGTTGAGTCTCTGTGGTGGGAAAGGTGGGGTCCAGTCACGTGGCCTCAAGGTGACCTGCGGGTGAAAGAGAAGCTGTTGGTGAAAGCAGCCGGCTCGGCTGAGGTGGGAATAATTGTTAACATGATCTGACGCTCACCATGGGGGCCAGGCACTATTTCAACAGCCAGCTCATCAATCTTCGAATTGTCCTTGTGAAGAGTTTCCAGTTTACAGATGAGGAAACCAGCCCTCAGTGATCTGGTAACTGTCAAATCCTTGGAGAGCTGTACTCCCCCCAGCTCTGCTGATAGATTTTTTTTTCTTTAAAGATTTATTTGTTTACTTATTTATTTGACAATCAGAGATCACAAGTAGGCAGAGAGGCAGGCAGAGAGAGACACAGGGGGAAGCAGGTTCCCTGCCGAGCAGAGATCCCAATGTGGGGCTCGATTCCAGGGCCCTGAGATCATGACCTGAGTCAAAGGCAGAGGCCCCACCCATTGAGCCACCCAGGCGTCCCTCTGCTGGTAGATTTTAAATGGATATATATACCAGATCCTGAGAATCACTAATAGGGTGTGGAGAAACAGCCTTAAATTGGACTGTTATTAAACTGGACCGAGTTAGTTACTTAATGAGTCATCCAAAGTATTAACAGGGATGTTTCTGGTGTATCTTAGAAGCCCTAGTTTTTTTTTGTTTTTATTTATTTATTTAAAACATTTTATTTATTTATTTGTTGGAGAGAGGGAGAGAGAGAGCAAGCACAAGCAGGAGGAGCAGCAGGCAGAGGAGAAGCAGGGTCCCCGCTGAGCAGGGAGCCTGATGTGGGACTGGGTCCTAGGACCCTGAGATCATGACCTGAGCCAAAGGCAGATGCTTAACCGACTGAGCCACCCAGGCATCCCAGCCCTAGCTATTTTTAAGGGCTAATACTCTGTTCCCTAATTTCCGCTCAGTAATGTCAGACTCTGCTTAAAGACAGAGAACAAGGAGGTTGTAATAAAGCAATTGTGCATTCGGTCTAATGATTCATATGGCAAACTGTCAATGGAGAAAGTTATGGGATTCTCTAAATCAAGCTGTGCGAATTCAAGAGAACTTACAATTGAAGTGAAACCCAGTCATGTTCCATAGTGAATTTAACAGTTCAGAGTGCTTGCATCAATCAGTTAAAACTCCAGTGGTTTACGATTTAGAGAGAAGTAGCGCAGCCCTGCTCGAGTGCCTGGGTTCAAATCCTGCCTCTGCCAGTAATGCAGAAAGGCCATGTTGGGGGCAAGTCCCAGAGCCTCCCTTTGCCCCAGTTTCTCATCTCCAAAATGCAGATGACAGTCGTGCCCTCCTCCAAAGCTCTCAGGAAAGGTACATGGTTTGAATGAACGAGCTGGAAGGACAGCGTGTGGTTCAGAGCATGCAGGCCCCTGAGGGCTCAGTCCAGAGCTGCCCTGAGGGCCCACACCAGCAGCCTGGCCCATGGTGGGTGGCCCTGCCATGTGACTCTGCAGCTCACTCCTTTTTATAGGGCGCACCCTCTGTGCCAGGCATCGTCCCAGCCCGGAGAGAGAGGGACGCCTGTATCATCTCACCACACAGGGAGGCAAGAACAAGGGTAGAGAGGGACAGCCAGCACAGGTGTGGAACACAAGAGGGGAGGGTGGGAAGGAATGGTACTTTTTAAAGGATTACATCTTCTTAGGGTTCAACAACAATTACATCTTCTTGGAGGTACTTAATGCCACTGAACTGAACACTTAAAAATGTTCAAGAGGATAAATTTAAATTTTAGATTATGTGTATTTTACCCCAATAAAGATAATTTTTTTGGTGGATAATGTCTTCTTGGAACCTCCAACCTGTGAAGAGTATTCTTACACTGAGTGTATAAGAAAAGAAATGAAGACCCAGAGTGGGAGAGCTTCGCCCCCTCTCCCCAGGATGGCTTCCTCAGACCTATTTGACAGAGGTGGAAACCTAGCTTTTGAGGCCTTGACCTGCCGTGCTCAGGTTCATGCTGCTGCAAGAACACAGGATTGCCTGACACCCAGGTGGGGGCTTCCTCCACCACAGCCCCACTTCCCTATGCCTGGTCTGGGAGGACCCAGCTCAACCCCAAGCCTAGTGCTATGGCAAACTCCAGATAAGCAAGAACGTTCCAAGAGTTCTGGTTTCTCAATCCCATGCAAATAGAGAAGGTACTTTCCTGGTTGCAAGGCATAAAGTGGAGTCTGAAAGCAGAATCACTCAGGGCGCCTGGGAGGCTCACTTGTCAAGTATCTGCCCAGGGTCCTGGGATCGAGCCCCGTATCAGGCTCTCTGCTCGGTAGGGAGTTTGCCTCTCCCTCTCCCACTCCCCTGCTTGTGTTCCCTCTCTCACTATGTCTCTTTCTGGCAAATAAATAAATAAAAGTCTTAAAATAAAAGGAGAATCATCTCTAGCAGGGTGGGGGACTGGAGGAGCTCCTGGGAACCCTCCTCCCCACCTCCCAGCACCTACATTTCTTATCCAAGAGAAATTAGGTGCAAACAACCTTCAGGTGGACTCCTTCCACGTCTTGGTGTAGCAGGGGTGCCCAAGGCAGGCACATGTATACATGCATTTCTACTGAGTATGGTCAGCAACTGCTCAGCCTCTGAGTGTCCCCACCTAGTACCTCCTGAATATCTTCCCCTCTGCCTAGAGAGAACTTTCCCCTCCCAGCCAGAAGTGGGGCAGGGCACACAGTGCCCCGGAGTTTCTTTCTGGACCCTCCTTCATCCAGCCAAGTATCAGCTTGGGCCCTCCTTCCAGATACATTACTCATTCTTGGAACTCTTGGGACCACCTTGAGCAGAAAGAGGTATAAAGTGTGAAATGGCCAGTGCTGTGGAAAAATGTAACATAAGGAAAGGGTTATGTGTGGGGCAGGGGGTGGATTTAAGTAGGAGGTTCCAGGAAGGACTCAACAAGAAGTAAGGGCCTAAAGAGATGGGGAGGTGACCCATGGGGTATCGAGAAAGAACAATCCAGGCAGATATCCCAAAACAGTAATAAGCTTCACGGTAGCAAGAAACGACAAAGAGGCATCCCCATTGAAAAAAGGGAGAAGTAAAACTGTCTTTTTCTCAGAAGAGCATGATATTCATATACATAAAATATAAATATATAAAATATATATAAAATATAAATATAATAAATATAAAATAGAAAACAATATATAAATAAATTATATAATTTATTTGATATTTAATATTTATTAATATTTAATAATAGTAGTGATAATATATAAATAAATAAATATAAAATATACAAAATATAAAATTAAAAGAATATACTATGAGAATGAGTAAGTACAACAAGGTCCCAGGATATAAGATCTGTGTACAGATATCAGTTTTTGTCACAACGAACAAACCGACAATGAAATTAAGAAGATGGATCCATTCCTAATAACATCAAAAAGAATAAAATACTGCAGAATAAGTTTAACAAAGAATGTGCAAGACACCTACACCAAATAGTACAAAACTTTACAGAGGCAAGTCAAAGAAGATCTGAATAGGTATAGAGACATTGCAATGTTCTTGGATTTTAAGACTTAATCTTAAGATGGCAAACTGATCTACAGATTCAACATGATCCAGATCAAATTTCAGCAGGATATTTTCCCAGAAATTGACAAGCTAATCCTAAAATGTATGTGGAAATGAAAATCACCTAGAACAGCCAGAACATTCTTTTTTTTTTTTTTTAAGTATATAACTTATTTATTTGCAGAGAGAGAGAGAGCACAAGCAGGGAAAATGGTAGGCTGAGGAAGAAGCAGGCTCCCTGCTGTGCAAGGAGCCACGGGGGCTTGATCCCGGGATCCTGGGATCATGACCGGAGCTGAAGGCAGACACCCAACTGACTGAGACACCCAGGCGTCCTGACCCAAAACATTCTTGAAAAGAACAGAGTTGTAGGGCCTGCCCTCTCTGAGTTCAAAGCCACAAGTGCAGGTTTGCTAAGCAACTTTGCTAAGACAGTGTGGTAATCATATGAGGACCACAAAATTGATCAGTGAAACAGAATTGAGAATCCAGAAATAAACCCTTACATTATAGTCAATTCATTTTTGACAAAAGTGCCAAAGCAATTCATTGGAGGAAAGGCTAGTCTGTTTAACAACCAGCACGGGAACTATTGGCTCCTCATCTACTTGGTGAAGAGACAACTGAGACCCTCATCTCACGTCATCCACAAAAATTAACCCCAGATGTTTCATTGACTTATATGTAAGAGCCAAAATCATAAACCTTTCAGAAGAATACATAGGAAAAACATCTCCAAAGCCTTGGGTTAGGCAAACGTTTCTTAGCATGGTTTATAAAATAAAATATGAAAGCACTGAAAATTGGTATGATTAAAAACTTTTGTACATAGGCGTAACCATTAAGGAAATGAAAAGATAATAAGCTAGGACAAAATATTTGCAAAATCAAATCCCACAAAGGATTTGTAGCCAATATTTACGAAGAACTTTTGTAAGTTAAGTTCTCAGTAAGAAGAAAACAGCCCAATCCAAAAAACGAGCAAATGATATGAACAGGGATGCCTGGGTGGCTCAGTCAGTCAAACCGCTGCCTTCAGCTCAGATCATGATCCCAGAGTCCTGGGATCGAGTCCCGCATCAGGCTCCTTGCTTGGCAGGGAGCCTGCTTCTCTCTCTGCCTCTGCTTGCCACTCTGCCTGCTTGTGCACTCTCTCTCTTTTTCTCAGAAAAATAAATAAAGTCTTAAATTAAAAAAGATATGAACAGATATTTCTTCAAAGAAGATGTCCCAATAGCTGGGACACACATGAACAGGTGTCCAACAACATTAGTAGGGAAATGCAAATGTGAAATGAGATCTGTATCACACCCACTAGAATGACTATTTTATATATACTTATATATATTTATATATTTTATATATATTTTAAAATATATTATATATATATATTTGTAATAACAAATATGGCTAGGATTTTAGAGACACAGAACCTTCATACGTTGCAGGAAGTAATGTAAAATGACAGCATCTTTGGAAAATAGGTTGTCTGTTCCTCAAAGAGTTAAGCATAAACTTACCACATGACCCAGCAAGTCCACTTCTGGGTGTCTACTAAGAGAAACGAAAACATATATGCACAGAGAGATCTATGAGTCAGTGTTCATAACAACATTATTCATAATGGTCCCAAATTGGAAACAACCTAAATGTCCCTCAACTGATTGATTAGTGGGTAAGCAAAATGTGGTAAATCCATATACCAGAATGTTATTCAACAATAAAAAGAACAAGTGAATGAATGACAGATGCCATTCATCTCTAGCAGGGTGGGGGACTCACCCTGAGCGCTGCTCAGCTCCTAGAGTGCAGGGCTGCCCAGCAGTGAAGGACAGGCAGAGTACAGGGGACAGAGCCACCCACTTTCTCCTCAAAGCCCCAAAGATGTTATAATAAGTGAAAGAAGCCAGACACAGGAGACTCCATAGTATATGATTCCACTTATATGAAACGGCCAGAAAAGGCAAATCAATAGAGACAGTAAGTAGATTAGTGTTTGTCTAGGGCTGGAGTGGGAAGAGGGATTACCTGTGAATGGGCATGAGGGAGGGGCCATACAGGGGACCATGAGAAGGTTCTAAAATTGATTATGGTGATGGTTGTACCACTTGGTAATGTTACCCAAAAAAGCATTGAATTGTATACTTGAGTAGGGTAAACTTACAGTATTTAAAACATACCTCAATAAAGCTATTCCAAAAAAAATTCAGTTTCAGTTTCAGTTGAGATTCCATTTACAAGTGGTCCAGGAGCCCTTCCTAGGTTGTGACAGGCTGGGATAGGTGCTACCCTTTTGCCACAGAGCGCTGTAGGTGACAGAATAATACATGGCCTCTCTGTAGTAATGGGATTGGTTTCGATATTGGGCCCTCTACTTTGGTATAAGCTCTTGAGGACAATTAGTGTTCCTTCTCAGAATCCTAGAACAAAATCCAGCTTGTATGGGACTCAACAAAGTCTTGCTAAATTAATGAATAGAATTGGATCTTGTGAGTAAGGCCTATCTCTGAGACCTACATGAGTGTGAGAATAATAAAAAAGAGATAGCATGGCAAAAGTACAATGCATTTAAAACAATACACTTTTATCCTAGACATAAGAAAATGCTGGACAGCAGGAAGAAAAGTCCACTTCCTAGTGAATGAAGCGAGCAAACAATGTACTAGCTTTTAAAAGGTTGGCAGAGAATAGAAAATAAAAGGAGAAATGTAGGTAAATAGAAACATTGGTTTGGGAATCTGATGTGGCTGGATAATAAAAATCTGGCATATGGATGGAAGGGGGGGGAGGGAAGAAGGAAAAGGGTGGGGGGGTAGGGAAGAAGCCCATTGGGTAGAGCAGGAGTGGGCTGGCCCCTGTGGGGCCCGTGAGCACTAAGAGGCCTGGGGCTCCGCCTCTGAGAAGGGCAGCAGCACTGAGGCCACGGGCAAAGTGACGACAGGGAGGACATGTGTCAACAGGGTAATAATAGGACTCACTTCACTTGGGAGTGAGAGGATGAGTTCACAGTGCAAAATCTCTGCACAGTCACACAGCAAGCACCAAACCCAACAGCTAATCACTATTTTGTCCCCCAACACTGCAGACTCAGAGACGTGAAACGTGCTCTCCCCATTACAGGTGTCCATCACGGCGGCCCGCGGGGAGCCAGGAGAAGCCAGATCCTGCCCTATGGGGGAAGCCGGGGCGGTGGTCATCTCCTAGAGTGCAGGGCTGGCAGTGAAGGACAGGCTGAGTACAGGGGGACGGAGCCACCCACCGCCTCCATTGCCCTGGCCGCGGAACCTCCATTCCTCTCCTGGGGATGGGAGAGAAGCAGTGACACCTCCTACAGGGCTCCCTCAAGGGACAGAATAAGGCAGAGCCTGGGATGCCTCAGCCCAGGTCTTGGAGGCAGCATCTCACAGACAGTACGGCCTACTGGGGTTCCTTTATTCAGCAACTATTTATTGACACAAGCCACAGGCCACACAGGCTGGTACATTAAGGACACAAAGTGAACAAGAGATGCTTTTCTGGACCCCAAACCCATACGCATTGGTAAGCTACCAAAATGTCAAAACAGAGAACTCCACAACGTGAGTGCTTCTAGAACTGTTTCTTTAGAAATGAACACAGCCAGTGACACAAGACTCACTTGCTCAAGGAGAAGCTGGGGGGGCTCTTCACAGGATCTCCAGGTCCACAGAAGTGGCATCGCCCAGCCTTCATGGACAGCTTTCTTTGACTGACGGGCAGGAAACCTCCAACCCACCCAAGTCTTGGCCTGCCAAAGCCAGCTGCCCAGGGAGAAAGAAAGACAGTAAGACATTATGATAAAATTAAAGGGATACCTCTCTGACGTGTTAAAAAAAAAAAAAAAAAAAAAGTACCTCTTTCTTTTTCATTTTTCCGGACAGAAAGCAGCATGGTCAGATTTATAAGCAGAGACCCTTGGCAACATTAGCTCCCCTGATGCTACCACACGGCAGGCCCAACTCCTACTCCAGCGGCTAGAACCAGCCCAGAACAGTGATTCTTAGTCCTGGTCCACACTGGTAACACCAGGGAGCTTCAAAATTCAAAGTTCTGACACCTGGGTCCCATCCCCAAAACCTCTGATGTAACCAGCCTCAGGTTGGGGCCTGGGCCTGGGGACGTTTAAAATCATCCCAAGGATTCCTGTGCTTCAAAAGCAAAAGTACAGACCTCAAGGATTATCTTTACTATTCAGTATGTTGTTGACAGAAAAAGCAAGTTGAGGAAACTGCACAATGCTTGGCATGTAGTAGGTGCTCAATATATGGTCACTGAATAATTGAAGTATATAGAGTAGCTTCCCTGCTTTTTTTTCTTTTATTTTTTTAAGGCTATGTGTAATAGGGGGTTACAATAAAGGGGCTGTAATCAATCACACAGGAAGACCTGGGAGGCCCCCAGCCACACACACGGGGATCCTTCTGGAAGATAAATGGAGTCGGGGAGGCACTCACTCTTTTCACTGTATGTGCTTCTCTGGCATAGCCATTTTCACTCCAAGCCCATATCGTTTTTTTAAGTTAATAGTAAAGAAAATGATTTAACGGTGGTTAAAGAAGTCCCACATTGAGCTTCTCTCACTTCCCTTTTCTTTACCTATTCAAGGGACAGGAAATGCCCATAAATAGCCAGTGGGAAAGAAAGGTCAAGGGGGGGGGACTGAGTCAGTGAACCAAAGCTGGCAGGGACTGAACTGCCTGCCTCAGCCCTCCAAAATCCCTTCAAAAGTCCCGAGGCCCCTTCCAGGCTAGCAGCTGGGACCCCGAGGTATGCTGGGAAAGCTGAGAAGCAGAGCGTTACTAGAGTAGCGACTGGAGCTGGCCTTGGGGCCGGGGGTAGCTGTGGTTCTGGGTTCTCAAGCCAGCTGCCCTCAGGAGTCCAGCCTTGAAGCTCCACTGGGCCATGGTCCTAGGGTCGTGTCATCCTGGTGACCTCACTCTGACACAATTACCCAGCCCTGCCCCTGGGTGTTTCAGAGAAAACTCCATACAGCAGGGTGCGGAGAGGCCACTAAGTGTCGTGTTATCGAATGTTATCACACAGCGTTCTGGGAGCACCCTATCAGGATCCTCCTGCTGCTGCTCTGGGCACTGAGGCCAGGATCGGGATGCCTGGGTACTGGTCCCAAGCAGCCCAGGCCTCTGAATTTCAGGACCCTATAGCACCTTGTGGCTGGACTGTGGCCAGCCCCCCTACCCATGCTGTCCAAGGCACTCTACCTAGTGGCCTCCCTACTAGACACACAGCAGGGTCCCTGGTAATGTCTGTGACCCCAAGAAACCTAAAGCACAGGAACACTGAGAGATCCCCATACCCAGCCCTTAGAATGCCAAGGTCCCAGCACCTGTTTCCCCACCAAAAAGAGCAGGAACTGGCATTCCTGGGCCGCCTTGTCCATGCCAGGATCTTAGAGAAATCCACTTTACCTGCCCCCAAGGGAACAGTACTATGACCTCCCCCATTTACAGACAAGACACGTGAGGCTCAGAGCTATTGGGGCATATGACCAGCATCCCCACGAAAGGGGCAAAGCCAGAACTCAAGACCTCTGACCTCGAAGCACAGGGCCCACAGTGCTCTCAGAGGACCTGAATGGGGCAATGGGCTTTCTTCCTAGCCCTGGTCACCTCACCCCAGGTCGTGGCCTCGGGCTCCTATCTGGAAAGGGTGAGAGGCAAGCCTGGAGAAGGCTATGGATGGAGAAGGATCACAGGTGGCCTTGAAGACTGCCTGTGTGGGCTGAGCCATGTTGGTGTCGAGGCTGGGCCCTCTTGAAGCCCAGTCTCTGGGCCAGGAGCCAGGCTGATCTCTGGCCCTCAAGCCTCCCTCCTTCTTAGAAGTCCTGTCAGCCCTCATTTCCTGAAGCATCTGCCTCAGTGAAGAAACCCGCTTAAAACCTCCTGGCCTCCTTATCTACCCTGACTCAGGGCTTTGGTCTCTGGGGAGCTGCCTCAGAATCCAGGGGGCACACAGGGGCTGTGAGGCTGGAAGGGGAGAGAGCGTGCATCTGGGACCCTCGTGGGCACCATTTCAGCTTCGCTATTACTCTGTGGTCTTAGAGACTTGGCCCCTCAGTGCCTCCATTTCTTCAGCTTCACAGAGCATGCTTGCAGACAGATGTCAGTACTGACAGACACCTTCTCCGGGCCAGGTGCCATCATGGCAGCTGGATGCATGTTTCCTCACAAAGTCTTCACAGCAACCTGATGAGGCAGAAATTCATTATTTTCCCAATTTGATAGCCATAGAACAGAGGCTCAGAGAGCGATGTTAGTTGCCCAAGATCACAAGGTGGTAAGTGGGGGGAGTCGAGTCAAGGCAGAGAGACACTTTCCATTTTGCCTTTGCTGAGTAATGATATTTCCTCACGGGCTTCCGTGGACTGTGCCCTAGCCAGGAGCCAGCCTGACCCCTTCGCTATGTGCCCCAGCACCTTGTGGGTGCTGGAGAGAAGAACCGGGAGAGGAGATAGCATGTGCTCTGGAATGAGCCACATCACCGGCCCTCTCACTGTGGAGCTGTGTGGCCTTACAGAATTCCCTCTGCCTGTCACAGCCTCAGCCTCCTCACGCAAAATGCGATCCTAATTATAGAAAGCCCATGAAAGTGTCTCTGGGAGGATGAGAGATGTGTACGAAAGCCCCTTTGCCTACAACTCCGGAAATGGTGCCTTTATCATTGTTTTGAATTATTAATTTAAAATTTTGCCTTTTATTAATTTGAAATGAGAAAACGTCTGCAAAGGGACTTTGAAAATCACAACATACTGCCTTCTTATGTATTTTGATGTTACTGATCTGCCTGAGGACACAGATAAAAGGAGATCTCTCCCAGGTCAGGTTGGAGGCATAAAAGATGGCCAGCTCCAAAGAGGGATTTATGGGGACACTTAGTATTACCCCATGATCCAGCATGTGACGGTACTATGACCTCCCCCATTTACAGACAAGACACCTGAGGCTCAGAGCTATTGGGGCATATGACCAGCATCCCCACGAAAGGGGCAAAGCCGGAACTCAAGACCTCTGACCTCGAAGCACAGGGCCCACAGTGCTCTCAGAGGACCTGAAGGATGGGAGATGCAGCCTGAGAGTCAGGCAGTGCCAGACGGAGCCTCAGACCAGCCTCTAAAACTGACACCAGCCAAATAGAAGGTCTTAGGCAGGACATAGCCCGACTGTCTTGCCAAAAAGACCACTCCATTGGCCCTTGCCTTATCATTTCAATGGGTATTTCACAGAGGCCCAGTGACAGGTAAGGGCTGGCCAAGGTGACTGCTAATGATCAAGCACAGAGCAGAAACCAGAATCCCTAACTCTTGACCCCAGCCACCCATGTCCCTTGCCTGGCGGAACATTCCCATGGAAGCGACCATGTCCATCTCTACTGCCCAGAAGGGCATAGACCCATGAACATGTTGATTTCTACCCCATCCAGGCCACCAGCCCTCTAATGGCCAGCATCTTACTCCCACTCATTCCTGTCCCTGGTTCAGACCCCAGCATGTGGTAGGGCTCAGAAATGCTTGCTGAGTGAATGAGACCCTACTCCATGCTAGGCCCAGCCTACGACCCTTTGAGCCTCACAGGGCTTCACACAAGTTGAGTGTGAGATCAGAGAGGTAGAAATCACATGGGACAATAAGAAGGGTGGCACAGCTGTGAGGCATGGCCCAGGGGGGCCACAGGGTGTGGGAGGGTCACAAATTCTGGGCCACCCAGCCTGTGTTCAAGCCCCAGCTCCACCATGGACTAGCCCAGGGGGTGGGGGGGGGTGGTACACTTCCTTAGCCTCTTTGTGCCTCAGTTTGCTGGGGCAGTAGAGTGCTCACCCCATGAAAATCTAGGACACACACACACTTGGCACAGGACCTGATCATAGTCAGTGCTCACCTACTGGTGGCCAGTGGGATTGTCTAGAATAGCTAAGAGACACACACACACACACACACACACACACCTGCCTTCTCCAAGAGCTGGGTGCCCCCTCCACCGGAGCTGGATTGCTTCCAAAAGCAGGGCCGTCACTGGGGCAGGGCCGTCACTGGGGCAGGGCTTTCTGAAATGGATTAGCATTTCTCTGCCCCTACCAGCAACAGCCCCCAGTTCTTTCTGGATGATGCCAACCAGCCTGAAGCCCCTTCACTCCTGCCCCAGGAAGTCATCAGTTCCTAAGGAGAAACTGAGGCCTACGAGTGTCCTTACCCTAAATGGCCCCGGCCTCTGGGTGAAGTAGGGTAGGCTAAGAAGAGCCCAATCAATTTGAGGTGACCTCCGACTGGGCATCTCTCCCCTTTGCGCCTCCGTGTCCTCTGCAGTAAAATAAAGGGGTGATCTAAAATAAGATCGCCACCTCGGTCCACTGTCCCTTTGGTGGCTAATGCTCTATGATTCTATTTCTGTGTTCTCTGTTAATAGCATCATCATCCCCACAATAGCTAGCATTGATTGAACACCTGCTATATGTCAGAAATTAAACTTGGGGATTGATTTAATAGCAGCTGACAGTTATTGAAAGCTATGATCCACCAGCCATGAACGCTTCACCCATGATCTCATTCAATCCTCATGACGACCCTCCGCAAAGGTATCAGCATCCTCACCACCATAAGAATGCCCGAGCCAGGTCCTCTGAGATGAGATAGCCTCATTCTGCTGGGATGTGAACTCAAGAGCCAGGCTTGCAATCACTAGGTCATGCCCAAGTCCATACAGCTCTGTGCAGCAAGAATTATCATCTCCATTTTACTGATTTGAACACACACACACAAACCTGTGGTCCAGAAAGGGGAAGTGACTCAGCCCACGTCACACTGTTTGAGATGATGGCCTCTGAGGATATCCTGCTTCAACCACCTTTAATCCTGATCATCTCAGAGACATCAAAGAATTGCACTTAGGCTCTGTGACGCTCAGTCTCTACTCAGTTCCTGTCCAGTTACTCAGGACCTACAGCTGAGCTTCAGATAGCTGAGGGTCTGGCCTCTGGCAGGAGGTCAGACTTGCAGATAAGCAGAGCCCTGAATCACAGAAGCTCACACCCCATCCATTGCCTGGCCCTCAAGGGGGGATTTTCCCCGAAAGGCACTCGCTTGTGCGACACACCGGTTGTCATCTTGGCAGCCATGACAGCTTTGCCCCCTCCCTATGACAGTCCTCATTTTGCAGGAAATGGAGGTCATATGCTTTATCTAAGCAGGGAATCAGCGACCAGGGCTCCAGGTGAATTCTATCATCAAGGACATCTTTTTAAATGCCAACAAATTGCAGAAGATTGGTTGTTTTCTCCGCCTGTGGAGAGGGAATTTGGAGGTACAGGCGGCAGGCCAGATCTCCAGCCAGGCAGAGAAAGGTGGTGATGAGGGGTGTGCTGTGGCTTCAAAAGATCCTTCTCCAAGATGTCTCTTTCCTTTCAGTGGCCACCATGGAATGAACAGTGGCTTAGTTCCTCTTTTCAATCCTCCCTTTATATACTCACCTTTTCCCCGCCAGGAGCAGAGGAAAGAGGAAGCTGCTATTTGATTTCTGAAGGCTCAGGCAGAGTAAAAACACAAGCACCCGTAAGGTTGGGCTGACTCATTCCCTGACTGAGGGATAAGGCCAGCCCAAGCCAAGGGGGGCTTTGGGAAGACCTGGTCTTTTGTTCCCTTTGAGACTAAAATGAATCACCCATCTCAGCAAGTCACACTGGCCAGTCCCAAACTTTCCCAGGTTGAACCAGCACAAGTATTGAAAATGAGTCAGGTGGGGTCCCCATCAATGGGCACCATCAAGGATAAAAAGGCTGGGCTCCTCCTAACGTTTCACTTTCAGCCTAGTGCTTGGAAGAGGTCAGAGGGGACTTCATTCTTCTTGGAGCAAAGTGGAAGCTAGAACTAGAAAAGGAAGGCAAGACACAACATCTCTGACCACATGGGTCAGCAAGGTGGGGACCACCTGCTGCATATTGGTGCTGTGTGTGGGATACAGTTAAACAAGTTCACTCCTTAGTTCATTGACTTTGGCAGGTGGTCAGGAGCATTGATTGGATGTCTACCAGGTGCTGGGCACTCGGCATGCTATTCCTTCTCCAGACCCTGCAAAGAAGAGATACGGTCCTCATGCAAGGAAGAGGAAACTGAGGCAAAGGGCAGGATCACCCAGCCAGAAATCTTTCTCAGAGCTGTCTCACTCTGCAGACTTGCTTCTTTTAACTCTGTGTCTTCAGAAACTTCACCTTCATCAGCAGGTAAACATGCCCATTTCACACATCACCACCTGGATGGGTTCAGGAGAGTCTAGAAATCCTGAGACTTTTCTCAGCAAAGCTGCCTGAGTTATTTCAGAGGAAAAGCTTGCTGCAAGGAGAAGCAGAAGGTTGGCGGTCTTCTGGGGCCTCAGCATTCCAGAGGCCAGATGTGTGAGCCTGACGTCACCCACCAAGTTCCAGGCTGCGCTCTGCTGGCTTGTGAGCCCTGTTCGTCCATGCCCTCCTCCTCCCTTTCCTCAGCATGGAAGAGACTGAGCACTGTTGGCAGCTGTTCCTCAGCATCTGGCGGAACATTCTGCCCCATAACTGAGCTCCTCTCACTCCCCAGCCATCCCTAGGGATGGCTGGTGACTCATATTTCCATTTTCAGTGCACAGCCAGGCACCAGATCTTTCCGTGATCAGCAGAACTAGCCATATGGCGTCGGGGTTAAGGACATGAGTTGTGACGTCAGACAGGTCTGAGTTCAAATCCTCATCTGCTACTTGTTAGCTGTGTGATTTCAAGCAGCTGGCTTACCCTCTCTGAGCCTCTGCTTCCCTGTTTGTAAGTGGAGACCGTGGCTATCAACTCTGATGTCTTCTTCATTGAAAAGTCTCTTCCCATTTGCTTGCAGCTCTGAAAAATGAGCTATTCCATCCTATCAGTTTTCCTTTTTATAGACACATTATCCATAAGCCAAGAAAAGAGGAAGCTAATACTAGATTTCTTAAAACGAAACAGTAATGTTGTATACCTGAAACTAAAGTAACATTGTGTATCAACTATATTTCAGTTTAAAAAATGAAACAGTAATATTTATATCCTATTTATTAAGGGCCAGGGATCTGTTATAAGGTACTCTCACCAGACCTGTTTTAGAGATGAGGAAACTGAGGCCCAGAGAGGTAAAGTAACTTGTCAATGTCACACAGCCAGTAGGGAGCTGAGCAGAGAGATTCATACCCAGGCTGTCTGACTTCAGTGTCCGTGCACTTAATCATTATGTTGAGAAAAGTAAAGAAAAGGAAGCACATAAAGCATGTGGCATGATACTACACATAGAGTGGATTCCGGATAAACGTTTGCTGGTAGTATTATTATTACTATTGTTGTTTTGCCATCAACATGTCTGAGTCTTATCTTTGACCATTAGAAGTAGGACAAGGCTCCTTTCAGCCAAATGGAAGAGGCAAGAAGCTCTTGGATTAAAGGCAATCAGTTGGCCCACCCAGATGTGTGGGACCCTTGACATGCTAATTAAATGTTCCTGCCATGTGGCCTTGAGCAACTCACTTCATGTCTCTGGGCCTCAGTTTCCCCATCTGTCAGGAGGAAGGACACTCTGCTCTGTCTTGTTGTTGGTTTGGGAACAGGAGAGGAAGTGCTAGGTATGAACAGGTTGAATGCCGTGTTAAACATTGTCAGGCCATTAGCGGACCCTCCAGCCCAGGCAGCCTGGCATCAGAGGCCCATTTTAGCCACTGGGCACTACTGTTTCCCAGGGAGGATGCGCTCACCCAAAGACAAAGCTTGCAGGGGTACATGGGGAGTTCAGTCAGTTAAGTATCTGACTCTTGCTCTCAGCTCGGGTTAGATCTCAAGGTTGTGAGTTCGTGTCCCACATTGGGCTCCTCACTGGGCATAGGACCTAGTTTAAAAAAAAAAAATGACAAAGTTTGCAATTTGGGTCCCAAATCCCTACAACCAAAAGCCAGTAAGATGCTGGTGACAGAAGATCCACCTGGGACGGTGTCCCTGAGAAGTCAAAAGTGAAAGGCTAGGTACAGGATTATCAGGATAAGACAAAAAGAAAGCAAGACTAACAATACTGATAATGGACAAAACCGGATTTGAGGTAAAAAGCATTTCACTAAATGACAAGGGGACTCTTAACTCTCTTTGCCTCTGTGTGCCCCCCTCAACTGTCTCCTCATTTTTATTATCCTTCCCAGACCTTTTCCACTCATCCAGTTCTTGAATTGTCACTTCATGGTCCAAAGGCTAATTTTCGTGTTCATTCCTTGAGGGATGCGCCAGCCTCCTCCTGGACTCGAGTCTGCTACTCTGATGCTCTCATTCACTTCTTGGAGGCTGCCGGCCTGTTGAGATCTTTCCTGCCTGGTCCTCTTTGATCAGACCGGATGATCGCCCCTCCCTCCCCCTATTCCCAAGACCCCACCCTTGCCTGGTCCCAGAGCAGTAGTGAGTTTGTCTCCCAGAAGGAGTGGAGGGAGGGCCGGCACCCAAAGGGCTTCTGCCTGGTGAATTGCTCACACAGCAAGCTCTAGCACTAGCCTGTGAGTATAGGCTGGGTCCACAGTAGGTGCCCATTACAGGCAAGTTGAGTGAACTTAAGAACCCTTCGTCTATAAGATGTTGTTAACTCAACCCCCCCAAAAAGGGTCGATGGCCGGGTGGTCTCCTCTGGCAGCACTGGTCCTGAGCTACAGAGAGAATTTTTTTTTTCAATTTCCTATCAAAGATTTTCAAGTAGAAAATAGGTCCCCTGGAATCCTCCAAGCCCATGCCCATCTCTTACTTCCTTCATTCAATGCGCATTGGTTGTTTTGTTACCAAGTGGTTGGTGTTGTAAGAATGCAGAATTGTGTAAAGCTTCAAGCAGCTAACACTAGAGAAGGGACAGGAAGTCATCAGCTATTTATTCCATACAGTGCAACAGGGTACAAGCACTTCAGGGAGCTTAGAGTTTTGGGGGTGGGGAGTAACAAGCATCAAAACCATTGTCACAGGGGCACCTGGGTGGCTAAGTGGGTTAAAGCCTCTGCCTTCGGCTCTGGTCATGATCCCAGGGTCCTGGGATCAAGCCCTGCATCGCATGGGGCTTTCTGCTCAGCAGGGAGCCTGCTTCCTCCTTCCTCTCTCTCTGCCTGCCTCTCTGCCTACTTGTGATCTCTGTCAAAAAAAATAAATAAAATCTTAAAAAAAAAAAAAACCAAAAAAAAAAAAATCATTGTCACAGCCAGAGTCAGGAATCCATCAAAAAGAGCTACCTTTCAATATACTCACTCTGGGGTCTGGCTGGGCTCATTTAGGATCTCAGCTTCTTCACTTCTTTCATGTGACCTTGAACAAGAAGCTTAAGCTACTTGAGGCGTAAGTCTCACTATATGTAAAATGGAAATCATAATGACTTCCTTCCTAGGGTCATCATGAGAATTATGAGAAGCAACTCAAGGGACTGGCTTATCATTTTTATCATTAGGATAATGATGGTGACAATAGTATAAATACCAGGTGAATGGTACAGAAAGGGGAGGCGGTGGACTACTTCTGCCTGAAGAGGAGATGGTATGGATGAGAATTTTCAGGAGGAGGGAGTTGTTGGTGCTGAGTTTTAAAGGAAAGTTTGAATTTCTATACAAGGAAGTGGACAAAAGTGAATCTGCTCAGAAGTAGAAAAATGAATGATTCAGAAGGTCATTAAAATAAAACAAATAAAAGAATCTAAACCAAATGACTGGACTCCTTAAAAATAGGACATTGCATTGCCAAGCTAAGAAAGCGTTAGTCAGGCAGAGGAGGTAGTTACTGGGAAATTTCACCCAGTTCAGCATTATTGAGAAGTTGTGGGTTTCTGGAAACTTCGATGGGTGTTGCACAATTTTATGGGGTCATGGTTACCCAAACCCTGGTCCAAGACTGAGAAAGAAGTGTTCAGGATGGGACTGGTATTAGGAAAAAGAAGGACGTACTTGAAAGTGGAGCTTAAAAGTGGTTAAATGTATTGGAAGGAGATCAGAAGGAGTGGTCGATAGGTCAGCAAACATTTGTCCTGAGGAAATAGGTCATGTGACATCTGAAAGGAAGGGGCAGTGCATGCCCTGGCATCTGGATCTGATCCATGGGGCAAACATCCCATTCCTTCTCCCCCATGGTCCTGTACCCTTCCTCACTTTCCCCAAACTCCCATATTTCAGGAACACTCCAGCCTTCTGTCTGACTGTTGGGACTGGGCAGGCGGGACTCAAATCCCAGCTCTGTCACTTGCTTACTGTGTGATCCTGGGCAAGTCAATTTACCTCTCTGTGCCTTTATTTTTTTGTCTATTAAAAGAGAATCATAGTATTTACTTCACTGGATTGTTATGGGGAGTTAGAGAAACACACACCAGGCACACATAAGTGCTCAGATAATGTTAGTTCCAGCACCTTCTCTCATTCTCTTCCTTCTTCTGACTTGTTCTCATTATTGCCCTACCTGTTCTCATTATGTCTTGCTGGAGGTATCCATGGAGTCTACAGGCAAATAATTCAATGCCTCCTATATGGTAGCCTGCAGGTAAGATCTTTGATTCATCTGTATCGTTCAATTTACATGTATAAATACCTATAATGTAACTAGCATTGTTCTTGGAATAAAGACAAAAATATTACACGGCAGCAAAGGGAGGAGGAGGAGCATACAAGAGATGGAAACAAAGTATCAAGGAATTGAGAAGGGACACCTTGACCTTGTGCCAGGCATGGAGGTGGACAGCAGGATAAGAAGGTGAAAATGGTACAGCCTGGGGCTTTGGAGGGGCCATAGCTCAAAGGGAGACAAACTTAAAGACCCAAATGATGGTTGTGGGGCCCTACTGGGGATCTGTGATGTTATTGTGTTGGGTAAATTTTAAGAAGACTTCCAAGGCGAGGTGACTGAGGAGCTGGGTGCTAAGGGTGAGTAGTCACCAGATGGATAAAACCAGAAAGAGCATTTTAAACTGAGGACTAGTATATGTGAAGGCCCAGACACATTACAAAAAACAGCGTTTGAGGGTGCCCGGGTGGCTCAGTGGGTTAAGCCTCTGTTTTTGGCTCTGGTCGTGATCTCAGGGTCCTGGGATTGAGCCCCACATTCGGCTCTCTGCTCAGCCGGGAGCCTGCTCCCCGCCCCCCCCCCCAACCTGCCTTCCTCTCTCTGCCTACTTGTGATCTCTGTCAAATAAACAAAATCTTAAAAAAAAAAAAAAATAAAACAAAACAAAACCCAGAGTGTTTAAGGAACAGTTGGGTGTCTCTTTAGGGGAAGTGAAAGAAAGTCTTTTCATTGAGTACAGGACCTGGCACAGAGTAAGTGCTCAATAAAAGTTGGTCATGCTTATTGTGAGATAGTTCATGAACTTGTTCCCTAGTGGTGAGTTGGTACTGCTAAGACTCACTGCAAAGAACCAATCACCTCCCAGGACCAAGGCAGTCTCCGGGACAGAAGAACAAGAGAAGTGATCTTCAGGAAGAGGCTGTCATGTGGCACAGGCCAAGGTTCAATTCCTGCTTCAGGGGGTCTGCACAGTGTCCTTCCTCTTTGGGGATGCTCATTCTGTTCCCTTGCTCAAGCAGAACTTCAAGAACTGGCTGGCCTAATGACCAGCACTGAGCTAACGGGAAGGTGGGCCACACTGGGCCCCAAGTCATCTGCCTGTGCCGATGAGCCAGGCCCTGGGGATTCCTCCCGCCCCGGGGGAGCATTTAGAGAAGTACACTGCAAGTCATCTGCCCTGTGTGGTCACTGCCTGTCAGGGCTGCGCAGGGCTGGTGGGGAAATGGGCAGATTGCGGCACCGCTCATTGGGAACCGAGTGCTTGGGCCCCGGAGCTGTCTTCTTGAGTCTGTTACCAGAAGACAGTTACGTAAGCAGTTTGCTCGTTCCCTCGACAAGTGTGTATTGAGTGCCAACTGTATGCCAGGCACTGTTTCAAGCTCTGGGGGGACCGTGGGGACAGACCCAGCCTTCCTGCTTCAGGGAGTTCTGGAAGAAACATTCTGAAAAAAAAAAAAAAAATACACACTAACAATGTTCTACTATATTTATTGAGGATTTAATAGACGCTGAGCCCTTGTTCCATGCACTACGCCAACGGAGTTTCATTTATTCTCCTTATTGGATTCATGAGATGAATTTTATGTCTCATAATTGTTATCCCATTTTATAAATCATATTCTTTAGGAACCCACCTGCGGGGACCCCCCCTTCCCCAGATCTGTCTGTCGTTGACTCTCAAAGGGGTGTGAGCTACAGTGGGGTGCAAATGATGATGCCTGGCCTTGGTCTTGGCTCACAGTGACCTAATGGGGTAGGAATGAGGGGCCTGGCATCTTCTGATAACATTCGGGGCCCGCCCGCCCCAGCCACTCTCCTGAACTCTGAGAGCTTTCAAATGCTTTCGGAGCCTTGTAATAATGTCCTTTCCCAACATTCCTTAATCATCATTACTCTGGACTCAGGCATTTAATTGCTCATCTGTTTCTCCATTCCTTCATGAATAGAGAATTTCTTTCATGATTGCATCAGGACAACAGCCACCTTGGACCAAATCGTGTTATAGGTGCGAGGCCTCCCCACCCCGCCCCACCCCGGGTAATTGTCCTTCTGCCCCTCTGTACCCTCATGTGAGCCCTGCTGAGTGCCAGGTGCTTGGGTCAGGAGCCCCCATGGAGACAGAGGAAGAGGGCTCTGTGGTGAGAGGGGCCAGACAGGGGTCAGAGAGAAGATAGCCCCAGGGGGCTGGGGAGCCCAGAGGTCATATCGCCCAGCAGTGGGATGAAAGAGGACCTGGTCTGGACGGCCAGAAGTCATCCAGAAGCTCTGGAGGCTTCTGAAAACTCCACTGAAATATCCCTGTTCTCTTCCCAAAGTCCCTCTTCACGTCTTCCCAGCTCTCCACTGCCGGCTCCACCTGTGTACGCTCCTCCCGGCTCTCCGAGCATCCAGGCTTCCTCTGCTTTTCCCTTGCTCTTCCCGCCATCTCCCACTTGGCAAGACTAAAGTGAAGGGCACTGAACATGGAGCAACACAAGCAGCTGGGGCACTGCTATCCTTCGGTGTCCTGGGTCTTGCCTGTACTCATGAGAAACTCCTTCCAGTGGTTTCTTCTGGAGGGACCTCAAGGCTTTGGCATGCCCACATACATTCTTTGGAACAATTAGCTTCTTGTTTGCATATACATTAATTTTATATTAAAAAAATAATGAGGGACGCCGGGGTTGCTCGGTCGGTTGAGCACCCAACTCTTGGTTTCAGCTCAGGCTGTTGTCTCAGGGCTGGGGGATCAAGCCCCGCGTTGGGCTCTGTGCTCAGCGGGGGAGCCTGCTTGATACTCTCACTCCCCCTACCCCACCTCCCACTCTCTCTCTCTCAAATAAATACATAAATCTTTACAAAAATAAAATAAATAAATAAATAATGATATCCCCACCAGACCTGTCTCTAACATTGCAGGGACCCAGAGAAAGAGAGCGAAAGGAGGCCTATGACTACTGCCTACACCCCCCCCCTCTTCTCTTCCTGTCCTGGATCCAGCCTCTGGGCTTCCGGGAGGGGCCAGCCCCTCCCTCACAGTCAAAAGCAGATCTCTGGTCTACCTTTGTTATGGAGGACCTGGAAAGAGGCTTATGCAGGCTCTGGAAATGGACTAGGGACTATTAAACAGGAAATACAAAGGTCCTGGGTGCCCCCAAAATGTGAGGATGTGTTGATACTGCATCCACCCAACAGCAGGATTACCAATGTCTTTCTCTTCAATTCTTCCTTATTGTTGGAACATATGACATCTAGCAACACATTTGTGATCTTTACGTGGCCCCCAAATGACTCAGCCCCATTTGGAGGAACAAGATGACTGCAGAACGGCACATGGGTGGAGGGGCGCCGGGAGGGGACAAGGCTGGGGCACTAGGCAGATCTGCAGCGCATTTTGGGTTTTGTCACTTCCTAGCTGAGGGCCTTGAGCAAACCCACTTAGCTTTCTCAGCTTCAATTTCTTTCTTTGTCAAATGGGAATAGTCATTACCATTTTTCAGTATTATTGGAATGATTGAGTGGCCAGGCAAATGAGTGGCACAAAAATTTTAAATATAATTGTTACTATTTTTTAAATGTCAATCGATGCCAGGAATATTTTGGTGATTCTTCTAGGGTGGTTTCAGCACACTTATTTCCTGGTCATAATTACTTCCTTTATCACCTCTTACGTCATCCTCAGCCTTTACCTCATTACCCTCCCTGCCCTGTCCCTCCCACTAGCCACATCACTACTCCCTTCCCCGGGCTTAGCTTACCCCTCCCACCGGGAGCTCAGCCTCACATGAAAAGGGTGAGAGGGCACACTTTCTCTTTTATGTACCTCAAGCTACTATTTTGACATTTAGCCTTTCCCTGGCCCATTTCAGACCCTCTTAGTCACTTCTGCAGAAGCAATGCGAATGAATGAGCTCAAACTGGTGTGCTCCCAAGGTCATTTACATGTTAAACTGGATTAAGCTGAGATTTCATTTTTTGATCAGACAGCCAAGGTAGGTGGACATAAAGCTGGCTGGGAAAGCCAGAGACTGGGATTGAAATCCTGGGTCTGTGCTTCCTAATTGTGAGGCTCTGAGGAGTCATTTCACTAATACGAGCACTTGGGTCTTCATTTATAAAATGGAAGAAGAAGGGGCGCCTGGGTGGCTCAGGAGGTTAAGCGTCTGCCTTCGGCTCAGGTCATGATTCCCAGGTCCTGAATCAAGCCCCACATGGGGCTCCCTGCTCAGTGGGGAGTCTGCTTTTCTCTCTCTCCGTTTCCTCTTTTCTCTGGCTTGTGCACTCTTATGATCTCTCTCTCCCAAATTAATAAATAAAATCTTTTTTTTTTTTTTAAATGGAAGAATGATTCTTACCCAGCAGTTTTGTATCACAGATCACTAACATGTGTACGACACTGAATAGGACTTTGGTCAGTGATAGCAATTAGGCGGAGGCCGGATCGTGAACGGCCTTGAGGAGCAGAAGAATGGGTGCTGCAGGCTTCATGCTGAGGATGGTGGGGAGCCATGGAAGGTTCTAAACAGGGGTGGCACTACCAGATGGTAGAGTTGAGATGTGGGAAATCTTGCTTAGATGGCAAGATGGGAAGAGGCAAGAGGCAGGGAGACCAGTTAATGGCCGTGAGACCCGTACTCCGGCAGTGGCTGGGGAAGTGAGGACAGATTCAAGAGCTGGCCTGGAGTGGGCATCCTGAAAGGAGAAGGTGTCCTCATTCACCACTCTGTTGTCTGTCCCCCTCGAGGTGACAAACTGTCCAAACTGATCATCTGGATTTAACCAGGGGATGGGGTGGGGGGGTGGGCAGCAGAGTGGCAGGTGGAAGAATAACGTGAGAGAAAAAGAAGGTGAAACAAAGACAGAAATCTTGATTTTTGTTGTCCAATTTTTCAAACCCTGATTTCAGCTAGAAAAAATCAATACCCAGCAAGTCAGAAGTGAAGCAAAAAGTTTGTGTGGAGATAAAAATAAGTAATAAAAGCTAAGGAGCTCTTACTATGTGCCAGGCTCCACGTGAGGCGATGTACTCTATTATCACAATAAATCATCACAGTCAGCCCATAAAGGAGGCATCACCATCATTTCCAGTTTAGAGATGAAGAACACAGGTGCAGTGAGGTGAAGGATATGGGCGAGGGTCAGGGAGGGCACGGACTGTGATTCAAGGTAGGCAGACCCAAACTCCAAGTTCTTAGAGAAAACTAAACACCTTATGAGACTCGAGCAACATGAAAACCAGAAGTCTGAGGTGTCCAGGAATAGCGAGATAGTCACTCCTCCCTACTGGTATTCAGTACGCCTTTGAAAAGGTAATATAATATGATATAAGTAGAAAAAGCACATGACCTATAGTGTGACTACAAGTAGGCCTTAGAAGTACATGGACTCAAGATGCAATTTACAGAAGCAACCCCAAATTTAAGGTACCTAAGAGAAGTGATCAAGACCCTTTCAGGGAAATTACAACCTTTTATTAAATAACACTGGAGAAAATCTAAATACATGAAGAGGTATACCATGTTCACAGATAGGAAGGCGATTCTCCTTAAAGTGTCCTAACACTATTTTAATCAAAAGCCCAACTCAGTTTTTCTTATAACCTGGCAAGCTGAATCTTCAGTTTATATGGAAGAGCAAAGGGCCAAGGAAGGTAAAGACACTCCCAAAGCAGAATTCTGGGCAGGGAATTAGCTTACTATATATCAAAATATATGATAAAGCAAACACATTTTCAACAGTCTGAAACTGGGACAGGGATTGACACATATATTAATGAAATAGAATAAAAAGTCCTAATAGAAGGATCCTTGTGTATTAGAAAACCTGATTTCTGATGGAGGATCCCTTAAAGACCAATGCGGTAAGGAACCAGTTATTCCATAAACAAGACTGGGAAAACTGGCTCCCCAAGTGGAGAAAACAATACCCCTAGCATGCAAAATATCAATTCCAGGTGGGTCAAGGGCTTAAATGTGAAAGAAAAACCTTAAAACTCTTATAAGAATTATAGGCCATAAAAAAGAAGAAAATCCTGCCATTTGTGACAACACGGATGGATTTGAAGGGATTATGCTAGGTAAAGGAAGCCAGACAGAGAAAGAATACTGGGTTATCTCTTTTGTATGTAGAATCTAAAAAAGTTGAACTCATAGAAACAAAATGTAGATTATGGTTATCAATGGCTGAAAGTGGAGGAAATGGGGAAATATTGATCAAAAGTTACAAACTTCAGGGGCTCCTAGGTGGCTCAGTTGATAAAGTGTCTGACTTGATTTCAGCTCAGGTCGTGATCTCAGGGTCATGAAATTAAGCCCCACACTGGGCTCTGTGCTCAGTGGGAAGTCTGCTAGAGATTCTCTCTCTTTTTCCTTCTCCCTCTGCCCCCTCCTCCATGCAACACGCTGTCATGCTCTCTCTCTCTAAAATAAATAAATAAATCTTTTTAAAAGGTACGACCTTCATTAATGAAATGAATTAGTTCTGAAGATCTAATGTGCAGCATGGTGACTCTGTTTACAGGATTGCACTGTGTACTTGACATTGATTAACCAAGTAGATCTTGAATGTCCTTGCCACACACACACACACACACACACACACACACACACACACACACAAATGGTAACTGTGAGCTGATGGATGCACTGAGTAACCTTTTTGTGATAATCATTTCACAGTATGTATGTGTGCCAAATCACTATATCATACACCTTAAACTCACCCAACATTATCAATTATATCTCAGTAAAGGTGGGAGAAAAAAAGCTCTTCGACTAAAATAATGAGTATCTTTACGATCTCAGGGAGAGACAGACTTCTTAAGCAAAATACAGAAAGTGAAATCACAAAGGAAAAGATCAATACATCTAATTAGGTTATAATTATTTCTGCTCATCAGAAGACACCAAAAGAGATGAAATGACAAATGATAAATTTGGACAAGACATTTGGAATGCATCATCAATAAATGATTAGTATCCAAAATAAAGTTGTACACATTCATAAAACTGAGACAATCTAATAGGAAAATGAGCAAAAGACTTAAACAGATAGTCTACATAAGAGGAAATAAATATGACCAAGAAACCTATGACAAGATGCTTAATCCCATTATTACTCATAAAGATGCAAAATAAAACCACATTGTCATTTCACACCCACCAAATCAGTAAGAATCATGGCTGTGCCAATAGTGTTAGGATACTGAGCAGCTAGAAGGATCACTTACTCTTGATGACAGGTGTGTAAATCATGCTGATGCCATCTTGGACAAATCTGCCATGATGACGCTCTGTGACCCAAAGTCTTCTTGAGCACAGCCCCCCTCCCCCACATTCTTTCTTTTTGTCTAATCACACCCTTGGGGCATAGCATCCTTGATCAGCTCTGGAGATCCTACCGCCAGCACTGTACTCTCCAACCCCTAAGCTGTAAAAGCACGTCTTACACAAGGTGGGGTCAAGGAGATCTATTCATCCTGTGGCTGCTCAAGGCATGCCCAAGGCATGCTTCTGTCTGTAAGTACCCTTAATAAACCATCTCTCATCAAGCCGGACTTGTCGGTTTTTTCCTTGGGTCTTACAGCTCCTTTCAAAGTCATTTTACATATACGCCCCCTTCACAGAACAGCGGTGTGCGTTGGGACTGAAAAAAAAACACTGAAAAATAACACACAGATCTCATAACCCAGAAATTCAATTCTTAATTATGTTAATAGAAAAACTCTTACACATGGGCATCAGGGTGTATATATTAGAATAGTCATAACAGTTTTGTTTATTAAAAATCCTGAAACCGCCCCTTCCACAGGATCACGCTGAGCTAGTACCCATACCTGGAATTGGGTTGCAATCTCAGCCGCGCCTGTCGCCTGCCACTGCCTCTGGACCATGGACCCCCGCAAAGTGAGCAAGCTTCGGACTTTCGTGAAAATGTGTAAGCAGGATCCGAGCATTCTGCACACCGAGGAAATGCATTTCCTGCGGGAGTGGGTGGGAGCATGGGGGGTAAAATACCACCTGCCACTCATAAAACTAAATCAGAAGACAGTATCAAGGAAGAAAAACCAGATAGTAAGAAGGCGGAGGAAAACATAAAGACAGATGAACCATCAAGTGAAGAGAGTGATCTAGAAATTGACAATGAAGGTGTGATTGAACCAGATACTGATGCCCCTCAAGAAATGGGAGATGAAGATGTAAAGATAACCGAGGAAATGATGGATCAGGCAAATGATAAAAAAGTGGCTGCCATTGATGCCCTAAATGATGGTGAACTACAGAAAGCCATTGATTTATTCCCAGATGCCATCAAACTAAATCCTCGCTTGGCCATTCTGTATGCCAAGAGAGCCAGTGTCTTCATCAAATTACAGAAGCCAAATGCTGCCATTCGAGACTGTGACAGAGCTATTGAATTAAATCCTGATTCAGCTCAGCCTTATAAGTGGCGTGGGAAAAGCACATAGACTTCTGGGCCATTGGGAAGAAGCAGCACATGATCTTGCCCTTGCTTGTAAACTGGATTATGATGAAGATGCTAGTGCAATGCTGAAAGAAGTTCAACTGAGGGCCCAGAAAATTGCTGAACATTGGAGAAAATATGATTGAAAACGTGAAGAGCGAGAGATCAAAGAAAGAATAGAAAGGGTTAAGAAGCCTCGGGAGAACATGAGAGAGCCCAGAGGGAGGAAGAAGCCAGATGACAATCAGGAGCTCAGAATGGCTCTTTCCCAGGTGGCTTTCCTGGGGGAATGCCTGGTAATTTTCCTGGAGGAATGCCTGGAATGGCAGGGGGGATGTTTGGGATGGCAGAAATGCCTGGGCTCAATGAAATTCTTAGTGATCGGGAAGTTCTTGCAGCCATGCAGGATCCAGAAGTTATGGTGGCCTTCCAGGATGTGGCCCAGAACCCAGTGAATATGTCAAAATATCAGAGAACCCAAAGGTTATGAATCTCATCAGTAAATTGTCAGCCAAATTTGGAGGTCAAGCATAATGCCCTTCTGACAAATAAAGCCCTTGCTGAAGGAAAATCAACTTCGATCACCTAATGGATGTCGCAGTAATACAAACCAGTGTACCTCCGATCTTCTCATGAAGAAAGCTGGGGTACTGTGAAGAGAATCCCTACCCCCTGCTCCCCATGCAACTGAAACATTCTATAATAGTTTGCCTTAGGGTATTCATTCAGATAATGTTTTCCTACTAGGAACTACAAACTTTAAACATTTTTTAAACCTTAAAAATATTTAAAAACATAAAAAAAAAAATCCTGAAACCCCCTCACATACACATTAGGCTGACTATTATTAAAGTAATTTTTTAAATTTTTTTAAAGATTTTATTTATTTATTTGACAGAGAGAGATCACAAGTAGGCAGAGAGGCAGGCAGAGAGAGAGAGGGAAGCAGGCTCCCTGCTGAGCAGAGAGCCCAATGCGGGACTCGATCCCAGGACCCTGAGATCATGACCTGAGCTGAAGGCAGAGGCTTAACCCACTGAGCCACCCAGGGGCCCTAGGCTGGCTATTATTAAAACACCAAGAAACCCCCCCAAAACAAAAAATAATAAGTGTTGATGGGCCCGTGGAGAAATTGGAACCCTTGTGCACTGCCGGTAAGAATGAAAAATGGTGCAGCTATTGTGGAAAACAATATAGCAGTTCCTCAAAAATGAAAAATAGGATGACCGTATGATCCAACAATTCCATTTTTCCATACACACCTGAGCCAAAAGGTTGAAACAACCCAAGAACCCATCAACACATGAGTGGATAAACAAAAAGTAGTATATACATACAATGGAATATTATTGATCTTTAAAAAGGAAGGAAATTCCAACACATCCTTCAGTTTGGATGAAACTTGAGGATATAACGTTAAGTAAAATAAGCCAGTCATAAAAAGACAAAGACTTTCCACTTCAATGAGGTACCCAAGGTAACCAAAGTGAGAGCAGCAGAAAGTAGAACAGTGGTTGTCAAGGGTTGGGTGGGGAGAGAATGGGAAGTTGTTCTGTTTAATGGGCACAGTGTTTCAGCCTGGAAAGATGAAAAAAGTTCTGGAGATGAATGGCAGTGATGGGTGGACCACAAGGTGAATGCACTTAATACCACTGAACTGGACACTTAAAAATGGTTAAAATGGTAAATTTCACGTTTATATTTATTTATCACAATAAAGGCAGATCCTTAATCATTTTGTTTAATAAAAAAATTTTTTAAAGATGAAAAAAAGTCCTGGAAATCATCCATATGTCCATCAGCAGAAGAATGGATAAATAAATTAGAGGGCGGTATATATATACAACGTTCTTCAGCAGAGCAATGAAAATGAATGGTCTATACCTGCTTATGTCAACATGGGTGAATCTCACAAACATAATAAATGAAAGGGGACAGTTGCAAAATAATACACTAATCATATAACCAATAACATGGCTTTGTTTGGGGACACAACACACAGAGAGCAAAACTATAAAGAAAAGCAAAGAAATGACTCCCACAAAAACCAAGATGGTGTCTCCCTCTGGGTGAGTTGTGAGGGAGGGGTATATGGGGATTTCTAAGGTATTTGATGATTTCCTAAGCTGGGTGATGGACACATGGATATTTACTCTATAATTCTTTAAGTAACACATTTGTGTTACATAGTCTTTTGGTGTGTACATACAGTATTACATCATTTTAAAAAAAATACACATAGAAAAAAGGATAGAAGAGCTCCACATGTGATGGTATCTAGTAGTGGGGCCCTTTTACTTTGTTTTCCTGTATTTTTAAAAATATTCTTTCATACTTCTGTAGTGAAAGAAGCATTAAACTATATTTAGAAAAAAAAAGTGAAGAGATATTTTTCCCTCAGATTTGTTCAGAGAAAAAGGAAGTAAGGGGAAATGGTTGAAAGGTTTGGTTTTCCCTTCATTCTAGTAGGAACAGAAGATGACATTAAAATGTTGAGGCAAGAAGCAAAATGCTCATTAAGAGGTAATGAATTTTCACTGCAATCTTGAGGAAGGGAATGGTCCTCCCAAAGCGAACTCCCCAGTCCCTCTTCTCAGGAAATCCCTGCTGGTCTTAAGAGTGGGCGGACGGTTTTAATGCCCTTTTGAAACAAGGGACATAACCGAGGAGATGAAGCCACGAGGCTCAACCAGCCCTTGTCACTTTTGATTTCAGATGAAAACTTTGGCACGCATCCCCTTTGAGTAGCCTTAAAGACAGATGAAAAAGAAGAAAAAGAGGAACATCACCGAGATAAGAGAACTAGTTGAGCTAGAAGATGGTTTGAGAAAATATGATTCAACACAGTCACCACACATCTGGAGAACATAATGGCCACCTGCGCAAATTTAATTGAAGAGATTTGGGGTTTTTCTTTCTATACTGTCATCTTATGTTCCTCCTCTCCTATCATCACCAAAAGCTCAACACAAGACCACAGACTCCATTGTTCACTGTTTTGAGGCACGTGTGTACTTCATAAACATGTAGGCATCCCCCACCACAAGTACAGACTTGTCTGGAGCCTGGAGACATGGATGAATGAAACAGAGACCCTCGCTTCCCACCAGATATAATGGCAGTTAGAATGGGATGGAAAATGCTTTGACATCCATAAGTAGAAGACATTGTGGGCCACGACACAGAGGTGGGACATCTAACCTAGCCTGGGGGTGACTGGGAGGGCGACCAAGAGGCGATGGCCCCTATGAAGTCACAAAGGATGCACAGGGATGCATTAAGGATGAGAAAACTAGGCAAAGAAGGGTTAGGATGAGGAGCTGGTCTGCCACGTAGGACTACATGGGCAAAGATGTTGGGGAGAAATAACCCTGTGGCCTGAGGGGAACCGTCAGTTGTTGGCTTTTTTCTGGAATGTGATATTGTGATATAAGGACTAGATATTTGGTCTTCATCCTGTTTCTGACATAGAGCCCCTTAGGATTCTGGGGCACCTGGGTGACTCAGCCTGTTAAGCGTCTGACTCTTGATTTCAGCTTGGGTCATGATCTCAGAGTCACAGGATCAGCTCCACGCTCAGCATGGAGACTGCTTAAGATTCTCTCCCTCTGCCTCTATCCCTTTCCCCACTCACATGCATGCTCTTTCTCCCCCTCACTCTGCCTCATAAAACAAATAAAAAAATCTTAAAAAAAAAACCCTTAAGATTTCCTAAATGATAAGCATGATAAAGTTGTCTTTTGTTATTCACAGTAAGCTCCTTTCTACTATACCTGAGTTTCTGTCAAGCGGTGACTTTTGGAAAGCCCCTATGGATGGGCAGGGCTGGTGCCCAGGGGAACTAAACACAGGACTGATTGGAGAGTTGTGACTTACCCCCTCCACCACCTTCAGGAAGGGGAGAGGAGCTGAAGATTGAGTTCAGTCACCAAGAGCAACGATTTCATCAGTCATACCTATGTAATGAAGCCTCCATAAAACCCCAAAGCACAGGGATTGGAGAACATCCATGTTGGGAGACACGTGGAGGTGCTGGGAGAGCAGCAGCAGTCACCCTGTGAGGAGCTGAACCTCGTTGGTACATTTATAATATTCTTTTCTTTTTAAGATTTTATTTATTTATTTATTTGATAGAGAGAGATCACAAGTAGGCTGTGGGGGGGGGCGGTGAGGGGAAGCAGGTTCCCTGCTGAGCAGAAAGCCTGATGCAGGACTCGATCCCAAACCCTGAGCCCAACGCAGAGGCTTAACCCACTGAGCCACCCAGGTGCCCCCATTTATATTCTTTATAATAAACTGCTAAATGTCAGTAAACGTCTGAGTTCTAAGAACCCATCTAGCAAATTAATTCAACCCGAGGAGGAGGTCTCAGGAACCTCTCACTTATAACCAGTCACTCAGAAGCACAGACGACCACCCAGAGTTGAGAATGACCCCTGCAGTAGGCCAGTCTTGTAGGGCTGAGTCCTTAACCTAGCCACTGGGTACTGGGCAACAATGGAGGTATTTTAACAGGAAAGAGAGGCATCCAATTTGTCCCAGGCATTAGGATCAATTTCCTTTAAACCACCCATTTCATGATGTCATAAACCAAAGGAAATGTGAGGTATAAACCACAGGCAGATTAGGTAAAGGGCAGGTAGAGTCCAAATTTGGAAAAACGAGTCGGCATCTGAATCCTGCTGCACTACTCACCAGCTCTGGTGAGTCACTTACGTCCTCTGAGCCACTATGTGATCATCTGGAGTGGGGTTAACGGGAGCACCCAATGGAATACCATGAGCTCTCATGCAGATCTGTGTTCACCTGAAAAAACAAAACAAAAAAAACCTCTCAGATATATCATTGATCCGAAGATTAAATGGCAGAATAATACGTTTGATACCATTCATCTTTTTTTTTTTAAAGATTTTATTTATTTATTTATTTATTTATTTATTTATTTGACAGACAGAGATCACAAGTAGGCAGAGAGGCAGGCAGAGAGAGAGAGAGAAGCAGGCTCCCTGCTGAGCAGAGAGCCCAATGCGGGACTCGATCCCAGGACCCTGAGACCATGACCTGAGCTGAAGGCAGAGGCTTAACCCACTGAGCCATCCAGGCGCCCTTGATACCATTCATCTTAAAGGAAAAAGAGAAAGAACACATATATGTATGGAAAATGCAGAGAAAAAAGGAAGGATTCAAACAAAATTCAAAGAGAGTTTACCTCTGGAGAGGCAGAAGGAAAGCAAGACAGGAGCTGCAGATTGAAGGGGGACTTGACTTTATCTGGCAAACTTTTGTTTTTACGTGGAAAATGTATTCTTATACTATTTGTATATTTAAAAATTAATTTTAAAGGGGCCCCTGGGTGGCTCAGTCTGTTAAGCATCTGTCGACCTTTGGCTCAGGTCATGATCCCGGGGTCCTGGGATCGAGCCCCACATCGGGCTCTCTGCTCAGTGGGGAGACTGCTTCCCCCTCTCTCTGACTGCCTCTCTGCCTACCTGTGATCTCTCTCTCTGTCAAATAAATAAATGAAATCTTAAAAAAAATTAATTTTAAAATAGCCTGACAGGGGCACCTGGGTGGCTCAGTCAGTTAAGTATCTGCCTTTGACTCCCAGCATGAGCTCAAGGTCCTGGGATTGAGCCCCTGCATCGGGCTCCCTGCTCAGTGGGGAGACTGCTTCCCCCTCTCTCTGACTGCCTCTTTGCCTACCTGTGATCTCTCTCTCTGTCAAATAAATAAATGAAATCTTAAAAAAAATTAATTTTAAAATAGCCTGACAGGGGCACCTGGGTGGCTCAGTCAGTTAAGTATCTGCCTTTGACTCCCAGCATGAGCTCAGGGTCCTGGGATTGAGCCCCTGCATCGGGCTCCCTGCTCAGTGAGCCTGCTTCTCCCTATCCCTCTGCCTGCTGTGCCCACTGCTTGTGCTCTTTCTCTCTTTCTGTCAAATAAATAAAATCTTTACAATAAATAAAATAATAAAATAAGATAAAACGCCTGACAAATGGCCCTAACAGAGAGTAGCTTTTCAGTCAATGTTCTCTCCCTTTTGTTTGCTTTCATAGTGAGATTTGGGGTCTTTCCAGTTTGATTTCCTAATTCACCCTAATTTCAACCCTGAGTTGGAGGCCTGCCATAGTCACTCAACAAATATTTGTAGAAGACCTTTCCTGTAAGGGTTAGTAGGTTTCTTGGAAGTGGGTTAAAGGTGTCTTTGGCCAACCTCTGACCCCAAGACCTCCTCGAGAGGTGGCCTGAAAGACTGAACTTGGTCCTCAGCAGGGCCCCTGAGGACACTGCCAACACTCTGGCCTTCTGGTGGGCCCTCAGCTCCTTGGGAAGTTCCCATTCTTGCTCCCATTCTTGTCTTCCTGGCCTCAAAGCTTTTGTCTGAGACAGCAGAGAGAGGTCTATGTCCATTTTCTTCCCAAAGAAAGGCTGCGGTCTCCAATGACTACCAAAAAACCCAGTCCAGTAAAGAAAACTTTCAGCGGTGGTCACTTCTGCTAGGGTTTGGGGGGACAAGAGAGACACTCTCCCCTGTGGACTCTTTTTCCTGTTTGAATATCTTTTTTCATATGTTATTTTTAAAATTAAGTAATTACTATTCCTTTAA
Organism: Mustela nivalis; assembly: GCF_964662115.1. Taxonomy (NCBI): domain Eukaryota; kingdom Metazoa; phylum Chordata; class Mammalia; order Carnivora; family Mustelidae; genus Mustela; species Mustela nivalis. Next base: position 119,718,555 of record NC_139022.1, on the reverse strand, counting down.
TTAATTAGTTCCTGAAAACAAAAAAAATCACAAAAGCTAATTCTATTTTAATAACTCTGATTTAGGCCAGATTAGAGTTCTTGATGAATATATGACTTGGCATGGGGAAGGGGAGGTTGGGCAGGGCATAAAGAGGTCATTTGATGGGATGACTCTTCTAGAGAGGAGGGTCGGGCTGACATGTACACTCCTAATATCCAAACACTTCCTGGGGCTCAGTCAGGATTTCTTGAATTTAACTCAGTAGGAAGCCCTATCTAGGGTCTGCTAAGAATGCACCTGTTTTGGAAAGGAGAAAAAAAATGAAAAAGAAAAAAAAAGAATAAACTCATACAGCAAGGAGGGGTCTTGGTTATTCCCACAGATCTTACTTCACTGACATGGCCATGAGACCAGAGAGGGAATGGGACATGAGATCCAGCTAGAACTATATTAAAAGTAATGGGGGCTCCAATACGACCATAAGGATAAACACCTGACCCTCCCAACTATCCCATGACCTGGTGCCACATCCATTTTGCAGAGGAGGAAATCAAGGCTATAGTAGGGAATGAGACAACGGATGATGAAGCAGACAGGAACCAACAGAGCTGGGCCTAGGATCCTGCTCCCTGACCCCCAGGGCTTTCCCTTCCACCTTTGACCTCATCTCTTGTCAGGCAACTCTTTTGGACTTTCTCTGTTTGCAGGCACCTTGGAAAATGTGTGGATCTGGGTGGGGACCCCTAGGACATATTATTATTGGGCTTTTGTCTATTTATCACTACTTACAGCGTTCTAAACGCTTGAGTGTGAAGGGACTTTCTTTCCCGTTTGCTGTTGTATCATCGACTCATGAATGAATCAGGGAATGCCCTCTACTCCTTGAAGATCCCCAATTTACACAGGAAGAGGTTGAGGTTCAGGTTCACGGAGCTGAAGGGACTTAATTCAGTTACGTGGAGGCACACCCGGGCCTCCCAATTCTATTTCCTCTTCAGAGCTAAGGCTGCTTTGACAGTCTGCCAGTCACCAGCTCACCCTGAGGAGGCATGGCATAGTCATCAGCTGGGAGAACAGACCTACCTGCCCAGGTTGGACGTCAGCACTGCCAACGCATGGTGACACCCACACACTGTGACACACACTTGTGCTTGGGCCACACAAAGTTCTCCCCAGTCCTCAGGTCCAGCCAAGGAGTGGAATGGAGGGAGAAGCCCACAGAGAAGGGGGAACGACTGAGTCTCCAGCTGTACACGCCCCACCCGGCCCCAAGCCACACCACAGACAATGCAGGAAAGGGTCCAGGTGAGCTCCGGGCCAGAGCTGAAGAAAGTGACCCGGTGGCCCTGAGTCATGCAGCTCGTAAAGATGACAGCTGGAGGCAGAAGCTAGCACCATCTGGGAGAGACCTCAAACAGGCGACCTTCACAACTCTTGAACAGTGTGGATGAGGGCACCTGGGTGGATCAGTCGGTTAAGCATCTGCCTTCAGCTCACGTCATGGTCCCAGGATCCTGGGATCGAGTCCCACATAGGGCTCCCTGCTCCATGGGGAGTCTGCTTCTCCTTCTACCTCTGGCCCTCCTCCTTGCTCATATTCTCTCTCTCTCTCTCTCTCTCTCTCTCAAATAAATAGAGGAAATCTTAAAAAAAAAAAAAAAAGAAAAAGAAAAGATAAGTGTGGATGAAATGCCATGCTCTAGGCTGACCAGAGGTCCCCTATCTGTGTGAGACAAAGGCCCCCTTCCTGCATGGACCAAACAACACTACCTTTTCATTCACCCTTCCTAGAATTCTCAGAGTGGAAGGGTACGGGCACTGCAGTTTTATTAATGTGTATAATGTGTTTGATCCTGTGTTAAGTGCTGGCCTTATATCAAGGCATTTTTTTTTATGACTTTATTTATTTATTTGACAGGCAGAGATCTCAAGTAGGCAGAGAGGTAGGCAGAGAGAGAGGGGGAAGCAGGCTCCCTGCTGAGCAGAAAGCCTGATTTGGGGCTTGATTCCAGGACCCTTGATTCCATGACCTGAGCCGAAGGCAGAGGTTTTAACCCACTGAGCCACCCAGGGGCCCCTATCAAGGCATTTTAATATGATATGAACATTACTAACCCAGTTTACCAATGAGCAAACTGAAGCACACAGTGGTTCAGTAACTTGCCTAGGGTCACACAGCCCAGAGAATGGAGGAACCAGGACTGAAACACAGGCTTGAACAATAAAAAGCACAGTGGGTCATGTGGGTCACGTGCCTCACAGAGCAGGACTTCAGTGAATAGTTAATGTGCCAAGGAGAAAAAGGTCAGGCAGGTGGATCTCAAGAAAGAGGTAAGACTGAACTGCACCTTGCATGAGAAATTAGACCCACCTAGATTTATCTGGATTCCAAGACAGAGTGAAGACTCATGAAAAAGGAAGAAGGTGGGGCTCAGAAAAAGAGAATCCAAAGAGTTGAGATTTCCTCATATGCACTGAAAATGCTAGAACACTATCTGCCAGGGGCTCATGACCGAGTAGTTTCCTACATAGCTGGGAAACACCTGGGCTTAACATGGAAGCACTGAGTGGACGCACCCATGTGTCCTCCCACAAAATGCGCCCTGTGTAGGATATAGAGGCTGGTGCTGGGTCAAAAGATGTATCCTACCTCCCCCTACATGAATGCACTTGTCAACTAACACTCCCTGAGCCTATAGAAGATATAGGCCTCGCAGCATCCTTCCCTTCTATGGCAATGCTGCCCTGACGTTCCATTAGGAAGCCAGCCATCTCCCATCTGAATCTGTGCATGTATAGGATGAGTCTGATTCCACTCCAGGCACTAGGGGCTCGTGTTCAGCACATTCCATTCTCCTGGAGCCACTGGTCAGGGTTGAGACGTAAGCAAGGCCCTCGTGGATCAGCCCTGGAGACTTGTCTGGAGGTCTCAGCAAAGTGGGTCATCACATCTGCTGACGTTGCTGAGTGGGAAAACAGCAGCCTGAGACAGCAGTCAGACGTTTTCCCACCACAAAGGGCAAGCTTGCCTTGAAATGAAGTCAGAACTTAAAAGATGAGGCTAGGATGGAGAGAGAGGGATTCCTGATGTGATGTGCCTAGATCCAACCGTGTCTGAAACCCAAATCTACCTCTGGACCTTTTTTTTCCCCCCACTTGAGGCACTGTGCATTGATTTGAGATGATTTCTTTCACCTTCAACTGAAAGAGTTCAGATGAATTCACCCCTATGGGAGCAATCAGGAACCCCTCCTTGGCTTCCCAGCAACCTCTGGTGCTGCCCATATCATGGCACTTGCCACACAACCCTGCATTGGCACAGAGAATTAGTGCCCTGACCCTGGTTTTTTGTAGTGGTACCGTGCTGTTATTCACCTCCTTCCTGACTTCTTGAGAGGAGGGCTGTCTCTTGTTCATCCAGAGGTCTTGTCGTCAAGAGATGTTCGGTGATTAAGTCATCATGAATGGATCTCTGCTAGTTGGTGAGTAGATTTGAATAGAGCAAGAAAAAAGAGTTGTTGTTCAAAGGCCTAAGTTACCCTCAAGACCTCTCTGAGGGGCACCTGGGTGGCTCAGTGGGTTAAAGCCTCTGCCTTCAGCTTGGGTCATGGTCCCGGGGTCCTGGGATCGAGCCCCACATCGGACTCTCTGTTCTGTGGGGAGCCTGCTTCCTACTCTCTCTCTCTCTGCTTGCACCTCTGCCTACTTGTGATCTCTGTCTGTCAAATAAATAAATAGATAAATAAATCTTAAAAAAAAAAAAAAGACCTCTCTGAGCCGACAAAAGATGATTATTCTTAATCTCTCACCATCCAGACCAACCACAGGTGAACCAGCAACACCTGTGGAACACAAACCAGTCTCCCATGTCAGAGAAGGAAACCAGACCTGGCCATCCCCTTGCTTAAAACACCTTTTGGTGACCTGTTTGGCAGGAGGGGGTGGAGATGAGTGAGCACTTGGCTCCAGGGAACGTCCTGTGTTACCGAACATTCATTTGTGTACTGACTGATTCATTTAGCAAGCATTTACTTAGCACTTGCTATGAGCTAGGCCCGTGTTACTCTGTCTGCACAGCACGCTTTCAGGACCACGCACTTGTCAGGCTGTATTACAGATCACCCCAGACTTAGTGGCTTAAAGCAGCAAACACTTGTTACCTCCCAGGATCCACACACAGCTCGGCTATGCTGCTGGGTCACAGTTTCTCAGCACATCACAATCAAGCTGCCCACCGGGGCCGCGGTCGCCTCGAGCCTCAGCTGAGGCTGCAGGGTCCGTTTGATTCCAAGCTCATTCACAAGGCTGTAGTCAGGCCTCAGGAGAGTCTTACGGGCCTCTCACACACCAGCCAACTTCCGTGGGCCTCTCCACAGGGCTGCCTCACAACATGGCAACTGGCTCGCCCAGGGCAACCCCTGTGAGTGACCCGAAGAGGGCCCAAGGCAGAAGCCATAATCTCTTCACAACCTAGTCTGAGGAGGAACATGCCACATCTTCTGCCACATTCTGTTCTTCAGCAGTGAATCCTAAGTCCAACTTATACTCTAAGGAAGAGGACTACACAAGGGTATGAATCCCAGGAGGTGGCTTGATTAGGGTGGCGGTTTTAGAGGCGTCCTGTCACAGAGAAGGTATTATTATCCTTCATTTCATACTCAGACACCCAGCTAGGGAAGCAGTGTGTTCAGGTCACTCGTCTTGGGTACTGTCTTACTGGTCAGTTGTGCGTGAGGTGGAGGAAGCCAGGGAGAAGGTGCTGTTTAAAACATATTCATTGCTCCACTGAGCAAATGATTACCCTACAACTTTGGGGATTAAAATAAACATTGATTATCTCATATAGTTTCTAAGGGCCAGGAATTCAGTGGCAGCTTAGCTGGGTGGTTCTGGCTCAGGGTCTTTTGTGAGGTTGTCCTTAAGCTGTGGGCCAGAACCACAGCTTTGAAGATTTGACTGGGGCTCAGGAGCCCCTTCCAGAATGGCTCACTCCCCATGGCTCTTGGTAGAAGTCCTTATTTCCCGGTCCCAAGGACCCCTCTCTAATGGGGCTTGGGTATCTTTGTGACATAGAATCTGATTTCCTCCAGAATAAGTGATTCAAGAGAGCCTAAGCGGAAACCTCAATGCCCTTTGTGACTTTAGCTCAGGAGTCATACGCTGTCATTTCTGCAATGTCCTGTTGGTTACCCAAGTAAGTCCTGTTTGTTGTGGGAGGATTACACAAGAGCATGGGAACATCAGATGATGATCACTGGAGGTTGGCTACCATAGGATCCTACAAGATTAGTAATCCCAAAACCCAATTTAAATTAAGTCACTCCATTGGTCAAAGAGATCCAGAACTTTCCCACATCCTGCAGCACAGAATCTGATTTCCTCAGTCCCATCTCCCACTCTCTTTTGGGCAGATGGTTCATTTGGGACTGGCAGCTTGGTCTGCTTCATGACCCCAACGGTCCCCACAGGGATCCTTGTAGATGTGTTCTCCTCCCCAGCCTCTCTGTTCAGGGGGATGCCCTACTTCCCTGGGAAACCCAATCCAGCCTCCTACACAGAGTCATTGGCCTTCCACCATGTGCGGGCTCTGGTTGGATGCTGGAATACTAGAGTGAGCAAACAGACATCCATCCTCCCTGGAGAGCTTCTGGTCAAGATGGGGAGGTAGACATTAGCCAATTAACAATAATCTAATTGCAAATTGCGACATGGTCTCCCAAGGAAAATGACAGGTGCCATGCAAACCTATAATGGGGGTCCTGGCCAATTCCACATGCCAGGTGTTTAGGGTTAGGTTCAGGTGCAAGGGCCAGAAAATCCATACTAAAGGTGGCTTAAACAAGAGATATGTTTATTTCTCTCTTGCTTAGATGTCTGGGAGTTAGCTGTCTGGGAATCTCTCTTGCTTAGCTGTCTGGGATGTCTGTGTTTGAGGACAGGGACTGTGCCACTTAGTGATAGGGATCCTGGTTCCTTCTACCCTGTTGCTCTGCTCTGCATGACCTTCACCAGGGGTCCAGGATGGTGGCATCCATATTCTGGGCAGCCATATGGAGAAAGAGACAGAGAGACAGAGGGTAATATATACCATCTATCCCAGAAGCTGCCACAAGATGCTTCCCCTTTCATCTCCGTGGCCTGAACTTAGTCACATGACCACACCTAGCTGCAAGGGAAGCTGAAAAATACAACTTTCCTTCTGAGCTCCCATATGAGGAGCCAAACATTAGAGCTCCATCACCATGCAAAAATAGCCATGATAGTCAACCTTATCTTGCACGACTCTGTGCCAAGCACTGTTCTAAGTCCTTGACACGTATCAACTCATTTCATCCTCACAATAGATCTGCGAGGAAGGTACCACTCTTGCCCCCCATTTTACAAAGGGGGAAACTGAGATACAGATGTAAAACAAGTCAGTAAGTGGACAACCTGGAGGATGAACCCATGCACTATGGTTCCAGGGTCTGGATGTTGTTCACATGGTTCATAGTTACGAAGAGAGGGAGAAGAGATATTGGGGGACAGGCACATTCTCTGTCCATATAGCAGGGTGGAAGACAAAGAAGAAAGTACTCCAGGCAAAAGGAATAGTCAAGGCAATCCCCACCCTTGTCTGCTTCCAAGAGTAAGGTCCTTTATGACAGTGTCTCTCAAACTTTAATGCCCCAACAAATCTCTTGGAGATCATGCTAAGTGCACACCTGATTAAACAGGACAGGGCCTAGAATTTGCCCCATGATGCAGCTGGCCTGTGTACTACCACCAGATAGACTGGACCACATTTTGAGGAGTGAGGACATGTGGTCAGAAGCCCATCACTGCATGACTCCCTTCTGGCACAGGGCCAACAAACAGTGCTTTGGGCCTGGTGGCGGGCCACAGAGAGCACTTACACCCTTCTTGCTATCCCAGATTTTCAGTTCAGGCTGATTTCCTCTGTCTCTCCAAAGTACCAGGCCACTTGTTGAATTAATGAATGAATAAATGAATGAATGAAAAGGTAATGCTGGAGATCAGAGAAAGGGAGAGACAACTGATCAGGCGATGGTGTATCCCCAGGGGAAGATTTTGGTTCACGGGCCCCACCCTGTCAGACCCAGTGCTGGCACTGTGCATTCTGAATCCTCCCAGAGGAACAGGTACCATGGTTTACTACTGTTTATAGATGAGGAAACTGCCTTCTGGCCTTGCTTTTAGAACGTGAGCCTCCACCTGTCTCCCCAGGGATTTTTCAAGCCCTGTGATGGAAAGATTGGAGGTGGGGCCAGTGACAGAACCCCAGGGCAAGTTCAGAATTAGTTTCCTTTATACCAGTCTTGCCTTACCTCAGCTACCATCTCCTCTAATCCACCCATCCTGGAGGGAGATGCTGATTCCCTGTGAGTTTTGCAGGATGAAGCACAGGCTCAGAGAGGTCTGTGAAAGGCCATGTCACAGAGCAGGTTGCATTGTGTCTGAGGCTGCCAATCTGCCCTGGGGGAACCTGGCTAGCAGCCAGCTCTCAGTGAAAACGGTTCAAATGAACCTTAAGTGGAAGATGGAAGCAGAGACAGCTATCTGGTCCACCGCAATCACTTCCAGTGATCCAGCCCTTTACCGGGTGCCAGGCGCTGCACTAAGCCAGTCTCCCAACTTTCTCCTCAGACCCTCAGGAAAAAGCCCTTCAAATGTCATCGCCATCTTTGTGCAGACGTGGAAAGCAGTGGGGGCTCAGAGATGCCAAGTGTCTTTCCCAGAGAGGCACAGCAAGGAAATGATGGGTCCGCTACGAGTGTGGGACTGCCTGACCTCCTCCCTTCTCAGAGCTGGACCTTATGTGCGACTCAAATCTGGATCATTCATTCATTTAATCCTCACAACACAAGGAAACTGATTTACAAATGCAAAGGAGCTCTTCGAGGCTGAGGTTTGCCCAAGACCACAGAGAGAAAGTGAAGGAACGCTTCGAAGGAACGAATGCGTCTTTGGGGGCTCCCTGGCCTTCCCCCCTCCAGCCCAGACTCCAAAGGCCCGCCCTTCCCCCTCCGGGCCCGCGGGCCCCTTTAACCGGGCGGCGGAAGGGGAGGCCGGGGGCGGGCGGACAGCGCCCAATGGGCTGCGCGGAGCGTCACTTCCCGGCGGCGGGAGGCGAGCGGCGGGTGTCGGGGGCGGTGGGCGGCCGGCGGGGGCGGGGCGGCCGGAGGAGGCGTTGGCAGCGGGCTGGGACCCACGCGGCGCCGCAGCCCACCTGGCCTGCAGCGCTCCCACCCCCGGCGGCGGCGGCACGATGCCCTTTGACTTCAGGCGGTGAGTGTGGCGACTGCGGACACGGGGTCGGGCACGCCGGGGACTCCTGTTGCCCCGCACGCAAGAGCAAGCCCCCAGCCCCCAGCCCTGTGCATGCCTCCTGCAGGCCCGCGGGGACCCGGGGAGGCCCCCTTGCTGCACACAAAGCCAGCCGGAACCTCTGAGGGCCCCCTTGTGCAGCCAAGCCACCCACCTCCCTGCCGCCCCACCCCTTCCCTGCCCCGAGCCCCCTCCCCAGCCTGCCCGAGCCCCATCCCCAGCCTGCCTCGACACCAGGCAAACCCCACGCAAACCCGCATCTCCTGCCCCCCGCCCCCCAGTCTGGGAAACAGATTAACTCACGCCACCAGCCATTCCCCCTCCTGCCATCTATGGAGCCTCGTTTGGTGGACCCCGCCCCTGCTGACAGGTGCGTCCCGGGGGCACCTCCGGTGAGCCCCCAGGGAGCCCCAGGGGTCTGCAGCCGGGTTACCGCGGAGCAGCAGCTGGAGGGTTTTAGGTTTCCATAGGCTGAGGCTGCCCCAGCCTAGGCAGCACAGGAGTCCTCTGTCAGTCCTGGTCCTGTACTCGGTATGGGGGCACCATGGGCAGGGCTCCCCAGAGGGCCCAGCCTGGTCTGGCCTTGGCTTTCTGCAGTCACTACAATGGGTCCTTTGTGGGGTCCAGCTGCCTCATGGTCTACGTTGTGCTGGGCTAGGCCTTCTGAAAGACTGCCTGGGAAGGGGTCTCCGCCAGACTTTCCTTTGAGGTATGGAGCCCCAGGGAATGCCCTGGCCTGAGACAGCCACACTGTGGGGGTCTGGCCAGGAAAATAGCAAGGCTTCAGTATGGGAAGAGCTAGATTAGCATCCTGGCTCTGCCTCCTCAACTGAGCAGCTTCGTAGATTCTAGAAGTTAGGGGCGAAGGCCCTAGGTTAAGACCTCTCCTCAGCTCTGTGAAGGGATGACTTGGGCAAGTATCTGAACCCTCTCAGGAGCTCTAAAATTCACTACCTTCAGGTTGGAGCTGGATTTAGGTCCTCAACTGTGAGGAGCGTGAGAAGCATTGAAATCAGAGGTTTGTAGGGTTTAGAGCTCAGAAGCAGGACATTAGTAGATGGGGGGCTTCTCCGTGAGGCCTTTTCTCCATCTACAAATGGGGATACTGATGCCTGTCTCACAGGAGGGAACTCTTCCTCCTCGCCTGCCCCTTCCCTCCACATAGGTGAGAGTGAAGTTGGGGTAAAGTGACAGCCTTCCCAGGAAGAAAAGCCTGGCAGTGACCCCCAGGCACTGGCTGATGTGGTACTCCCGCCTTTCCTGGGCACCCATGCAATCTGTAAACATCTGCCAGCTTCCTGCCCCTTCCATGAAGCCCAGAGGCCGGCACCAGGGTCTCAGGCAAATGCTTGCAGATCCAGGGCAGTTCCAAAGAAGGAAAGCTCCTCTGATGGAATCAGGGGACAGTCCTTACGCTGACCCTTAGCACTGGCCCGTGAGAGCTGTGGTTGGCACATGGATTCTGGCTCCACAAAGCCTCCCCTTACCCAGGCTGATAGTAAAGATCCCTGACCTCCCACCCCCAACCCCTTGCAATTTCTTAGGTTGCAGTGATTTTGACTTTGTTGGGGACACCGCCACTTTGGGTCATTGAATCCTTTCGCTCTGCATCTCACCCCTTACAAGGGGGAAGTTGAAGCTCCAGGCTGAGGGTCTTGCTGTGCACTTCAAGGGAGCTAGACCGAGGGGTGGGCCAGGGTCTAGGTCATGCCCAGCTTCTCACCTGCTGCCCCTTGAGTTGAAGGTTTGGCATGCCTGGTGCCATGGGGACCCCAGCTCAGTGAGGTCTTGTTTTATAAATTTTCTTGAGGGCTTGGGCTTACCATAGAACAGTGAGGATAGATTTCACCACTTTGCATTGGAGCTTTGGAGGACGAGTCATCTGTGCCTAGTAACCCACACTTTAAGATCTGTTAATTCCAGGGCTTAGTTTCTAAGGAAGGTTCTACCATCCCACACACCTTCTTCCTCTTCAGTGTTCATTCATCAAATGTTTACCATGCTCAGCTCTCTGCCACGTGGCCCACAGTACAGAGCTCCAGCTGTGTAGCCCTGCCCTCTCAGCCCTGGGGAGAAGAGAGGAGGGCATCTACCCCCAGACAAGGCACTGCGAGGCTTAGACTTGAAGTCTGTTCTCTTATCACCTGCGAGAGGGAGTTGGATCTCCATTTTAAATCAAAGGAATGGGAGGCTGTGCCCAGTAGAAACTGTTTGCCCAGGGCCATATACTAGTGAGCTGGTGGAGCTGGGACTTGAACTCAGGGCGGTTAGCTCCAAAGCCATAGCTCTGGGAGCAAAGGGAAGACTTGAAGGGTCCCACAACCCTGTCAGATCTCTTAAGAACTGTGGGGGAAGGGAGAGGGGCATACTGTGGTTGGACCCACTCTCCCAGCTGGAGGCCTGGAAGAAAACCAGGCTTCCTGCCTGTTTTTCTGGCCTTAACAACTAACCAGAATCAGGAAGTGAGGGGGGGGGGGGGAAGACGGGATGAATAGCAATCTCTTGCCCTCTTGCCCTTTCTTATCAATACTCCTTTTTTTCCTTAGTGCCTACGGGACCTTGTGCATCTTACCTTCTATGTGTTCTCCTGTCTGTGAAATGGGCATGAGAACAGTACCCATTGTTGAGAGGATTAAACAAGTCAATGTGTGTAAAGCATTTAGACACAGTAAGCACCCAATAAATTTTGGCCACTATTTTCATTATTTGTGTTATTACATGTAAGCACCTATATTTCCTAACACTATGTAATTCACTTAATTATGATGCTTATTCTCTTTCTCCCTTCCATTAAAACATGAGCTCCCTTAGGGCAAAGATTTTTATCTGTTTTATTCTCTGCTGTAACTTCAGTGCCTAGAACAGTACCTGAGCCAAACTCGCTCTTGGAAATGCCTCTTAGGGTCTGTTAAGGAAGTCAAAGGCATGGTGTGATTTGATCTGCCAGCTCTTCTTTACTGGGCAGATTTACAGCTCTTGGTGGAGAATTTTCCCCTTTCCTTCCTTGAATTTGCTCTAAGTTGTTTTTGGGGGTTGGGGGAGGCGGGATCCTGGGCCTGCAAAGATTACTTGTGTTTGCTTTGCTCCTGTTGAATTGTTTCATTAATCGCTGGCCAGTTGCTGTTGTGGAATTGGCCTTGTGACCCAGATCCGTGGGTGTTGGCTCTGACTGTACCCAGTTCCGGCTGGCAGGGGTCAGCAGCACCTACCTTCTGCTCAGCCTGGGGTGGGGGTGGGGGACAGTGCCTGCAGCCTGGAGGCCCAGAAGAGCCTGAGTACAGCTTTCAGAGGGCAGAGAGGGCAGGCCTTCCCACAGGCCCATGAGCTGAACCCCTAAGCCCTGGGTCACCAGGGCTTCTGCCCTGTCACCGACCAGCCAAGCCATGGGACTGTTAGTTTATTTTCTCAGAGCCTCGGGTTCTTCATTTTAAAGACAAGTGGTAACCTTCACTGCCTCACCTAGTTGGGTGGATGTAGGGGCAAGAGAGGTGTCCCTGCAGGGTAGGGTCACTCTGTAATCTGTAGGGCCCAGGGCCAAATGAAAATGCAAAATCCCTTTTTGGAAAAATATTGTGAATTTCAGGACAGTGACAGCAGAGCATTAAAATAAGCAGGGGACGCCCCCCCGCCCCGCCATCCTGCCACCAGACTGTGTCACATTGCTTCTCATACTGGCCTTCCTCCAGGAGACCCCAGACCTTCTTGAGAGAACCCTGAATGAGCTTTCCAAAGCTGACCTGTTTTTTTGTTTGTTTTTTTCCCATAGTAAAGCTTTCCACAGTTAACCTGATTTTCTCATGTCCTGGTTTCAACCTTCAAACAGGGTCCATTGCTCTGAGGATCAAGTATGAATTCCTCAGTTCTTCATGTGGCTTTGTCTGAGGGGGGCCCTGCACACCCGGACCCCTCCTCAGTCTGCACCAGGCAAGCCCCAGCCACCACAAGGGCTCTGAGCACATAGTTAAACACTCAGCTGTTAGCTAACATGAGTGTCTGTATTTCTACCCTGCCTTATTCCAGGAAGAGCTTGGGGAAGCTGACAGAAACTCATACTATTGAACAATTTTTTTTTAAGGATTTATTTATTTTAGAGCAAGAGTGTATGGGGGGAAGGACAGAGAGAGAAGGAGAGAGATTCTTAGTGAGACTCCATGCTGAGTGTGGAGCCCGATGTGGGGCTCGATCCCATGACCCTGAGATCACAATCTGAGCTAAAACCAAGAATTGGACATCTAACTGACTGAGCCACCCTACTTTACAACAATTTTTAAAAAACATAAATGGGCTTTAAAATGATGGCAAAAGGGAGATGAAGATTAGAGGAAAAGTGATGTGAACACTGGAGCTAGCATTTTGTTATTGAGCACTTACTACTGACTAGTGACCTGACAGTGTTATAAGGATCTTACATATATCAATTCCTTTAATCCCACAGCACCCCTACCACACGAATTATTGTCCCACTTTACAGATAAGCCAGTTGAGGTACAGGACCAGTGTGAATCGGCAGAACGTGCTAGGGTTGAACTGTTGCCCTCTGGTTCCAGAGCCCTGCTTTCTGGCTGTAGGCTCATCTCTAAACCTTTTCCCCTTCCATTCAGCAAGTTCAGAGAGAATGGGAATCTCCTCTAATTGGATTCACTGACTTTCTCATCTCTAATTCTTCCCCTACTGTGCTCATTAAGAAGCTTAATGCCTCAGCTTTTTTCTTTCTTTCTTTCTTTTTTCTTTTTTTTAACCAGCCTCATTTGGCCTCATTTCGCCTGACACTCGATTCAGAAATTGTCTTTAAAGAAGCCCACTAACCATCTCACGCTAACTTAGAGCATCTCACTCTTGAGGGTCCAGGTTTTTCCACATTGGCCACTTGGGCTTTAAAGCCTAGAACACGTGTTTACCTGCTCATCTGGACATGGAATGAGCTGGAAATCTCTCCTCTCAAGGCAGTTGGGATTCCCGACTGTGATACCTATTATCTTGAGACAGGGCTTTGGCCAGCTGTGGCCTTGTCAAGTGCCATTTCCCATCTAGTCATCTTTTCCTAGTTTATTTTGGACTTGCTGCTGGGCAGTTTTCTTCAGGCATTAGAGGGGCAGACCGATGTGATGAGGGTGTCCAGGGGGAGGTTTGCCCACCGCCTCTATATCTGTGGCCCTCAACACTGGCTGTGCATTAGAATCACTGGAGGAGCTTTAAAAAAGTCCCCCAACTCAGGCTACACTGTAGACCTAATAATCAGGCTCTGAGGGTTGGGGCCAGTGTTTTTTTACTGGTCAGGTAGCAGTATTTTTTGAAAGGCCCTCACATGACTCTAGACTGAGAAGATTGCTGAAAATCGGGAGAACCCATAGGAAGCAGAGCAGAGAGCTCTAGGGTAGGGAAGGCTGGGAGTGGAGTCTGGTCCTACCTGTCATTCCTGTGTGACCTTCAGCAAGCCATTTCCCTACTCTGGGACTGATCCTCTGTGGTCAGGGGGTTGATAAGTGGTCTTACCTTTCCATTGATGTCCTTGCTCTTCAGAGTGTGGTCCCAGACCAGCAGCTTCAGCATCACCCGGGAGCCCCTGGGAAATGCAGAATCTCATGCCCACCCGGAATCCGAATCTGTGCTTTAACAAGCTCCCTAGGTGATTTGGATGTGTGGGAAGGTTGCTGAAACCCTGCTCTATATGACTCATCTGATACACTGTCTTTCATTCTGTGCTGCATACGGCAACTCTGACTTGGAGACTCACAACACGCGTGTCCCTTTCTAAAGGCACTGAGAAGTCCTGCATGAGAGGAAGCCAGATCACTTGGTACAGACAGCTTTTGTCAAACTGATTGTTGAAGCCACCCCGTTGTTCACAAGGCGCCCAGTACCATTTCTCAGAATACAGAGTAGGAAGCAGCCCTAATTGATCCTTTAAGGAAGTAGTAATTAGCCTAATTGTCTGTTGTCAACTTTAACATTCAGGTCTGTTAACTTAATTACATTGGTTATATAAGCAGGGAAAGTGTAGAACAGGAAAAAAAAAAAAAACCCTCTAACACTAGCTGTATTTGTTGTTATAATTGTTGGCCCTTGGGAGAGGCAGGAGAACTCAGGGCTCCCCGTCCTGCTGAGAGCTAGGGGATACGAGGTGCTTTACAAATCTACTCACCCCGAGTGGGCATTATTGTCCCTATTTTACATCCAGGGAAATTGACCTCAGACAAGATGGGTCACACACCTGATGCCTCAAGGGCCCTGGGGACTGGTGTACACTGGCCACTGTAATCCTCTCCGTGGAGCCCTTTTCTCCTGTAACCCATGGGGCAGCACAGCTGGGCAGGAAGCAAGATCCCTTTGAAATGGATTAAAGGTTCAGTTTTGGAAACCCATTGGAGATGAGAAGCCTGGCTCTTACGAAAACAAAGTATAGTCACAGGTGCCTGAAACATTGAATCTTGTTGTGGCAGGAACCTTTCCATGGCATTTGTTTTTCGTTCTTGCATTCCATTCCGGGGCTGGCATCTCTTCGGAGGAGGAAAGGAGGCATTAGTTATCTTACTAGGAATGCCTGACGGTTCCTCAGCTCGCGCAAAAGATTGAGTGCTGTGCTGGGCAAGGTGTGTCCTTGGATTTGAAAGTCACCCTGACCCCACAAGACAGACACAGTTTTTAGTAATTTATTTTCTTTAGTTTCTTTTTAAAATTAATCCTACAAAAAAATTGACTTTTGGTGTACTCCTCTACAAAATTCAAGACCTTCACTTGTAGAACCACCCCAAGCCTGTGTAGATACAAAACAGTTCTTTTTTTTTTATTGACATATAAATATTATTTGCCCCAGGGGTATCGCCAGGTTTACACACTTCACAGCACTCACCATAACACATACCCTTCCCCAATGTCCATAACCCAGCCACCCTCTCCACACCCCCCTCCCCCCAGCAACCCTCAGTTTGTTTCCTGAAATTAAGAGTCTGTCATGGTTTGTCTCCCTTCCGATCCCGTCTTGTTTCATTTTTTCCCTCCCTACCCTCCCCCCACAGCCCCCTGTCCTGCCACTCAAATTCCTCATATCAGAGATATAATTGTCTTTCTCTGATTGACAGAGAAATAGCATAATACCCTCTAGTTCCATCCACCTCATTGCAAATGGCAAGATTTTGGGGTTTTGATGACTGCATAGTATTCCATTGTATATATATACCACATCTTCTTTATCCATTCATCTGTTGATGGATATCTAGGCTCTTTCCATACTTTGGCTGTTGTGGACATTGCTGTTATAAACATTCGGGTGCACGATATACACAATAGTTCTATCACCGTAAGAAAACCTCATGCTGTCACTGTATGGGTCCTGCTACTAATGCAGTTTTTTAAAAAATTGTGCTAAGAACGCTTCAGATGAGATCTACCCTCCTAACAAATTTTTAAGCACGTGATAGTATGAACTATTAGTTGTCCATCAGACCTCTAGAACTTACTCATCTTGTATGACTGGATCTTTATACCACTTGAAGAGTAGCTCTCCATTTCCCCCTCTCCCCAGCCCTGGCGTCCACCATTCCACTCTCTATTTCTCCAAATTTCACTGGGTCCAATATCACATAAGCAGATATCATGTAGTAGCTGTCCTTCTGTGACTGGCTTGTTTCACTTAGCATAACACCCTCACGATTCATCCATCTTGTTGCATATGGCAGGGTTTTCTTTTTTCAGGCTGAATAATACCCCATGGTACATCTGCGCCACATTCTCTTGACCCATTCACCTGTCCTTGGACCTCTAGGTTGTCTCCACATCTTGGCTGTTGTGACTAATGCTGCTCTGAGCGTGAGGGTCCAGACATCTCAAGATCCTGAGTTCAGTTGTTTTGGATAAATACCCAGTCACAGGATTGCTGGATCATAGGGTGTTCCTATTTTTTGACTTTTTGAGGAACCTCCGTACTGTTTCCCAGAGTGGCTGCACTGGTGTGCATTCCCACCAACAGTGCACAAGCATTCCCCTTTCTCCACATCCTCGCCAACACTTTGGACTGTGGCGACCTTACAGGTGTGAGGTGCTAGCTCATTGTGGTTTGGATTTGCATTTCGCTGATGACCAGGGATGCTGACCAGCTTTTCGTGTACGTGTTGGCCATTCGTATGTCTTCTTGGGAGAAATGTTTCTATATAGCTCTGGAGAGTAAATGGTTGGTCACATACCCTGAAGCCACTGAGCCCCAGGCAGATAAGGTGATTTGGTGTGGGCTCTGGCTCATGGGAGTCGACACTCTATCCGGAAGGGGCAGCACCAATGCGGCTCTGTGGTTCCGTCCTCCTCAGATTTCTCTCATTTTCAGAAAATGACGAAAATCTTTTAAATTATGTGAAAATGGTTAGGAATCATTTCTGGTTTTATTTTTGTGGAACAGGATTCTGGGCCAAAGCAACACCTTCCGGGGGCTGACAGTGGTCCATGTCTGGCAGCGGGCAGCCTGTGTGTCACACGTACCAGTGTGAGACCATGTGCTGGCTGGGTGGACAGGACTTGGGGCAGAGCCCCAGGACTGCTGGAGGTGATCTGCCAGGCTTGGAGCCCAAGGCAGAGAAGTGTGGGCTTGGGCAGAGGCAACCCTGGACCATACGACTTTCCTCTTTGGGGCAGTACTGGGACAGCACGGCCAGCTCTGCCACTGGACCCAGCCTTCCTCTCCAGCCAAAGCTCAACTTGAGTGACACTCCTTGCTCCAGACCTTTTAATACCTTCAGCCTCTAGGGTGTATCTTGCAGGCGACTTCTCAGGACTGTTGTGATAACAACTGTGCCCACAATAGTCCCCATTTAGCAAGTGCCTGGCTAAAAGCTTTGCTTGGATTCCATCAGTTGATCCTCTTATTGGGTAAGAGCTATATATTATTCCCATTTGTCTGTTGAGGATGCTGGGCAGAAAGGAGGGACAGGACTTGGCCAAGGTCGCACAAACTGCAGGTAACACAGCTGAGACTTGAGGGTTCATTTGTGATGCCAGAGCTGACTTTCTTAACCACACTCTTGTGCCCTGGAAGCAAGTGTTATCACCTTCAATTTTGGGGGGCTACTCCATGGACATGCCTAATGTTCCTTGCCATCCTTTTTTCTTAATTCAATTAATTAACAGAGTGTATTAATAGTTTCAGAGGTCGAGTTCAGTGAGTCATCAGTCTTATCTGACAACCAGTGCTCATCATATCACGTGCCCTCCTTAATGGCCATCACCCAGTTACTCTATCCCCTCAGTGACCTCCATTTGTATCCTATGATTAAGAATCTCTTACGGTTTGTCTCCCTCTCTGATTCCGTATTGTTTTATTTTTCCCTCCCGTCCCTCATGCTCCTCTGTTTTGTTTCTTAAATTCCACATATTTATAAAATCACTTGATAATTGTCTTTCCCTGATTGACTTATTTCACTCAGCATAGTACCCTCTAGTTCCACCCACATCGTTGCAAATGGCAAGATTTCATTTCTTTTGATGGCTGCGTAGTATTCCATTGTGTATATATACCACTTCTTTATGCATTCATGTGTTGATAGACATCTAGGTTCTTTCCATAGTTTGGCTATTATGGACATTGCTGCTATAAACATCAGGGTGCAGGTGCCCCTTTGGATTGCTACATTTGTATCTTCAGGATAAATACCCAGTAGTACGATTGCTGTGTCATAGGGTAGCTCTATTTTTAACTTTTTGAGGAACTTTCATGCTGTTTTCCAGAGTAGCTACACCAGCTTGCATTCCCACCAGCAGTGTAGGTGGGTTCCTCTTTATCCACATCCTCGCCGGCATCTGTCGTTTCTTACATTGTATTAGCCATTCTGACAGGTGAGGCAGTGGTTTTGATTTGTATTTCCCTGATGCCGAATGATGTGGAGCATTTTTTGGCGATCTGGATGTCTTTTTTGGAGAAATGTCTGCTCATGTTTTCTGCCCATTTCTTTTTATTTATTTATTTATTTTATTATTTTTTAATTTATTATTTATTATTTTATTCAACATTTATTTATTCTTTATTTATTTATTTATTTGACAGGCAGAGATCACAAGTAGGGGGAGAGGCAGGCAGAGAGAGAGGAGGAAGCGGGCTCCCTGCTGAGCAGAGAGCCTCATGCGGGGCTTGATCCCATGACCCTGAGATCATGACCTGAGCCGAAGGCTAGGCTTTAACCCACTGAGCCACCCAGGTGCCCCTTTCTGCCCATTTCTTGACTGGATTGTTTTTTGGGTGTTGAGTTTGATAAGTTCTTTACAGATTTGGATCTGATAAGTCATTTGCAAATATCTTCTCCCATTCTGTTGGTTGTCTTTTGGTTTTGTCAACCAGCTGTTTCCTTTGCTGTTCAAAAACTTTATCTTGATGAAGTCCTAAGAGTTCATTTTTGCCTTTGTTTCCCTTGCCTTTGGAGACATTTCTAGCAAAAAGTTGCTGCGGGCAATGTTACCCGCCACCTAGTTAGTTGTTTACAGTTTGTTTCTCTGGAAGCCTAGGAGGAATTCTGGGTCACTGTAGAGGAGGCCAGGCCTGGGTGATCACTTCCTGTCACAGTACACGTCTATGGGCAGATTACCACCAATGAGCCCCTGCTGGGGAGCCACACAGAGGGGTGCAACCCTTCCAGTGGGGAGCAGGTGGGACTGGTCTCTGAAGCCCCCGTGAGCAGGCCAGAGTGGGCTGCAGTGGTGAAGCCAGTTCATTGAACATATTTACTGGGGCCCTACTGTGTGCCAGGCTCAGTTCTAGTTGTGGGTATATGTACTGGACCAGACAGGAATCTCCCTCAAACCGCGATCTCATGAGACTTGTTTTTGTTCTGGCATTTGCTTCTCTTTCTCTCTTGCTCTTTTTAATTAAATGCACTTTTTATTTTGGAATAATTTAGGTTTACAGAAAACTTGTGAAGATAGTACAGTTACCCCCATCTGGCTTTCCCCATGATTCACACCAAGCATGACCACATCTGTTAAAACTAACAAATTGATATTGGTACATTATTATTAACTAAAATCCAGACTTTGTATGGATTTCAATGGTTTTCCACTCGTGTCCTTCTACTGCTCCAGGATGCAATCCAGGATCCTACATTGCATCCAGTGGTCATGTCCCCCCAGTCCTCTATGTTTGGGGACAATTCCTTAGTCCTTCTCGTTTTTCATGATCTTGGCAGCCTTGAGGAACACTGTCCGAGTGTCCTCAAGAATCGCCTTCAGTCGGGATTTGCCTATTGTTTTCTCAAGATTAGATTGGGTTGTGAGCGGAGCGCCTTTCTCAGTGCATCCTGTCAGGGTACCATGTGATGTCACTGGTGGTGCTTCACCTTCATCTGGTGCGAGCAACATGGCCCAGCTGCCCCTGTATGGCCCCTCTTGAAAGGACTGGGAGCATTTCATCTAGTGCAGAGAGGTGTTTGATTTATTTATTTACTTACTATTGAGCCTAAATATTTCCCCAGGTACTCATTCTTTATTGCTACAGAGAGGCATTTTGAAGATTTATCTGAGTCTTTTAGGCCCCCTACAGTAGACAGGGTGCTGGGTCTGTCCAGAGCCCATTCCTGTGGATCCAGGATGAGACAGCAACTCCCTGTTTGTCTCCACCTGCTGAAATCTCACCCATTGTCCTCAGCCAGCCTTAAGCACCCCCTCCTCTGTGAAGCCTTTCCCATTCTTCCTGAGTGGCAATGCCCTCCTGGCTGTGCCAGCCCCTCCTCTCTCCATCTGTCTCTGTGCTCTGTGCCTCCCTTGCTCTCTTCCTGTTTAGCCACAAGGACTCCGGGCTGTGGCTCCCTCCTGCAGGACCCAGCACGGGGACTGACACATAGGGCATGGCTGTCCCTGAGTGATGTGCTCAGCAGAGGCACATGGCATTAGGTGGAGGAAGGGCTTTGTCCATCTCCAGTAGTCCTGGCTTTAGTTTCAGCTGGACTGCTTCCCAAATGTTTGACCTTGGCTGAGATGCTTCACACCTCTGAGCATCCTTTGCCTCATTCCAAGCCAAGCCAAATCATCAGCAGCGCCTGGTTCCCAGGATTGTGGTGAGGGCTAATTGAGCTTGTCTCCATAAAGCCCTTCAGACTGCCTGGCATCTGTTTGGTACTCAGTAATTATTTGTTACAGAAAAAAAGGAAATCCAGGCTGTCACAGAAGCTTTCCGGGCTGGCAGGAAATTGGACTAGAGATGCCTCCTTGATAATAGCCCACGTCAGCGAATTTCCATAAGCAACCTGAAAATCACCGTGATGTAATACAACAGAAGCTCATTTCGTGCTCATGTAAAGTCCCAGGGTGGCTGGGGGAGCTCTGCCCCTCACAAGTACCTGGAGACCGAGGTTCCTTCCATCTTGTGGCTCTGTCCTTCCCAAGGAAGTGTTGGACCCTCTCCCAGACCTGGCAGTGTGGAGAGAAGGGGAGGATGTGGAGGGCTAGGTGGAAGGTGTGGATACAATGCCATCATTTCTGTCCTGACCTGGGGATGCGCTCCCACCCAGTTGGCGGGAGCCACAAGGAGACCCAGGCAGGCCATGTACCAGGAGGATGCGAACAGGAGGGGGTTAGATGTGCCTGTCGATGGCAGAGGTGGGAACTGCGCTCAGTACTTTCCAGCCTTCCACCATTCTGGCACCAGTTCCATAAGCTGGGGGCATATTCGTAACCAACATGTATTATTAGTCAGTTTTTTAATTCTATTTTTATCTATGAAAGGTAGCTGTATAACATCTTTGAAAATGGTGAAGCAGTATCGCCTGCCAGAAATAGATACCAATAATTGCAGGGTTGTTCTGTTAGCTAGCCGGTGCCTTCCAAAGTTGTTGAGTCTGTTAAAAAAAAGTGGGGGTAGTGGGTATCGGCCAGTGGCAGAAAGATGAGAGCTCGGCCACAGAGTAGCACTGCCTGAGACTTCTTTGATCTTTTCAGAATGTTAAACAAGTGAGAACTCAGCGGGGATTCAGCACACTGCGCAGCCGAATGCCACTGAACCACCAGGTCCGAATATCACCTGAAATCAGCCGGGGTCATACCAGTGGCCCAGGTGCCACACTTCCGGAAATGCTGGCTTCGGGGACGATGAGCACATGATATGTACAAATCCAAAACATGGTGCCCGGAGGCGTGGATGAGATCCACTGCTTCGCCTCATAGCACTTAGCACTTTACAGTTTGCACCTTGATCTGTGAGGGAGGAATTAAGAGTGTCACTTGGCCAACGGGGAAACTGAGGCCCAAGGCAGGACATGACTCTGTCCACCACCACGCCTCCTCAGAGGGCCATATAGCAGATTTGAGTGCCCCTTCCTTCCACTGTCCCTGGCTGCTGTCTTTGGTTGGGGAAGTAGGTGTGACTCCTCCTGTAGGTGTGACTACCAGGGGCCAGGGTCCCTGGCACCCGTCACCTGCCTGGTGCATGTGGCTGTTGACAGAGGAATGCTAGCCTCCCAGGCCTGCTTCGAGGAGCCAGGAAATCAGAAGGCGGCCCTGGGCCTGTTTGGGAACTTTTCAGCCACTCCCTGGCCCAGTGGGTGACATAAATGTGTCTGGTGACAGCATCAGTTGGTACTGGCATCTGGGGGACTGCTTAGCCGCACGTTGTTGAAGGCTCCTCCTGTGCCCTGTCATGCCTTTTTGACATTGTTCCGTCCTCTGGACTGGGGCAGAATCCTCCAGTGATCCCTTCAGAGTCCAGGTGAGTTCAGGAAATTTCCTCTAATTCCCCTCCTGCAATGCTCCACCCCCTCATTTATAGCCCCGCCCACTGAAAACAGGCAGTGTGCCCTGGGGCTCCCAGGCACTTGGGTGGTGGTATTCCCACAGTGGAGGTGAGGACCACAAGGCCCAGGGAAGTGGGGTTTGCTCATTCGTTCGTTTGTTCATTCATTCATTCACCATTCATTTAACAATTTATTGGGGAGAATTCCAGGGGGGAAAGCAAGACTGACTTTGTCTTTACCTTCATGGTGTTTCCAGGCTAGTGGGGGATAAATATGGGCTAACAAGGGTGAACAAACAATGGCATAGAAGGTTATTTTTCATTGTGGTGAGTACTGAGAAGGCAGGAAAAGTAGATGGGGCAGTAAAGAATTTGTAAGGGAGGAGCTAACTGGATCAGCATGGCCATCTGGTACTCCTCCTCCAAAGAGATCCTCCCAGACTGCCTCTTCAGTCTGATTTAGGTCTCCATTCACCCTCTCCCTGGCTGAACCTTTTTATCATACCTGGGCACGGCCTTCAGATCACTCAGCACAATTGTGGTGATCTGTGTCTGCCCTTTGTCATTTAACATTCTGTGTCAGTGGAGTGTAAGCTCTTGAGAGCAGGGACCCAATCTGTGCCTGTCACCAGGTCCTGGTGCTGAGGCCAGGGTCGGCACATGGCAGGTGCTCAGCAATATATTTATCAAATCAAGAAAGGAGAGAGGCAGGGAGGAAGGGGCCAGTCTAGCTAGAGTAAGATCCCAAGCCTGGGACGTATGCTCTCCTCACCTCACACCTTCCACGAAGGAGCTCAGAACCCCAAACAAGGTGAGACTCCCTGACCCCCAGCACCTGGCAGAAGGCTCCAACTCCACTGAGACTGGATGCTTTGTTGCCATATCTCTGTGTTTGGAAATGTTTTAGTTTTCTCCTAAGGGTGTATGTGCATCTGAAAGGATTTATTTCTCCAGCGGTGAGAATGGAAAATGTTTCCTACTGACTTTGTCCTGAGGAATTGGGAAATCAGATATTACTCAGGCGTTGCCTGTAGTGGGAATGGGTGATTGGCTGCCTGTCCTCTAACGAGTTGCCACCGTGTAACCCCCATCTCCTCAGGCTTCGCTTGCTTAAAATGGCACGTTCGCCCCCAGAATCCGAGGTCGGGAAGTTGGGAAGGAGAGGACACCTGATGTTCCACATTCACCCCAGCCTGGCAGTTAGACCACATTGTTCCCATTTTGAACAAATAGGGTCAGCGCAGTTGAGGCCTGGGCCCAAACTCACATTGCTAGCCAAGTAACAGAGTCAGGCTCTAAACTCAAGACTCTGAGCTCCAGGCGGTAATGCCTTCTGTTAAATACCTGACCTTGGAAGCTCAGCTTGATCATTTTTCAGTTTCAGTTGAGCAGTTCTGTTCAATCTAGAATGGACAGGTTTCTCTAATCCCCTGGGCCCTGTGTCAGTGCCACCACGCTCACACCCCCCACACCACCCTCCCCACGGCTCTCTCTCTGGTCCAGGATGGGCCTAGGATTCTACATTTTCAGAATGTCCTCAGTGATTCTTAGGGTCAGGCAGACTGCGAAAAGCCTGCAAAAAGTCTTCACTATTAGGCTTCAAATGTAATCCTCGAGCTGAGAACAAATCTGAGTTAACTTGATTGATGGTGATCGTGAATGTGTCTTCTGGGACTTCAGAGTTTAGAAAGCCCTCAGAGATGAAATGTGGTCTGGGGATGATTGTTTTCTCTGTAGATGAGGACTCTGAGGTTCAAAGGGTTCATGCAGCTGGAAAGGGACCGCGGGAACATGGCTTTCCTGAACTCACATCCCATCCTTGTTTAGTTTGCTGGAGGGAGCATTTACATCTTGCTAGGTGAGCGCTAGTTAGGTGCTCAGATCCTTGCCAGTGACAGAACTATGGGCTTTGACCCCTCTGTGTCCCTGGTACAGAGAACTAGACCTGACCTGTTCTCTGCCGACAGATATTTCTGGAAGGAGGGAAGTGAGAAGTTGCAGGTGCTAGACAGTTGGGGGTGGGGATGATAGTGGAAGTAAATGTTTATTGAGCGTCTCCTGGGCATTGGGCCCGGGGCTACGCACTGCAAATATGTCATCTTACTCACTTCTCACAACGAACCCAGGCAGTGGGGGCTTTTACTTCCGCATTTTGCAAGTGGAGGCAACTGAGGTAGAGCGATTTGCCCCAGTGTTGGTGCGTGTTCAGGTTCTGGGCTGATGGGAATCCTTAAATACGGGAGCTGGGAGGGTGGGGTGGGGCTCGAGATGGATAGAGCCAGCCCTTCGGTTTTTGGAGAAACCTGAGGTTCTGAGAACTGAGGGGCTCCACCCAAGTTCACCCCACAAACCAGGTTTTGCTGTCAGACCTGCCTGACTTTCCCCAACTCAGCTTTGGTTGTTCTAGCTATAAAACTGGGTCATGCTTAAAGCCAGGTGGTTTATCACAGCTGAGTTAACCCTGAGTCAAAGGAGCAATGAGAAGCTTCACCCACCCATATCCACCCCGCCCTGGGTCAGGCCCCTGGCAGTGGGGGCCATACTGGCACGTTACCCCACTTGGACCGCCGCCTGCCCTGCACTCACTGGAGCATGACAAGTCAGCCAGCCAGGACGCTGCGTGTTCTAGAGCTAGTCTTGAATGCTGCCCCTGGGACACCTGGGCTCTGGATCCTGGAGCATCCACCCATGCTGCGTGTCCTTGGGCAGCTCACTTCACCTCTCTGAGCCTGCTTTCTGGTATAAAAATGGGGACATGAATCCTGACAGCCCCCTCTCCCCACAACTACCAACTCCAGGGTTGCTGGGTAGAGTTAAGGAGAGAACCTCCTGTAGCTCCTGGCCCAGAGGAGGTCCCAGTCCATGTCATGGCCCCTCTGCTTTCTTTCCCCTATTTATGAAACTTCCTGACAGGCTTGATCTGCTAATGCAGAGACTAAACTGATAGCGCTGGGGCAGGGCTTTGAATTCTGCCCCATCACAGATTTTATTTCATCCTCATGGTCTTTTAAACAAATTGAACTAAATGCCAGCACTTTGAAGTTAGATGTCACAAAAATTGATTACCATTGCCTCTAAAAAATGGGGCTCTCCGGCCAGGTGACAGACATAGCTATATCCCTAAGGTGTGGCTGCAATGCTCCCCCACTCCCTGTTGCCTGGTCCCCAGCTGTCTCCCTTTCATTTATGAGATCTGCATCCTAGTTCTCAATAGACCAGCTTTTGGGCACAGGGATGTCTGAGAGGAAATAGGCTGCAGGCAGAAGCTGGGCCGGGCTGGGCAGAGCCCTGAGGCCAGAAGCTTGTGGGGAGGTATATGGGCTGGGCAGGGAGGTGGGCTGTGTTGGGGGCTTCAGGCATCCTGCGAACCTCTCTGACATGTGAAGACACCTTTGCAAGCAGCCAAATTGATTTGACCTAATGGAGGTTAGAAGTCCAGATGCCTGTGAAAGACTGCCTGGGCTCCAGTGTGCCACTTGCCAGCTCTGTGACTTTGGGCAAGTTACTAAACCTTTCTGTGCCTCACTTTCCTCATTTGCAAAATGAGAATGATATGTGGCTCATATGTGTGCCTGGACATGGTAAGCATTCTACTTGTCAGTGGCTAACATTTCCAACCCCAAATAGATTTGTCTAAGATCTTCCTTAAGAGATGGTCAGGAAAGGTTCCTAGAGAGATCGGCCTGTGTCTAGAAACCCCAGACAGAGACTAGTATAATTGAGTATAATTCTTGCTAAGAGAAAATTGCCAAAGCATCAGGTGTATTGTCGTCATTGCTGGAGGGAGCAGTTTTGCATTTCTCATGCCTCCACTTTGAACCTGGTGCTTAGAGATTCTATTAAGGACACTCCGTGGGGAGGGAGTAGAGTGAAGGAGAACAAGGCTCAGATGTAGATTTTTTTTAAAAATATTTATTTATTTATTTGACAGACAGAGATCACAAGGAGGCAGAGAGGCATGCAGAGAGGGAGGAGGAAACAGGCTGCCTGCTGAGCAGAGAGCCCAATTCGGGGCTCGATCCCAGGACCCCGGGATCAGACCTGAGCTGAAGGCAGAGGCTTTAACCCACGGAGCCACCCAGGTGCCCCCCAGATGTATATATATATATTTTTAAGATTTTATTTATTTATTTGACAGAGAGAGATGACAAGCAGGCAGAGAGGCAGGCAGAGAGAGAGGAGGAAGCAGGCTCCCTGCTGAGCAGAGAGCCTGATTTGGGGCTCGATCCCAGGACCCTGGGATCATGACCTGAGCCGAAGACAGTGGCTTAACCCACTGAGCCACCCAGGCGTCCCCAGATGTAGATTTTAACTTTTCGAAACGCTGGTGCATTCTGCCCAGGTGCCCTGTTTTGGCAGATTAGCTTGCAGGACCTGGTTTCTGGCCGATGTCATTTACCACCTCACAGGATCTTCCTATGAGCCTCATGTGGTCACAATGGACACTGAGGACCCAGGCAGGGAGGTCTCTCTTGAAAGGAGCCAGTGGCCATTGGGATACACCAGGGTTAATTAAGAGTTTGGTCTCTGAGTCTCCCACCAGGCTGCCAGTGCCTTGCTCTGCCTTGGTCATTGCTGGGTCCCCTAGGCCTAGGACAGTACTGGGCACACTAACAGAAATGGGTCAAATAGTAAATGAGCAGAGCTCGAATCCTGGCTGTGTTTGAATGCCAGCTCTACCACTTCCAGGCTCTCTGATTTCCTAGTGCCTTACTTGCATCCTCAGTGGGGATAGTGGTGGGAACTTCCTCCTGGGAGACAGGACTCCTTCAATGACATAATGCTGTTAAGTTGCCCAGCATGGCACCCTGCCATTGGAAGGGCCCAGTACCTAAGGCTGGGATTATTTTTCAGTTTGCATAGGTATTTGAACCTTGACACAGGCTACCACATGGGCCTCTGGCTCTGTGGGTGGCAGTGTTGAAACTGTCATTTTGGAAACTTTACCTGAGCATATGGGCAGCCTGGAAGAGAGAGGGTATGTGGGTTTGGCCGAGGAAGAGGAGCTCTGGGGAGAGCCACCCCTGTTTATCAGAAAAGCTCCTGTGTGTACTGTGTGTGTGTGTACATGTCTGAAAGTCTGTTCACATCTTTGCTAAAGGCCCAGGGGTGGCCATTAGTGCCCCAGCTGGTGTCACAGTGTGGGGCTCCCCAGTGTGGGGACGTGGGATGTGGACTTGGTGTCTGCCGTCTCACCAGGCTTAACTGCTTTGCCATGCTCACTTGTTGTCTGGGAAGATATTGCACAGGACCTGTGATATGGAGGAATGTCTAGCAAGACAGCTGGACCCCGCAAGGTCAGTGACTTGTGAGTGGCTCTTGGGTCAGCTGCTCCTTCAGGGGGACCTCCTGCCAGGTATCTCTCCACTGGTTTTAGAGCACATTCCGAACATTTCCCTCCCTTGGTCCCCCATCACAACCCCGTGGGGGAAGGAGTTGCCCATTTCACAAATGGGAAAATCGAGGCCCAGGGGGTCATGGTCTGCCTGACTGGCTAAGGGCAATTTGCTGCTTCAAATGCAGATTCCCGTGGCTCTACCCGGAGTTTGTGATGTGGGGCATCAGGGCCTTGGCCTCTGTATTTCCACACTCCTGATCATTACAGTACCCCCAGAGTGGAACCCCAAGCAGGAATTCCAGGTTTGTGCTCTGGCCCTGTTTGCTCAGTCTTGCCAATCATGGCATCTTTCTGGGATTGGTTGTTTGCTCAGGTGTGAGGTGGGGAGAGCAGTAGTGAACTTCTGGTGATGTGAGAATTCTAGAAGCAGGTGTGTAGCACTCTTTAGGGCCCAGTGAATACACATTTGTTGTTATTATTCCATATGTGATTTGTTACAAAAGCAATTAAAGAAACAAAAGGGACGCCTGGATGGCTCAGCCCGTTGAGCATCGACTCTTGGTTTCAGCTCCGGTCCTGATCTCGTGCGGTCCTGAGATTGAGCCTTGTGTTAGGTTCCATACTCAGGAGTCTGCTAGGATGTTCTCTCTCTCCCAAATAAATAAATAAATTTATTTTTTAAAAAAGGAAACAAAAATGCTATCTGTGTGTATAAGACACGGAGTGTTACAGGTCACACTCCTCCCCTACCCCGTCCGCTGAGTAGTGTTCTCCAAACACCAGGAAGCACTGCTGGCCAGGGAAGGGGATGCTGGTTTCCAGGAGGGCAGTGGGTACAGGGGAGGAAGCACACTCAGCTGCCTCCTGGACCTGGTCTGGATCCAGGGAACATGTCCCCTGATAGGCCCCCACGCCCCTCTGCTGGCCGTTTGCCTGGGCCAACAGTTCCGCCTAGCACTTCCGGGGAGATGGTCTCCAAGCCCGCTCACGCCTTGTTTGCTCCTTTGCGCACTCATGCATGAACTATTACCATTAGCACCTGCTGTATGCCGCATATGGTATGGGAGCCGGGATATGAAGCTCAAGGCCGCGGATACCGTGCCTGCTCTCATGGAACTTCCATTCCAACAGGGAAGATGGATGGACAGTTACATGAGTAAGAGCTTTCTGAGCAAGAACATCCAGGGAACCTGGGGATTCAGATCGAACTTCTCGCGGGGCTGGAGGAGGGCCTCCCCACGGTGTCACTCCGGAGACCTTAGTGTTGAGCAGAGCTGGGTAGATGCCAGGGTGAGGGGTCCAGTGCTGGCCAGAGGCAGAGGCAGGAGTGAAGCGTCAGCACACAGCAGACTGGAGAATGCATTCGCGGCACGATGAGAGTGTGCCCTTGACCCTCAGTGCAGGGAGCACAGGTTTGAGCAGGGGAGCCAAGTTCGATCTGTGGTGTGGCAGCTGGCAAGTCTGTGCTAGGGAAGCGGGCCAGGGTGCAGCCTGGCAGGGCCAGGCGAGCAGCTGCTGGCTCTTGCGGTGTTTAGTTTCTCTGCCAAGAGGCTGCTTTGATTCATATTTTCCACATGGACTTGATGTTTGGAAAATGTTGACCTTCAACTAATTAAATGTCACTTGTTAAATTTTAAGTCACATCCTATTCAATTAAAAAAAAAAAAAGGACAATGGGCCTGTGACTTAGTTTATGGCCTGTTGGCAGGAGGCAACTTGACAGTACTGGAGGCCAGAGAAAAAACAGGTGCCTTATCAGTGACCCCCCCTCCCCACCACGTCCTTGGTGGTGGGCCCTGTGTCGTTTCTGTGTGAGGCTGGCTGGACTGACAGTGAGGCTGGGTGAGTGGCCAGGCTGGAGAGGCTCAGATAAGACTGGAGTGCCAGCCCAGGCGGGCAGAACTGAGCACTGCTTGCAAGAAGCAGGGTCTTGTTGGGAAGGTGGGGTCTGTTCACACAGGCTGGAGAAGAGTGGAGGCCACGTGGGTGAAAATGCTTGGCCAGAAAAGAAGCAGATGGTGGAATGTGCAGAAGCCGACAATGAATTAAGGGGCTTTCTGGGGAAGAGACACTGGAGAGATGAGGCAGGGTCAATCAGCGAAGGGGAAGGAATGGCATTCTGGCCGAGGGGCTCTGCAGCCTGATGGCAGACTGGGAGGCAGGGATAGTGGTGTCAGAAAGAGTGGGGGTCACGATAGCTTGGGGACCTGGCCCAGGGTCTGCCCGTTTTTGCATCAGGCAATGGGGAGCCATAGCAGGTTCTTGAGGAAAAGCAGTGTCTAGCACAAAGAAAGGGATCAAGTGAATGTGAGAACTCCCTAGGGCATGGATGAAGGGGAACTGAAAGCCTATTGGCATGGGTTCCTGTATTTCCCAGGGATGTCGAGTGAGTGTTCTCTCTGTTGGGATGACTGCTTGTTATTCACACTCTCATGGAGGCCAGCCTGAGACTGAATTCAAGCATATGAAATGCCGAAAGCATGCTTCAGGCGTACAGGCGGCATTGGAATTGTGGCCAAGGGCTGGGGCCCCCAAAAACCCCACTGCAGGAAATTCGCAGTTGGGGAATTGAAAAGCTGTTTGGAAAATAGCACTGGAGCCCCAAGGCCACTCGTAGACATTAGGCATGTGTTGACGTATTTGAAGTTCATTAAAATAATACAGGAAGAGGGGTGCCTGGGTGGCTCAGTGGGTTGAAGCCTCTGCCTTCAGCTCGGGTCATGATCCCAGGGTCCTGGGATTGAGCCCCACATCGGGCTCTTTGCTCGGCAGGGAGCCTGCTTCCTCCTCTCTCTCTGCCTGCCTCTCTGCCTCCTTGTGATCTCTGTCTGTCAGATAAATAAATAAATTTTAAAAATTAAAAAAAAAAAGTAATACAGGAAGGAATATACTTGATGTTTTAGGCATCTTAAAGGAAGAGTAACAGGAACTTATTTCAGCTTCACGTCCTCATCTGCAAATGGGTCCAACCATAGTGCCAGCTTCATGGGGCCATTCTGAGGATCACAGGGGCTGATGCAGGTGAGACACTTGGCATTGGACTTGGCTAGAGTAGATTCTCCATTGATATGCCTGGGACAATCCGATTAATTCTTACTTACCATGCTGACTTACTATGACCGTGAACATTTCTGTTCCAGCAGTTTCAGGGAGATGCTAATAAATTTGTTTCACTTTCTTGCATGGATGCCCTGCGTAAGAGACTTTTTCCCCTTTGTCTAGAACTCACTACCTAGTGTGAACATTCACTTCCCTGGCCCCACCCCCTCCCAGCTGTGGGACTTCAGGCAGGTCCTTAATCCCCCTGGGACTCAGTTTCCTCCTTTGTAACAATGGGCTAATAATAGTGCCCCACCTCCGCATTGTGTGAGACAGAATGAGATCACATACGTGAATTGTCAGCAAGTGCTCCTCCTCAGCCACCGTGTCGCTGGCCCCTCCTCCTGAGGTCCTGTGTACCCCCAGGACTCAAGGCAACCCAACCCTCTTCCCCATGACTTGGCTTCCTCCCTATGTCCTTGTCTTCCACCTTCCATTAGAGTTCCTAGAGTGGGAATAATCAAATCTATGTCTTCCCGTCTGCTCCTGGCTTTACTTCCCTTTTCATTTTTCATCCCCCAAGGCTGTTTCATTGGCCATTCATTTATTCATTCATTCACTTGTTTATTTACACATATTTCTGCTGGTCATTGACTCGGCAGTAGGAGTCCAGTGGTGAGCAAGAGGGATATAATCCCTGCCTTCATGGAGTCTTTGGTTTCAACAATTATATCAAAAACCCAATTAAATTTGTAGTTCTCAGCGGATACAAGGGCTGCAGAGGAGAACATAGAGGGCTCTAGGACCTGAGTCTTCTTGGGAATCAAGGAAACCTCACTGCAGTGATGGAGCAGCTCTCTGAAAGATGCTTAGGGCTGAAAGGGAGGGAGGCCTGGGTGAAGGGCCCTGCATGGGCATAGGCTGGAGGCAGGCAGGACCCTGTGGCAAGCGGAAGTAGGGCCGAAGAGTGCTGGGCTGGAGGTGTCCAAGGAGGCAGACCAGGAGGGCCTCATAGGGCATGGTTAGGAATCTGTCCTCTATCCTCAGAAGCCTTCTACCTGGGAGGGGTTTTAAGATCATGAAAATCTCACCCTGGACAGAGGGGGAGGAGCAGAGCAGGTGAGGTCCTTCCACAGCGTTCAGGTGACAGGCTTGTTGCTCTGTACCATTACGCACCCCAGGTCCTTCTAGAATCACGCCCTGGAGAAGCCACTCAGCTGGGGTCCTCAAGGCCAGAAGCTTTGTGTTGATGTGCAGGAAAGTCACAGACACTGAGGTTGTGGGTCCCAGAGGCTTGGGGTAGGATTGAGGAGCCCTTGCCGGCTACCATGTGTCCAAGAGGATTTTTGTGTAGTCTGCTCCCGATGAACCTGGGGAAGGGCTGTTTACTTAGAGCCTTCTGTGTGCCCAGCAGGCCAAGTTCATCATCTCAGCGAGCCTTCCCAGCGCTCTGCAGACAGGGGTGGGAGTGCACTGTTGTCCAGAGAAAGAAAACAGGGTTGGGCATTTATGAGGGACCTGCCCCCTTATCCCGAGGCTCCTACCTGCCAGGTGTTTTGAGCCCAAGTCCGAGCCCCCATGCGCTGTAGGTACCAGCAGGGAGAGCCCGCTGTGATCGGAAGCTGTGTGGATGGGTCTCGCCGTGTCAGAAGATCTGTAGGTAGCTTGAGAGGCCTGTGGCTGCGGGAACCCACTGTGATGGCATGACTTCTCAGGTTCACATTGCCTTCTTCATACACCATGGTCCAGGCTCCCCTTCAGACTCCCAGGATCGCTCCTGGCCCAGGTGCGCAGCAGGCAGCCTTCCTAGGGAGGGTCTGGCCCTCCTGCCTGCCCCCCAGTGTCCCCTCCCCCAGTCCATCCTTTCAGACCTTGGGTGGAGGCAAGGCTGTTCCCTGTAAATACCAGTCCCCTTACATGTGCATTTTTCCTCTATGATTTTTCCTGTTTTGATGAAACACTGCTCTTGGCCCTTCAGGTTCCCAAGAGGGGACTGAGGCTTCGGCCCGCCAGCCAGTCATTCAGGAACTTTGCTCCCAGGCCCAGCCCCACACCCAGCCTGCATTCCGCCAGGGCCATAACCTTTGTGCCCTGTGTGAATGGGGCCCGTCCCCCCCCCCCCATTCCCATGGTTCCCAAAGACACCTCCTTATCGCTTTTTCCAGCTGACTGAAAAAGGCTGCATTCTGGCCCCGAATTACCACCCCCCACCCCATGCCCTTTCTGTTTTCTGTTTTCTCCGAGCCCGAAGGGTGTGAGAGTTTACTACAGTTCACAGTCCTGCCTGCATCTGAGCCCACTGTGTGTCCGGGACGTGACTTACAGGCTGCCTGGAGGGGAAGGCCAGGAGTGGTGCCTGTGAACGACGTTAGCTCATTAATTCACTGGGCAGATGCTCGGAGTGCCTGCTATGTGCCGGGCATTGCTTTAAGCACTGGGCGTAAATGGTGGAGATAATAGCACCATCCACCTGCACGATAGGAGAGGTGTCACTGCTGTCATTGGCCCTACTTTATAGGCTGGATCTGAGGCTCAGAGCTGACACAGGCTGCTCAGAGCTGCGGGTCATTTCTCTGCCACCTCTGTGGGAACCGCTTTAAAAACTTCCCTTCTTCCCTTCCAGGACCCCTTTGCAGCCCCCGCACCTCCTTCAGCTGAGTGGGAGCTAGTGTCCAGCCCTTGCTGTCTGCCCCAGTCAGGTGACCCTGTGCAGGGGACAGCCTGCCCATCTGTCCACAGTGGCCTTGCCAAGGCCATAGCACAGCCAGTAGGTAATGGCTCCAGGGTTTGGAAGTGAGGTTTCTCTACCTCCAGATTCTCAAATCTGTTCTTTGGGGCTCCTGATTATACGTTGGCCATGTTCCTTCTGTTGCTTTTCTCCCCCTACTCTGTGTCTACTGGCCTTGTCTTAATCAAACAACTCTGCCAGTGGCACTTTGTTGAAAGTATTTGTCCTGAGTAATTGTGAGCTTTAGATCTTACCTTTGACGTCTATTTACCCATCCCATACTCATACATGTTTGTTCTTTGTTTATTCATTCTTTCAACAAACAGCATTTATTCAGTGCCAGGCCCCAGGCCCAGGAGGGGAGGGACAGATGAGCCCGCCAGCTCCCGGGCATATAAGGCTCAGTCCTCCCACGGTGGTGGGGAGCAGAGGAGGGCGGGTTTGGGGGGAGCCACGATCAGGGCGCTAGGCAACACTGAAGTAGCAGTCTCGGGGGACCCATGCCACCCTCCTTCTACCTCTGAACTAATTTCATCCTTACAGCTACCCCTATGACCCTATGACGTCATCAGGAGCTCACTTGCCCAGGGTCACCCGGCTAGTGGTAGAGGCAGGATTTGAACCTGGACTTTTTCTGGCTCCTAAGCCTGTGCCCTTCCCCACAGCACTGCACTGTGTGAACATGAGAGCTTGCTAGATAAAGAAATGGAAAGAGCACGTGCAGATCTCCATGCTGTGAAGGGTTGCTATGAGGTGTGTGTGGCAGAATTGAGCGCCTCCGTGGGAGCAGGCCCTGGGCTGGTGCCAGGCATGGGTTCCAGGCTCCAGGCTTTCCGGACCAGGAGATGCAGTGCGATCTCGTGTGAGGAAGGAGTCCAGGGCATTCGCCACACCCGTGTTTCTTTGTGAGCACAAAAACATATTCCACAGCCAACCCCTGAGTTCCACGCTGTTTGGAGCTCTGCCCAAGGGCCTCGGCCCGGTGCTGTGTGGAGGAGGAAGGGCCTGGCTGGGGTGGACGTCGTCTAGGCCAGCCTCGGTTGGAGCCTGGCTCTGTTGTTGACCACTGGGGTCACTCTGGGTGAAACCTGGTCCGCCCTCCGGGGCACTCAGCACTGTGCTTCAGATCCACCATGGAGAACAGTCCAGAGTCCTTTCCCCAGCCTGCAGGGCCCTGTGTGATCCATCCTCCCTGCCTCCCCATCCCCGCTGATGACCTCATCCTAGGCCACCTCCCTATCCCCGCGCTCTCAGCCCTGGTAGCCACTGTGGCTCCTTCAGCAGGCTGACTTCACCTTCCACCTCTGAGCCTTTGCTTGGGGTGCCCTTCCCAGGCTGTTGGCATGGCGTACTCCTTCTCTCCCCTTCAGGTCTCTGTTTGGTGGGGCCTACCCTAGCCATCTGGCTGGAAGTGGCCCCTATCACAGTCTCTCACATCCCCTCTTTGCCGATCAAAAAAATATATCGGTCCCCTCCATGGGAATGTAAGTTGCTCAACTCACAGGCCTTGCCTGTCATGTTCACCCCCATTTCCCCAACACCAGTGGCTGTTGGCTATATGAATTAGCCTCAGCTAATGGGAAGTAAAATGGGAAGCATCCTGCTGACGTAGTCAAGTTGGCATAAAGGCAAGAGCTCATTTAGGTCACTGTGCCCAGTATAACACCTGGGACATAGTAGTTCCTTAGGATTCCTGAATAGGGCAAGTGTGATGCCCAGGTGTGATTTATCAGCCTAGTTTAAACTTCGTGTACATGGCAGAACTGTCTTGTGCTGCTCGGCTAGCCTGGTGCTCACCAGCTCTTAAAATTAGGGTGGGAAGTAAGGCAGGATGAGGCAAGGGAAGGAAAGAAGAAAAGAGAAAAGAACAGGAAAGGCCTTAGGGTGCGGCGGACTGATTATCAGCAGATCTGTAGGAAGAGATGGTTTATCTCAAGGCCAGCTTGGCCACTAGAAAGTTTATAAATTTCTGCCAAGAACTTTTATTTTTTAAAACCAAAAAAAAAAAAAAAAAAAAGAAAAGAAAAGAAAAGGCACAGGTATTCCATTTAATGAATGTAGAAAGGATTACAGAAGTTAAAAATCACCATTAGAACACCATGGTAGGGGGTGCCTGGGTGGCTCAATGGGTTAGAGTCTTTGCCTTTGGCCCAGGTCATGATCCCAGGGTCCTGGGATGGAGCCCTACATCAGGCTCTCTGCTCAGCAGGGAGCCTGCTTCTCCTCTCTCTGCCTACTTGTGATCTCTGTCAAATAAATAAATAAAATCTTAAAAAAAAAATAAAGAACATCATGTAAATTGGGGCCCCTGGGTGGCTCAGTTGGTTGAGCATCTGACTCTTGATTTCGGCTCTGGTCATGATCTTACAGTGGTGGGACCAAGCCCCTCATCAGGCTCCGCACTGACTGTAGAGTCTGCTGAAGATCCTCTCCCTCAGCCCTTCCCCCTGCTCGTGTGCTCTCTCTCTTGAAATACATAAAGTCTTAAAAAAAAAAAAAAAAAGAAAAGAAAAGAACAAGAGCACCATGGTACAGTTAAGATCTGAGTGCTAAAATTAGTGGGTGAAAGTTTAAACAGAAACCAGATATTTAAATGGGCTCAGCATGTTTCCCCCAAATATTTAGTAATCATGAAGGGGAACACAGTTCCTTACAGCAATGAGTCCTGGCAGTTCCCATCTTAGCCAACTGCTCAAGCCCAGCATTGCTGGTAATAAGATGTGGACATCACGGACCCTGATGCGGGACACGGGCAAGGGCCACGTCCTGGTGGGATTCTCCCCAGAAATGCGCAGCCTGGCTGAAAGCACCAGAGAACATCAGACAAACCTAGCTTGAGAGAGCTTCTACAGAATGCCTAACACACTCTTCAGAAGTGTCATGGTTGTGACAGATGAGGGAGGACCTGTTGCTGTCACACATTGGAGCAGGCCGAGGGGACACAGCAGCTAAGTGCAGCATGGGCCCCTGGGTTGGATCTGAGACCAGAAAGTCAGTGTACTTGAGAGTCTTGTTCCAAAGTTCATTTCCTGCTTTCAGAATTTTTCTGTGGGGTTCTAGGGTTCTGGAAGGTATTCCCATTGGGGGAAGCTGAGTGAACTTTCTGTACTTTTTGCGCCACTCCTCTGTGAGAGTCAAATGATCTCGACCTGAGAAGCTTATTAGAGGGCTGGCGTGACCTGACTGGGAAAGGTGAAGCACAGTAAAGGAAAATGTAAAGGGAGGCTTCGCTGTGGAAAGACCTGTTGGTGCTGACGGCAGTTGGAAAGCATACGTTGCAGTTGTAAAATCCCGGTTCCTTGTTTTCGTAAAGAATTCTCCATGGCTGTTTGGCCGGTGGCCTTGACAATGCTCTCTCTAAAATGGGTCTGTTTCTCCCCTCCTGAGCTCTGTCACCTCTTGGCAGGGAGCATGTCCTTTGAGGACACTCACTGCTGTCAGGATGTGCAGAGCCGAGGTGGACTGCCTGGCCTTGGGTTCTCGGAGTCCTAAGCAGCCTTTGCCAAATCGCAATGATTCCTGGGCCACTTTTATGCTTTTTGCCTTTACAAAGATAAACTTTATATATTTTTTAAATGGACCCACTGTAAAAAGCTTGAATAGAGAGTTTTGTTTTGTTTTGTTTTTTAAAAAAACACTTTACCTCATCCCTCTGAAATGGAAAACCAGTGTCACCCACCATAAATCCAAGGTATCCATAAAATTCAAAGCAGTGTCAAGAAAGTTCTACATTATGGCCATTGCTGGTAGACGGTTCCAAAGTCTTCTCTTTATCAAAAAATGAGATTATTGGGTGTTAAAAGACCTACCTAAATGAGACTTCTAAACTTGTCCAGGCGAGGCGCCTATGTGGCTCAATGGGTTGGGCATCTGCCTTTGGCTCAGATGATGGTCCCAGGGTCCTGGGATCCAGTCCTGCATCCGGCTCTCTGCTCAGCAGAGAGCCTGCTTCCTGCTTCTCCCTCTGCCCCTTTTCTCTCAAATAAGTAAATAAAATCTTTAAAAAAATAAAAATAAACTCATTTAAGAGACACAAAAGAGAAGTGGAACAGGAGTAACTCCTTCAGGAGATTCCTGCTGTTTGTCCAGCCTGGGTTCCACCTAGAACTGTCTTATTCAGGACCACTCTGAAGCTGCCCCAGAGCCACCTAGCTCCTTCCTAAGGGGCACAGCTGGCCACATCGTCTGGCCTTCTGGGGCCTGGCCCACCTCTTTCTTCAAGCCCGGGTGCTCAGGCCTGACTGTGTAAGTTGTAGGCCTGAAGCTGCTTCCTCCAGGCAGCTCTCCCTGACTACCCCTCAACTTCGGGGCACTTGGAACCTTAAAAAAAAAAGAAGCATGATTTCCTGGAGGTATTGGAATTATTCTCCTAGTGCACTATTGTTCCTGCACAATTCTAAGAACTGGGCCTTGTCGCCTTGAGCTGGTACCTGCTATGTCAGAGGGCTGCGTAGGGTTCAGCAGAACAAGGCATTTAAATGCTTTTGACATTTACCCTCTGTAAGAAAGACATTGTGTATTGCAGTCCAGCGTATAATGTATAAGAACTCAATAGAACAATGCTACCTTTTATTATAGGCAATGCAAACAGGTATTTTCTGTTCTGTTGTAATCTAATTTTTTTTCACACTGTCTGCAATCCACTAAATTGATTTTTCAATCCACTAATCAGTCATAACATGCAGTCGGTAAAACTTTGCTCTAGAGGGGTTAAAGCATGAACCATACTAACAGGTCCCATTTTGGGGGAGGGGTCACCTCATATGTGCAAGGCACAGTGTTGAACACTGTTGTCTTTGACCACATTTGTCGTCTTGACCATGTTTTGCACCTTAGGTCACCAGATCTCGGAGAGGGCATCACATTAGCCCGGGTCACAGCACAAGTAAGGGCAGAGCCAGGATGCGCGTCTCAGTCAGCCCGACATTTGTGCGTGTCCCTGGGGCTGGAACCCTTCCCCTGTGTATCTGCCATGACACCTTGCTCGAGATGGTTCCCAGAGGAGAAGTCAATAGATAGACGAATGAGGGAACCAAATGTCAAGCTGATAGAGAAAGAAATTCAAAAACAGTCTCTTGACTATTATCCCGAGCCAGTGCAAAGGGTTTCCAAACCTGGCCAATAATGAGATTTAAAAAAAAATTTTAATTAATTTTTAAGTTGAGTTAAAATAACTCTTTATAAAGTGCTCTCATCTCGAGCACACGGCTTGATGGCTCTTTGTGTATATACAGCTACAGAGCAATCCCCAGATCAGGACCCAGAACCTCAGAAAGCTCCCTTGTGTTCCTTCCCAGTCAGTACCCACACCAAGAGGGGCCCTTCTGATTTTCCTCATCACTGGTTAGTTTTGCTTTCTCCTCATGGCACGCTGTGTGGGGATCTACTTTCATTCAGCGTGACGTCTCTAGGACTTACCCACATTGCATGTGTCCACAGTTCATTCTTTTCTGTTTTGTAGTGTCTGGTTACTTTTTGGTACTTTTAAACTTTTTAAAAATTTTCATAGACTATTTTAGACATCTAGCACAGAGATTAATCCAACCCCCAACACTGTAACAACTTAGGCTCCCATGTTCCTTTCCTCTTCACATTTCCAACTTTGATGCCCCAACAGCCATCCTGTTATAACCTGCTTTCCTGAGTATGCTATCGATCCTTCCTGTGTGTATCAGGAGATTTTTTTACTGCCTGTGTATGAATTCTTAACGGGTCCTTAATTTGTGTGTGTCTGTGTGCACTTTCTTTTTCATTGCTGAGCCTAGACTAAACTTATTTTTTAGTGTTCCAGGTCTTTCTGGAATTGAGAGCCTCAGCTCTATGCTATTGAGATCCAGAGAGCTGGGGCAGAGTCCAGGAGAGGCCAGTTGTGGGGAAGCAGGAAGTGAACAGAGGGGTTGGAGGTCTGGGGGTTGGGAGGTGGGTGTGCAGGGAAGATACTCCCACCTGTGTGAAGCGGCTATCACCCTGGGGGTCCCTGAGGCCACTGTGTCTGTCTCATCTTGGACCTATGGGGAGCTTGCATGCCCCTCTCTCTAACCTGATTTTCTGGGTCCACCGGTGCCACCCCAGCCAAGGCAGTTCTCAGAGGAACTTGTTGGGGAGAACAAGGTTCTCCTTTGAGAAGAAAATGCTTGTGGTCCTCTATACCTCACACCCTCCAGCCAGTGACTGGTAAAGGTGGACGGGTAAGGTGGTGAGCCCTCGTTCATGGAGCCAGGCACCATGCCTAGCAGGCACTTCCCACGTTCTAACACATGGCCTCTCTCAGAGCAACCTGTGAGATGGGCACTGTTTGACAGACTGGGAAGCTGACATACCTGGCCCCGAAGTAATTTTCCCCCAGGCTACAGCTAGCAAGTTGCAGAGCTGGGGCTCCCAGCCAGAAAGGCCAGCTCCAGACCCACCGCGACCTACGTACTCTCCAGCCTCAGTTCCGGTAGAGGGCGGAAAGTGTGCGAGCTGTTCCTTCTGGCCACTCACCTCCTCTGACGACACATCGGTTATGGAGGTTTCCTTGCTGTTTGCTCCAGGCAGGCAGGAACTACATTTGTTTGTGGCCTGTTGTATCTTAGGGACCTAGCCCAGCATCCAGAACAGAATCGATGCTAGTGATACCTGTGGGACAGATGCTGAATGAATGAATGGGTCGCAGAGCAGTTGCAGAGTGGTGGAAAACCGTCCATGGGGAGGCCTTTGAGTGATGTGTTGGCCAACTCCGGGCTTGACTCCCAGCTGTGGGGAATTGGAAAGTCAAAGGTTTGAGTACCAGCTCCAAGGCTCCCTCGCAGTGCCATATTGGGTGGCCTTCACCTTCCTCTTCTGGAAAGTGGGGATCCTGACAGGGCCTCCCTCCTGGGTGGGTGCGTGGGTGGGAGGGTGTAACACATCACCATCTGTTCTGGGTTCGGGTGGGGCCGGGGGCCTCGCAGGTGGGCAGGACCTGTTTGGGTGAAAGGCCAACATCGTTTTGTGGGAGAACACCAGAGTTCCTTTTTGGGTCCAGCAGTTCCACGGAACTTACTGTGGGCACATTGGAGCTGCGTGATTGGTGGTGTCTCATTACCTTTCCCCGTGTCCCTAGTTCCACCCCTTAGAGGTGCAGAAACAACCGCCAGCTGGCCTTGGCCCCTGCCCCTGTGTTTCAGCCCTTTGTTGTCATCTGACACTCAGGAGATGGCTAGCCAGGCCTTGGCCAGCTGTCGGGACGTCCCTGGTCCAATCCTGGCTGACATCCCCTGGGTGCCGGCTAGGCAGGACAGCACTCGTTTCTCCTCACACTCACTTGGCTTTGGAAACCCCCTTCCTGGCCCTGGGACTAACCAGCGAGTCTTCATCCCCATCCTCAAATATGCCCACTGTTGACCGTCCCTGCATGATGCACTCAGCAGGGCCGTTCCTAGGAAATGCTGAGGACCTGTCTGTCACAGTTGAGACATCCCAGCCTCACTTTACAGATGAGTAAACTGAGGCGCAGAGAGGTCTAGCCAGTTGCCTAAGCACACTCAAGATTTGAATGCCAACCTGTGTGAGCCCAGAGCCCGGGTTGTCTCCGCTTCCTCCCACTCAGCTCTGTAGAGAAGGCAGCAGTAAGCCCATGAATGCTAGCGACAGCCACAGTGCCCATGATGACGACAGTTGCAGCTGTTGTCTGTCACGTGCTTGCTCCGTGTTGTGAACTATAATCAATGCCCCGCATGCACCTTCCACATGAAATCTTCACTCCTGTGAGGTTGTCAACATTTTTATCCCCAGTTTACAAATGAAATACCCTGGGAGTTCAGAGCAGAGTTTGCCCAAAGGTATGACGCCAGTAGCATGGGACAGTCGTGCCCCCGGCTCTGCCGATCCACACCTTGGGGATTTGAAAAACCAGGTATGCTGTGACATCCCGATGCTGAGATTTGCTCCGTCCTGCAAAGAGATGAGCTACCAGGCCATGAAAAGGCACAGAGGAACCTTAAATGCATATTACTAGGTGAAAGAAGCCAGTCTAGAAAGGCTGTCTACTGTATAACTCCAACCATGTGACATTCTGGGAAAGGTATAAACATTCTGGAGAGAGTGAAAAGATCACTGTCAAGGGGGGAGGAATGAATAGGCAAGAAACGGGATTTTTCAGGGCAGTGAAACAGCTGGATGTGAAACTATAATGATGTCAGTATCCATGTGAATTATAGAAATGTCCTATGTGTGTTCAAATGTGTGTTCTGCACAACACCAAGGGTGACCCCTGATGTAGACTGTGAATTCTGGGCAATAACGATGTGTCACTGCAGGTTCATCCAGCGTTAATAAGCGTCCTGCTCTGGTGGGGGGATGCTGGTTCTGGGGGAGCCTGCGTGCATAGGGAACAGGGGTTGTTTGGGAAGTCTCTGCCTTCCGCTCAGCTTTGCTGTGAAGTTGAAAACTCCTCTCAATAACAGTCTGTTTTTAAAAAGCAGACAGGTACACAAGGCACCTGTTCCTGCCTGGGCTGCCACCAGCCTGCCCCTGACCTATGTTCTTCTCATATCCCCCAGTGGTGATCTGTGGGGGGAGGGGGATGGGG
This sequence comes from Mustela nivalis, assembly GCF_964662115.1. NCBI lineage: Eukaryota > Metazoa > Chordata > Mammalia > Carnivora > Mustelidae > Mustela > Mustela nivalis. The sequence goes on along the minus strand of NC_139022.1, from coordinate 119,676,893 downwards.
CATGTGTCTCTGCAGGTGGGGGCCTCCCTGACTAGATTACCTGCAGTCTAGTTTTTTCCAGATGTTTGTTCAGGCCTGCCGTCAGGTGTGGTTTGACATGGAATCCTGGAGCCTGCACAGCGTGGGGAGCCAGAGGGAGGGAATGGCGCAGCTGGGTGATGGGGGGGGGCAGAAGGATGTCAGGCTTGCCAGTGGGCTCTGCCAGGGTGATGGGCGGATGCTCCCATTTGGGGAGAAGGAAGGAGAAGGTAGGAGGTGATCACCACATTCTTTGGTTCCATTCCCTGGGACAGCGTGTGCTCAGAGGTGGCTGGCCCGGCGGCCGCCAGGACATTGCAAAATTCAGGCTTAGTTGAATCAATGGCCTTTGGAAAAGTACATTTTGCTCAGGAGCCAAGTTAAACTTAAGACTCCGCCGCCAGCACGCTGCAGTCGAGAGCCCTGACTCACACTGAGTGGGAGGGCGGAGAGCTGAAGGCAGCCTGCAGCCCTCCAGTGGCCCAGGCTCCCTCAGCGCCAGGCACCTCGGCCGGCTCAAGGCCCTGGACCACGACACCATGCGTGCCGTGGGCAGCGTCTCCGATGGCTCTGTCAGCTCAGACCCCCTTGGTGATCTAGAAGAGGTTCCATCCCTAGGAAACCATGAATAAAAGGAACCACTGTTAAAATCTGATTTTCTTACTGACATGTATTGTCGGTTTAAAGATGACTTCTCTCTTAAGATGAGTCTCTGGCAGATAACAGTTCCAAAAGTCTAAAGATTTTGGGGGCATCTGGGTGTCGTGGGAAGAACTCTGCTGGGACTTACGCATAGTTCCCACATGTGACATTTTGCGATTCAGTGTAGCTTCCTGGACCTCAGTTTTTCTGCCTTTAAAATGGATCTGGACTAGATAGATTAGCCCTGCCAGATACCCGGGAAGCATGTTGCTAGTGTCCCCATTGCGTAGGCAGACACTGCTCATCCATCTCACCCCTCACAACTGGGCAGCCTGGACTTGCTCCCAGAGACAAACCTTCTTGGCCACGCGGGGACTCCGTGCTCTCGGAGTTCTCTTCTAGCACTAGAATGTTTAGATCTCTGCCCTCTCCTGCCTTTATAGTTGTACTGTCTTGTTGACACAAAAAGTCAACCTTTAAGGCCAAGCTCACAAATTTGATCGTCCCCAGGCCAAATCTGAGTCACAGAAGTATTCCCTTTGATTCTTATGTTGTTTTACTTCAACAACAACAACAACAACAAAACTCATTGCCGTTATTTTTAAATTGTGATTTCACATAGGACCTAAGATTTCTGGGTTTTTTTTCCTGGTTTTCAGCCACGCTGGGGCTTCTTATTTCAGTTGAGGGCTGAGCTGGGGGGCTTTCTGCTCCCTTTATTTTTTTAAATTTGATTTTATTTTTATAATTTCAAGTTTTTAAAAAATTGTGGTTAGTTAACGTACAGTGTAATACTAGTTTTTGGTGTCTGCTCCCTCTTGGTGGGCTCTGGACCCTTCCATTTGCCACAGGCCCCAGCCAGCCGGCTTCTCTCGTGTTTAGTACCTACCTAGCCTCTGTAGGCATTTTTCTACTTCGGACCCTACTTCCTACAGAGACCGTAATGCCTGGTTGTCTGTCATTTGGTGATCTGAGCAGCAGGTGATCTGTGCCCGGGGCCACTAAGTCATTTGGGAGGTTGATATTTCCTGGATTCTTTTTCAGAGGGAAAGAGTAGTTTCTGTCTGTGAATAGTCACTCCCTAGTGGTTTTGTATTTTTATTTTCTCACGTGGGCTTCCCTTAAAGCAAAGGCTTAGCTAAGCTGGGGACTGTTGAGGGAAGCAGGGGTGAGGCAGATGTTCACCATTAGGGGGTGTGTGGAGGAGGTCTTCTTGCCCTCCTTCCTTCTGTCACTCCCTCCCTGCCTCCTGTCAGCCTCCTCTGTGAAGTCTCATTGATGGTGGGTGGTTAGGAAGCCTGTGCTTTCTAAGGGATCTCACCCGCACATCTCAGGTGAGCTCTTCACCTGCGAAAGACCCAGTCATCTGTGGCTCCATGAGCCTCTTGTTACTTAAAGAGGTTGCATGTTCCCTGCTTAAGAGGGCAGTTCCAGGCACCAGGGAGCCTAAGATGCGTCAGGCCAGCCTGCCCTGGGGGAGTTCACAACTTCTAGGGGAAAACACAAATAGTATTAATGAGACAGAGTGGATTGTACTGTTCATTCATGATTACAGTTCACACCTATTTAGTAACAACACACCATGTGCGATATGATGACTAAACGAAGCTCAAGGGCCATGGGCAGCCCAGAAGGTGGTGTCCCAGCCAGCCTGGGGCTAATTAGAGGTAGATTCTTAAAGAAAGGGAAGTGTGAGCTGAGTTTTAAAGAATTACTGCATCCTCTGACTTCTCCTCCCACTCCCAGCTGTGTCAGCCTCTTTACTGTTCTAGGAGCCTGCCAAATATGCTTCCTGCCTCAGGGCCTTTGCACTCGCTATCCCTTCTGCCTGGATTGTTCTTCCCTGGATATCCAGGTGGCTATTCTCTCACTTTCATTCAGATCTCCACTTGCATGTCACTTTGTTAGATGGGGCTTCTCTGATAGCTGTTATTACTCTCCCCTTATCAAAAATAGCGCCTATGTTATACTCTGTCTTCTAGCTCAGTTTATTTTTCTTCATAATATTTATCGGCCTTCACATATTAGTTCACTCATTGTTTCTCTCTCCTACAAGAATGTAAGCTAGGCAAAGGCGGGGAGTTTTGTGTCTGAACACTGTTGTGTTCCCAGCACGTAGAAGTGTTTGGTACCCAGCAGGTATTCAATCATGACAGAAAGAATGAGCGGGTGAAGGAAGAGAGAGAAGCGGTGATGCAAACAGAGGGCACAGTGCATGTAAATGAATGGACCTGGGACAGAATGGGCTTTTCTGGAACAAAGAGTGTTGGTGGGGCCATGAGGTAGGTGCGAGGGAGAGAGGGCAGTCCTACCTGTCTTTATTTTTTTCATTTATAACTTGTTTATTGTGAAACAACTGAAAAGTACTGAGATGTGCCCAAAAGAAAATGGTCACCAAGGAGGGCACTTTGATCCCTTTCCTTATTCATTTTGCCATGGGATTGTCTGAAAAATTCCCCCTTTTAATTTGAGAGCCAGGCCTCCCTTTCTAAAGCATGCCGCTGCTTCCCAGCCTGGCACGGTAACTTTGTGTGGGTGCAAGGCCCAGCTTTACCACATGCCAGTCGAGTGACCTTGGGTTTCTGGAGCCACGAACCTTAGCAGGAGCTATTGCTCTGCCTGAGACACCCTTCTGCCCTTTTTCTCAGCCTCATTTCTGCTTGTCTTTCTAGGCTTAGGGTCTCAGCCCAAGAGTCACCAACTCTACACTGTCTTTTCTGAGCCTTAGTTTCCTTTTCTGAGAAAAAGGGCTGAATCTCGCTTTTGTATCTTGGATGGTTTTGGGGATTCAGTGAGCTGTTATGAGTCCAGAGCCTGGCTTAATAAATACTCTCTTTCCCCTTTCCATGACATCAGCTCGACCTCCAGGTTTGTCATTATTCCACTTTTCTTTGACCTGCAAACCTCTTAAAATCTTGATCCTGTCCAAGGGCTTTTATCCCCAGCGCTCGCCAGAGCTCAGCCCACACTTCTTAAGGTAGCTGAGAATGTTGTCCAAAAGGTGGTCTGATAGGACAGAGTAAAACTGAATTATGGGCAGGTGCAGATGGAGGTCATGTGACATTTGGGCTTGCCCCAAAGGGGGCACCTTCCACAGGTGTCTTTCTCTCAAATACTTTGCTCCCAAACTTAAAAACACTGGCCCCGGTGGTTTCTTCCTTTTAAATTTCTGTTGAAGGCCATGCTCTGGCCGGGAGCTGCAGGGAAGAGAACCCAGTCCCGGAATAGCTCCTGCTGCTGAGCATTTAAATGCCGTCTGTATTTTTATCCGACGATGGGTCATTTCTGAAAAACCCCCACTCATGTTCTGCCCCTCTAAGAATACATTTCCATTTATAGCTTCCACTCTCAGGATGATGTTGTGTCCTGGTGTGGGGCTGGCGGCTGTGTCCTGTTTCCAGTGATTTGGAAACACTTTGGGGGCCCTTGCTGTCCCCTGGCCTGCGCTCCCTGTGGCCTTGACAGTGGGAAGTCTGACTCCCAGCCACGCCCCGGCTGCCTGACGACTCGAGGCTCTGACACCAAGCCTTTCCTCTTTCTGTGAGCTCATCGAGCTCTTGTGGCGTGGGGGGAGGTGCATGGGGGTAAAGGGGTCCTCATCTGGCTGTGCTCTGCCATGGCCTCAGAGTGACACCACACCACAGTTCCAAAGCTCCACAGAACCCTTCCCCCTTTACTCGCTCACTGAGTGCCTACAGCCTGCTGCGGGTGCCAGGCTCTGTGCTGGCACTGTAGGGCAATGCTGATTGTGGACAGCCAAGGGCACCAGGGCCTAGTGCAGAGCTTTGGAGAGGACAAAGAGGGTCAGGGTGAGGGTCAGCCTCTGGGTCAGGCCAGCCGGAGTTTCAGCCTAACTCTGCCTCTCACTGGTTGTATGAATTTATGCAAGTGGCTTGGCCTCTCTGAGCTTCAGTTTACACACATGTTGATGGCATCTCACGGGTGGTACGGAGGATTCAGTGGGATAGAGTAGGTCAAGTGTAGTAAGTAGGGCTCGGCCCATAGAGTAGGAGCCCAGGAAATGCCAGTCCCCTTTCCCATCCCTCTGTTAACCTGTGGTAACACAGGCGGGTACATGCCGAAAGTCTTAGGGAATAAATTTGAAGTTGGAAACCAACACAACGCTGATACCTTAGAAATTCTAGCATGCACCAGAATCTGTGAAGTGCACATTTTTCACAAATGCCTGCCCTCCCCACCCCTGTGCTGGTTTAGTACATTCCACAGTGGGGCCCTGGCAGCTCTTGGCGGATTTAATCAGCTACCTGGCGGACTCTGAGGCTGTGGTGCAAGGACCACACTTGGAGAAAAGCTGCCTCCTTCATCTATTTCACAGCCATTTCTGTGGGCCTACTGTGTGCCTGGTACTTTTCTAGGCTCTAGGGATGTAGTGGAACTCAAAGGCAGACACAGTTCCTGCTCTTCTGTAACTTACATGCTAATGGCAGAATCAGGCAATGAACAAATGCACATAACACAACATAAGCAGTGATCTCAAGTGCTATGAAGAAAAAGAGAGTAGAGTAAGGAGATGGAGAGAGGTGTGTTAGTGGCCACAACAGGCCTCTCCAAGGAGGTGACATCTGAATATAGATGTAAATGAAGGGAGGCAGCAAGTATGCAGATATCTGAGGGAAGAACATTCCAGAGATAGAGGCAAAGGGCCTCTTGCTTGACTTCTCAGGGAACAGATCTCTTTAGGATTTGGTGCTATCTGGCCAGTTCCCCCTCCCTGCTGGTCATGAGCTTTGTTCTTCCCTGACTAGCCCAGGTCCAGGTAAAGGGCATTGTCTGGCCCTGCTCCCGTTTTTCTGATAGACCATCTAAAACACTCTTTGAGACTACTTTAGTCATCTTCCTGATTAGCCGGTTTTACTGTGTTGCTCAGCAGTGTAGGCTCCCTGGCCAGCACAGCACATCTCACCACTTCTCAGACATTTGCAGACCCCCAAGAGAACAGAGACAGTGACTTGAAAGGAGTCAGGGGGCCTTGCCTCTTAGCACAAAACGCTGCTGCCCTTTCTCTTTTAATGTAACTGTCTGAAGCTGCATGAGTTTGGATTCCATGTTGCTGAGTTTCCTTCTGGGATCCTAAGAACAGGTTTTGTGTGAGAAGCTGTTGAGTGTTGTTTTGGACATATCAAGTGTGAGGGGCAGGCGGGATACCCCTGGGCATGAGGAAACTCCTCGGGCATTACCGTGTGAGCTCTGTGAGGACAGAGACCACATCTGTCTTGTTGACTTTCTCCCTGTCTCCCTGGAACTTGGCACAGTAAATTAAGGCATGATGAGTTGGCTGTGGGAGCTAAAAGAGAAGCCGCCTCAGCACAGACTCCTGGGGGCACACCCAGATGTCAGGGATAGCAGGAGGAAAGGAACAGACAGAGAGGGTACCAGAGAGTGAGAGTGCCATGGAATATTAGGCAGCCAAGAGAAATCCAGGAAGGAAGGGACAGTTAGCAGGTTCAGTGTGGAGGCATACTGAGGAGAGCCAATGGCATCTGGCCCTTAGTGACTCTTGGGTGATTTTAGACTGGATGGGAGGTTGATGTCAGAGGCCAGACTGCTGTGGGATAAGGATTAAATGGAAGGTGAAATGTGAAGTTGTTCTAGGCCAGCAGTTAAGAAGTATGCTGTGTTCTTCCAATTGCATTGCATTAAAAGGTACTGACAAACTAGTTGTCTTCTCTTTAAGATACTAATGTTGATTATTGGGTTCAGGTGGCTATAGTCCGGTCCATCTATTATTAAATTTCTGATCATTGCTAAGATCCAGTGTTTTATCAAAGGATACACAGGGATGGTTTTTCTAATTCTGTTGGTCCTTCCACATTATTCTGTGGAATTATTCTATAAAACAGAACTTTGCCTTCCATCTATTTGGTTAGGTAGAAATGCATTTGTATACAAAAAAAGTCAGAATCAGTACTTTCCTTTTATTTACTAGTTTTTAGAATAATGAATTGGTGGCTGAGTATCTCCAAAGGTGTCCAATGAGGCTTTTTTTTTGTTTTCTGAAGTGTCGTTATGAATTTGTAGATTGCTTAATGTATTTGATGTATTTTAGCTATGGCCATCATTAAAATTTTTTTAACAGCTTTACTTAGGTATAACTGACATACAGTAAATTTCACATAGCTAAAGTGTATGGTTTGAAGAATTTAACATGCATACATCCATGAAACCATCGTCACAACCAACATAGTGATTGTGAATTCCAACTTCAAATTTATTCCACCACCCCTTAAAGTTTCTGCAAATCCCTCTCTTCCTTTCTCCCCAGGCAACTGACAACCTGTGGTCTAGACTAGGTTGTATTTGTCTAAAATTTTATATATTCAAACAGAAGCAGTAGAAACTGTAGCCAAAAGCTAACACAAATTGTTACTTTTATTCTTAGGAGGTGTATGCAAAATATTAAATATTTAGGGATAAATTTGACAAGAGAACACCCATATGCTGAAAACCATAGAACACTTCTGAGAATTTTATATAGACAGAATCATACCGTATGTACCCTAGTTTGTCTTTCATTCAGCATAATTATTTTGAGAATCATTCATGTTGCTCATGTCAATACTTCATTGCTTTTTATTGCTGAGTAATAGTCCATTGGTATGGATATGCCAAATTTGTTTACCCATTTGCCCATTGATGGGCACCTGTGCCTATTACAAATTAAATCTGTGGCTGTTACCTCATAAATTCGAAGATGTAAGTGAGGGAGTTCTTTTTTTTAATTTTATTTTTGTTTATTTTATTTATTTTTATTTTTTAATTTTTATCACTACCCTCCCCACAAGACATATGCATAAAGTTTTTTTTTCAAAGATTCCATTTATTTACTTGACAGAGATCACAAGTAGGCAGAAAGGCAGGCAGAGAGAGGGGGGGAAGCAAGCTCCCCACTGAGCAGAGAGCCCAACACAGGGCTCGATGCCAGGACCCCGAGACTATGACCTGAGCCAAAGGAAGAGGCTTTAACCCAATATGCCACCCAGGCGCCCCCATATGCATAGAATTTAACAAAAGTCAACGTTCCGCAGTTTGCTGTCTTCTGTTACTGTATAGAGACCTTCCTTGTTCCCCTTTCTAGCTGTTAACATCCTCTACTTTATGGATGGTCTGTAGGATATTCCTGGTCTCCTACGACGGACGTTTAGATGGTACCCAGTTGTTCACTGTTACGATCGGTGCTGTGATGAATAGCCTGCATGTGCATCATTTTGTATTTTCATCTGGAATTTGCTGGATGCCATTAATGGCCAAGCTCTGCATGATCCACAGGAGACGAGGGACAGGCCTGAGTGTCTCAGTCCAGGGGAGGACCCTCCACAGCCATCTTCTAGATCGAGACCTCCACACAGACACTGAGATTTAGGGAGAGAACCACAGGGGTGGGCTGGAGAGAGAGACCTATGCCTGTGATAGTGCTGTGTGCACAGAGGGTCACCACCCAGACCTCCACTCCGCCAGCTCCCTGCTTGTCCCTGTTTCATGGAGGCCTGTGGGACGGTGGGTAGAGCACGTGTCCTGAAGCTAGACTGCGGGGGTTTGAGTCCTGCCTCTGCATCCTGGAAGAGTGAGATAGGAGGAAGGATGATATCTACTGCACAGCTTGTAAAAAGGATGTGTGCTAATGAATATTAAGTTTGAGTCCACAGCTGGGTGCATGGTCGTCCCTCACAATGTGGGGCAGCCGCCGTGTAGCTGTGATCATCGTTATTCACCCCCCGAGCTCCTCTGTCTGGGCTGGAGAGGGAGGCAGGCTTTTTTCCCTTTCTTTTGACAGAGGGAATATTGGTGTGGGCTCATATTAACATTTGAACATCAAGGACGGGATTCGGGGGACTGTGAGAATGATTCCAGGGCTCAAGAGAACCGGGGCATGGTTCTTTCCAGAACCAGAAAAGAATTTATTCTTCCTCTGCCTGCGCTCGGCTCAGATGTGTTCATTTACCTCTATGTGCCCTCTGGCATGCACATGCCTGTGCATGTGCAAGCATACACACACACACACACACCAGTAGTTCTCAGTAAGATGGAAGAAATAAGTAAGTGAACAAACAGGCACACTTTTCACCTAACTCCCTGGAACTTGGCACTGAAAGCTCTGACAGGCTGGTGGGCAGGGGTGACCAGGCCAAAGCACCAACAAAAAGCCTTGCTGGCTATTTTTGGGATGCATGACCCACCGCTTCCAATGACTTGCTCCTCCTCAATGGCGTCTAATTTCATTAAGCCTTGGAAACAGTGACATCACGAGCGCCTGCTGGTCGCTGCCCACATGGGGCGAACCACAGAGTGATCTGAGATTCGTCTTCAGGAGCTGGGGAGAAGTGAGGTCCCGAGCAGCAAAAGTTAAAATAGCAAAGCTGAGGCATTCTGCTATGAAAAGAAATTACAGAAGAAATCCATTAGTCAGACATTTCCAGCAGCAGTTTCCTTGCTTGGGAGCAGAAGAAGACTTATGCGTGTTTATTTTGGGTGAGGTTATTTTGGATGTGGCATGGAAAGTGAATTTCTGTTAAGTAAATCCTCTGCTCTCATCCACTTCTGTACTAATGTCAACGTATGTTTGATCTTAAGGTAGAATGCATTAGAGGCACGGATTCAGCACGTTCAATTACAATGTTGACACTGGTACTTGCCCATCATAGTGAGCCACAAGTCTAGGTAGACTTCTCTTGTCTGTGGATTCCTTGGCCCAGGACTGTCCAAGTGAGCTCTTCCATCTCAGGCACAGAGCAAAAGGGAGAGGGAGAGACTGCTCAGTCCAGATTCCAGGTCTCCATGGGGGCAGTTGAGGCCATGGCCATGACTTTACCTAGCGGGAGCAGAGGCAACTGGCCACCTTTCAGACAGAACACAGACTCAGAGGGAAAATGAGCTTCCCACATGTGAAGTTTTGCTATGCACACAACACGGTTTCTCAGCTTAAGTTCTCTGGACATTTGGGGCCAGTGACCCTTTGTTGTGGGGGGACTGTCCCGTGCATTGTAGGATTGTCAGATGTATTAGCAGCCCTGGCCACAACCCACTAGGTACCAGGAACACCCCTACTCCCCAGTGTGACAACCAAATGTCTCGGTGAGTGGGGTGGGGTGCAAAATTATCCCTGGTTGAGAAAAAGTAGTATATGGCTTTTTAAGAGCATAAGGGATAGCAAGGATTTCACAAGATTTTTATTGGCTTGTTTTTGTTTTAAATATTTTTGAATTTAATATGATACCTTGAAGTGGACAAATCACTCCTCTTCTTGGGGCTTTCATTTTCTCATCTGTAAATTGAATCAGTTGGATATAGTGATTTCAGAGTACCTTCTAGACCTGACAGTGGACAGTGTTGAAGGCAGGAGGCCCCTGTGGGGTCTCTGTGTTTGCATCCTGCCCTAGCAGGTGATAAACCTCTTGCCCACCTAGCTCCAGTCACTGGCTCCGTTCTCCTGGCACTTGGTATCCAGATCAGTCAGTCTTCCTTAAGTCCAGCTGACAGTTCTCTTACTTTGATTTAAGCCCACTTTGCACCCCCCTCCCTTTTCAAAGTGAAGATTTCTCAATATTCATTACAAGGAACCCTGGAAGCCTCAGCTTCCCCACTATCCATTTCATCTTAACCTGCCAGTGGGTCTTATCTTTGTGCAGATTCATTCATTAAGGTCAGTTCCCCAAGGGCCTGAAATGGGCAGGACTGGGCAGGAAGAAGGCTCAGGTCCTGCTTTTGAGAAAATCAGTCTAGTGGGAGGGCAGGGGAAGAGCGGGTTTTGTTTGACAACAATAAAGAATCCATCTTTTCGCTTTTTCTGGTGGAGGCTACACAATTCCAGTTCTTTAACTTTTTTCCCTACGATGTATTTTCCACCAAAATGGTCGTGGTTTGTCCCCACATTGTTGGGAAAAGCAGCAAGAACATCAGTTAGGCCTGGATTCAGATTCCTGGCTGTGGAACTTCAGAGCTGGGTGAGCTCAGCCAAACCACCAGTCTCTCTGAGCCTCATTGATAAAATGGACTAAAAATCCCTAACTGGAAGGTTGGCCAAGAGAATTGAGTGAGAACATGCCAGTCAAAAGCGTAGTGTGAGCTGAGTACACACTAGATATACAGCAAGCATCCCTTCCCCCTCCTCCACTCTCTACCCTTTCCTCCATATTCTCTTGACAGTGGGTGGCCACAGTAAATCGCATCACCACATCACTGCGATGAGGGACTGACTAATGTAAGTCAGAGAGGACGGCTCACTTCCCAGTCTGTCACATGCCTGGGTTCTCACCAGCCCATTTTCTTAGTGACATTCACTGCTGACTCACTTGGCTTGTGGTCAGCTCTGAACCCAGGGTCTTTTTCAGCTCTCTGTTTACTATCCCCCCTGCCCCACCACTCCCCAGTTTGATTTATGGCGTGGGAATGGGGTAATTATTAGAGAACATTCTGTTTAGGTGGCCCTTCTCAAGGAGTCAAAAGCATTATTAGACTGGCAACTTCATGAAGGCAGGACCCATGTCTACCTTGACTGCTTCCATCTTCCCACATCGCTAGAATATGACCAGCAAGTACTTAGTAAATATCTGTTGAATAAATTAGTGTATTTTGAGCTGGTCCCTATCTTCCAGGAGATTCCCACCTGCTCTATGGCAGCATCTGTGGAAAAGTAAGCAAAACCTTGAGATTTTAACCTACCGAGGAGTGAGCTCTATACGATTCCCACAAGTATATAGGGCAATGGAAGGACATGGCCTATGACTCAGATTTGGGTTTGATTCCCAGCCCTACTGGTCACGGGCTTGGTGACCTTGAGCAAGTTACTTATAGCTTAGCCTTAGTTTTCTCCTTGGAAAAATGGGGTATCAGTGCTTGCCAGGGTTATTATAAGAATTAAGTGTGAATATGTATGTGTAAAAGTGCCCAATACAGGCTGACAGTGATCTTGGTTTCACATTGATGACTGTCTCCAAAGCATCTCTTTCCTTGGATCACCATTGCCTCCATAGTTTGGTCTGTCTCTCCTCCTCCTCTCTGAGACCTTTGTTCACTCAGCCTTCCCCCCCCCCCCCACCACTTTCCCCATCCCCAACAAAGACATACTCTTGACACCCAGCACACTCAACAAACATTTTCTAAGCCAGCGCCTCAAAATCAGATGCCTATAGGGATTGGGTATGTGTGAAAAAAGTGGGATTTTTATGTGAAATCCCCCCCCCCCCGCAAAATTGTTTTTCTGAAATTCTATTAAATTAAACAATTTTTTTAACTTTTTATTTTGCCATAATTTCTGGCTTACAAAATTTGCAAAGCTAATACAGAAACTTCCCATATGCCCTTTACCCATGCTTCCCCAAATGTCACCATCTTACATAACCAAAAAACCACTATCACAACCAGGAAAGCAACCCTATACGGAGGTATTAACTGGTTAATGGATACTATTCGAATCCCAGCCATGGTCCCACTGATGTCCTTTTTCTCGTCCAGGACATCCTCCATGATTTAGTTGTCATGTCTTTGTAGTCTCCTTTGATCTCTGAAAGTTTTTCAGCCTTTCCTTATGCCCATGACCTTGATACTTTGACAAGTACTGGCCACTTGGGAACCCTCAGTTTGGATTTATGGCTTGCTTTCTCATGATTCATTTGAGGCTGTACATTCTGAGCAAGGTCCCCGCAGGAGTTTATGGTGTGCCCTCCCCAGTATGTTAGATCAAGAGGCACATGATAGTTCCTCTTCCTGGTGACACTCACTTTGGTCACTCGGTTAGGATGATGTCAAGTTTCTCGACTGTACAGTTACTTTTTCCCTTTGTAATTAAGAAGGATTCTGTGGGGACATACTTTGAAGAAATATCCTGTCCCTTGTCACATTTTTGATTTATTCATTTCTTTATATAGATTTGTGGCTTCCTATTTTATCCAATGGGTTATAATCTATTCCTATGATTATTGATTTTAAGGCTCACATTGTCCTTTCTTGGGCCAGTGTCCCCATCATTCTTAGAACACTTTCTTACTTTCTGACATAAGAAGTGCTCCAAGTTCTTGTTTTTTCCCTGCCTACCCCTGGAATCGGCCATTTCTCCAAGTAAAGAGGGATATTTAGAAGCCAACAATTGAGTATCAGATACCCTCTTTGCTATCTGCCTGTCACTGTTCCTGGACCCTCCCTATGGAATGAGCTAGTGGATATATGTTAATATGATGTGTATTTGTGTGTTTGTGTCTGTCGAAAATCATGAATTCACAGTTGAAACCCCCATGGCCACTCTAGCACCACCGAGTTTACTCTGTTTCTCTCCATGGGTGCCTCCCTTCCCCAGCAGAGGCACCTGGCCCCCATTATCCTCACTGTATTTCCATATTCATTTACTGTGCCCCCCTCCCACCTGTGTATCACTCTCCCTTCTCTCCCCTCTTCACCCTTAACCAGGTTCTGACACTCTGCCCCCAGCTAATCCCATCTTCCCACCCTGAGTGACCTCTGACTTCCTGTGAAACTCCCAGTTTGGGAATGATGGTTTATATAGCATTTAAACTGTGAATCCCAGTTTCTGCCTGTGGGCCCTGGCTGGTGACCTGATAGCTACTGGCTGGGGAAGCTTTGTAAGCCCCTCCCACCTCTCCGGTGCCCGGTCCTCCTGCCCATTCCAGCGCCGCTGTGTGCCTGTCAACTCCGTGATCCCGCACGCCAAGCTCCATCCTCTTTCTTGGCCTCGAGTCTTGCTGTTCTCCCTACCTGGACTACTTTATGCCTCCACCCACCCTTCCTCCCATCCTCTTGCTCTGCCTGGTGCTAGAAGCTTTGTGGATTACTCCAGGTGCCCTTCCTGGGTTCTTCCAGCACCTTCAGCAAACCCCGTGAGAGAGCACCACTCCTTCCATCTCCTTGTTTGTCTCTGTTGCTAAACTATAGGCACCTTGGCCCTTGGGGGGCCAAGGGCCAATTTTTATAGCTGTTGTCCTAGTGCCTAAAAGAGGACTTAGCACATAGTGGGTACTCATAAATGTTAGATGACTATTACTAATAGTAACTGCCAATATTCTTATAGTACCTCCTGGGAGCCAGGCATGGTCCCACATGCTTTATATGCACAAAACCACTTGGTTCTGACCGCTGTGCTATGAGATAGTATTTTGCTCCCATTTCACAGCTAGAGGAACCGAGGCACAGAGAAGTTATGTCAGTGATGTGCCCGAGGTCCCACGGGTCACGTTTGAGCCTGGGTGGGCTCATTCCACAGTTCGTACATCTTCTTACCTCTCATAGCCTCTGACAGCTAAAGGGGCCTGCATTTTCAGAATAGGGGAGATGAGTAGGCCTGGATAATTGAGTCATGTGGACCCCTCCCTCTTGACCACACACCCAGCCCGTTTCTGGTGCCCCTTAGGGCCCCATGAACCGATGACTGGTAGCTGAGCAGGCGGGAGGGAAAGTGTTGCCTTTTAACTTGGCAGCCCCAGGAATATCTTCTCCCCTGAGGTGTTAGGAAACCCAGCACAGTTCACGTGCAATTAGAGTGAACATAGGGGGGTCAAACAGCAGATCTTACGCAAGATTCCAAGTCATTGCTGTGAGATTAGCGGGGTGCTGACAGCTTTTCCCAATCACTGAAGGGGAACCACATGTCCACTGGTCACCCCTGAGATCTGGAGCGGCCGGCGGCTTCACCCTGCCACGTCCTGCCAGAGAGCGGGGGAGCACTGTGTGGACTCAGAGCTCTGTTGATGGAGCTCCTCTTGGTGAGAACTGTCTGCTCAGGTTCCAGTGACAGGAAGGAAGCCAAGTGTGTGAGGAGCCTTCGCTGTGAACATGGTGAAAATCCACCCCAGACATTTCTTTCCATTACACCTCTCAGTGGCCTGGCAGGGCCTGATAATAGTAGCCACGAGCAAGGAAACTGAGGCTCAGGGTGGTGAAGCCGTTTGCCTGAAGTCGCCTAGCAAGGAAGGCCGGCCTGAAAGTCAAACCCAGAGTGGTCTGATTCCAAGGCCTGAAGTCTTAATTAAAGAGCTGGCCAGAAAGACACCGTGTCTCTCTGACTCCCAAGCCCCCACACCTTCTGCTGTCCCCATGACCTTCATTTGCTGTGGTGGGACCCATAGGAAGGAAAGGAATCTGCTCCATGTGTTGGGAGGAAACCCGCAGTAGACAGGAGCCAGAGCCATGGCAAGGTGCCCCCGAGACAGGGGGCCTCAGGTAGGATTTTAGGTTAACTTCACGCCTTGGAGTTAAGGAGACTCTCCGCAGGCAGGCTTCAGGAGCTGGGGCAGGGGGCAGTGGAAAGGGGAGGGGGAAGGGGGGGGCAGGAAGGGGAAGAGGGGGAGGGGAGGTGACTCCTGGCAAGAATGTAGTGCCGTCATGGAACTCAGGAAAGACTGCATTTCCCTATTTCCTTCATCATTAGAGAAGCCCAAGATGTGTGTTCCATTTGTCCAACAAGTGCTTACTGAGTGTCTGCTACCCACCAGGCCCATGCTAGAGTCTGGGGATTTGGCAGAGGACAGAACTTGACAAGGTCCCTGCCCTTGTGGAGGTGCCATTATGATGGGGGTTGGGGGGAAGACCAACCCAGAAAGGTAACCAAACAAGGGTCCTCTTGGGGTAGTTCTAAGTACTCCCAGGGAGTGGGGCAGGGCCCCCTCAGAGGGGGTGTTCAGCAGACCTCCTGGGGGAGATGGACTGAAAGAGTGGGAGTAGTAGTTCTGGGAAGAACTGTGGCTCTCCAACCAGGTGACGCGATCACCCCTGCTTCATGAGACCCGCCCCCTTGTGCCCACCTCACCCCTGTCCCCTTTGCTCTCTGCAGGTTTGACATCTACAGGAAGGTGCCCAAGGACCTCACGCAGCCGACATACACCGGAGCCATTAGTGAGTAGTGTCCTTCTGCTGTTGCCCCCCACCGCTCCCCCCATCCCATACCTGGGCCTGTTCTCCCTGCACAGAGCTGCTGAACCAGGGAGGAAAGAAGGAGATGAGAAGGGATGGGCATCTTGCCGGTCCTGCATATACCTCCTCATCTCATCTGTCCACACCATATGCAAGGTATAGGCATTGTCTGTTTCTGGAAGGATACACCTGGAATCATCGGCAGTCACTGTCCCTGGGAGGGGAGATGAGGGCTCAGGGCTTGATGGAGACTTGCTTTTCCCTTCTAACCTTTTAGACTACTGGAGTTTTTGACATAAGCCTGTTTTTAATCATTAAAAACACAATAATAATTGCATCAGATTTTGGTTTCCAAATGCCAGTCTTCAGTAAAAGGACCTAAGGCTCCTTGAAGAAATAGCTGTTTCCAAGACTGGGGCAGGAAGAGCACAGAATAAGCACGGATCAACCTTAGGCCAGAAAGCAAAGGAGCACCAGAGGAGAGAAGAGGCTAGAGGTACCTCAGCAGGACAAGGGAGAAACACGAAAGAGGCAAAGACCAACACTGGGGCCATCTGAGTCACAGATCACAGTGTGATTGCCTCATATGCTGAAGAATTACGAGAAAGGAACATGAGTCTGTACGGATGTAAATAAATGGGAGAGAAGGGATGACTCTTCCTTACAGAAGAATTCCAAATAATGGAGATGAATAAGACCCCCTCCAGGAGGTCAAGTTATATTCTCCTCTCCCGAGTATGGGCTGGACTCAGCAACACACTTGCCAAGAGCAGGAACAGGGAGGAGAGAACTACCCAGAGACAACACCTTAACCAAGCAATGAAGGTTGACGTCAACCAGTGAGAAGTCTTGGGCACGTCACGCACCCCGATGGGATATGATGGGAAGGACTCCTCCCCTCGGAGGGATCGTCCCCAAAAGGGACAAGCCTGTCTCATCATGGGAAGATGTCGACCAGTCCCAGGGGACATTCATGAGACACCTGCCAGTACTCTTCAAAAGTGACAGTGTCTTAAAAACCAAGGAAAGAATGAACTGTCAGTGGATTCAAGACTAAGGACACAGGGTGACTAAATGCACAGCGAGATCCCAGGTCAGATCCGGGAACAGTGAAAGGGAGTTAGTGGGGGAAACTGTGAAAGCGGAGTGCAGTCTGTAGCTTCGTTAGTGGTTACGTGAGTGTTAATTTCTTCACTTCGACAGCCGTGTACTGTGGTTATGGAAGATGTTGACGTAAGGAGAAGCTGGATAAAGGGCATACAGGAACTCTCTGTGTGTCTATTACTACTCAACAATGAGCAGTTTACTAAAAACACACTAAAAGTGCCATGTAAGCAGGAACACTTTATAGTCCCATATTCTGGATGAGAAGATGCAGCCAGAGAGGTGCAGAGATTTGTCTGAGGTTTCATAGCTCTCGAAAGGCACACCTCCCTGCAGCCCCTACCTGGCCCCTTGCCAGCCTTTCCAGTGTTTGGTGTGGGAGAGGGACCCTCCCTGTGGACTATCCCCTGAGCGGGGCCCTGGGGTTGGGCAATCAGGTTGGAATCCATGGCTGCCTCCCAGGGTGGGCCATTGTCAGGTAGGGGCATGTCCTTGGAGATGACCTCAACTGGTCCTGGAGTTCCAGGGGGTTCCAATGAGGTCCCAGCCCTCCCTCGTTGATATTACGGATGCCTTCTCCAGCCCTGAGTCTCCACATCTCTAGGGAAGGGAACAGAGCAGCCAGGTAACGGGATGCCTGTCCTCCGGGCTTCAGGTCTTGCTGAGCTGGGTTCATTCTCCTTTCTGGTAGCTAGGTGACCTTGGGCAAGTCCCTTCACCTCTCTCTGATCCTCAGTTTTCTGATTGGGGGAATAAATGAGTTCCCACCTGTCAAGTGCAGGATATGCGCCAAGTCCTCAATACTTGGACTCCCCTTCTCTTGTTGTGGATCTCCGGGAGCCCCCAGCCTGTGAAGGTCTGTGACAGCAGATGCTGTGATGCTTGGTGCCTGTGTCCCCACAGAGAGGAAAGTCAAGGCACGTCAGAGGCAAGGGGCTCGTTCATCTAGCTGTTCTACTAGTTTATAAGCCTAGTCACAAAAATTTGAGTGAGGTGTCCTGTCCCCTCCCTCCCACCAGCCAGCAGTTCAGACCTCTCCATCATAGCCTCTGCGGTCTCACCCTTGTCATGTATGTGTGACTGTCAGGTCTGTATCCTCCTGGAATTTAAAAAAAAAAATAGATACAGGCTTGATTATACCAATATCGTTGTCGCAAGCAGAGAAGGGAGCATACCGTGCACACCAATCGTCCTACTCTGTTTCCCAACTGATATATCCTGGATACCTTTCATACCCGCACACAAACGGCCCGCTACATTCCTCCCTCCTGCCGTGTCTGGCAGCCCACAGTTCCGTCATCTAGGTGACCCACGGTTTATGTAACCAGTCTCCTGGGGTGGACATTCTTGATTCCGATTTATTGCTATTGCTGACATCCTTGTCTGTATATTTTTATATCCTTGTATGGTTATTTCTGTAAGGTAGCTTTCCTAGAAGAGGAATTACTGGGTCAAAGGGCATGTGCATTGTAAAATTGAGAAGGTACTGCCAGATGGCCCTCCAGGGATGTGGTCTGATTTGCAGTCCCAGTCACAGCATGCAAGACAGCAAATTCCTTTACCGAAGAGGAAAAGGGCGTGAGGCATGGGAAGCCAGCCCTTAGCTACCATTTAGTGAACAAATATTTATTAACCAGGTCTGGGGTCCAGGTCCCGTGCCAAGTCCCAGGATCGTGTTGATGAATGGGCTTTGGTCTTTGTCCTTAAGGAGCACACAGCCCAGCAGGGCAGCAGACCCAAAATGGTCCCATCTCATTATGTTGTGATTGTGCTATTAATAACTGAAGGAAACAGTGAGGGCGTTGGGACACTTGCAGATCAGGGTTTGAATTCTGCCTTCTTCTCGTAAGCGGCTGTGTGGCCTTGGACAAATTCCTTGACTTCCCAGAGTCTTGGATATTGGGTCCTGGGTCCAGTGTCCCCCTTCGTGGACTGCATCTGGGTTTCCCACTTGTACATGTTCTCAAGGGGTCACAGTCCTACCACCGCCTGAGTCCATTTCAGAAGAAGTCTGGTATCAGAGAGCCTTAGCTTCTTGCCCAAACATGGGTAAAAAATCCTCATCCAGCCTTCAGGACCAGAAAGGCCTTTCTGGTTGAAATACCTCCTACCTGCCTACATGTTTTTCTTTCATTCGTTCATTCATTCATTGATCATTCATTCAACAAATATTTATTTCATACCTTCTCTGAGCCAGGCACTGTGCTAAACCCTGAGGCCACTGGTGGCACCGAGACCTTGTCCCTGTCCTCCTAGAATGGAGCACTGGTACGGTGAGCAGTCACAGAGCATGTCATCGGACACTTGGGTTTCAGCTGAGCAGACTCAGCACTTAACCGTGTTCACCTGCTGGGCTGACCAGGCTTGATCCAGGCCTTGAAACAGAGCACGCAGATTTCAGAAAGCAGCCTTCCGTTCCTGTCCCACCACCCTCTGATCTACATTGAGTTCGAGCTTTGGAGCCGTTTTGCAGGCTTGGGGCAAGGAAGGCAGTTAGAAGACCTGGCTTGATCTAGGTCAGCACTGACCTTCAGAAATACCTCCCTATTTTGTGTCTGTTCATTACACCAGCCAGTGGGTTGCTGGGGCTTGAGAGCGGTTTGGGAGGGGTGAAAATGATTCTGAAACACGGGTCCTATATGAAACTGGAGGTTTCCAGGTGAAAGGTGTTTTGCATGGTGGTGGGATTCGTTCCCAGACATCATGGCTGTAGTTTGCAGGTGAGAAAGAGAAGGACGTGAGCTGGGAAGTTAGGACGGGCGGCTACGGGAGTGCGGTGCCTGGGTCCAGCAGCTGGAGAAGACATCTGAAATTCGTTTCTTTGCCACAAAAGCAAGCAAGCAAACATGACCCCTCTGTATAAACCGGTGAGGCATGTCTTTAGACCAGGGTTGCTGAGTGAACAAAGCATGGTTGAAAAGGATGTATACGTTATGTTCTTATTTTCTTAGAGAAAAAAAGGATTTGTACATCTGTGCTTAATGCCCGTGGAAGAGGCAAAGACGATGGTGCCGATACCTCTGGGCAAGGGGCTGCAGATTGGGAGGGGGAAAGAGACTCAACACACTCTTCCTTTTTATGCAGCTTGATTACTTTTCTTCTCATGTGCCTGTATTACCTCTTCTGAAAAGAAAAGAAAAAGAAAAAAGAAAACCCTTTAATACTGGGTGCCTGTGTGGCTCAGTCATTAAGCCTCTGCCTTCAGTTCTGGTCATGATCCCAGGGTCCTGGGATCGAGCCCCGCATCCGGCTCCCTGCTCGGTGGGGAGTCTGCTTCTCCCTCTCCCTCTGCCTGCTTGTGTTCCCTCTCTTGCTGTGTCTCTTCTGTAAATAATATATATAATATATAACATATATATTATATAATATATAAATAAATAAAATCTTAAAAAAAAAAAAAAACTTTAAATACTGCCCCATACAGCTTTCTCAGTGTTTGAAGACTTGAGGAGTTATTCTAGGATCCTATAGGTTGGTCTGGTTTTAGAGGTGTGGTGGGACTCGGGATATTCCTGTCTTGCTCTTTGCTTGGAATCCTAGATTTTGGCGTTTCTTAGGGCAGAATTCCCAGGTTCTAGGACTTTCCCCCCACCTGCCTTCTGGTGTATTCCAGGATCTGGTCTTTTCCTCTCAGAGCCACCATTTCTACACACTTCACAAGGGCTTGTTCCCCCAACCCCCGTCATGCGGGAGGGGGAGATGACAGGGTGGCTGTTCAGGCTCTCATGGCAGGGCATGAAGTAGGAGCCCAGCGAACATTTGTTCTCTTCTTTCTTCCCTCAGAATTCATCTTTGTTCATTTTAAGGTAGGTAGGTGGATGGATGGATGGGTGGATGATGGATGGACGGACGGATGGTTGGACGATGACTGTTTCGCATTTATCAGTGCTCAGCCAGTCCAGGAGCAGGCTATCAAGAAGGTAGCAGAATCAGCAAGTGGGACCAGAAACTTTTTTTTCTTTGCAGGAAACTAGGGGCCACCCCATTTGTCGATCACCTTCTGCTCACCCTCCAAGGTCTCCCTGATAAAAGTCCTAGTAATGAGGGAATGCTAAAGCTTTTATTACCTGCCAGGCACTATTTCAAGCCCAGTCTCTATGTGGTGGAAATTCTCAGAGCAGCTCCATAAGGCATGTCGCCATTTAACAGATGAGGGAAGGGAGGCAGGGAGAGGTAAGTAACTTAGAAACCCACAGCAGATGAGCTGTGGTCCATACTCTGTAGGCTCTTGCCCACTGCACACCTGTGATAAGCCCAGAGGAGACATGCTCAACCCTCACTTTGTACTCTTGGGGATGACCCTCTGCTGTGTGCCCAGCTCTGGGCCAGGCATTGGAGCCGTGGAGTTACTGCCTTCAGGGATATCATTTTAGTGAGAGAACCAGCCACAAATAGCCAATAAAATGTGGAAAGTGTGAGAATAGATACTGGGAACACAGAGGAAAGAGCGACCAGCTCCACCTCTAGCAGTGAGGGGAACTTCCCATCAGAAGAGACATTTGAGCTTGGTCTTGGCCCAGGAGGTCAGGGAGGAGTTCACCTCTCAAAGAGGAGGTTGAGGAGGAGGGGGAAGGGGAAGAGGAGGGACAATGGGGAGGGGCAGAAACCACAGGAACAAAGGAGCAGCGATAAGACCCATATTTATAGAATGTCACCTGCTCAGTGTGGCTAGGCGGTTAGATGTTAGGAGAGTATAAGGAGATGGGGCTGGAGTTGAGGGGAGATCCTGGGGCACTTGCCTCCAGGAGTGGCTCCAGGGGTCACGGATTTCAACCTCATCAGGGACCCAGTGAACGAGATAAATAAGAGTGATGTGGGTCAGCTCGAGCTGTGTTCCACTCTCTGCATTTCAGACCCATATAAAGAATTCCTTCCATAAGGAACTGTCCCTTCTCTTGACGCACAAGTGCTCAGTTATCCTCATTTTTCTGACCTCTGATGAGGACATGGGCGCAGTGTTCGTGGTACGGCTGGGAGCAGCCATGAATGGGGACAAACAGTTGGCCTCAGCCTGCGCATCAGGGAGGCGAGAGGGACTGCTGAAGTGGCCAGCTCAGACCCCGCTGTGGGAGCAAGGGCTTGAGTGTGGTGGAGCAGCCAGAAATCTGGACTTCTACGTGAAATCAAATTGTTCAGTGTCAACTCCAGATTTGAAAAGCCGTACCACTTTTGCTGAACAGAACACATTCGTGGGCAAGCAGTTTGCAAGCTCTTGTTGACTGAGCTCTGTTAATACGCGCGTGTGGAAGGAAGCCAAGCTGGCCCCCCTGAGGACTGCCTACCTGGCGGGGGGGGGGGTCAGTCCCCACAGGAGGGTCATCTCGGTACCAAAAGCAGTCTGCCTTCCTGGGAACAAGGGCTGCTTCGACTAAGAAGGGGCTTTGGAGGGTCAGTGGGGCCTCTCTCTTGCTCCCTCTAAGCAACTCTCCTCAGAGGGCCGGGGTTGGGGCGGGGAGAGGGAGAGGTGGGGGAGGGAAGGGCAAGCCCCCCTCAGCCAGTGCTCTCCACCCTTAACAGTGTGTCTCTGTGTTGTTCCTTCCAGTCTCTATCTGCTGCTGCCTCTTCATCCTCTTCCTCTTCCTCTCGGAGCTCACCGGATTCATAACAACGGAAGTGTAAGTTCCATTCCCCCCCGAGGGGCCATTCTAGAGCTTCCTGGGACCCCAGATCAGAGGAGGGAGGTACTTTAAAAAGGAAAGAGGCCTCTGAACCTTCCAACTCTCTCATTTCCAAACCCACATCCATCAATCCTCTATTTCTTAAAAGGGTTTTGAAGTTAGAGCAAAAGCACACACTGTTTTGTTGAAGCTGAAGAGAACATTTGGGTTCCGTTCTGTGGGGGGGCCTCCTGGGTCCTCAGATGAACAGAAATCATGGATCCATCTCTGCCGTTCCTTTGTTTAGCCAGTGGGCTTTTTTCCCTCTGATTCATCACGGGGTCATTTGATGTGAAAGCTGGAGGAGTTCAGAGAAAGGGGTGCCGCTTCCTAGCCAAGGGGGGCGGAGCTGCTGACATCAGAGCCCGGCCCCCTCATCTAAGCCCCCTTCCCTGCTCCGAGGCCCACCCTCAGTAAAGAATCAGCGTGGGCTTCCTGGCAGCGCCTGACGCATTGTGAATCGATCCCTGATTTCTAGAATCATCCGTTGCCCAGATAACCTAGTAAATGCTCTGGGGTATGTGTAACACAGAATGCCATTGGAATTATTCACTCACGGCCTCATCGGCTGCCCTGAGGTGGAATTAGACCCCAGAGCTTCCTGCCTTAGCCACTGGCTGAAGGCTTCCAAGCCTCTTCATTCCTGTGTTTACAACCCAGAAAGTCATCACGGGGCAGGGCCCTGGCCACCCACTCCCCTGTCCAATGCTGGAATTTTCTTTCTCGCTCATGGAATTTCTTGGTTTCCTTTGCCTCCCTCTCAGCCACAGGACAATAAGAAACTAAAAACATCGTTGCCTAGCCCAAGACAGGCCTTGTAGCTGAGGGAGTGTTCCCACCTTTAATCCTCAAACAGGCCTGGGATATACTTATCGTCTGCTTACAGATGAGGAGAACCGAGGCTCAGAGATGTGGAGGGCCTTGCCCATGGTCTTACACTGAGGAGGGGGCTCCTCAGGTCCACCAGTCTCCTGGGCCCACAGGCATGTGGGTCCTATCCATTCCCCACTATCACCTGCCAGCCAAATCTTGTCATTCCTGCCCTCCATTCCTGCCCTGCCAAACCTCTCTGGCTCTCAGTATTGCTGGCCAAACAAGGGAGGATACACCAGAGCCAAAGCCTCCAGGTCTGGGGAGGCTTGTCTGCTTCCCAAGACATGACCACCCAACCATGCAAGGGTCAGAGAAGGTTCTTTGTCCCACTCCTAATGGGGTGGGGTACACATTTGGACCCCTGAATTTTCAGGGGTCACCCCATCATGAGTCAGAGTTGGAAATTGGGACAGCAGCAGGATATTAAGACCTACTCTCTGCCATACACCTGCTGGTCTTTGCAGGCTGCAACCCATTCCCTGGGCGGGGGTGGGCATGGGGGTGGTGGTGGCTGCTGCATAACCCCCTAATGTTCTGAGCAAGGTGAGTGGAGTACATATAGGGTGCATGTGTGATAGCAAGGAGGGAGCCCCAACTGTATATCCCAGATAGGGCCACTAGGGAAGTGCAAAGGCCCTGGGGCAGGCATTACCTGGTGTACATGCAGTGTGGATTAAGAGCTGGTGTAGCTTTGGAGCAAAGTGAACAAGTGGAGAAGGTAGAATATGGAGGAGGTAGGACTAGAGTGGACAAGGTGTTGCCCACTGTTGTGTATTAATAGGACTCATTCTTGGTCCTAAGCACCCAGAAATCAGAAACCAGGTTTGCCTCCTTCATTGCTGGGTGATTCCATGCTCAGAGGAGCGGAAAATGCCAACAGTGGGCACAAACCAGGAATAAGCGAACAGGACTAGAATATATTAATTAGTGAAAAAAGGCTTTGAAGATAAAGCAGGGCAAGGCACAGAGAAGGTATGTGATATTTGGTGAGGTTTAAATAAGATTATTTACCGGAAAGGTACTTAGTGGAGCACCTGATATACTTTAATACCCATGAATCCTAGCTCTTCATGCATTCATTCATTTTCTATTTATTTCCCATCTAATGCGAAAAAGGTGGTAAGGCCACTCAGCACCTGCCATGTAATGAACATTCCATGAATATTAATTTTCTCATCCCCTGCCCTGAACTGAGAGCAGTTTCCCTCACCTCCTGCTGACCATTGTGAGCTGCAGCTTATTCAGCTGGCCCTCAGGTCAGCTCAGGATGAGGTAGGCTGCTGAGCCAGCGGGCCCCAGACAGGTAAGTTGTGACGTTGGAGCTTGTGACTGGAGCAGGTGGGGCGCCACCGGCTGTGTTAAGGGCCTTTGGGGCAAGCCTGGACAGCTTGTTCTGTTGAACCAGGACAGGGCTCACTCCTTTCCCAAAAGCACACTGTGTTCCCACTGCTCTGCCTGCTGCCCTGCTCCAGGATTTCCCCTTCCTGACCCCCCGGGGGCATCCTGGACACTCTGGTCCCAGCACCTCCCTGGAGAGGAAGAAAGATGAGGGGTGAGTGGTGGAGTAATCAGCCTGGAGGGCTGCTCATTGCTGTTTACCTTTTGTTGTCTGCTAGGCTCTTCATCTGCATTGTGAGTGGCTGGAGGGAGAGAGGAAGGCAGGCCGGAATGAGAGTCCTGATCCCAGGCAAAGGCCCAACTCTGATGCTGCAGGGACCCCAGTGCCCCTTCTCCCCCCGTTGCCGCGTGACCACGGTGCAGAAGTGCTCAAAAGGAGTCTGTAGGAGTGAGGACTGAGGACTCCATGAAAAGTCCAGAGGGAGGATTGTTCTGGTCTTCCTGGTGTCAGAAGATTCTCTGACCCCTGGGAAGGCCTGCCAGTTTGGGAAGAAATGAAGGTCACAGTTCTTTAATGGATGGCTGGCCCTCTCTGGCAGTTTTGTGACCACAGTGTGTCAGCTCCCCCTGCCACCATGAGATCGTATTCCGAGGAAATGAGGTCACTGCTGGTAGGATCAACAGTGCTCCAACCCCGACCTGTGGTTATCAGTGACATAAGACACTATTCTAGCCTAGCCCAGTAGGGAAGGAGGCCTGTTTGTTTGTGTGGTTGGGCCCTAACTTGGGTTTAGACAGGCCATTAATTACCATTAATTATGGGGAACGTGGCCCCATAGGGTGCTCTGCAGCTTCAGGTTTCCAGGGGGAGCAACGTCCCCCACCCCGCCCAGACAACATGGCTGCAAAATATTCTAGGCTTTGACTGCCCAGGCTTGGCTTTGACTGCCCAGGATTGGCTGCTCTTAATTATTAACCCCATGAGGAATTATAATAAGATGTGGCAGCTGGAATGCTCCGCTGACAATTTATAGTATAATACAGTGTGTTGTACTTTCTAATTACGACATGCCCACCAACCACCTGGGTTAGCACTTCATAGCGATCATCTCATCTCATCAACACAGAATCAC
Organism: Mustela nivalis; assembly: GCF_964662115.1. Classification (NCBI taxonomy): domain Eukaryota; kingdom Metazoa; phylum Chordata; class Mammalia; order Carnivora; family Mustelidae; genus Mustela; species Mustela nivalis. Next base: position 119,651,254 of record NC_139022.1, on the reverse strand, counting down.
TTGAGGGATGTTCTCCTGTTAGCCTTAGCCCCACTGAACAGCTGGGGAAACTGAGGGCCCAGGCGGCTCAGGCCACAGTGGGGTTGGTGCAGCCAGAGTCAAACCCAGCCTTGGCACCCCTGCGCTGTCATACCACCCTTCCCTCCCCAGAGCATTTTGTGTCCCCCCATCCCCACCAGGTGCATGGGGGCTGCTGCCTTTTGGTCAGAGTGTTTGACTGGAAGACTTGAATACACCCTTCCAGGGTGAGATGGCCGAGCAGGCAGCTAGGACTCTAGGAAGCCATTGTCCACCTAGTGGGAACTTGGAGTGACCCTGAACTGTTTCCTTATGTGCTCCGTTGCAGGCCCCGAGTGGGGAGGCCAGGAACTTAACCAGGAGGAGAACCTGGCCGTCTCCCACAGAGCCTGGGTTACCCACTCTGAGGCCTGCATTGGGCCCTAGAGCCAGGTAGAGAGACCCAGGGCTGGCGTGTAAGGGAGCACTGGCGGGCCTGAAGGCTTCCGAGCATGGAGTGACTGGGCCAGGTTCATGCTGTAGCACAGTCACCTCTTGTGAAGGTGAACAGGGGACAGGGTGACCCTGATGGCCAAGACCCCGGGGAGAGAACTGGGCAGTGGCAGTGGAGAAGGGGGCGGGGGCCGGACTTGGTGACCGAGAAGGGAATATTTTGGCTCCCCACCTGGTAGGGCATAGGTAGGCATACTTATTTATACCTGGAATGGTCAGGATTTAAAAGAAGGTCCTGGAGAGCTTGCTTACATAACGTACATCCCTCCCCCTCCAGCCCAGGCCCTTCTGTGGGCCTCACTGCTGTGTAAGTTTCCATTAAATCAAATTATGAAGCACAGAGGTCAGCGACTTTGGGCAGGAATCTGAACTATTCAAGTGCTCTTCTAAAAGCAAATAAAATTGTTTTCCATAGATGTCATCAGACTCTCGCCTCAGCCTAGAATTTCAGGGCCCTTGGTTACATTCCACTGTGCTCCCCCACCCGTACACCTCCCGAGTCCCTCTCTTTCTCTCCCTACATGGCCGCCGCTCACTGACCCCCACGCAAGCCAGCCAGCTCCCTGATGCTGTGCGGTGTCCCCCTATGGGGATGCGTGCCCCTTTCCTCCGCCCGCACACGTTACTTACCTCTCCCGTTCATTCTGCAGACGTAGCGATCTCGTGCTCTCTGCTCCTTGTCCAGGTTGGCTGGAAAGTCCTATGCGGCAGAGCCCACCAGGGTGTGGCAGACGGAGGTGACCGAGGGAGTCTTGTGGGAGGGAATGGTCTCATCACACCTCCATGCCCTGTGGGTACTTGGGCCATGGGTGGAGATGGGGTGGGCTTCTGAGGGTTATCAGAAAGATGATGACACCTGCATCACAGGTCTGCTGGGGACACTTGTCTCGGTTTTTCATTGATTCCATGCCCCATCCAGTTTAATAAAATGGAAAGAACCTAGCTGTGGTCTCCCGTGGGTTTTGTCTATCTTCCTCTAAGCCCAGTTTCATCTTTGTGAGGAGAGAATGGTAACCCCACTCAACATTGTCTTGCTGTGGCTATTAACTGAGATACCACATGTGAAAGCCCCAGCATAGTGCTTGGCCCCAGTGGGCTGCTCAAAACTGAAGTACCTTTGATTAGTTATAAGCAAAGCCACTTCTTATACGGGCCCTAGAATTTACTGGGGCTGTGAAGCCCCTTCCGTCCATTATTAACACACTAATCCTTGTGATGAGCAAAGCAGCTTCGGAAGAGCACAAACTTTGTTTTCCTGGGTTGCTGCTTAGACCTTTTACAGTACGATAACCTTACTCACACTCAGAGTCTGGACACTGAGATAAGGGCTTTTGAGTTGAGGATGCCCGCCATGAGTTCCCGCTTTTATTTTCCCGGGCACCTTTTCCAATAACTGCTTAGTGTTAAGGCGGGAGGAGAGTTGGTGACCTCAGACTTTGCCCCAATCATCTTAGAAGTAGTAAGTGCTCGCTACCCCCACTCTCTGTCTCCTGCTTACCCCTGTCCGCCCCGTAGCCCACGGCATACACACCCCCACTCCTGGTTGCTGTAGATCAGAAATCTTGGGACTCTTTCTTCCTTTGTGTGGGTGGACTGAAACTGTTTCTTCAATCAAAATGACCCTGTGGGTTTCACTTCCCCAAAGTGGGAGCTCTGGTGCCGAGGGAGCTACCTAGCAGCACCATGTGGGTGGCTTGTGGCCCCTGGTTCAGCAGGTCATAACCGGCGTGTTCTTGATGTTATACGCCAGCCGTGGGCCCCTCCGCACAGTCCTTACCACAGTGCTGCGAGGTGGATGCCTGTTATTACCAACTTGGTAAACATTGATATTTGTGAGAACAATAACAGTAGGGAACGCTTTCTTATCGAGCACTCACAGTTGAGTAAGATTTTGCCTGTCCGTGATTGTCCCCGTTTTACAACTGGGGAAACTGAGGCTGGTAGAGGCAAAGGCCCTTGCCTAAGGTCAGTCGGCTAGTAGGCGGCAGAGCCAGGATTTGAACCCTGGGAGTCTGGACTCACCATGATGCTTTATGCTCTTTACCAAGAAAGTCCTGTGCAAGGCCCTCAGAGAAGTGAGTACCATACACACCCCTGTCCTGGGGCGGCCTGTAGCTTTTAATGCTCACAGCCCTGGGAAGTAGCCCAAAACCTGACCCCTTGTTTGTTCTTTTGCTCTTCTTTCTTCCTCTTTTCCCTCCCTTCCCTCCTGGTTTTCTTTCCTTCTTTTGAGAGGTGTAGGTAACTTAGGAACAGCAAAGCGTACAGATCTTAAAGGTGAGATCTTGATGACTGTGTGCCTGGGCTCACACTAGTGTCACCAACATCCCATCAAGACACCTATCCACCAGCTGGAAGCTTCCCTTGTGCCTGTTGTGCCCGAGTTTTCGCAGCCGAGAGACCACCAAGGAGCCAAGCACCGATGCAATCACACGAGGGTTTATTCAGCAAGCTTAAGCTTGGGCCCAAGTATACCTGACACAGCGGAGTAGGGACTTGGACCCCGAGCCAGACTACAGTCAGAGTTTTTAAAGGCAGAGTAGGGGTGAACTCGGTGGTGGATGAGGACAAAGGGGGTTATGGATGAAGTAAGTCTCTAAGGAATTTTGAAAGCGAGGTCTCCAGGACCTTGAGGGGCTAGCTGTTGTCTGGGGAAAAGGTTACTCATTACCAATAATAAAAATCTTGTGAGACCCTTTAGATGTATATCAGTGGGTCATATGCTTGGGAATGATCGCTGACACTATCTTGGAGGTTTAGAGATAAAGTTTCACATTTCTCCTATCAAGTGTCCTTGTTAGTGAGATTTTAGGTTAGAGAAATTTAACTTTATTTAGGGCTTGAGGAACTGAGCTATTTGCCTCTGGAAATTGTGCTATTGTTAAGATAGCTGCTTTGTTGTAAACCTCTAGGACATTGGTAAACTGAGGGAGACTCCTGTCTTGCAGGATTGTGATCTCTGCAAGTTAACTATTTGCTTTCCCCCCAGGGCAGCCTGAGGTGGCTGAGGAATGTCACACATACTACTGAGGGGAGGAATGTCACACATACTACTGAGCGGGTGGAGAGGGGGTGCAAGGTGCCAGCCTCTGCTTTGCCAAGATGGCTATACTTATGTCAGGGCTAGACTCGAGGTCTAGCTGTACCCACAGACTTGTTCTTCTTGGCCTCCACAGTGCCCCCTCCCAGTCAGCATCTCCTACCAGCACCACCACACTACGGTGACTTTTATTACCGGAGATTAATTTTGCCTGTCTTCAGACTTCATAGAAAGCTTTCCCAGTTTTACAGTTAAGGAAACGAGGCTCAGAGGGGTGAAGCATCTTGTCCCAGGTTCCCCAGCTTCTTAGAGGCGGAGCCAGGAGGTGAGCCCAGATCTGTCTGCCTCCTGGCTCTGTCTTCTCATCACCCTTGCTAGCAACAGGAGAAATCAGGCCCATGGGTTCCCAAGACAGCAGTAAATCTACAAAAGTTGATACCCCTCCAGGTAACCTGACTTCTGGCTGTCCATTCACCTTTTTTTAAAATCAGTTCAGCCTGTGGGGTGTCTGGGTGGTTCCATTGGTTAAGCACCCGGCTGTTGATTTTGGTTCAGGTCATGATCTCTGGGTCGTGGGATCAAGCCCTGTGTCAGGCTCCACGCTCAGTGGAGTCTGCTTGAGATTCTGTCTCTCTCTGCCCCTGTCCCTCCCCCCACTTAAATAGATAGATAGATAGATAGATAGATTAAAAATTAATATTAATCCATTCAGTCCCAGCCCCAGCCATTAAAGTTAGCTAGCCTTGGCAGGCATCAGCAGGTGACAGGCTCTGGGCAAGCTTGTAGCGCTGCCTGGGTGTAGCAGGAAGCCAACAACCCTAGAACATCTGCCTCTCATTCAGAAGGTGGCAGTCTGGGCGTCATTGGGTAGGCAGCGCAGATGATGGAAGTGCATTTATGTTGCAGCCCCTGAGGGCCTTTGAGGAAGGCATCTGGGAACCAGCAGGCAGGCTCTCCGTCTCTTCACAGGCACCTTAGCCCCTTTATTCTAGATGGCACTAGGAAGCCTGGGCTCTGTGAGCTGGGAAAGGCCCCCTGGGGCCTCGAGGGTGAGCTCACCTTGGTGCCACACCTGGGATTCACCTCTCGGCACTGAGGTCACCTCCAGAGGATTGCCAGGGGTGACATCATTCCACAATCCCTTAGTGATGTGCTGAGGCCCCGCCTCACAGGTGGGAAAGGTGAGTGGCTTCAAGGAAAACTTTTGCTTGTTTGGGAAGGGAAGCCAGGGTCTCCTGTTGGTGGTGAGGGTCTGTTAATCACCCAGCAGTCTCATCACTCAGTAGCCCTTTGGAGTTGCAAATCAAGGTTGTGGTAGAAATAGGGCCCTGAAGGCTGAGGAGAATTGGGCTGTGGAGATAGCCATTCCTCCTCCTGCCATACCTCGGGTGCTCCTGCTTGCTTCTCTCCCACTAGCTCATTTGTACTTTTTGTTCCCTGATAGGGGCCAACTCTATCAGCCTGCCAAGCAAGAGGGCCAGCCCCACCCCCACCCCCAGCCTTTTTTGCCCTTGACCTTAGCAGTTGAGAGCCAGAGCAGGGGAGATAGCATAGGCCCCTGGAAAGCCTGGGGCTCAGGCAGAAAGCAGACCCAGGTTGGGATTTTAGCTCTGCCATTTCCTGCTGTGTGACCTTGGAGATGGGACTCACCCTCTCTGAGCTTGTTTCCTGGTTCTAAAATGTGGATCAGGACATTTCACGGGAACAGGTGGGATAACATGAATACACATAGGCCCAGCTGGGACTTTCCTGGTTTAATGGGCTGGAGCCCCAGCGATCTGTCACTCTTTTGTCTTGAGGAACATCCTTGTGACTCCCACAAGGAAACAAGCCCAGGATGACTCTTTGAGCTTACTGTTTTTCTTTTCTTTTTTTTTTTTTTTTTTTTTTAAGGTATTTATTTATTTATTATTTAAAAAAAAATTTTTTTAAAGGTTTTATTTATTTATTTGACAGATCACAAATAGGCAGAGAGGCAGGCAGAGAGAGAGGAGGAAGCAGGCTCCCCGCTGAGCAGAGAACCCAATGCGGGGCTCGATCCCAGGATTATGACCTGAGCTGAAGGCAGAGGCTTTAACCCACTGAGCCACCCAGGCGCCCCAAGATTTTTATTTATTTATTTGAAGAGAGGCAGTGAGAGAGGGACTATAAGCAGGGGGAGTGGGAGAGGGAGAAGTAGGCTTTCTGCTGAGCAGGCAGCCCAATGCGGGGCCTCAATCCCAGGGCTCTGGGATCAAGACCTATGCCAAAAGCCGATGCTTAACGACTGAGCCCTGTAGGCGCCCTGAGCCTACTCTTTCTTAATTGAGTATCAGCTACATCAATTAGGTGCTAGCAGCATAAAGACAGGGTCTGAGTAAAAACAAAACACCCTTGCCATAGTCAACTCATTCTTTCCCAGAGATGCAGCTTTTACAAGGCTTTCTGGGAGTCGAATTGCTTAGAGCTGCAAGTGTTTATATTCTACTACCTGTGGACGGGCACCTGGTTCATGTTCACAATAGCCACAGTCCCACTTCCAGCTGCCTGTGCAGCTGTTCACGAGGCCAAGCCTTCAGTTTCAGTTCCCTCTCCCCACGGGGAGTGGTCTGGGAATCAGAAGTGGGCTTCGGACAGAGCCATCCAGCATCCACTCAGCAGCTCCTCAGGGATGTCTCCAAGACACTTCAAGTTTAGCACAGCCACGTGGAACTCAGTACCTTTCAAGCCCGCTGCTCTTCCAGGGGCTCCCAGTGCGACAGATGGTTCCAGAAAGAACGCGGCAGTCTGCCCGTCTGCTTGTGCCTCTGTTGAGCCACCCTCAAGCCACTCCCAAGCCCCACGCGGTAGCGAGTCCTGTCTGCTCCAGCATGCTGCATTTTCCATCCCTCCCTCCTGCCTAACCCCCCACCCCCGACCCAGTCCAGGCTGCCATCTCTCCCCTTCTCTCCTGCACCGTGGCATCAGCCTCCCGTGTGGTCTGCCCAGTGGCCCCTCTGGTCAGTCTTCCTTGCAGCGGCCAGAGAGACGGGCCACACTCCCCAGAGGTCAGTGGCCCTGTTCGTCCCTCCCATGGCTTCCCACAGCTTTCAGAAGGGCAATAATCCTTAGGAAGTTGGTGGAAGGTATTTATTTAGGGTCCCAGTGGGGTCTGTAAGCTGAGGAAGGCAGAGGTCGCATGGGACTGGTTACCCACTGTCTCTAATGCCTGACAGCTGGTAGGCACTCCAAAAGTACTTGTTGAATAAATTTGTGTTGCTGACAGATCCCAGTGTGGTTCCCTTGTCCTGGGTAGCCACGTGACATGGCTGTCCCTGCAGCCCCGTGCCCCTAAACTGGGCCTCTCATCACAAAGACACCATGTCCCTATCCCTGAGACTTGTGAATGTGTCACCTTATGTGGCCAAAGGAATTTTATACATGGCATTCTGTTGAGCATCTTGGGCTAGGGAGGCAACCCTAGGTTTTTTGGTGGGCCACGTGAAATGACAGAGTTGCTGTAGGAGAGAGTTAGGAGGTCAGACAGGAGTGAAGATGCTGTGTGGTTCTGCTACACCGCTCTGCTGTGGAGAAGGGCTGGGAGCCTTGGCAGCCTCTAGAAGCTGAGAAAGGCAAGGTGAAGGATTCTGGAACCTCCAGAAAGAGTGCAGCACCATACCCATGTTACACTTCTGACTTATAGGAGGGCAAGAGAATAAGTGTGTGTTGTTTTAAAGCCACCAATGTGAAAATTTGGTACAGCAGCCACAGAACATTAGTTAGTCATGTCTCAGACCCCATGCTCACCCTAGAGCTTTATGAGCACTGGACGCTGAGCGTGACCACCCAGGGAATTCCCCTTCCCCAGCTGAGTGGGTGGGGGCTCAAGAGAGTAGGGAATAAGGTACCATGTGCCCGGAGGTACTGGGCCCTGATGCCTAGTAAAACTTCCATTTCTCAAGCGTTCAGACACCCCATTAATTGTGAGTGGTGGTGTCCCATTGAACAGATGGGTTCACGGAGGTCACGTTACCTGCCAAGTTCCTATAGAAAGTGGCAGAGCCAGGATTAGAACTTGAATGTGTCTGACTCTGAAAGCTGTGCCTTTACCATTCCCCCATCCCCCCCCTTTAAGTGGTAAGGCCAGCATCTGGAGAGGGCCCTCCAGATGGGAGGCCCGATCCCCTGTGCCTGATCAGGCACACGCTTCCCCGAGATGGGGGTTCTAGTTAATTGCGCAGTGGTCACTAAGGGAAGTGGCCCCTGGCTTGCCCCTGCAACTGGGATGGTGCCCCACCTCAACAAAGGCTTCTGTACTTGTCTCCTTTATTTAGCGTGAATGAGCTCTACGTTGATGACCCGGACAAGGACAGTGGGGGCAAAATTGATGTCAGCCTGAACATCAGCCTACCCAATTTGCACTGCGAATGTGAGTATTCCCGACAGCCCTCTGCTCGTGCAAGACCCCTCCGTCAGGCAGAGCCGGGTATGCAGAAATGACAAGATGACCAGGACGGGTCAGCAAACAGGGCGAGCTACAAATAGCAGGTAGCATAAGATTCTCCTCACTCTTTTCTAGAGAGGAGAATAATCAACTCTGCGTGCATTTGGAGGTTTTTCTGAAATACGAAGTCCATGAAATTGCTAATGGGGATTACTCCTGGAGAGTAGCCCTGTTGATGTGCTGATGGGGGCTGTCTCTCGCCTCAGGGTCCCAAGAGTCAGAACCTGAGATTTTCTAGGAGGAACGGAGGAATGGGAAGGGTGTGGGGGATGTGAGAGGACAAGCAGAGATGTGTGTTCACGGGAGGGCTAATCACAACCTGATTTCATGGGGAGCCATGGCATATGCCACAGTTTGTCCTACCCAGTAGCGGTTGGGGGGGGCGGGCTGTTATTACCCGTATCCCTGGCTAGAGTCTGCAGGGTGATGTGTGGGGGAGGTGTGGGTGGTGTCACATAACCTCTTGAGCATCTTGGGGCAAGGAGACCTACCACCAACCAAGATCAGTCACCTGGAGAAGGATGCAGGTCTGAGTTGTTAGCAGCTGTTGGGAAGCTTGGTTTTTCACTTCATGCTCTGTTTGATTTGTTTTAACAGAGACCATGAATTACTAGGTACAGAACAAAACTCATTGGAGATCGGTTTGGAGTCAGAATCTGGCTCTTTTGCCCACTAAGACTGTGTGACCCTGGTGACGGTGTAACTTCTCTGAGCCTGTTTCCTCTTCTGTAAAAATGGGTGTAGTAGTAGTAGTCTCTTGCCTGGGGTTTCTGGGAGGGTCTGATGAGCTGGTTTCTAAACTTACCAAGTGGACTGGGGTTCTTTGCCCCAGCCTGGCCCGTAACCCGATGCGGGCCCTTCTCTTCCCGCCCACTCCCTTCCTCCTGAAGGACAGAACATCGGGTGTGTCTGCGGGCAGAGATAGGGAGAGATTCAGTTCTGTTATTGCTTCTGGTGAGAATTACGTCATAGTTTTGAAGCCACGGTGGGCCCCGAGCCAGGGAACCTGTTGAAATTGGTCAGTTTTATTTTTATTTTTTTCTCTTTCTCTTAGAAAAATAATTCCTCTGGCAGCTTCTCATTCAGGAGTTGGTCCGGTCTCTGGGACAAGGAAATTCTTAGTCAGGCCAGAGGACTGGGATGAGCAGAGCAGGGGAGGGAAGGGATGTGGTTCCAGGCTCCAGCCCAGTGACGGGCCGTGGCCCACAAGGGGCCAGGCAACCTCAAGCTTCAGGCTGCGTTCGCCCACCACGCCCACCGCTCTTCAGGGCCATAAGCTGAACCCAGGAGGCTCCTGCTCGAGCCCGTACCCTGGCTTCTCTTTAAAAGTAGAACCTAACATTTTCATTAGAGAAAAAAAATGCACGCTCATCATGGTACCTTTGGAAAATCTGGAGCAGCAGAGAGAAGAAATCCGTAATTCTTCCCCCAATGGCACGTCACTTGACATTAGACGCCATTCCATCCTGGCCTTCCTTTCTCTGCGTTTCTAAACACGGCTGAGATCACGCTGCCTGTGCAATTTCATATCCTGCTTTAAGAAGTAATATTTTATTATGAACTACTACAGGAGTATATTTTCGACTTTAAAAAAATCATGTTCAAAATAAAAAATGTATAAAGAAAAAAGTAAAAGAAATACGTATTCCCTGGGGTGCCATCTACCCCAGAGGAAGCTTCTGCTAATAGTTGGAACTCCTTTCCCACCCCTCTGTGTGTGTGTGTGTGTGTGTGTGTGTGTGTGTGTGTCTGCAAACCTGTATCATGTTTAGGTGGGGATGTTTTTTGGTTTTGGGGTTTTTTTGGTTCTTTTTTCTTTTTACTTAACTGGGACTCAACTACACGGGACCTTTCTGGGGTTTCTTGTTTTTTTCTGCTAATATCTTGGAGCTGTTCTTATATTACTCATAATATTAGTAAGATGATAACCACAGCTGCCATTTATTTTGCTCCTACTCCAGTCCAGGCTCTGTCCTGAAGTCTTTGGCTGTGCTAGTACATCAGTATGAGAGGTGCTTTAGCCGAGTGGCCAAAGGGTGTGGCCTCTGGATTGAAACTCTGTTTCTTAGCTGTGGGATCTCAGGCAAATTACTTAGCCTGGCTGTGCTTTAGTGTCCCTTGTAGAGAATGGGTCTGATAATATCTCCCCGACAGGTATGCTTCGATGGTACATTCTTATAAAAAAAGCATTTACAAGGGTGTCTAGCACATAGTAAGTGCCTTTTTAATTTTTTTAATCCTAGGGTAGAGGAGGAAGCTGAGACACAGGAAGGTTAGGCGACTTGCTTGAGGTCCCAGAGCTGGGAAGGGGCAGAGCCAGGAACCACAGAAAATGGCAACCCCAGAGCCGAAGTTCTTAGTCACTGGCCTGCTCTGAGCTGCCTCGCCCCACGTGTAGATACCCGGTCCGTGTACCTGCTGCCCAGCATTCCAGAAGGGGTTCTTCCGTCGACCACTTGTTGACAGCAGCTGAGCTGCCTCCAGTGGTCAAAATTTCAAATAAAGTTGCCCAGAGCAGCCTTTGCACACACGTCCTGGACATGTGTGCATCTGGAGTACGGGCTTCTAAAGGTGGAGCTGCTGAGTCAAACAGGGACCTGTTTCCATTTCTTTTAAATCAAACATTACGGAGTCAGCATTTCCCACGTACTACAGGCCCATGAGCGTCATTTTTAGTGACTACATCACATTTCCTTCTATGGATGGGCCCTCACTCTCTTCCCCATCTCCACTGAGGAATACAGTCGTTCCCATTTTTCCCTTTTAGGCTTGGCTCACATAAAATTGCTTCCAGCTGCTCTTCCTCTGGATTGCAGCCTCCTTTCAAGTGCTTCTTCCAGGGAATTTTCTGCGTTTTCGTGGTTTACAAACCCATGCCACGTAGACCATCTCAGGGAATGCAGTTGGCGTGGGCCTGCCCGTTTTACAGATTGGGAAGCTGAGTCACACTGGAGGCAAGGACCAGAACTGCTGGGCCCCAGGTTTCCCATTCGGTGTACTGAAGAACCCGGAAAAGCGCCCGAGCTCCAGGAGGGCAGGGCCTTCGAGAATAGACACTGGGTAAAAGGAGGTGTTGAGTGAATGGATGATGAGTGAAGCCAATGAATGACTGCCGGGACCTGTTTGCCCAACGAATCCAGAGACTGAAACCCATTAGGTGCCACCATTCGTCATTCGATTTGCGTAATTCTCCAAGGAGGGTCATTATCACCCCCATTTTCCAGAGAAACAGGCATCAGGGTTATGTGCCTTGGCCAGGGTTGCATAGCGGGTAAAAGGCAGGTGTGGATTCAGACAGCCTTTGAACCTCTACCCTCTGCTTCTCTCTGTAGCCTTGCATTTAGCAGAGTAGTCACCCCTGCAGCCCGTGGTCCTCCATCCCCTGCCCCATTAGCTGCTCCCTCCCCCAGCTCTTCCCCCCTTCCTCTGCAGCCTCAGGCAGTTTCAGGGATGGATCCTTGGGTGCTTGTTTCCTTTTAGTCCAGCTATCACCCTTCTCCTCCTCTTCTGTCAGCAGCCTTCCTCTCTGCAGCTCTGGGTCCCAGACTGTGAACGCCTAGATGGCTTGGGGCCCCCCATGTCCAAGGAGTAGATGGGGGATGGGCATCCAGGGAGGAGAGGGCTGGCCCCACCCCCACTGCTATGGGTATTTGTGACTCTCTCCTCCCCTTCCCCCTGCAGTGGTCGGGCTGGACATACAAGATGAGATGGGCAGGCATGAGGTGGGGCACATTGACAACTCCATGAAGATCCCGCTGAACAACGGGGCCGGCTGCCGCTTTGAGGGGCAGTTCAGCATCAACAAGGTATGGAGATCCTGCATGGGCCCCTTTGACCTGCTCCCTGTCCCTTCGGTCCCCTTCCTCCCAGAAACCAGATGGTAGAGATGTGCACTCCCTTGCCCTCCCCACCGTCCCGTTCCCCAGGCAGAGCCTAACAAGTGTCAGGGTCCCAGGCATTTCCTGCTGAGAATCTGGGTGGGGGTTCCAGCTTTCCCGAGGCATGGAGCCCCTGGCCGCTGGTTCAGGAAGAGGCTACTCTTCTTCCTAACAGGGAAGGCAGTACATGGTGAGAAGGACATGGTGAGTGTGTGTCCCAGCACTTCCCCTCTTGGCCAACCAGTATCCTCCAAGTCACCGCACCCACCTTTTTCTTTTAAAGATTTTATTTATTTATTTGACACAGAGAGAGCAGGCAAGAGAGAAACAGAGAGCAAGCACAAGCAGGGGGAAACAGCAGGCAGGGGAGAAGCAGGCTCCCCGCTGAGCAAGGAGCCTGATGTGGGACTCCATCCCAGGACCCTGGGATTACAACCTGAGCCGAAGCCTGATGCTTAACCAGCTGAACCACCCAGGCGCCCCTCACTGCGCCCATCTTAGCCATCTTTAGAGAGAGGATGTGATGATGGTAATAATAGAATCCTACCACCTGGTTCACAAAGTTTGTATGAGGATGAAATGAGCTATTACACATTGATTCAAAAAACATTTATGGGACATCTTCTGTGTTCTAGGGTAGGCTTTCAGCTCTGGGGCTGCCCAGAATGGGTAGAATGGACTGGAATTCCTGCGCTGGTGGAGCGAGACAGACAATATACAAACGTAGAAGCATTTCAGTGGGTGGGTGGTAGGTGCTGTGATGAGGAAGGAAGCAGGGGAGCGGGGAAAGTGGCGTGGTTTGAAAGTACCTGGTAGGCCCCAAAGGACCACTCAGGCATTACTGTTGTTTTATTGCTAGAACCAGGAACTTGAGATCCTGAGTCAAGGATGTGAGCAAGTGTCTGTGGGCTTTCCGGGGAAGCCCAGCGGGAACTGGCAGAGGTTGTCCCACACACGCTGCTCCCTTTCCAGCTCCTCTTACGTATTATCACAGGGGGGCCTCTCAATAACCCTGTGAGGTAGCTTCATGTTACAGATGAGGAAACTGAGACAGGACCCAGAGAGGCTGAGTGTCTTGCCCAAGATCACACAGCTCCGTCCCATGTTCCATAGTTCCCCTTCCCAGTCCCATCCAGACTGAGCCACTGGCCGCTCCTGGCTTCTGCTTGCCCTCTTGTAGCCTCTGTCGGAATAGCTTGTCTCTGGTCCCTGATATCTGAATCAGATGTTGCGAACTCCCTGGCCATATCCAGCCCAAAGACAAGCTATGTTTGTCCTCTCCAGCGTTCAGACACGTCAGAGCCAGTATCTAAAGATTGGGAGTCCAGACTTCTGCCTTTTCAAAGTTGGAGGCTCTAGCCACACTGGGCCTACATCCCATTGGCAACTTCCATCTGGATCCAAGGGGCAGCTGCCCCTTTAGACAGGGCAGGTGCCCTCCCTTCCCACAGCTCCTGCCCGGTGGCTACAAAGCTGGGCTGGGCTGGAACACTGGTGTTACTGGCACTGTCTCTCCCCACAGTCTCAGGGCCTCTCCTCTCCGCGTGGCCTCCGTGTGTGTTCTTTCTGGCAGAGTGGCCTTTTTCCACGAGAACTCAGGGCTCCCTGTAGTGTGAAAGCAGAGAAGGTTACTTATGCCACATTTTAGGGGTTAAATGAAGTCACAGGGTCCACGCTGTGCTCCCTGACTTGGATTTTATGGTGATGGTGAGGGGAAGCCATGGGAGAGTTGTAAGCAGGAAAGCAATGTGTTCAGATTTATGGCTTAGAACTATGCTATCCAATATGGTAGCCGTTAGCTGGGTGGGCTATTTAAATTTAAATTCATTAAAATTAAATAAAGTGAAAAATTCTGTCTATCGGTCTCACTAGTCCCATTTCAAGGACTTTATTAAGAGAGACTAGTGGTTACCGTATTAGTGCTATATACTATCTTTATCATCAGAGAAAGCTCTGTTGGACAGCGAAACTTCGGAAAGCTCACCCTGACAGCTGTGGGGGGAGCACAGTGAAGGGGGCCAAGAGCAGAGGTCACGGTCCATGGTTGTGCAGTGGAGTTGGAGAGAAGTGGTGTGATTAGGGACGTGGAGTTAACAAGAGTTACTGATCAGTTGGATGTGGGTGGTGAGGGCAAGAGTGGAATCAGAACCACTTCTTAGTTTTTGTCTGGACAACCAGGAGGTCCCATTTTCTAGATACAGAGTCTTGGGCACGCATGGATTCTATGGGTGGTAGGGCTGGGAAGCGGTTGTTCAGTTTCACATAAATTTATTTGGGATCGGAGGTGTGGTTCAGGAGATTGCTCTGAGCTGGAATGTGAATGTGGGAGTCATCAGTGAAGAGAAGATGTTTGCAAAGGGTCCATGGCCCTGAAGAATAAGCACCTGAGGTCTTTTTTTTTTTTTTTTTAAGATTTTATTTATTTTGAGAAAGAGAGGCAGAGCAAGAAAGCCCACACAAGGGGAGTAAGAGAGGGAGAGGGAGAAGGCTCCCCCCTGAGCAGAGCACCCTCATGCGGAGCTCGATCCCAGGACCCTGGGATCATGACCTGAGCTGAAGGCCGCCGTTTAACAACCAAGCCACCCAGGCGCCCCAGAAACCCAACGTCTTGAGGCCAGTGTGGTTTGAGGACTGATGTCTGGTACACTCCAGTGTTGAGGAGCAGGGAGATGAAGGGATGCTCTGGTGGGGAGAGAGAGAGGAACCCCACTGAGATAGGGGCAAAGGGAAGGCCTGTCTGAAAGGTGACAGTTGAAGATGGGCAGATGTACACACAGCTCCCAATTGTGGGGGCCTCCCCTTGGGGGTATGATCACCTGGCTAAAATAAATATTTGTGCCCCCAGCAATGAGCAAAGAAGGGACCCTTTCGGCCCCCAGCCTGGGGTGGACACAAGAGAAGCAGGACCACCACCCAGGAGCTAGCCCAGCACCATACCCTCCTCTGCTTGGCAGTCGTGCCCATGGCTGCTGTCAACCTCAGACAGGCTGTGGTGGGGCCCCCGGCTGGCTCTGGGTGAAGTGGGGCTTGCTTTTTGTGGTCAGACAGACCCGGGGTCGAGAGCCCTGGCTACAGGGCTCACAGATTGAATGACGCTGGGCAATTGAGCCTCTTTGAGCCTCAGTGTCCTCCTCTGTAAAATGGGGATACTAGTACTGGCCTCACAGGTTGTAAGACACGAGCAAATTAAAATACAAAGCACTTAACAGCTTAGAAACAGAGACACCCGTCGGTGCCCCTTCCCTGGTCTGACTTGTCTTCCGTCAGCGGGAGCATCCATGATTTCACCAGCTAGTGCCCACTGTCACCTGGGTACAAGTGTGCTCATAAAAATGTGCATGGATGTTCTTCAAGAAATGGCTCTTCTCTGGTCAGGGTGGGCCGGGGATTCTAGAAAAGTGCCATGCCAGCCCTTGCCTTATGGCTGTTCCCTATTGGGTTCCTACCTGGCACTTTCCCAGATTAGCCTATTTAGTCCTTGTAACAGCTCTGAGGACAGCAAGGCACAAAGAATTAAGTAGAATTTGAACCCAGGCAGCCTGGTACCAGGCCCCTGCTCTCCTCCTGTGTCCCCTGTCCCCTTGTTGCTTCTCCTTGCCAGCATCTTGGTCATGCCAGCATCTTGAGCTGTGCCAGCATTTTGAGCTATGACAACTATGTCCATTCACTCCAGGTCACAGCTGAGGTCACCCTCTGTCCTTGTCCCCTTGCAAGGAGTAGAAACCCCCCACTCTCCCTTGTTCCGGGTGCATGCCTCCTAGGAGCACTCAGACAGAGGGTGCTCGACAAGAAAGCCAGCCGCCAGTGTGCCCTGATGATGGGCGAGGTTCACAGCTGGCGCTCACCCCTTTATCTCCCAGCATCCAGCTTGCACTTGCCCCATGGCCTTCTTATCTGTCCATCAGGAAGTCGGCCAGCAGTCAGACGTCCAAGGTCACATGTTCCAAGCTGCACTGGCAGCCCCCAGCAGCCCAGACTCCTTGCTGAATCAACCAGCCCCCAGGAGGAGGGCAGGAGGGGCCCGGGTTTGGGGCCTGGCTCCATCTATAGGTTTCTAAAATCTATCAGAGACACTGACGTAGGTTCCTAAGTCACAGGCTCTAAAAGCGTCGTCTTTTCTTTCTTCAGCCCAGCGTGTGTGGGCATGAGTCAGCCACCTGTGATGGGTTCCTTGCAGAGGGGGAGCGGGTCACTGAGTCACAGCCTCGTGGCGAGGCAGCGGGTGGCAGATGCGCCAGAGCCAGCCTCACGGCCTCACTTAACTGGGAGCCTCAGGCCCAAGCTCGAAACCCCATTCTGAACTCTGCCTGCCGGCAGCCCCATGTCACTGCATGGGAAAACGCCAAAGGACCCATGCCTGACGCTGTTGGTTTCTTACTTCAGGAGGTGATAGGCAAGGGAGACTATAATCCTCACTTGATCATGCGAATTTTTAAGATTTTGTTTATTTGTCAGAGGGAGAGAGAGAGATCGAGCACAAGCAGGGGGAGGTGCAGGCACAGGGAGAGCAGCCCAACGTGGGACTCCATCCCAGGACCCTGAGATCATGACCTGAGCTGAAGGCAGATGCTTAACTGGCTGAGCCACCCAGACGTCCCTGTGAATTTTTTATAATACAAATGTGTATAGTTAACTATTTATATAAGTAAAAATGAAGTTAAGAAATAGTTCTGAGATACAGTGGGCTTTTCCCCATGCTCTCCCCGGTCTCCCCACGCTCTCCTTCTGTTCTTGGGTCCTTGTTCTGATGATGAACATGTTCATTCTAAGAATCCAAACCAATAGCAGTTACCATTGGCTTTGCACTCCGTCCCTCCTTTAGTTATCTCTGTAACCCTTTGTGGTCATCATCTCCATTTGGCCAGTGGGGAAACTGAGGCATGGGGCGGTTACTGTCCTTGCCCAAGGCACCCCAGCTCGGGGGTGGGCTGGACTGGAGTATAGAACCCAGCTGCTACTCTACCATGGGTCACTGCTCCTGAAGCCCACATCCCAAACCCTACTGCAGCCTCACCTGTGAGCTGAGGCCAGGCCATGCCCTGCCAGCCTGGTACCTTCCAGGTCAGTCACAAAGCTCAGGCCCTCGTGAAGACAGGAGGATCTCTAGAAGCCTACAGCTTTGTGTTTGAAACAGGCATGCTTACAAAATAAGCAGGCTTTGATGGACTGCTGCTAAGCCAGAAGCTAGAATGCATATTCCTTCCTCTAATATAGCTTACCAAACCTTTGTTGAACTGGGATAAAATAAACTGTTATTCAGCATGGCGCTGGGGCCTTTGCTGAGCAGCCCCTTCTCCCTCTAATGTTTCCTGATGCTACCACCTTCTCCTTCTTCGTTTCCTGATGCTACCACCCACTGCGGGCTGTTCTCTTATGCCGGGTTCA
Source organism: Mustela nivalis (assembly GCF_964662115.1). Taxonomy (NCBI): domain Eukaryota; kingdom Metazoa; phylum Chordata; class Mammalia; order Carnivora; family Mustelidae; genus Mustela; species Mustela nivalis. The sequence continues at coordinate 119,633,979 of NC_139022.1, read as the reverse complement.
GTAGTACCAAACTCTTCTAGTTCTTTACAGTTGCGCACCGACTGGGTTGGGCAGTTTCTGACCTCTATACTTGTTCATGCTGTTCCATCTGCCTACATACTTTTCCAGCTGTTCCCCAGTAATGCGGACTCATTAGCACAGGAGTGTCCTTTCTGCTGAGATGCGCGCTCTGAACACTCCCAACTGAATTGGGAGCCCTCCCCATGGTCCCCACAGTCTGTACATTCCTCTGGTCCAGGGTGGGTTGTGCAGTCATTTTCTGTTCCAGGCTTTTGTCTGGGCCATTTTCCCAAACCCAGCATGTCCCAAGGAATGGCTGCATGTGACCATCACCCCAGGGCTGCCAAGGTACATGGTGGGAGGGAGAGTCCTGTCCTGCTTCAGTGTGCCGAGTCTGGAGTCCAACAGCTGTGAGTTCAAACCACAGCTCTTGACACGCCCTCTTCACTGCTCTGAGCCTCAGTTTTTTTTCCGTAAAATGGGAATTACCAGAAGTCAAATGTCAAAATAAAAAATGCTAGTTTAAGAATTCGTGCCATTCATAGTTTGTTCATTCATCCAGTACCTATTCTGTGAGCATCTGCCAGGGTCAGGGAGTGCACATCAAATCAGATACAGCTCCCCACCGGCGTGGAGCCAGCGTTCTCCTGTGAGGAAACAGAAGAGAACAAGATAGAGATCGGGTGGCAGGAGCTGCTGAGTGCTTTTGCAGACCAAGGGTTTTGGGGACGGGTGTTGGGGAGGCTCCCTGAGCAGAGGCCTGAGGGAGGCCAGGGAGAGCCGTGTCAAAGAGGGTTCCAGGAAGGGGTCGCAGGCACAAGGAACCAAGGTGGGACCACACTGGCACGGTTCCTAGTGCCATAGGGAGGCTAACACAGCCAGGGGGAGTACGCAGAGAAAGATGTGAGCAGAGGAGTGACACAATCAGATGTAGGGTTCAAAAGGAACCCCTGACTGCTGTTAGTGAAAGGTCTGGGGGTGCCAGGGGCTCAAGCTGGGAGCCCACTGGGGAGGCTGCACCCACTGTCTGGTGTAGGGAAGCAGTGGGGACCTGAGAAGGGCAGGAACTAGACATCGTGAGTGTGGAGCGGACAGCCTTTCTTGGTAGGCAGGTCAGGTGTGAGAGAAAGGGGGCCAAAATGACACCAAGGGTTTGGCCTGAGCAGCTTGGTAGAGGAGGGGCTTTTTGAAAGAAATCCTTTGAAAGAGAATCCACAGGATTGTCACAGGACATCAGTCCCTCTCCTGGGCTGTGCCAGGACATCAAGGCCCAAGGAAGAAAGGAGGCCACCACCGTCCTGCCTTCAAGGATCCCCCAGTCTGGGGCGGTGGGGCAAATATGGGGGAGTAGTAGTGTTGACTTGCATTTTGAGAAGCTTTAGTTGGTCCATGGGGCTGCGGGTTCAACCCACCATGCAGCCAACAGCCATGGAGTGGCCAGTGGGCAGCTGCCATTTTGAGCCCTGGCCTGTACCAGGTGCCCAGCTGTGTTCTCTTACCCCCTAATCCCGGCAGCCCCCTTGGGTAGTTTCTGTTCCTGCCCCCATTCTACAGACGAGCCACCTGAGGCTCAGAGAAGAGCAGTAACTCTTCTAAAGTGCCATGGTTCGGACCATGCTGGGATCCCATCCCAAACCAGGTATGTCTGACTCCAGTGGGGGAGACTCGCCCCCTACCGCTGGGGCAGCCATTGAGACTCCTGAAACTCACATCTCTCCCCCAGGTCCCGGGCAACTTCCACGTGTCTACACACAGTGCCACGGCTCAGCCACAGAACCCGGACATGACCCATGTCATCCACAAGCTCTCGTTTGGGGACACACTACAGGTGAGCAGGGCACACACCAGTGGTATGGCTGGGGGCGGGTGTCCAGGGACTGTCACCTGGAGCCTTCTCTTCTCTCTGGGTGCAAAGGTAACATTTAGATGGGTCACCCCCTCGGAGTCTCTGTCAAACAGCTCTTGTATATTGTTCCTTCGGAGCATGGGCCTACCATTTTGACAGTACCATGTGCTTGGACCCTTGGGTTGAGACCTGGAGCCTGGGGAAAGGGACACACTTTTCATGAGCCGGTACTCATGTGCTAGCACTTTCTCTGTGCCAGCATGGCCATACAAGGTATGAGGGGCACCGTGTCTTACAGCTGTGGAGCTGGGCCCAAAGAAGCCACTTGTGTGGGGTCCCCCAGTAGATCTGTCTAATGCCAGAGTCCAGCCTGTGTCCCTCTACAGCCCCGTCCACCCTCTAGCCCAGTGCCCAAGCCTACCAAGTAGAGGCACCATGGTGAAGGAAGCCTCTGACAGTCCTCGGTGGGGATGGAGAGGGCCGCCTCCAGCAGGCCCAGCTGAGCAGCTTCTTACCTGTCGCAGCCGTGTACGGGAGCCCAGCACAAGCCACCCGCTCTCCTCCAGCTGCAGGCAGGGGAGCTCGACTGTTCTCTCCTCTCCACTACTCCCATGGTCCTGAAGATAGATTCTGGAATGGAGGCTCAGAGCAGAGAGGGAACTGCTCCAGCCACAGTCCTGGGATCAGGACCCCAGGGCCTGCCACCAAGCCTTGCTCGATGAGAATACTGGTTCCTGGTTAAGGATATTAGAGGGTGGAGTCCCCCAGGGATGGTGGTGTGCACCTGGGGCTCACACTGGCCCACAAGCCCAGCACACACAGCATTATGCCATTTCTGTGCACGCACATCTGCTGAGATTCATGCACACACTTTTCACGCTCAAAGGTACTCCCTGACACACAGGTGCTCACATGTATACCCTAAGATCCATCCCAAACACATACACCAAATGTACACACACTCAGACTCTTGCACAGATTCAGCATACATATAGCACCCAGAGACGTGCACAGGCTCACCCGTGTTGGAACATCTCACATACACACTCGTGCCCGCACTGCCCCACTCAGTGGACCTGCCAAGCACTGTTCTTCATACACGAGAGCCCCCTTCACTCTCTCAGCGGCCCTAGAGGTGGGTCCTTTATTGTCTCCATTTTACAGGTGAGGAAGTTGAGGCATGGGGAGGGTACAGTCTGTTGCAGTGTCTGAGTTTGAATTACGAGTCTGGCTTCAGGCCGCACTGCTGGTGCCTCCTCCCCCAGGGTGCCCTCCGGAGGGCACACTGCCTCTCACACCTTCTCTCTCCACTGCACATTGCCTCTGCTGCTTTCCCTGCAGGCACCTTGTGCCCGGCCTGAGGGGCCAGTCATCACCTCTCCAGTCCCTTTGGAGGCCACAGAGCTCTTCCTCTTGGAGACAGGGCTTAGGGACAGAGAACCTGCCCACCCTGGGTGCCATGAGCCAGTCTCCCTGCCCGAACACTCGGTGATGGGTATCATGCACTGTGACTGTGCACTCCCTACACACAGGGTTCAGCACTCACGTGGCCCCAGGGCTCCACCTGGGGGGGTCGGCGTGTGTTGGCTCCCCAGCCCGCCTTTCCTGATCCAAGTCCTGGCTCCACTGCATACTAGTTGTGTGACCTTGAACAAATGATTTAGTCCTGCTGAGCCTCAGTTACCGTATCTGTAAAATGGGGACAATAACAAATACCTGCCACCGAGGATTGTAGTGAAGATAAAATGAATTCCTGCGCATACAGCCCTTAGATCAGGACCAGGCACAGAGAAAGCGGTCAAGGAAATGAGCTATAACCCACTGTTGTTGCTCTCTGTACCCTAACTCTGCACCAGGCCCTGTGAGACAGAGCATGCCGCCAGCCTTTGAGGGGCTCGTGCAGCCTTGGAGAACACAGAAAGTGGGTGGTCACCACCCCCAGTGGGACAGGAGCTGACAAATCACGGGCAGGTGGTAGACAGCGGACCCTCCATAGACTGAGCACTGGGCAGTCCCCTAGCTGCCTTTAGGCCCACAGGCTCAGCAGATCCTTACGCAGCCCTGGGAAAAAGTCACCATGAATTCCGGTGTGCACAGGGGAAGATTGTCCAGCGTCCCTCAGCTCTGCACAGCCAGAATTCAAACCAAGTCTTTGTACCACACCATACTCCTTCCTTGCTCTGAGGACTCTGGACGCCAGAAGCCTGCTCTTTCTTACCTAGAGGGCAACATTACAGATGCCCCGTGTTTAATCCTTAAGGGTGCTGGATGGCATTTGTTCCTGATGAGGAAACTGGGTTTCAGAGGGATTCAGCAACTTGTCCAAGGTCACACAGCTTATAAGAAACTGGGTACGTCTGACCCCAGGTCTTCTATTACTGTGCCTCCTGCAGTCATGGATTCATCAGACGCTCTTGAAATATCTGCTCTGCTCCAGGCCCTGGAGTTACATGATACCCATCATGTAACAATACATGGTTCTGGCTTTCAAGGGAAGAGATCAAATAAATAGCAGGATAATATAGGACGAGGAGGGTTAAGGACAAGAGAGGCGCAGGATTCTGGGCAGTAATATGGGAGCAGGGACAAGTTTCCTCCTAGCCTAGGAAGTCAGGGAGGGCTTCCCAAAGGAGGGTGACCTTGCAGGTGACATGTAAGCCAACCCCTGAAGGGTGAGAAGGATTTGGCTAGGCTCACAGGGAAGTATCACGGGCACAGGGCACCTCACACACCTTCCATTCTCTGACACACCCAGCTGGTCATTTTCATAAAGACGCTCAAGGTTACTTTAAGAAAAAAATGGGTCAGCAGATGTCTACAGCATCAGAATGATGTTCTGTAACAAGGCCTGGCAAGTGAGTGCTCCTCAGAGTTGGAGAGGATGCAGAAATGTCCCAGAAGGGGAGCAGGGAGCAGTGTTCTATGGGGGGCAAGAGACCCGTGTTAGATTCAGGCAGGTGGGGCTGATGGAGGCAGGTTGGTGTTTTAAAGCGCCCACCTGCCGTGGTGAAGATGAGCTGTGAGGCCAGACTGGGGCTGAGGGAAGGGCTGCAGCCAAGGCTGGGGGAGATGGGGCCCAGACAGAGGCAGGGCAGCAAGGAGAAGGGATGGGGACAGATGTGCGTAGGAGAGGGGACAGTCTTATGTTTCTATGTGCCACTGGCAGAACAAGACACTGACAGCCTTCTGCTTGGTCATGATTATGGGCAAAATAGGATTCTTTAAATGCAAAAAACCTAGTTAATGTTCCAGCTACTCATCCATTCAGCAAATATTTCTTGAACACCTGTCCTGCAGGTTATGTGCCTTGCGCATTACTGAGTGTCGGTGTCCAACCTCAGTCTAGAGGGGAAAATAGAAGTTAATCAAATGATCAAACAAATGAATGTGAGATAAAACCATGACACTGGACTATGGGAGGGAACATTCTAGCTCTCATCTCCCATAGCCACCTTCCTCTTGGTTCCGATTTTCCTTCCCTAAGGCAGCAGGGCTTTCTTTGGGCTTGTTAAGTGCTCAGTAAACATCAGCCACCTCGGATCGGGATCAAGGATCAGATCACCCAACTGCTTCTCACCCTTCCTGAAGAGGCCTGTTCCCCACCTACCTCACCCCCTTCCCCTGGGGCCACGCAGGCCTCTGTTTATTCCTCAGTCTCCAGCTCATGCTTCACAGATGCTGTTTGCCTGATTAACTTCCCACTTTCCTGCAGATCTTGGCGTGTCACTTCTTCCAGGAAGCCCTCCAGGATGACTAGCTTGGCAGCTCCTATTAACCATGCCCACGGTGGCATGCCTCATGTACCTGGCATGCCTTGCCCTGCTTTAGATGTCCCTGCAGCTGACATGGTTTCTGCTCATTCTCAGAGAAGAGGTAGAATATGGCCTTCAGCCCCACTTTACATCAGACCCTGCCAGGAGGACACAGTAGGGCCAGCTGCCATGAGGAAAGCTGCTGAATGTTCTCTGCAGTAAATTCAGTAGGAGGCCAGTAGCCCTGGGTCCTCAGAAGGCTGTAGGGGATCTCAGGAGGTGTGTGCTAGGACCTAGGCTTTCCAAAGTGACTTAATGGAAAGAACTCAGGCTTGAGGTCGGATACCTGAATTTGGATTTTGGCTCTGCCATTTATCAGCTGTGTGACACTGGACATGCTTCAGCATTTCTCCAAGCCTTGGTCTGCTCTTCTGTAAAATGGGCTCAGCAGTACCTCATTAGGGGCACTAAGTGAGATGACTAGAAATGTGCAGGCTAAAGTGGTATATTACAGGGGCTCACGATGGGAAGCAAGCTAGTGCCTGCTATGTGCCAGGCCCATGCTATGTCTGTATCTTGCCTTCTACAACTTCTCTGTGAGACAGACCACGCTGAGTAAGGTCCCTACACCAGGTTGCACCTGGCCGTCCCGAGCGGCCAGAATCAGGCCCAGAAGAGGCGATTTCCTGGAATCATTCCCTTCACTGTGCTTCTCCACAGGTCCAGAATGTGCATGGAGCTTTCAATGCCCTCGGGGGAGCAGACAGACTCACCTCCAACCGTATGTATCCCGTATCCCAAGTGGGAACAGGGAAAAGGGGAGAAGGGAACGTGCAGCAAGTACTCAGTGTAAGCCGGGCTGTGAATGCTCCATTCCCACAGCCGGTCTGTGAGGGAGGTAGAGTGAGCCCTGTCTGACAGACAAGGGCAGAAAAGTGACTTGTCCCCACCCTCCCTGGGGAAAGGAATGTGACAATCCTAGGCACCTCGTAAGAGCTCAGTGAGTACCAGCTATTATCATCATTATTTTTTTATTTTTTATTTTTTTAGAGAAATGTGTTTTATTTATTTATTTATTTTTATTTGACAGACAGAGATCACAAGGAGGCAGAGAGGCAGGCAGAGAGAGGAAGGAAAGCAGGCTCCCTGCTGAGCAGAGAGCCCCTGATGCTGGGGCTCAATCCCAGGACCCCGGGATCATGACCTGAGCCAAAGGCAGAGGCTTTAACCCACTGAGCCACCCAGGCACCCCATCACTGTTACTGTTATTATTACTGCTGCGTAATTGATTTTAGTTGAGATGACCACCTAAGATCCCACAGGGAGTCGTGGCATTGCTGGGATTCATCCTGGCTCCAGTGGCACCAGGAGAACAGGGCTGACTGAGAGTGACCCAGTCGGGTCTGACCACCTGGCTACCCACCCAACCCCACAGTTTCCTCCTGCTCGAGCCCCTCCCCCTCATAAATGCCCCCTCCCTGAGCCCTCCACCCACTCAGTTCTCTGGCACCTCGGCCCCTACGAAAGAGGGTTTGGTGTCTTTACACACTGCCATACCTATGCACACACCTGTCGCCTGATCCAATGAACTTTTGCACACCTATGCACACATGTGTGCATACACACGGGGCCTTGGAAGCATGCACAGAATGGGCCCAAGAGACCTGTCTGCTTAAATGGATTCACCCCCTGGATCCTGCAGGACAGGTGACCTTGACTTTCCTTACTTCCTCAACTGAACTTCCCTTTTTTATCCAGAAGGCATTTCTCATAGTTTCTTAAAATGCATTCTGCTCTCTGATGGTCAGAAATTCAAGCAAAAGAAAACATCTCCCATGACCAATCCCTCACCCTTAACAAATCACACTTCATTTCTCTATGTCCCTGTGAACCCTCGCCCATCAGCAAAAGTCATCCGTCTCAAAGCCAGTAGACGGCCGTTTCCCTTCTGATTTTTGTCCTTGGCATTTGTGCGTGACCGTGTTTTTTCAGAGTGTCTCCTGTGGTGACGGAGGCACGGCTGCCCACCCAGCAGTTCTGCCGTGCTTTATTAAGGCATTGTTTCCTCAGGGAAGATGTCTGTTCCTTGTTTTTTACCATCACGGCAATGCCTGTGATACTTACGGGATCTGCTTTATATTGTCCCGTTGCTTCCCCACTGGGTGCAGGCCCCTTCGTGTCAGCTCCAGCAGGCAGCATAGGAGCACACAACGAGGCCTCCTTGTCTTCATGCAAATGTCTGATTCTGACCGAGGGAGATGATCCTTCCCATGTTGATGCTGGTGTACCTGTCGGTATAGTCTATGGAAGGGCAGAATGTTGTTTCATAGCAGTGTCCACATCTGCTCGCAGTTGGTGCGGATATTGACATAGAACTGAGCTTGGAAGGACCCAGGCTGTGTCAGCCAGTAGAGGGTTTGGGCAGAAAACCCTGCCTGCTCCAGGGCTAGTGACGAGAGCCATCGCAGGCTGGCTTCCATGGAAAGAAAATGCATTAGATCAAACAATAGGCAGCCAGGGGTAGGGCTGGCTTTCATTCCCTCAGCCCTCCAGCTTGGCCTCCCTGCTAGGCCTTTTTGTCTTTGCCGCCTCCTCTGCTCCCAGACCTTCCCCTTGAGGGCTGCTTCTTGTCATGTAGGTCTCAGCTCAAATGCTACCACCTCTGAGAGGCCCTTCTTGGCCACCTTATGTAGAGGAGCTCCCACTTCTAGTAACCGATTTTTCTTCCAACAGACCACTCTCTCTGGCGATACTGAGGAGGGATTGTGGATGTTTTAGCCTTGGCGATGAGGACATTGAGGTTGTTGTGTTTTTGTTTTTTAAGAGCCTTTATCTTTTATAGAGACATAAGTAAAATATTTGTGGATACATTGATGTGATGTCTGGGATTTGCTTCCAGATAAAACAGGGTAGGGTGAAAGATGGGGTAGGGATGAAGCAAAATCAACCCTGTATTGTTAATTGGTTTTTGTTTTTTGTTTTTGTAAACATTTTCTTAAAAGATTTTACTTATTTATTTGACAGACAGAAATCACAGGGGGAGGCAGGCTCCCTGCAGAGCAGAGAGCCCCATGTGGGGCTCGATCCCAGGACCCTGGGATCATGACCTGAAGGCAGAGGCTTTAACCCACTGAGCCACCCAGGTGCCCCTGTATTGTTAATTGTTGAAACTGGGGAATGGGGTTTGTTATAGGATTCCCCAGTTTGTATGTGTTTGAATTTTTCCGTAATAAGATGTTAGGAGGGAGGGTGGGAGGCTGCCAGTGCAAAATGTACTTTGGGCCTCCCTGGATCAGGTCAGAGTCAGCAGCCCCCTGGAGGGGCCCACAGACAAGCAATCCATGTGGGTGGAATTAGGTGCGGTGTCCCTAGTGGGCATTTGGCAAATTGTGTCAAAGGCCTTAAAAATGGTCATTGCCTTTGAGTCATCCTTTCTACTCATAGGAGAGTAAGCTAAGGAAATAATTAAGAGAGTGTGCAAAGATTTAGGAAAATCATGTTCATTAGGTCATTGTTTATAGCAGTGAAAATGAAGAACAGCGTCAGTGTCTAGCCACGGGGGGTGAGTTGAGTCCATTTACGTGGCGGCGCTGTGGGATATGTGCAGATGGGTCAGAACTTCACAGGCATTCAGGCAACTGACGTTTATTGAGCACCTACTGTGTGCCAGGCACCATACTAGGGGATATTGGAGCGACTAAAACAAATGGAGTGGAGCTTACTGCTTTCTGTGTCTTAATGATATCTGTGGTGTTTAGTTCTTAGAAAAGGGTACAGTATGATGCCATTTTAGGAAAATATAAATATATGTATAAATATAAGCTTAGCAGTTTATACACAAAAATGTGAATCCATGGTTTTCTGTGGATGGTGGATTTGTGGGTGGTTTCTATTTTTTTTTCTCTTTAGGATCATCTGTATTTGTACAAATTTTGACAGAACTATTGCAGGTGTGATTTTCATAAGGCTTTCACTCCTTTCATTCTCTCAATTATTTAACCTAGAGCAATGGGCATTTGAGCACGGTATCTCAAGTATGATCTTTGGACTCCGGGTTTAAAATGCAGATTCTGAGTCCCACTCTGGAACCATTCAGTAGGGGTGAGACCCAGGTGTCTGCCTTTTAAATCCCCCTGCTCCTGACCTCTGGGGCCCACTGCAGGTTCTTCGTGGACTTCCCCCTGAGGCCACAGGGCTTTACTGAGGTTTTTCAGAGGAGTCCGGTCTCAAGACAGTTCAGGAAGCAGCCTTTTCCTTACCTAGAGGCAGTATTAGCAGGAAGAGGCTGTGAGTGTCATCCACTTCCCCTAACCTCTTACAGCGAGCAAGTCCAAGGACTCAGAGCTGATTTAGCCCATAGATCAGGACTAGAACACAAAAGACTAAATTTCCGTGTGGTTTTAGCTCCATGATCCCTGAGCTGACATTCTAGAATGCAGTAACTGAGGGGGTCCTTGAGCTTCTCTTCGCATCCCAGAAGCATGAGCCAAGGGAATTTGTACCTGGCCTGGATGCTGTTGGGCAGCTTCGGGCCAGCGTTCTGTCAGCCTCCTGTTGGGCTCTGGTTACCTCGTGCTTATCAGAAGCTGATTCATCTGTTCTTCCATTCATGCCCCGGACCAGCCGTCCTTCCTTCCGTTCGTTCATTCCATAAGCACTTGCTACTTTCTCCTCTACGCCAGGCCCTCTGCAGGCTTCTGGGAAAAGAGATGAGTAGGGCTCGGTCCCTGCCTGCTGCAGTGTCACCCCTCCCACCCCATCCGCCGTACAGCAGTGTGGGCAAGAATTACAGTGCAATATGACAGGGCCAGGTGGAGGAAAAACTGATCTCCCATTTAATTGAAAATGAGGAAAGAAATTTGAATCGTTTTTTTTAACAGAAATTTGAAAAGAAATTATGAACAGTTCTTCATAAATGTAGTTCCTCTGCTTCATGGGCTCTTTTTTCTTAAAAAAATATATATTATATATATATATTATATATATATTTTTGTAAGTAAGCTAGGCACTCAACGTGGGGCTTTACAACTTTACAACCTTGAGATCAGGAGTTGCACGTTCTGACTGAGCCAATCATGCACCCCATCTCTCTTTTTAAAACTCAAACCCAGCTTGTTTCAAAAGCAACAATGTTCATACAGGACCAAGGGTGCACCATGAAATGTGATATTTACCAAAATCCTGCCTTCTTCGCCAGAGGATACAACTGCTAATAGTTTCTTGGGTATCTTTCCAGGAAATTCTGTATATTCATGCGTCTAGAGAGAGTGAGTCTTCCCTGCTCCCAGGACATGTAAACATGTTATTCATTCCGTTTGTAACTTGGTTCTTTTCCCTTAACAATACCTCTTGGACAGCGGCTTGTCGCAGTACCCATTCTTTAACGTTTGCTCTATTGCTGGACATTGGGGTCATTTCCAGAATTTTAATATCCTGTACAGTGGATGAATAAAGATCCTGATAGACGGAGTCTCTCAATTCCTGGTATTCAAAGAGAGAAAATGAAGAGGGGTTGTTTGGGGATGAAAATTTGGAAAGGGCACCCCCAACAATGCTGAACAGATTTAGGGTTGAAATGACAGAATTGCCAGCCGGGCAGTGCCTGTCCCCCTGCTTCATCCCGCTGTGTCCTTCCTGCAGCTCTCGCATCCCATGACTACATCTTGAAGATCGTGCCCACAGTTTACGAGGACAAGAGTGGCAAGCAACGGTACTCTTACCAGTACACAGTGGCCAACAAGGTAGGTCGTCCTTGGGTCCAGCTGTGTGCAATTGTGCCCTCTGCTGGTCCTAAGCAGAAGTGACCTGTATCTGAGCGAAATTCCCACCAGTTCCCTTTCCAGGAGCCTTTCCCAGGGTGCTGCTTGGGCCAGGCTCTGTCCTAGCTAGAGATGAGAGGCCAGTGTCAGAGTTAAGGGGAGGAAATCTAACCAGGAGATGGGGTGTGATCTTTTGAGAAAGAGCCTTGCAACTGGCCACAGTCCTTCAGACTCAGGACCCTGATTGGTCAACACACAACAGACCTTCTGGCTCCCGGGGCGCAAGCCCGTTATCCAGAATCACCAGATGGCCATTGCCTAACAGGAACGTCCTAGGACCCCAAAACTCAAAGTAATGGAGAAGCGGGTAGGCGTTGATGGGAAGCAGAGGACGATGAGTGCCCGCTGAATGGGATGACTAAGAGTTGTTTCAAGCTGAGACAACCTCTAGCTTCCTGGGACATGACCCTGCCAATGGACAGGCATGCTTGCAACACATTAGTTGAGGCACCCCCAGTGGATCCCTTGATCATCAGGACTGTCCTTTTCCTCCTCTTCTAGGGCTGCCCAAACCCCTTATAGCCAGTATGTTGTTTAGCACAATTAAAAATAGTAATGGAGTGATAGCTACCATTTACTGAGCAGTTACTATGGGCTGGCTACTCCGCTAAGCTCTCTAACTCTACCGTCTTTTTCAGTCATGACAGCTCTGACTGGGACCGTCCTAGTCCCCATTTTACAGATTTGGGGACAATGACACTGTCTTGACCCTGAGAGGTGGTCATAGAGCTGCAAAGTGACCTAGTGAGGGTTAGAACTGGGTTCTCCTCTGCCTCCAGAGCCTGGCCTCTTGCTCCCATCACCCACTCAGCCTGAACAGAGTCAGTCAAATCTGTTGGGCTGAGAGCTCCTCTCTCTCGGGTAGCTTGAGGTCCTTCTGCCTGGCTCGGCCTCTGCTGACTGATGCTCTGGTGTAACTTTCCAAAGGGAGTTCTGTTTCTTTCACTCACTGTCTCCTGAAGGGCATCTCATTGTAACTGTCAGGTGCTGACGGCATCTAAAGGCTGGGATATGGATGCGGTCTGAGCAGAAAGGGTGGGGCCGGAGCAGACTGCTGGTGCAGACCCGGCTCAGTCACTTGCTAGCTGTGTGGCTCGGGACAAGTCTCATAACCACTCTGTGCCTCTGTTTACTCATTTGTAAAAGGGATGGTACCCACCTCGTAAGATCACTATCCAGGGGGGCAATGTTTTGGAAAACTGCTTTGTCCACAAAGGAGGCTTTGGGTAAATGGGATTACTACTGCTATTTCTCATTATCTTCTATCCCTCCGCTCTGGGCTTTGACCCAGACAGTCACCCTGCCTCATCAGCTCCCCCCGGAGAAAGCTGATCCTGTTTTGCCCAAGGCTCCTTCCCCTGAGGCTTTGGCAAAGACCCAGCAGCCAGAATGGCTTGCTCAGCTCTCTCTATGGCCTTGGTCCCAGCCTGCCCTGGAGAAGAGTGGGCCAGGCCTGTCAGAGCCAGCGGTGGTCCATCAGGGCGGGAAGGTCTTGGGTCATCCCTGGGGAAGCCTCAGAGCACGGGCCCTAACATTTGGGATGGCGGGGGCACGCCTATGGTTTAGTCTGATCTACAGTTATTGTGGCTGAATGAGAATAGCCCAGAGGTTTCCAGCAAATGCCCAGACCAGAGAGGACACACATTAATTCAGCTCGTTAAGCATCCTTTCATCTCACCCAGCCAAGGGCCATCTCAGGAAGCCTGGTGGTAGGGTCCTTCTGTCTTTCCAGTTCTGGGTGTTCCTTCTTTGAAGAGGCCCTCTCCCCACATGGCCTCATACTCATCTCTCTTACACACACCCCCCCACACACACACACAATTCAGGGTGATGTCCACCCTTCAGGTGTGTGGTGTAGAATGCCCCCTCCTCATAAGCCTTCCAGCTGGCCTGGGGAGAGTTGGTCATTCGTTGCCATCCCCCCCAGCACCCCAGGCTTCTGGGGCATGGACAGTGTGGCAGTATTGTGGATGGTCTTCTACATCTGCTTCCTTCCCCGGACTGTGACCCGCCCCCCCACTCTGGGGATAGGACAGAGCTTCCTCCCCTTGGGGTCCCCAGTAGCCAGCACCCACGAAAGGTGCTTAGCCCACAGTCAATGAGTAAGTGAATGGATTTTGCATGGCCAGGAGTTAGAGGGGGAAATGCGCTTTTACTCCAGAGGATCTCAGATCACACCTGTCCTTTTCACCTCTCTGCTCTCAGATTCTGGTGCTGCCTCCAGGTCATATGGTCAGTGTTCAACCACCCAAAGGATTGGTAATGTCCCTGGAAAAGCTGCCCATCCAGATGCCTATAGCAGAGCCTCCAGGGGAAGGGGTGAAAGGCATGGTGTTGGGGGGCGGGTCCAGCTCCAGGAAAGGGAGAGAAGGCTCCCTCCTGGGGTCTCCAAAGGACCCTCTGCAGTCCATCTCCCACCCACCAGGAACCGTGGTTTGTATGTCTGGTTCTCATGTCCCCCTTTTCCCCTCCTCCACCCCAGGAGTATGTAGCCTACAGCCACACAGGACGGATCATCCCTGCCATCTGGTTCCGCTATGACCTTAGCCCCATCACGGTCAAGTACACGGAGAGAAGGCAACCTCTGTACAGGTTCATCACCACGGTAAGTCGGTGGGGCCCCTGCCCTGCACCCCTTCTCCTTGCACCCCTCCTGGTTCTTGGAGGAAGGGGAGGCAGTCCACAGGGTTAGGAGCACAGGCTGTACACAGAAGGTTATGATCCCTAGGATGTGGAGAAATGTTATCAGAATCATGTCAATAACAATGGCGTGTCATCAAGAAAATATTTTCCAAAGGGGAATGTCACTAGATGAATTTGATTTGTTAGGTAGATGTTTATATAGCTCATTAGGTTTAGCAGGGTTTATCCTTTTTTGTGGAAATTTTACAGTGAAGATTTAACTCATTTTTTTCCCCTATGTCTATTTTCCGACTGTAGCTGCTGGTACTGTCAGGTTTCTCCTTTCTCTCCTGCCTGCTTGTTCTCTTTTCTTTTTTTCTTTGATTTTTTTATTTTTCTTTTTCCTTTTTTTTTTTTTTTTCTTTTTGGCATTGACTCCATCAAGTCTGATTTTCTATGGGGCAGCTTCAAGCTGATGTCATTTTTCTTTGATGCTGAGTGTTTCTATCAAGGATGCTATTTCCTGGCGTTCCATTAAAAATGTCCTTGGGGGCAGAACAGCGGGCTCATGGCACCCTGCTTCAGCCAAGAGGCCCAGAGATGTTTTGTAAGCCAGAGTCAGCCGAGGTGGAAGAGATGGGGAGATTATCTCTACCTCACAGATTTGGAAACTGAGGCCTAAAGGCCCTTATGCTTTTTACCTCTTCATAGTCTTAATAATGATTCAAGATCAGGGGTCTACTCCTGGATCTTTCATTCCTGGCTCTCACTAGATTTGTATTAGTCACAGCTCTGTTACAGTAAAGACAGAACCCCACATCCAGTTGGCTTGATGTATTTAAGCTTCAGGCATGGCTAGATCCAGGCATAAATGTTGTCCAGAATAGACCTTTTTTTTTTTTTTTTTTTGTAGTCTTGTTTTCCACTAAACTGGCTTCATTTTCAAATAGAATTTACTAACAGAAAGTGTCTCTTCCTCAGTAATTTGACCTGAGTCCTGGATGAGGATGAGATAATCCTGTCATTGGCTTCACGCAGCTCCCCTTACAACCTTGTGGCCCAGAGAATGAAAGGAGTACCCCCAGCTGGCCAGCCCCAGTTCGATCATGAGGACAAAGATTGTGAGGGAATGGGCCTCCCTAAGGGAAAAATCAGGGGTCAGTTTTTAAGAAAGAGAGGGCTGGATATTAAGAGGCAAAAAGTTCAGATGTCTGCAATGTCTCCATCTTATGATCCACTATGTACCAGTAACTGGCCCTCAACTCCCTGTCTCCTAGGCCTCATGGGACTCAAAGGACATTATCAAAGGGAAACTCTTTGCCAAAAGAACGCCATGTGGGTGCAAAGGGTGTCAGAACCCTAGTACTGATTTGAGCCTCACAACAGACTTAGGCTGCTCTCTGACTCCAAATTGGTAACTTCCAGTCAACAGAAGACACCTACCATAAAGCTAAGACACGTGACACAGATTGGGAAAATGTACTTGTCCCACATACAAGAAAGGAATAATCTTTAGAATTTATATGGGGACAACTCCGACAAGCCCGTAAGGAAAAGTTAAGCGACCAAAAAGAAAGATGGGTGAGAACTTGATCATTCATTCACAGAACAGACCATCCTGGCCGTGAAAAGATGCCAGGGTTCCCTAGATCTTAGAGGAATTTGATTCAAAATGCAAGACCCGGGGCACCTGGGTGACTCAGTTGGTTAAGCGACTGCCTTCAGCTCGAGTGATAATCCCAGAGTCCTGGGATTGAGTCCTGCGTCGGACTCCCAGCTTCATGGAGAGTCTGCTTCTCCCTCTGACCTTCTCCCTTCTCATGCTCTTTCTCACTCTCTCTCTCTCAAATAAATAAATAAAATCTTCAAAATGCAAGACCCAATTTGGCCCTACCAGACTGGCAGAAATGACAGGGCCACCACAGTGGAGATCGGGAGGACACAGCAAGGGGACTGCACCCACTGTTTGGGATGCAGGTAGACTGGGTCAGCCTCTGGGGCAGGAGATGTACAAACCCCTTGACCCAAAAGCTGGGGAACTTACGAGCAAGTAATTTTACCCAAGGCCTTACAGGGTACCACCTGAAATGTTTTGGGGTTTTCTGCTTGTTTGTTTGTTTACCCCATGCTCCTACTGCACACCCAGAGTAAGCTAAGACACAAGTAGGTGTGTTTGTGCATGTGTGGTCTGCTTCTCAGAGGCCCTGTGGTCTGTGGCATTGGCACCGGCAGAGGAACCCCTTTGCCTGTGTCTCACCGTGGGGTTGAGAAGGATCTTCATGTCCCTTTCTTATTTGCACCTATTTGCCACATAGTTGAGGCTCTGAGTGTGAAAACCCCCGGCAAGTGGCTGAGAAATGAAGCAACTTCATTTATTTGCTGAACTTCTGCGAGAATTTACCACAGGCCAGGCCCTGTGCTGGGCACCAGAGATAGCTGAACTTGACTTTCTCTCCGTCCTTCAACCGCTCCCAGCTGCTGGGGAAGAGGTTTGAGCACACAGAGAACTGAAGTCCCATCCAGCAGGGGCTCCCTTGGGGCTGCGCACTGGGCACTGTGGTAGCGACGACTCCCTTTGGTTTGGCAGAATTGGAGAAAGGAAACCCAGAGATGGGTCTTGAAGGATGTAGAGATGTTTTCTAGACCAATGAGTGAAGCAGAGGGGGTCTTAGCACAGGGAATACTATGTGCAGAGGTGCCCAATAACATATTTTGTGAAGGCCACAGGGCCTCTTTTGATGGCGGTGGACTTCTGAGAGCCAGAGGTCCCGAGAAGTCACAGGGGAAGAGCCTGTCCTTTGTAACCCAGAGGCCAGATGGCTCCATGACTCCATTTCCTTCTCCTCTTGCCACTGGCCATCGGCCGTGCCTGCATCCCTGCCCCATCCACCTTCATTCAAGCAGGGGCCATGCTGAGGGCACCTCCCGATGTCATGAGCCTGGTGGTTTTTCCGGAGGCCCTGCACCACCATCACGGTTGCCGTGGCAACCATGGGGGTCAGCCCCAAGTGAGCCAGCAGGCTGTCCCTGGCAGATGGCGTCATTGTGGAGCTTCAAAGACTCTTGTCACGAGGCGGCAGATGTGGGGGTGATGCTCACGTGCAGACACACACACACACACACACACACACACACACACAGAGCCCCGGGAGCCCTGGCAGGGCGGGGCAGGGCCGGGGTGGAAGTGGAGGCACCTGCTGTGACTTCTCTTTCTCTCTTTTTAAAATCAAACACTTGTGTGCAAAGCCCCCAAGCCCCAAATGGGGGCCTCTGCAAATAGCTCCTCACGGGGGCTGCTTAAGAGAGGGCTTAGGCCAGAGGCCAGGATGTCGTCATGTGGCGGCTGCAGGGCGGGGGTGGGGGGCAGCTGTGGGTGGGCTGGAATGAGGTGGGGTGCCTTTCAACAGGGTGTGCGTGTGGAGGGGAGAGGCGGGTGGGGCCTCCCTGACGCATCTGTACCTATCAAGTCCCTCGATCATTCGAGGTTGCCCCCCTAGGGTCTCCTGATCTGCACAGGACCAGGACATTCTAGGTCTGAACAGAGGAGGTTCCCTTCTCCTGGAAGTCTCCCACCAGGCTCTACAGGGCTTCTCTCTCTGGGCACCCGGGGCGTGTTGCTCAGACTTCCGGTCTGTGCTATTCCAGAAAATTCCATCACTAAAGGAATAAACAGATGGTGTTTAACAACATGCAAGTGATCCCCTTCAAAGTGTCCTCCCACACACACACACACATTTGTCCCCTGCCCCTGCCACTTGCCCAAGCCCCCCTTTTGGGATTGCCTTCAAGTGGCTTGTGGTGACAGATTGGATGACTTCAGAAGTGTCACATCACTCTCCTCATGTGTTTTATTCTATGAGGGAGGAACAACCAGAAGTCAAAAAGTACCACACTGGGCCAGTTTGGCCATGTTTTTTCCGCCCCCCCCCCCACCCCCAAAAGTATCAGCTGGGAATGGCATGCTCCCATTGAGCAGCAGGGATAGCTGAATTTGAAATATTCCCTGCCCACCAGGTGTTCCTTGACAGTGAAATAATGCCCCGAACTTTAGATTGCACTTTATAACTGCTAGGCCTGATTATGAAGAGCTCCAGGTCTGATGCCCCTGTGTGTCCTCAGCATCCAGCATGGGGCCTAGCCTGGAGGTAGAAATATAGAAGAGACAGCTACTTGAAGAAGTGATCGTATAGCTACACTTACTAAGCATCTACTATGTACTGAGTAATCTTAAAATTATCTCCTTTAACTTTCCCAGGAATCCTCCAAGGTAGATGGTATCAGTCCTGTTTTATGTATGAATTCACTGAGGCCCAGAGAGGTAAAGAAACTCATCCAAGGTCACACAGCTGGTAAATGGTGAGGCTGGGACTTAACCCCAGAACCTGCTTCTGTCACATCCCCCAACCCACCACCATCACATAGCTTGGGAGCCTCCATCCTCCAAAACAAAGGCCGTTGAAGATGTCCCAGCAACAGAGTCCCAAGAAACCATGGAGTCCTTGGTAGGACACCAGGATGATTTGATACAGTGACCCCCTGCTGGGAATCAGGAGGACATGTAACAGCAGGAAACAATGCAACATTGTGAGCATAAACTGTGAGCATTGTGAGCATTTTATCAAGTCACCATCACACACATACCATAAGAAAACAAAACACCGCAACAACAAACTAGCCCATATCATCTGTCCATCTAAGACCAGGTTGGCAGGTCATTTGCAAATTTTCCTGCCCAGATCTGATTACCGTTCACTCATCTATTTAGGTACCTGCAAGGATTGGCCATAGACAAAAGGCATCAGGTACTCGGGTGGGAAGAAGGGTATGGGGGGGACAGTAAAAACAATTGAGAAGAGACAAATGTAAAAATGGGGGAGGTTTTGCCCAGTAAGACTGTGTGAGTAGAGAAGAGACCAGCTTTGTAGCCGGACCCTAATCTCGCCCACTCAGACTTCCCTTGGTGTGTCTCTCTTACCTGGACCATGAGCTCCAGGAAGATGGGGAGGGCCTTGGTCATCCCTGGTCTCCAGACCAGGGGCAGAGCAGGTAGATGATAAGTGGGCATCAGATACTGAGCAGAAGGATAGAGGGGTGTGTACCTTGGCCCACCCCCATTCTACAATAGTTTCTGTTACGTGAGTGGCAACATGGAGCCCACATTAGCAGCTCAGTTGCTTAGGGTTGGAATGTGTAAAAAACTTCGCTTCCAGTCTTTCCAGACGTTTGAACAGAGCTAGATCTTCTAGAAGGTCATGTGCCAGGGACAGATCGCTCCTGCTGGGTCAGCACACAGATCTCTCTGTTGTAATTGAAGTTCCCGGTTCTTGCTTTTCAAAGACAGATTCTGAGACATGGAAGGAGTATGGGAATGGAGCGAGGTCCTTTTTACAAACTATACGTACTTTTTTTTTTTTTTTTTTTAAGATTTTATTTATTTATTTGACAGAGAGAGATCACAAGTAGGCAGAGAGGCAGGCAGAGAGAGAGAGAGGAGGAAGCAGGCTCCCTGCCGAGCAGAGAGCCCGATGCGGGACTCGATCCCAGGACCGAGATCATGACCTGAGCCGAAGGCAGCGGCCCAACCCACTGAGCCACCCAGGTGCCCACAAACTATACATACTTTTACAGCCACACGGCTTCTTACTTCTTAAACTTTGTTCATGGGGTCCTCTTACTTGAGGACGTTTGCTATGTAAAACCTAACAGAATTGAGAAAGTAAATACAAAGAAGCCATCTGTACATGGAGATAGGAACTAAAGGGAGCCTTCGGGTTGGGGGAGAAGCTGGTGGGGGGGCTAACAGAAAAAAGCAGGCCCTTTGCAGCTTTCCAGACCTGGATTCTCCTCACCCTCTCCTATTTGGTAGCTGTGTGACCTTGAACAAGCCTGCCCCCCTCTGAGCCTCTGCTTCCCCATCTGAGAAATGGGGGTTGCTCCATTTCCTTAGTACTTGCACAGATGGAATGAGAAGGCAGAAGAAAGTGCCAGCTCAGGCCTGACACGTAGAAGGGGCTCAACTGGGGTGGGTTTGGGGGAGGGGAGTGGATGTCTTGAAGCTGCAGCCCTTGAAGGAGTGGTGGGGAGAGGACTCAGTTCTCCCACCAGGCTCCTGTCCCAGACGGTGGGAGTGGGGGGGACTGGCACCACGCCCTCTCCTCCCCCACCTTTCCAGGGCCCAGTCATCATCAGCTTCCCTTCCACAACAGCCCCCACCCCTGTGAAGCCACAGCCTCGGTGTTCTCATCCGCGGCTCCAGTCTGTCTGCCGCCACCGGCATCTGATGGGACTCCGGATTCATTATTTATTTCCTCAGCTTGTGCCTTTTCCATAAGCTTTTCAAGCATTGCTGCCTGGATTAAGGACGGTAAATGAATAGTTCCCAGGCACTTGTGGTACAGCAGGTAGCCATATAAGAGGTCATCTTGGCCCTCACAGGGGGGGCCCCATTTTACAGATGAGGGAAACTGAGGCTCAGAGGGGTGACCTGGTTTTCCTGGTCATGGTGGCAGGGCTGGGATCTGACCACAGGAATGTTTCCTCTGGAGCCCACAGTCTCCACCCCCACCCCCATGTTGGGGGCGTGGGGTTGCGTGTCATGCTTCTCCACTGCCCGATGTGGGAAAGTAAATGGGGGGAGGGGTGATGGACTGGGAAAGCATTCATGTTGGTGGAACAACAGAGGGATTCAGCTCTCCAGCCACTGTGGGTGGAACACGTCCTTTCCGTATTATAAGGAATTAAGAACCATAATTAAAATGTAAGGGAAACACACACGCACACACACACACACACACACGCACCTTCTTTTCAAGGTAGACAAGCTGACTTCATTCTAGCCAGAGTAGGAGGTTGGGAAGCTGGTAGAACCACAGGAAGTCTCTGCCAAAGAACAAAGGGGCATTATTGATGACTTCTGATGAAAGCAAAGTAACGCGCTCCTCCCAGACTCACCAGGGCCTGGATATCGAATTGTCCTTGCTTCCATTTCCGGAGCTAGGGCTGCTGGCTAGAGTAGGGTTACGCGTGCTGGCTGTGGCAGCCCTTCCTGACTCGGTGGCCCTGCTCCTTCACTGACCTCCCCTGAGGTTGTCCCCCTGCTTCAGGGCCTGGTCGGCATACAAAACCATGGCAGGGGTGAGGGAGCGAGGGAAGAGGCATTCACCATTGTGTGTGTGACTTGCTAGTTCAATCTGACAGCAGTCCTGAGGGCTGAGAATTAGCCTTCCCATTTTTAAAAGTAAGGAAACGGAGGTATGGGGAAGTAAGGCTAACATAAGGGCCCATGAAAGGAGGGATCCCAGTCAGAAGACCCTTTATATCCGCCGTTGGAACTTCTGATATCTTCTTGGCGTTTGGGGTTGAGGTAGAGTCTTGGGGAGATTGGAGAGCTCCCTGACTGGCGAAAGCATGGAAACAACCTCTGGCCTAGGTACTCCGCCCCCGAGAGATATGCTTCATCACAAACACTTCTTGGCACTTAGCTGAGGAAATATCCTGTTGAAGTCTCAGCTACCCCATCTGTAGAATGGGCCTTTGCAGGTGCTTGAGACCTGGGCCACTGCAAAGAATCTGTGTGTGGTGCCTGGGACACCTTTGCTGTCCTGTCTTTCTAGAAATCGGCTTGTTCTCAACTCAAAGAGCCAAGTAGAAAAAGGAAAATTGAGACCCAGAGGCTGGCTCTGGGAACTAGGTGGTATTTGACCCATTGTTCTTCTTAGAATGGGTCTCAGATCTTCAGAACATCTCAGATCTTAGCGACAAGGTCAGAGCCTTCTGGTCAATGGCAAGATTAGACTAGGTATTCTTTACTGAGCACCTACTAAATGCTGGGAGCTCCAGAGGTATTTCCTGCAGTAGGGCAGATGGCAGGGCTAGGGGTGTTTTCCCTGTGTCGTAGATGGGAAAAGCTGAGGCCCGGGAAGGCTCTCCCGAGCTAGAGTAGGTGAGGGATAGCCTCGACTCGGCTTCCCAAGGCTGAGAATTTTCTGCCACCACGGCAGACCCTCCAGCACTCACCTCATCCTCCCCATGCTCAGGGCCCCCTGCTCCAGTGAGAAGGTATACAATTGGCTTTGTCCTCACTTTTACTCATTTCTATTCATGTTGGCACATCCCTGCGGGTCAGCAAGGCGCAGGGCCGCCATCATGCCTCTCAGCAGCCCTTTCCTTAGATGTTGTTGAGATCTGCTCTACAGATGTGGTGAAGCCTGTTATCTTGCCCTCACCACCGTATAGCCTATGTCCAAAGACAGACACCCTAGCTGGTGCAGCCTCGTGGCTTCAGGTATTTCTCTGTGTTCTAGACGTAGGAACTGTGGCCTTCCTGGGACCCAAGGCGGCCATGACGGGCAGTGCCTTGGACAGTCTGGATGTAGTCACCTCTTGGGGTCGGGGTTTGTGTGGTCCTCCCCCGCCATGTCAGAATCCAGGATTCCATGTCAACACTACAACCTGAGAGTACCCCAGGACCCCTCTCCTCATGACCGCGGCCTCACCTCACACCCGTCACTGCCTGCGAATAGGAGCATGTCAGGAAGGCCTGAGCTGGCTAACGGCAGAACAAGGAAAGCAAGGAGCCGTAGCAGCATCAAGCAGGTAGCTAGGTTTCTTTCAGCCTTTGAGGTGCCTCGCTCCACCCGGGAATGTACCAGAAATCCCCCTCCTCATCTGACTGGGGAGCAGCACCTTCAACAGACGTCAGATAATGGGAGTTGTGCTGCTGAGCTAGGCTATACTGGGAGATACATATGAAGCTTCTGCGGGGCCTCGCCAGGCTCAGGCTAACACTCACTCCGGTGGGGTCAGTTGGTTGGTGGCTTGTGTGCACCAGAGCCCCAGCCTCCCTGCAGTGGTGCGTTTCTTGGGTACCTCAATGCGTGTGTCTTCTCCTCTGGCCCCTGGCTGGCCCAAGGGGGAGGAGGCTTCAGACCGGGCGCCAGGTGTCTGTGAATCATTGGCACCCTCGGGTTCCCAAGTGTGTGTGTGTGGTTATAGGGGGTGGAGTGTGCATGTCTACGTGTGTGGGGTTTTTTGTTGTTGTTTTTATTATTTGCTTCATTGCACTTAAGTCACCATTTCCTCTTCTCTGATCCAAGCTCTAAAAGCATTCTGCGGTGTAAAATCTCCTATCACCTGACCCACTCTACAGAAATAAACCAGCTGCCCTGCCGTCATCTTCCTTGAAAAGTGCCCCTGCGTCATGCTCTGAGGCTGGCAGGGAGAGGCTGTGCCTGCTGAAAACACTTCATAATAATCCCCCTAGCGCCCCCCATCCTCTCTGCTCCCTGGGGGGCTGCTCCGGTTTCTTGGGCTGTTATTACTGGAGTGCCAGCTGCTCCACTGTAGCCCGTCCATGCAGACCCACTCCGTCTGTCATGGGCCTCACAGGCCTCTGCTTAACTCATCTCGTAGAAATATCATTTTAAAAATAAGCACGGGATCGATTGGCACTTCCCTCTCACTCCACAGTGTCTCCTGGCCTCCTCTGCTTGGCACCGGAGGGTCTGTGAAGGCATGGCCATCTCTCAGAGTCATCCAGGGGTCGAGTGTCCCTGGCTGGCCGGCCACCCCATGGCGCCCCCACAGCGGTCTCAGGAGCCCTCTGGGACTGATCCACTGGGTTTCCTCTGAGGCCTGTGGTCCTTGAAGTGCTCCTCAAATAGGGTAGGGGGGAAAGGGTGAGAGCCCTGGAGGCGGACAGATGTCACTCTGCCATGCACTTGCTGTGTGACCTTGGAAAAGTGATTTCCGTGTCTGGGCCCCCCAGATGCATGCTTGAGGCATGGCACATGGGGCGTGGGTCATGTGGTTCTTGTGGATTGCATCACATATGCGCTCAAGAGGGAGAATAAATTTAAAGTTGCCTTGTCAGCTTCTTTGATCTGCCATCGTCTCTACTTCGATTCTTTTATGGAACCAGAAAGCAACTGATAGATAGGCCAGAATATTTTGAGTGAAATGTAGCCTTACTTCGATGTGTCACAAGTGGAGTCCTGACAGCTTCACAGCAAAGTTAGTCATTTGGTTTGGTGAAGGAGCTTCGTGCCTGAGAAGCGGCAGTGTGTCATGCTAAGAGTGCAGACTCCGGAGTTTTGAACTTTCAGTTTGACCACTAATTACTGTGGCATTGGACCAAACAATTCAATGTTCCTGGGCCTCAGTAGCCTTGGCTGTCACATACATAGAAGAGTAGGGCTTGCGAGGGTTGGCCTGGGGATTCAGGAGGGAGGTAGGAGGGATGAAGCCCTCCAGCCCTGCCTGGCACAGAGAAAGTGCTGTGTGAGCTGTTTTGTCATGCAGGAAGTCATAAGCTACAGACATGCCACAGGTGACATTCCTCGTCATCCCCCCTTCTCCAGCAGTTCTTCACTGGGGGGTGGTTTTCACCTCCAGGGGACATGTGACAGCGTCTGGAGACATTGGGGTTGTCACGACAAGAGGGAAAGGCTCTTCCTGGCATCTCCTGGGCGGAGGCATGAAGTATGCTCATCTAAGTACTTCAGCGCACAGGACAGCCCTCCTGTGGCCATGAATTTTCTGGTCCCCAAAGCAAATAGAGCCATAAGAAGGTCTGCCCTAACATGAGCTCTCTGGTAGCATGAGGCCCCCCATGCTCTGTAGCGCTTGCCTTGGTTGTAAGTTTGCATTTGTCGGTATGGTCATTTGGTTACTACCCAGCCCCCTGCTACAGTGCATGCTTGGGAGTGAGAGGTTTATTTCTCGCTCCAGTCCCTCCAAGCCGGTGCTGCCTCTTCAGCCCCTCCCAGATCTCTGTCACAGGCCTGGCCCTGTCAGATCTGGGTTCAAGTCCCAGGATTGCCACTTCCTGGCTGTGTGACCTTGGGCCAGTGCCACTGCCTTTCTGAACCTCCACTCCTTTGTCTGCAAGTGGGATTGTAAAAATCTGCTAAGTTTAGAGTGGACATTAAGACCACAGACTCCAGCGTGAAGACATAATGAGTTCAAGTCATAGCTCTGCTGCTTCCTGTGTGAACTTAACTAATGAAACCCCTGTTTCCTCATCTATGAAATGGGTCTAATAATCCCTTCCTCATTTGGGTTAATAAGGGATTTAAAGGAGCTGATAATAATTATTTTTATTATTAGTGAATTCACCCACCAGTAAGTGGGTTTTTGGTTTTTTTGTTTGTTTGTTTGTTTGTTTTTGAGGCCTGAGTATATTCTTGACCCCATTAGTTATGGGGCAGAGTGTCTGTACTTGTCAAGCTCATCATCTCGTGATCTGGGAGAGGGCTGGCCTGGCGCTCCATCCAGCTCTGACCTCTGAACTCCTCCCCCCCCTTTCAGATCTGTGCCATCATCGGTGGGACCTTCACTGTGGCCGGCATTCTGGACTCCTGTATCTTCACAGCCTCGGAGGCCTGGAAGAAGATCCAGCTGGGCAAGATGCATTGACGACCCACCCGGCCCCATGGCCAAGGACCCAGGGAGACCGCCAGCCCTGCTTCCGGCGCCCTGTCTCCTCCTGCCCTCTTATCTGGCCCAGGATCTGGCTGCATCCCAAAGTGGGGGTTGGAGGAGGTAGGGGGTGGCTCACGGTTTTGCAGCTACCTCTTTTCCCCATCTTTAATTTTAGGTGAATTACACTGCCTGAAGTTGTGGTGCCCCAGGGAGGTACCCTTCCTGGGAAGCCCCAAGACCAGAGTCAGGCAGGGTGGGTTCGGGGATATTGGGGACCACTCCCAGGAAGTCTGCAGTCCCTTCCTTCTTAGGGGAACAGCCCAGAATCCATGTTGACCAGCTCTCGGCCAGGCTTTGACAATCTTGAAGCTCCCACCATTTGGATGCACCAATCCCTTCGTTTCTCCCCTGGGCAACCAGCCCAGAGATCAGGGCTCTCTGCTTTGGGTCACGCTGCCCAAAGGTGCCTGCACTCGGCACCTTCAAAAAAGGATGGTACTTCCCAGATGAGCCCCTGAGATGTGGCACCAGAGATAGAACCCTCGCTTTGGCTCTATCCCTTCTTGCCCATCCCAGAGCCCAGGCTCAAGTCCCTTACCCCCACCCATTTCTTTTTCTTCTGAGAAGCAGATGCCCAGTTGTTGGGTAGCAGCGGTAGAGACTCGGATCTGCCCATTGGAAACGGCGGGTGGCGAGTCCCCCTTCCTTTTCCCCTTGTTTCTCTGCACCACCACCCCACCAATGTGCCTCAGCCCCTGTGCTGTGTGAAGAGCATCTCTTGGTGGAGGGGCTGGTTTTAACTGGGGAGTATCCTTTGAACACCAGACATGGTTCGTGCACTTATATCCAGACAGAAAGCATCCTTCTCTGTAGCCCTAAGATAATCATGTCTCACCATCTGCCACACGGTTGCCATCAACTGGTAAGGCTTTTGGTTGGGGGGAGCAAAGCAGACCAGTCCTTCTCCTGTCTTTGGATGGCTATCTTCCAGATTCCCGAGGGGTGCACAGTGTTTGGACTTCTTTGTAGCTCCCTTGTGGCCTGCTCGCCATTGAGTTCCCCCATCAGGGGCCACCCACCAACACAACATGTTTCTGGTCCCTAGGGCAGCTCCATGGTCTCCCTCACTTGCTCCTGAGCTGGGTTCCTCCCCTGCTGCTCACCCCCATCCTTCCCCTCTTTAGTCCTGAAAGGGAGCGGCCATGGTCCAGGCGTGAATTCCACCCAGGGAATTTTAGGTATGCCCTTGTGTCCCGGGGAGAGAGCCGCCTGCCTCTTTTCCATTTATATCAAGATTGTTTGCATACTTTTGTAATTAAGGGGAGTGTCTGGTAGAAGTTTTTAAATTATCTATATGGATAGCTCAAGTCTCTGCCATTTGTGATTTTTGGCTCTGGATTGCAATTAGAAAAGTGTCCCAGTCTGCATACAAGTTGAATGATGTGAGTGTAAACTGCATTTGGTTGTCTCTGGTATCTGTGGCCACTTGGATGGATTTTATTTTATTTTTTTCTTTTCCATATTCTGTTCCCCAGTTACTGAAAGGAGTCTCTTCGGTGTGTGGATGCCTGCACCTGTAGAGGGGTGGGCAGGGTGGGGCAGGGAAATGTATGGCATGCACATGAGTTGAAATTCTACTTTTATGCTTTTTCAAAAAAAAAAAAAAAACGAAAAACAAAAACAAACTCTTGAGGACATGGGGGATGTCAGTTTCCTATGGAAGAGACACCTCTGACCCGTTATTCTTATAAACAATCTCAAGGGGGGAAAATGGTTTAGTTCTCCCCCCCCCCCCCCTCCTTGGGCTCAAATCGATTAAAAGGCTGATTTTCAGAAGTATTGCTGCGTATTTCTTTCTACTTGATTGAGGCTGGCTGGCCTCGAGGCTGGGATCATAGTCAGAAGGGAATTTAATTTTAGAGGAGAAAATTTGAGAAATGTGGAAATGATCTGTGAGGATGATCAGAAAGTCAAGACCTCTTAGAGCCAGCCCTTCCTTTATTGAATCCCTACAGAATATGCCTGGATCTGCCAGCTTCTAGCTGTGTGGGCCCAGGCCAGGTCCTTGCCATTCAGTGCCCCTTTCTTTCTCAGGTGAAAATGGGGAGCATAATAAAACAGTCTCACAGGGCTGTTGTCAAAATCAAATCTATAATATGTGCAAGTAACTCCTACTGGCTCAGAACGAGTTCATATATGCAGAAAAAGGTTACGTGGCAAATCTTCAAAAATGGTAATTGTTTCATATAGGCATTCTGAAATAGGATCTACTCTCTTTGAGAACAGGGCTGACTGTTTTCCCACAGATTTGAACTAAGGGCTGCGTAAATAAAAAGTATTTCATAAACTCTTCTCGATTTCCAAGGATCTGGCATTCCTTGTTCAGCCTTCAGCTCAGCAAAGGGAGACCACCATCAGCTATGAGAGGGAGAATGTACAGAGCTATTTACCATCCTGCAGTCCAGTCCTTCAAGGCCCTTGCCTGGAACAGCACAAATGCGGGTCATTCATCAGGGGTGAATGTGAGAGTGAACCAGTCTGCAAGAAACTCTTTACTGATTCTCCCCATTCTCTCCTTAGCATCCCAATACTAGAGTTACCGTGACCTTCAGAGCTAGAGGTCAAGAATAATATGCCTACTGGTAGTCAAGCATGTGTTCCCAAACCTGCTTATGCCAGCTGTGCTTTATGCTGTAGCGCTGTGACTTAGCTAACCAGTGAGATGGGATTGAAAAATGAAGGATTCTGGTCCAACAATTGCATACTTTGCAGAGACCTGATAATGGTGAGTTGCCACCCCTTCCCCACAATGCTCCCGAATTAGATATGAGCTGAAAAGACTTGGAGCAGGGGCAGGGGGTGGTGCAGGGGGGATGTCCTTGAGGATTCCACATTCACGTGGAAAAGGTCTCAGTTCTCACTCCACGTTAAAGTCACCCAAAACTGGAACTCTTGGGTTGATTTATGTAAGGACGAGGGTTTATGCAAGGAAAGTAAAGATGAACTCCGACAGTTTCTCAATGATAAACCCTTGCCTCAAAGGGTCAAAAGATGGGTGAATGTTTTTAAGTGGACATAAAACGTTTAAGATATGTGTCATTTTTATGATTTCTATGCTAAACCAATTCTTTCAGTTTCTAAGCAGGAGCAGATTATGATGTTTTTGTGTAAGAGGATTTCTCAATCAGGGATTATAGCACAGACTCATAGAGGCGGTGGTCAGAGGTCAGGGACTGTGCTAGGTCAGGCAGTGGGGAGGGGTTGCAGTCACACAGGAGGGGAAGTTACAGAGATGTATCAGGGAAGAGAGCACCTCAAGTCCTGCAGCCCATGCTGCTTGGTGGGGGGATAGGGAGGAGGTACCACAGAGCAGGTGTGAAGCTTGGGAAGAAGTGGGATGTAGCAATGGCGCTTATAAGGGACAGCTGTCATTCGTTTTTATGACTTTATGTCACAGACTCGTTTTTGATTCTTGCCAGAAACAAAGAGACACATTTTCTCAGTGAGACAGGCCACCGCTGGTCCTAATCCCTTCTTAAGAAATTGGCTCATTAGTGGCTCCAGGAGATAGCTGCCGTGGTCCAGGAATGTGAGAGGGGGACTGCGTGAAGGAGAACATTCCCCCAAGAGCTTTTTCCCTCCCCAGCAGTTGTCTTGGGCCAGTCATGTAGTGATGAGGTCATGCACTTGATTCTGACCAAAATAAGTTATTATTATCTTCACTCTTGTAGAAGTAGCTACCAACGGCTGGGCATTCTCCACACGCCAGGCAAGGAGTGAATGTTCAGGCCTCGTCTTTCCCAGCCCTCACAGCCATCCTACCCTCCCCGGTGGGTATTCCCTCCTTTGTACAAAGGACAAAACAGATTGAGTAACTTTTCTCCATCACACAGCCAACAGGTGGTAAAGTTGGAATTCAAATTCATATCCACCTCACCCCAGGGTTATGAAGAACTGTATGGTTCTGCCTCAGTCCCCAAGAGCATCTTATCCACCTCCAAAGAGGGAAACTGACCCCCACCCCACAAAAAAGGGGAAATTGAAAGTCGTGAGGGTACTTTTGTTTTTGTTTTCTTTCTTTTTAATAAGCCTGCAAGGGAAGTTAAATCGAACATTTGGGGATCCTCTTAAAAATGTAAGGCCCTAAAACATTTTAATTACACAAATGATACATGCTTATGGCCCCATTGGAGGAAAATCGGAAAAGAGCAAAAAAGGGAAAAAAGGAAAAATTAAAGTGGGCCCTGATTCCACTAATCAGAGGTGATCATTAACATTGTAGCGATCTCCTTCCATAAACAAAATGGGATCGTGCTATTATAATTATTATTATTATGTTATTATTAGTTTACTCTTCAGCACAATAGACCTCATCCTATATCAATTGACTATAGGTCTCATCGTTATCTTTATTGGCTGCAAGATAACAATAAGCATATTGAGTATCTAATGGTGGATTGTGTTCATCCTCTGCTCCCGTCTCATTCAGAACCTATTTGCGGCGCTTGGCTGGCTCAGTCAGTAGAGCATGCGACTCTTGATCTCAGGGTGATGAGTTCAAGCCCCATACTGGATGTGGAGCCTACTTAAAAAAAAAAAAAAATTAAAAACAAAATCATTCAGAACCTGTTTTTTTTTCTTTTTTTTTAAAGATTTATTTACTTGAGAGCATGCAAGAGTGTGGGCATGGGTGTAGGTAGGGACAAAGGGAGAGAGAGAGAGAATCATGGAGCGGACTCCCTGCTGAGCAGGGAGCTTGAGTTGGGGCTCACTCTCATGACCCTGTAATCATGACCTGAGCCAAAATTAAGAGTGGGACATTTAACTGACTGAGCCACCCAGGCGCCCCACAGAATCTGTTTTTTTTTTTTTGAACCAGTAAAATGAACAATTCAGAGGATTGTTTACCAGATTAAATAATGTGACATTTGTAAAACTTAACACAAGGCCTGACATTAAGTGCTCAGCCAAGTAAGATTAGCCATTACTATTCAGTAATTTCTACCATTTATTAAGTGCTTACTTTGTGCCAGATATCATGCTAGGGATTCATTTAATCCTGGCACCAAACCAATGAGGTAAATACTATTAGTCCCATTTTTCTAATGAGGTAAGTGAGTAACCAAGAGGCTAAATATCTTACCCAAAGCTACCCAGCCAGGAAGTGATGGAGATCCAAACCCAGGCTACGAGAATCAGGGCTCACATACTTCCCCACTATACCACATTCTGCCTCAGACACAAAAATATTCCCCAGGCATTTCCTCTGTGCTAGCACTGTCCTCAGCCCCTGAGTTCTGTACCAGTTGCTGTGCATGCTTCTAAGGGTGGACATGAGGCAAGATAGTAGCCTATCCCACCAAGCCTCATTAGAGTGGCTCTCAAGATCTTAACTGGTTATGTCATTGCACCTGTCTTCATTTTACTGAGTGTGGGGTGAGGGGTGTAAAGAAACACCTCCCTGTGGGGCTCCTGGGTGGCTCAGGGGGTTAAGTCTCTTCCTTCGGCTGGTGTCATGATCTTAGGGTCCTGGGATTGAGCCCCGCATCAAGCTTTCTGCTCAGCCGGGAGCCTGCTTTCCTCTCTGTCTCTGCCTGTTTCTCTGCCTACTTGTGATCTCTCTCTCTCTGTCAAATAAATAAAATCTTAAAAAAAAAAAAAAAGAAACAAACAAACAAACAAACAACTCCTGCCCTGGGAGATCATAAACATAACTTGATTATCCTGGGTTGTAACGGTCTGTCCTCATGGTGACCTATAATACTGGGAGTTTAATGTGTACAAAGTTGAGCTGATAGACTCAGGTATTCCAAAATGACTACCGTAGTGGCTTAGTTTACACTTCCATCACCTCCACAATTGCCATTTCTTTTTTGTGGTGAAGGCATTTAAGATCCTCTTTTCTTAGGCTTCTCCCCTACCCCCCAACCTCCTCACTCTGGGAGCCTGACGGCCTTTCGATTGCTATTCCCTCAATAAGTTTCACACCGCTTACCCTGCTGCCATAGCTTCTCCAAACAGCCGAGGTGTTGGCCATTGTCCCTAAGTCTGAGAGCCAGAAGTTTCCAAAACTGCGCGCGTGCTGGAGCGGGGTGGAGGGTTGTGGGGGGGGGGGGGGGGAGTGATCTGGAATGAGACCTAAAATAGGACCCAGCACGTTCAGGGACCATGGCAGATGCCCGGGTTCATCATGAGTATGAGTAAATACTGGTGTTTAACAAGTGTATCACCATATTCCTGAAGACACTAATAAACGGAGAGCAGGGGACCTGCCCGAGTCTGGCAAGACAAGCTCTTCTCTGAATTTCAGGGTGTCCCTCTGTTAACTGAGCACCACAAAACGTTCTGTCTGCTCTGTGCCACAAAGTAGGAGCTCGATATATGTGAACTGAATGAATGAATCAATTCTTTCGATAAATGAGTCGATCCCACACTGGGAGTCACCCCCACAGCCAGACCTTTCATTTCCAGTAGCCTAATTAGCCTTTTTAGTACGTGGGGCGGGGGCCGCCCCTGGGGGCGGAATTCCCGTGAGGGAAGGCGGAGTGCGGATACCACTGGGCGGGGCGCGACGGGCAAGCGAAGGGCACCCGCCAGAGAGCGCAGACTCCGGAGGGCAGATTCTGGAGGGGAGGGCAGTGCCGGGCAAGGAAGGGCAGACTCCGGAGGGCAGGGTAGGGCAGGGTAGGGCAGGGCAGGGCAGACTCGGGAGGGCAGGGTAGGGCAGGGCAGACTCGGGAGGGTAGGGCAGACTCAGGAGTGCAGGGCAGACTTGGGAGGGCAGGGCAGGGCCGCACTAGCCTGCAGGTGAGATCCTGCTTCAGAGTCTGGGGGGAGGGTTCCCCCCCCCCCCCCAAGGTACGCGGAATGTGTTTACATCAAACAGAAAGCTTACAGTTTGTGTCACTGGGACTTAATAGCCAAGGTCTGAAAGTGAGGACTCACGGATGTGAGGCCCCAATGTAGGGCTGTCCTGGAGCAAGCCCCTCTTCTTTCATTAGGAATAACGGCTTACTGTAAGTGAATTCTAAACATTCCCAACGGACTAACTCATTTAACCCTCATAACAACTGTATGAGTCACCTGCTAAGATCATCCCCATTTCACAGATGAGAAAACTGAGGCTCAGAAACATGGAGGCATCTCCCCAACATCCAGCCACATGAAGAGGCACTTGGGTCCAGGTCTGATTCTACAACCCCTCCCCAGTAATGTGGGAAACAAAGGCAGAAGAAAAATTATTAGATTTCCTTACTACTCACAGCCCACCGGCAAGTCTTTAAACAGGCAGAGTGACATTTCTCTAGGGACTCAATTGCCTCGATGTTAATACTTTGCTGAGGGCAAAAGGCAACCTTAGCCCTACCCCCAGGATCCTGTAAGTCTACTTCAACATATAAAAATTGCTTTGGAAACTTCCTTTATCTCTACCCCTCTCCCCCACAAGACGCGTGTTGGTTATCATTCCCCAAGCATAAGGCCCACTATATACAGCTGAAGGGTCTCATGACTAAGGTTTTATTAGTCAAAAAATGACCTTTCCCTCATAATATCTAGGCCCCTCAAGGTCCTGGTAACCTCGCTTCCAATTTTTTTTTTTTAAGATTTTATTTATTTATTTGACAGACAGAGATCACAAGTAGGCAGAGAAGCCAGCAGAGAGGGAGGAGAAGCAGGATCCCTGCTGAGCAGAGAGCCTGATGCGGTGCTCCATCCCAGGATCCTGGGATAATGACCTGAGCCGAAGGCAGAGGCTTTAACCCACTGAGCCACGCAGGTGTCCCACTTCCAAAATTCTTTAGAGACTTATGCTACCCCTGACCCCCTCCAAGCTTGAAAGTTTATAATCGGCCATTCCTCAGGACTCCAGTGCAGCTCTTTCTGCCCATGGGTTCTGTCCTTGTGCTTTAATAAAATCACCTTTTTGCACCAAAGACATCTCAAGAATTCTTTATTGGCTCTTGGCTTGGAACCCCAACCTTTTCCCTCCATCACCCAGAAGGACTAAAACACTGGGGGAAAGTTTTGCAAGGCCAGGCTGTTGGTTATCAAAATCTCCAAATATTGTTGCACCTCAAAATCTTTGGGTGGGCGGGAGGAGGGGACTGCGTGCTTTAAAACCTGGACCTATCACTGCCTGGTTTCAAAGGACTGTGATGGATCACAAAAATTTGCATTTTGAACAAGCTTCTCTGATTTTGAAGGAGCAAGTCAGCGGACTGCGTTTGGATCATCATGAATGCCCAAAGCATCCAAAAACTAACATTTCACAGCTAAATCACCTCAAGGGAGGGTAAGAAGAGGCAAAGAAAGAGTTTGGAATAAGAAAGAGACTGTAGTGAGTCTATTTTTAAGACACTAGTAGGTCTCTAATGCAGGCCCTAGAGAAGTATGCCTCTTCTCCCCAGCGGAGCCAACTCTTCGTGGGTCCTAGCGGGACCCCGGAAGCCCCACAGCCCTGAACTGGCCCCCTTGGAATGGGGCGCTGCGATCCCACCCCAAGTCGCAGGGGGCGCCACCCAGTCTCGCTCCGACGGGAAGGGGGCTCCGCTTCCTTTCTTCGCTTGCGCGCCAAGGAAGCCCTCACTTCCGGCCTTGCGCGTTCAGGGCCCGAACCTAACGGGCGCTAAAGGTGAGTAGAGGGTGGTGTTTTGTCCGAGAGAGATGCTCTCCGCCCTGTGGATCCTTCCCCCACGTTCTGGAAGGATCTCTTTGCGTGACTTCCGACCCGGCATTCTTGTCCTGCTCGAATCTTCCTCCCACAGTCAGCCTCGAGGTCCCAGTGCCGCCCTCTTCCTATGGCCCCTCTCTGGTCAGGCGGGCACTCCCCAAGCTTGCCTTACTCTGTAACACCCAGACCCTTCGCTTCCCCGATTCTCCTCCTTCAGTCACCTCCACCCGAGGCCACCTCCGGCAGAGTCCCTGTGCAGCGATGGGGAGGAGTGTCTTGGGTGGAGAGCAGGCCCTGGTACCCAACTGAGCACCCTCCTCCTCCTTCCCACGCCTCTCTTTGCAGACGGTCAGCATGAAGTTCAACCCCTTCGTTACCTTGGACCGCAGCAAAAACCGCAAACGCCACTTCAATGCGCCCTCGCGTGCGCAGGAAGATCATGTCTTCCCCACTCCAAGGAGCTGAGGCAGAAGTACAACGTTCGCTCCATGCCCATCCGCAAGGACGACGACGTCCAGGTTGGTCTCCCTCAGGCTCTCGTTACCCAGCTGCGTGTCGCTCTGGTGCCGCCTAAGAATGTCATGTGCCCTAGGACGTAGGGAAGTTGTAGACTTTCATGCCCTCAGGACCCTGGCAATTAATGTTACCTGGCAGATGTATCGGACTGGAGATGGAGCCTACAGCCACCCATGTGCCTACCCGGCTTAACGTAGAGCTTTCAGATACAATCCCTTAATAATAATGACTGTTGTTTTTTTTTTTTTTAAAGATTTTCTTTATTTATTTGACAGATCGCAAGCAGGCAGAGAGGCAGGCAGAGAGAGGAAAGGAAGCAGGCTCCCTGCTGAGCAGAGAGCCCAAACTCGGGGCTCGATCCCAGGACCCTGGGATCATGACCTGAGCCAAAGGCAGAGGCTTTAACCCACTGAGCCACCCAGGTGCCCCCATAATAATGATTGTTTAAGAAAAGTTGTATACTAGTCAAGCAAAACTTTGCTTTTAGATTTAGTCCCCTGGCTGCAAGTTTCCCAGGCATTGCTCAGGGTGGCTCTTGGGAACCAGATTCTCCGGGAGAAAGTGCCATGATAACGAGGAATGTTTCTGTAGTATTGGATTTAGCAGGGGCTGGGCGTTGGGTGGTACTGGATTTGGCAGAGAGACTAGGGAAGCAGCAAGTCGGAGGCATGAACTTATGAAAGAGAACAATCCTTGTGAGAAAGTGAAGCTGTCTTGTTCTTCCTAGAGCTTTGGATGTGTGGTAAGAAAGAGAGAGCGAGGGATGACTGATTGAGGGGGTAGATTAACTCCTTGAAGTAGTATTGAAGGGACCAGGCACTAGCAGTAAGCAGGACTGACTAGGCACCTGTCGCATGGAGCTCAACATTTTAGAGCAGGGATTCCCAGCTTCAGCACTGTTGACATCTTGGATAGGATAGTTCTCTGTTGTGGGGAGCTTTCCTGTGCATGGTAGGATGTTTAGCTGCATCCCTGACCTCTCCCCACTAGATGCCGGTAGTACCTCCTCACATTTGTGACAAACAAAAACATTTCCAGGTGTTGTCAAATGTCCCTGGGGACCAAATTCACCCGTCCCTTTCCCCTAATTGAGAACCATTGTTTTAGAGAATGAAATGGGGGTAAGGCTACGGGATTTGGGGTATTTTCCAGGGCACTGGGACGCTTTAAAGCTTCGAGGAACATTTTGAGGAGAAGCTTGAAACCAGGGGATAATTTGGCCTGAGGGAATGACAGGAATAGAGTGGGAAGAATAGTTGAGAGGTATGTTCAACAGTTACTTCTCTTCTGGGTCCTTCCCATCAGACGTGTTCTAGAATGGGGGAATTGCAAATGCCTAGAAGGGCTAGGTAGGCAAATTAAAAAAGAGATGTTGGCTGATGGCAAGAAAAGAGCAACTGGAAAGCTCATGCCTCATTTAAAGAAAATTGTCGTGTACCTTCAGCCCACCGCTACCATGGGAAATGCAGGCTCCCTATTGTCAGATTCTTGATTTTGCAAGAAAACTGGAAAGTTTAGATTCTCTTCCAGGCCTCCCATTTCCTTCCAGCTACTACTACAGAGTAGTAGCTGCCCTACTCAAAAGTTTACTCAAAAGACTTGCCTACACTTCCTCACCTCCCCATTTATGCCTAGACCCTCTCCAGCCTGATCTGTATCTCACTACCTAATAGAAGGCTGCTTTCGGCTGAGATCACCAGTAACCTATTTGTGACTAAATCCAGTGGACCGGGACGCCTGGGTGGCTCAGTGGGTTGGGGCCTCTGACTTCATGTCGGGCTTTCTGCTCGGCGGGGAGCCTGCTTCCTCTTCTCTCTGCCTGCTTGTGATCTCTTTCTGTCAGATACATAGATAAAATCTTAAAAATAAATAAATAAATAAATAAATAAATAAATAAAGTGGACACATCTTGGTCTCATGCTTGACTTTTTCAGCAGCATTTGGCATAGGTAGCACTGCCTTCTTGAAATAGTCTGACTTTTTGGTTTCCGTGACCGTTCAGGCTCCGTTTACTTTTGACTTCTCAGATTCCCTTGCTCGTCTCCTCTGATCTCTGAATGCTGGAGTTTGTCAGGGTGTGCACATGGTCTAACATCTCATCTTGCATACATTGCCTCCCTGGGTGATAATACCTATTCCAAGATCTAAACGTCTGCCCTGTGCTAACAAGTCCCTTTTTTATATCCCAGCCCAAACTACTGTCCAGAGCACAGGCCTGTAGATCTAACTACATATGCAAACCTCATAGTCGTCTCAAGCTTTCAGTCTGGAAGTACTCTTGACTGGAACACTGTCTCTAATCTGCTTTTCCTCCCATCTTTCACATTTCAGTAGGCAACACTTTTTCACTTGCCTGTGTCATAAACCTTTCAGTTCTCCCTAATGTCTTTCTCTTCCTAACCCATGTCTAATCTCTTACTTAATTTTGTTGATTCTGTCTTTAAAATAAGTCTTAATTCTGACCATTTCTTTACATTTCCAGTTTTAGTTCAAGACACTCCAGCTTTCACTCTTACCCTAGTCAGGTATTCTTCACAGAGGGGCATTTTTTGCAAATTAGATTCTGCTTAGAACCTATCATTGGTGCTTGACTGCTTACTATAAATCTAAAATCATTGACAGCAAGGCCTCGTATGTCCCAGTCCTGGTCTGCTTGCCCAGCCTCGTTTCAGCCTGTTATGCCTCCACATGCTCTGTTCTTCAGACACACTGGCCTTTTCAGGTCCTTAAATATGCTTTGATCTTTCCTCCCTCAGGGTCTTTGCCCAGAAGGCTCCCTTTGCCTGGAGTGCTCTTCCTTCTCCCCTTTACCTGACTTCTCATTCTCAAATGTTATATGTCAGTTGCCCAGACAAGCCTTCCCAGATACATTAATCAACATGGTATCATTACACCTTCTACATATATTTGCTTCCTGGCAGTGAATACAATTTGATTTTATTTCTTTTTAAACTGAGGCGTACTGGGTCCACCTTTAGCTGCTGGAGCTTGTCTTCCTCCCAACCATGTACCCCGACATCCGCCTGTGCCAGCACCTGTCTGCGCTCACCCTGCTCCCTGAGTCCAGGATCCAGGTGTGGTTCCAGAACAGGCGTGCCAAGTCAGGGCATCACAGCTGGAAATACTTTCAACCTTCAGCCAGCTCAGCGCTTTGACTCCACCACTCTGTTCGTGAAACTGAAGCAAAATGATTGAAGTCCCAGCTGCCTTTTGAGATAATGTAAACTGCCCGCCGCATCTCAACAAGGTTGGATAGCATCTCTGCCCTAGCTCTCAAGGTTAGAATTTTAAAACCTATTCTCTGTAGACACTGATTGAAAGCTGGGCTCATGAGAGGAACACGACTTTTCTGCCTTTGGGAACTCTTGAGGATTCTAGGCGAGTTCAGGATAAGCTCAGAGGAGCCAAGACTGACAGCCAAGGAGACACACACCAGATGTCTGTCCTTTCTGGCTTCTATATTAAGGCCATATCAAGGTCCTCCTTGATGAGGGCTGGCCGGTTCTCTGTCCTATGAAGTTCCTTCACTTTTTGCTGGTGAACCTTTACTCTCGCTTAGTTCTTCTTTCTCTGCAGCACACTACTCCCCCACCCCTTGTAATTGCAGCATTTATTTTGACCTGTGCACCTTTAGATCAGGACATTCAATTTGGTTTGAATTCCTGCTCCTTCTTGCCAGTTCTCTTATTTTTGGGGTTGGTTTTTTTAGAACTCATTATCTTCTTTGCAAGGACACTTCAGCTTGGCCCTGCTTTGCCTTGTGCTCCCTCCTTCCCATGCTTCCTCCAAGATGGTATGCTTAACCTTCTCTAACCCATCTCCTTCTTCATCATCCTGTGCCCAGGAGTGACTGCTTTTTTAATGCAGCCTGTCATCTTTACATTCATTTGTAGCTCCGGTTATTCTGTATCCAGATTATTTCAAGAGTCCTTGCCTCTAGCTTCTCAATTTCTTACAGATTACTGTCTTTAGAAATCTGTAGTAGCCTCCATTTGCTATCAAATGATGGAAGCCTTTTCGTTCCTGTCCCAGACGACTAAATGATCTCTCTAGCTAGCAGGGCAGTTTTGCAGATCTTATGGTCACCCATGCACAATGTATGTCTGTCCCAGAGCCACTCCTTTCCATTTCGGAACCAAATGAATACCTTTCTCTTTCACAACACTTGTGATCTCCACCCCACCCCCTTCTGTAGTCTGAAACTTTATGTAATCATGATTTTGTACCTGTTAACTTCAGTCACTCCAACATTCCCCTTAGCTCTTATTATTGTACTTCTGTACAACGTCAGTGAATTATTAAATGATTCCACAAGTGAAAAATAAATAAAACTGAGTCATGATTTACATATGGTAAAGTGCACAGGTGAGTTTGGGCAGATGAAAAGCCATGTTGCCATCACCATAGTTAGGATCCAGTAAGTTTCTGTGTGCCCTACTCCAGTTAGTGATTACATATTTGCCTGTTTATTGGTTAACTGCTTGTTACCCATTACATTAAGATGAAGCTAGAGAATTTCTCTTTTTTGTTGCCTGGCCTCAGTGACCTATCTCTGGTGAATTCATTATCTTTACGTAAATAGCGTCCATCCCTCTGTTCCACTGGAAGCACACTAGCCATGATCACCAGTGACCAGCCTGTCACATTTGTTCCTTTATCCTTCCTCTAGATGACCATTCCTTGACATTCTTTCCTTGGCTGTAGTACCCCACATTCCCCCAGTTACCCATTTTCTGTGGCCACTTCAGTCTTCCTCATAAGCCTTTCCAAAATGTTGGCTTTCCTCAGATTTCTACAGTCTGCCCTCATACCACAAGCTCCCTGAACAATTTTAGTATATGTGCTGCCGAAGTGAGCACAAGCTCCCTGAACAAAATTAGGCTCTGAGTTGCCATCTTCGGAGGACTCCCAGGTCTTCATTGTGGACCCATTTGGTCTTCCAGCTGTGATTGGAATTCTGCACTAGAATATCACGATACACTTCAAACTCAGCATGGTCCCAACTATACTGTTTTCTCCTAAAATGTTTCTTCCTGGGGCGCCTGGGTGGCTCAGTGGGTTAAGCCTCTGCCTTCAGCCCAGGTCACAATCTCAGGGTCATGGGATCGAGCCCCACATCGGGCTCTCTGTTCAAAAGGGAACCTGCTTCCCCCTCTCTCTCTCTGCCTGCCTCTGCCTACCTGTGATCTCTGTCAAATAAGTAAATAAAATCTTAAAAAATTAAAAATAAAATGTTTCTTCCTCCATGTTCCATGCCTCTGGGAAAGGCATATTCATCCATCCAGTTGCTCAGCCAGACTCTGGATACCGTCTTTGCCTCTTCTCCTTTCCAGGCCAGCGGGGTTAGTTTTGTCCTATCCCTCTCCTTGCTGGGTCTAGTGTTTGTCCAGTTCTCTTTAATCAGGGTGTTCCTTTGGACTTAATTTATTAATCTCTTTCTTCAGTGTTGATGATGTTGGTCAAGAGGGACTTTTTCACACACTTTTCCATGTGGGAGTCTCTGGTCATATAGAGTGGTGGATTTTCAGTGACGCATGGCTATTCTCTCTTTAACCTGAAAATCACCTTAGTAAGTAAGCCGAATAATCTAAATAGACATTTTAGGAGTGTTGAGATAGTCTAGCGTTTTAT
This sequence comes from Mustela nivalis, assembly GCF_964662115.1. Lineage (NCBI taxonomy): Eukaryota > Metazoa > Chordata > Mammalia > Carnivora > Mustelidae > Mustela > Mustela nivalis. Next base: position 119,593,701 of record NC_139022.1, on the reverse strand, counting down.
ATGTGGTATTTCCTTCATGTTTCTTAAAATCAGCATCAACTCTATTGTGGCTCCTGTTGAATAGGCTTGTGCCTTCAGAGAAACCATATTCTAGTTGGTCTTGAATAGTGTTGGAGTGTGAGTAAGATTTTTAGTGTGTGAGAAGAGCCCAAGAGATTTAAATTTAACATTTAAATTTTTTTCTGACTGTAAAATATTTGTGTTAATTATAGAAATCTTGAAATTTGGGGACACCTGGGTAGCTCAGTCAGTTGAGTATCTGACTCTTGATCTTAGCTGAGGTCTTGATTGCAAGGTTGTGAGCTCAAGCCCCACACTGAAAAGAAAATCTTGAGATTTGGAAGAATGATACATTTCTTTAAAAGTCATTCATAATCCTACTTCCTGGCAACCATTATTGACACTTAAGATACATTTCCATTCCATTGTGTTATATGCCATATACCTGAAACATATGCATACAGCATTCACACTGTATTTCATATAAAGCTTTGTTTTCTTTTTTTTTTTTCCCTAAAGGTCCTATCATGAGCATTTTCCTAAGTCATAAGTTATTTTTCGAAAGCACAGATTTTAAATGGTTGCAGGAGAGTCTCAGTAGAGTATCTTTAACCATCCTCCATTTAATCCCTTGAGAATGATTATATTTTTTCTTTCTTAAATTTTACTTCCTTTTATTTAACTGAGGTAGAATTGATATATGACTGTTAGTTTTGGGTGTGCAGTGGTTATACTTTTTTACTCTCAGGACTAGTTCTGTGGTGGCTATTCTAGTTCAAGGAATTTTTTGTTTCAGATAAGAAAGAAATTCAGGTGAAGAATTTTCACCTGACTTAGAACAATACAGACCAGATTTATAGCCAACAAATAGCTGACTTTTGACTGCTAGGGTTAATCTGCTTTTGTGCAAGAAGTTACATGTTAATCTGTGTATTCCTGATAATTAGTTTCTTCATGGTGACATTCACATGTTAGAATGGGGAGGAATTCTCTTTTGTGTTTTCTTTTAGATGGTTCGAGGACACTACAAAGGTCAGCAAATTGGCAAGGTAGTCCAGGTGCACGGAAAGAAGTATGTCATCTACATCGAGCAGGTGCAGCATGAGAAAGCTAATGGTACAACTGTCCATGTGGGCATTCACCCGAGCAAGGTATGGCCTGGGACCGGGCAGTGGTAGCAGCTCTGTAGCTGCTTCTAGAGGGAAGTCAGGCAGGCTTGATCTGTTCTTTGGCCTAGTGATACCTTCAAGGACCCAGATTCTTTTCTTGTCTGTTTTGTCATCCTTCGTGAAGGCTCTGTGTTCGAGCAGGTTGCAAGAGGCTTCCAGGTATTGTGGGCATCACTTTGCTACCAGGTGATGTCCAGGGGGAGAAGAGCGACCATCTGTTCCTGTGGCCCTCACGCCCACCTGGTGGAATAGGCTGTTCTTCATTTGTACTCCTATTTACTCCTATTTCATGCACTGTATTATACGGTCTTTCTCCTCCACACTTTGAGGTAGGGGCCGAGTGGTGAGGGTCTTTCTTATTCTTATGATCTATGATACAGTAGCTGGTCAGAATGCAGAAGTTTAAAAAACAACATATTTTGCTGACCAAAGGGTGATAGACGAATGAGAAACATGTTGGTGGTATAATTTTCCCAGCTTAAACAATATTTGATATCACTAAACTATCTAACTGGTTCTCTTAGGAGTTAGGAGTAGGAGGGTGGGTAGCAGAAGGAACCCAAACTGCAATTGTTTGGAAAAGCTCTTCGGTAGAAAATAATTATAAATTCTTTTCTTAAAAAAAAAAAATAAAAGATCTGTTTTCTTGCTCTAAAACAGGTGGTTATCACCAGGCTAAAGCTGGACAAAGATTGGAAAAAAATTCTCAAACGCAAAATCTCGACAGGTCGGAAAAGAGAAAGGCAAATATAAGGAAGAACTTATTGAGAAAATGCAGGAGTGAACATAACCTGTTGTGCAAGCATGTTTACCTGTAGACCTTTAGCCTGGTGTGTGTTCCTTTGAAACTTTTCAAGATGTCTGCCAAACATTTCCTCTTCATGTTTTGCTGTTGATAATGTAGCTTTGTAAATCTGCTTTTGCTGTTTTGATTAATAATTTTTATGAATAACAGTTGAAAAGGTTTCCTGATTCCAAGGGGAATTTGCATTGTTTTATAGATAAAATTCATCTAACTATAAATCCCTTGTTGCCATTCTTTCCTATGTGTAATGTACTGAGCAGCAGAATAGCAGTGGTAGAATGGCTCTCTCCTCATGCTGGGACCCTCATGCTGATTGGGTGGACCAGAGCTCTGGTCCCTAATTCAGTAGTTTGTCCCACTCGGAGGTAGTCATGATGTCAACTGGCACGTACAAGACCTCACTGAGTGGCTGGTGCTGCTCTGCACACCTGTCTCAAGTCTGATGGATTACTCCCTGGACCCTTGCCTCTCCCTTGTGCTCCAGCCCAACCAAGTGGCATGCAGCTCCCTGACCAGGTTACCCTTCCCAAGGTCTTGACTTTGCAAGTGCATTTCCAAATGACTGAAACATCCTTCCTCTCACCTGGAGCTGGCTAAGGAAACTGATGACAGCCTGGAGTCCAGCAAGATTTGGTTCACAGGCAGATTATGTTTGTCCTTCTGTTTTCATAATTTTACTAGGTCTGTTGCCAACATTTAAAAGTTCAGGGATTTCACAGAGAAATCCAGATCTTGTTTCATCCAGTTACATGGGGCCCTGATCTGATATAGTATCCATTGCGTGGAGCTCAGAGGCTGGCTGCTCCCCATCCAGTCTGCACCATTCGTGTCCCCAACTTGCCAGGCCCCCACTTGGCATATTGAGTTTTAGACTCCAGATCGAACTGCATCCACCCTAACGTGAGTTCGCTCCTTAGGGAGTTAGAGAGACTACACCAGGTGTTGTTATACAAAGGAAAGTTTATTTGCAGCAAATAAGATCACAGGGAGTAGTTTCCAAGTCCATGACTCCCCAAGTAGGGATGAATAGTTTTGTTTGTTTTTTTTTTTCTTAGGGTTACAATGAATATTCAGAAAGGGGAGTTTCTTCATTATACGTAGACGTGGGCATAAGGTTGTGCACATGTCTTAAGGAAACATGCCTATGTAAACATTGTATGTTATATTAATGAGGTTCTCCTTGGTTGGGGATTTTAACATTATAATGAAGCAGAGGTAACTGTTGGACAAGGGGAAGGGCTATGGGGCAAGCTCTGAGAGCCAATATAAACTGGTTTGGGTCTTGGGCTCCTTATCTGAGGGAAGGAATGAAGGGCCTTGCTTACCTTTGAAACAGCCCTGGGAGTTTTGCCCCTGATTTATTATTTCTGATATGGTTAGGCCATTTCCTGGCTTACTAGAATCTATTTTTGCATTCTCTTTGTTCCCTTAAAATCCTTAACTGTTGAGGTTTTGTTTTTCTCTGTAATTCTGACACCTCCTAGGAAGTTCTGCAAGAAGCATGCTAGAGCTAGAGCCAGTTAGGCATAGGTCATGGAAAATAGCTGGGCCTTAAATGACTTCTTTTTGTTTTTCTGGGGACTGCTAACTCTTTCTGCTTACGTAACTTCTAGTTACCATTCAGGATTTAGCTCCAGACCCACATCCAAAATCCTCCCCTGGGGCACCTGGGTGGCTCATTCGGGTAAGTGCCTGATTCTTGATCTCAGCTCAGGTCTCAGACTCAAGGTTGTGAGTTCAAGCCCCACAGTGGGCTCCACACTGGGCTTGGAAGCTACTCAAAGCAAAAAAAAAAAAAAAGTAAATAAAATCCTCCCTTGCTTCAGTGATAAATTATTGATCAAAATTCATAAATGATGGGGCGCCTGGGTGGCTCAGTGGTTTAAGCCTCTGCCTTCAGCTCAGGTCATGATCTCAGGGTCCTGGGATTGAGCCCCGCATCGGGCTCTCTGCTCAGCGGGGAGCCTGCTTCCCCCTCTCTCTCTGCCTGCCTCTCTGCCTACTTGTGATCTCTCTCTGTCTATCAAATAAATAAATAAATAAAAGATTTTTTAAAAAAATTTAAAATTCATAAATGATAAAAATGCATAAAATTATAAAATGGCTTTTATGGCTCTCTAGTGGCCTGACACATTGGAGTTTCTTAGTAAATGTTGATTGAATCTGTTATTTCCCATTTTGCCCGATGAAGAAAAACGAGTTTAGATTAATTGTCCAGATCCCAGAGAACACAAGAGATAGAGTCAAGATTTGAACCCCAGCCTGACTGCATCAAAGACCACCCAAATCCCACTTTAGCGATCTATCTCTAGTGTTCTTCTTTTACCCTTTCAGCCCTGTTCTGGAGTCTGGCAAGAGGCTGGACATCTGTGGGCAGCAAGAAGAACCTATATATTTGCAGCAGTAGGGCTGCTTAGAAAAGCATTGTCACCATCTCTGCCACAGGATAGTCATAGTCTTTGCACAAGTTAACTTCCTCTGAGCTTCCATTCTCCCACAAGTAAATCAAACAGTTAATACCTGTGCTGCCTTGCTGTCTCATGGAAAATGGCAGGATCAAATCAGCTCTTTCTGAGGACTACAAATGCTAATATTGCTATTGTTTACTGGAATTATCAATTCTGACATGCATTTTGCACTGAAAGAAGTAATAATTTTTTCACACACACAAAAAATCAATGGAATCATAAACCACAAAGTTCAATATGCTTTCTCTGATTTGGGGGCATTGATGTAAGAGTAGGCAGAATGAGTGCTCGCTTCGGGAGCACATATAACAAGAGTAGGCAGAAGGATACTCTCTTGGCTCTGAAGCCAGAGGGATCTGGATTCAAATTCTGCTTTGGTTTGGGGGCATTTTTAATGAGCTTGTTTTCCTATCTAGGTAAGAAGGTTAAAAATGCCTCTCGGTGAAAATGCCTACCAAATGTAAAAACTAATGTAATGGTCCATCAGACTCTCCTGACTTTGGGAGTCACTCTGATGCTTGCTAACATTAGTCTCCGCCCCGTGGATTGGTGGTGATTGCTTGACGCAGTAATTCTGGAGAGAGACCTCTTTGAATCTCGAGTGCGTGTATATTTCTGACATGTCTCTTATGTGAGGCTTACAACCAGTTAACTTTGGGAAATTGTGGATTAAGATATATGTAAAGTAGGGGAGTAAATTAGGTGAGTGACTCAGTTGGTTAAGCATCTTATTCTTTTTTTTAAGATTTTATTTATTTTTAATTTAATTAATTAATTAATTTTTATTTATTTTATTTTATTTTATTTATTTGACAGAGATCACAAGCAGGCAGAGAGGTAGGCAGAGAGAGAGAGGGAAGCAGGCTCCCTGATGAGCAGAGAGCCCTATACGGGGCTTGATCCTAGGACCCTGGGATCATGACCTGAGCTGAAGGCAGAAGCTTTAATCTACTGAGCCACCCAGGTTCCCCAAGCATCTTATTCTTAATTTTGCCTCCAGTCATGACCTCAGAGTCTTGAGATGGAACCATGCGTTGGGCTCACTCTGGGTGCAGAGCCTGTTTGGAATTCTCTCTCTCCCTTTCTCTCTGTCCCTCTCGCCCCTCGCTCTGTTTCTGTCTCTGTCTCTGTCTCAAAAAAAAAAAATATATATATATATATGTATATACATATATATATATAATTATATATATATTTATATGTACATGCAGCATGTAGGGTAGGTGCATGTTATCTTTAGCAGTCTAGTGAGTAGGTAAACAGGTCTGTAGTTTGTTTTTTCTAATTTTGAGTTTTCTCTTGATTCGCAACACATAATTTAGTATCCCAGAAGTTGCATAAAAGTTGAGTTTCATACTACATTAAATGTATAGTAAGGATGACATTCTGAGAGCCTGGTCTGGGCCCCATTATTCTCATCAATAAACTTAAATTACTATGTTTCCTGGGAGTCAGACTGGGCTTGTTCTCAGCAACTTGTTCAGTACAAATGATAGATAAGAGATTTGAGAGCTGTAATCCCCACCACCAGCCCTCACAGCCCTCATAGAACCTACCCGACTACACAAACTGAGCGGGGTTAGTCACAATGTGTGGTCAAGGGCAGGAGCACAACATCATACAATAGTTCTAATCCCAGCTCTGTCAGTTCCTGGCTGCCTGACCTCGGACAAATCGCTTAACCTCTGGCCCTCAGTTATGTCATTTAGAAGATGGAAATAAAAAGAGTGCCTACTTCATAGAGTTGTCAGACTTGATTTAATACTTTAGATACTGCATGTGAAGCACAGAGCTTGGCAAATTTTAACTACTGTCTTTTAAAGGAGATTGGCAGGGATTTTGTCTGCAAGAGCAGAGGGGAAAGTTTTTCTCAGGAGTTAAGATAAACCCTGGTTCTCGGCCTTTTGGGGGTTATGTGTGTATGTTTTTAAGATTTTACTTTTAAGTAATCGCTACACCCAACGTGGGGCTCAAACTCATGACCCCGAGATCAAGAGTCACATGCTCTACCAACTGAGCCAGCCAGGCTCTTCAAATAGTTGTTGAATGACGGGGACGATTTAAGGGCAGTAGTATTGTGTTTAGGCTGCAGCAAGAAATAGGGACTGGAGAATGCCAAATGGGTGGGTTGGCCTATCAGGGTTCAGGCCCAAGGATTTTAGCATGTTTCCCAGAATGACTTTGAATTAAGCAGTTTCCTACTAACCTTTTCATTGAGTTTGCAGATGTCCACTCACTTGAGTGAGTTCTCTGTGCTATTTTGGAAAGCTCCAGACTTTTGCACTTCAGATAACTGCTTCTGAATGTCTGCTTTTGTACTGCACTCAGGCATGAGATATGCAGGGACAGAGCTCTCAGTGTAGTTGGGCAGGCAAGTAATTGAATATATTGGAATTGGGCAGAACCCTGCTAACCAAGAGTCTACCATACTCTGCTGATACTATGGACTTTGAGTACTTCCCATCTGGTGGGTTGTGTTTTTGTTCATTGTTCTGTTAAATTAGTTTTTTTTTTTTTTTTAAGAAGTAATACTTACATATGGTAAGGTAAAAAGTTACACAGTGAAAAGTAGGTTTCCTTGTTCCTGTGATTCTTGGTTACTGAGCTCTGCCCAGAAGCAGTCACTGTTTCCAGTTCCTTTTGTATCCTTCCAGAAATATTCTATTCATGTATGACTGGGTGCTTACTAAAAGTCTGATCCATGAAGAAGTCTTCGTGAGAAAGGCAGGTCATCCAAATGTAAACAGCTTTGTAATATAAAGTTGAGTTATGGCTTGAACACCATAATTACAATATAAATATGCAGATATATTAAGTAAAATATTCTTTGGCCTTGAGAAATAGCTAAGTCAACCATCGTAGCCTACCCCAAGCAGGAGAGCAGCTAGTTCTAGAATAGGCTTTCAGAGGTCTCATCTTCTGAATTAGATGTCTCTGTCTTGTTAAGTTGTGTGTAATTTAGGGTTTTTTGGTTGGCTTGCTGTCTGAAATTGGCAGTATGGCTTAGTGGGAAGAACAGGAGCCATGAAGACCTACATTTATTACTTTTTCAAGAGATTTTATTTGAGAGACCATATGCGTGCAAGCGCAAGAGCAGGGGGTAGGAGGAGAGGGAGAAGCAGACCCCCTGCTGAGCAGGGAGCCTGATGTGGGACTCAATCCCAGGACCCTGAGATCATGACCTGAGTTGAAAGGCAGATGCTTAACCAACTGAGCCACCCAGGTGCCCGAAGACCTATATTTAGATCCCAGTTCTATTACTTAAAACAGACTTTGGGCAAGTTACAAACCTGAGCCTCTCTTTCCTAATATGTAAAATGGATTTACTAAGATCGTAATAGGTGGTGTGAATATTGAATGAGAGGTAAATCAAAGCACATGGTTCTGTGGCATATAGCAGCCACTCAAGAAATGAATGGTGGTCAGCTATAGGGCATGTTCTATACATATGTGCTGAACAAATGAGCTGTAAAGCATGCTGGAGCTTTCAGCTTCTCTAGTAACTTCCAGGCTTCCAGGTCAGCTTGGAAAGGAGCTTTAGGACTCCATGGCTTTTGTGACTCTGCATGCCTGTTTTTATTTATAGGGCTGGACTTAGGAAAGAGTGGATTGGTGGGGGTGTGCTATATCATTTCAGTCAGTTCTTACTTACTTTATCCTTTTGGGGTTGCCCTGGAGGTTTTTCCTCTAGGAGTTGATATCAGTATTTTTGGTCTCAACACCTGTTCACACATTTAAAAATTATTATGGACCCAAAATCTTACTTTTATATGGGTTATATTGATCATATAATTTACCATATTATAAATTAGAACAATTTAACATTTATTTTAGATTCATTTTTAAAAAATACACCTATATAAGTTAACAGAAATAACATTTTTTATGGAAAATAACTCTTTTCCATGTCCAAATTTAAAAATGTAGTGGGAAGAATGACATTCTGCTACATTTTTGCAAAATTCCTTAATGTCTGGCTTAATAGAAGATAAATTGATTCTTTTTTCTTAATTTTTTATGTTTTTATTAACATATAATGTATTATTAGCCCCAAGGGTACAGGTCTGTGAATCACCAGGTTTATACACTTCATAGCACATACCTTCCCCAGTGTCCATAACCCTACCCCCCTTTTCCCGGCAACCCTCAGTTTGTTTTGTGAAATTAAGAGTCTCTTATGGTTAAGACAAATGGATTCATAATAATGCTTCTGCATTCAATCTGTTGCCACAGATCAGGGAAAGCATAGGAAGAAAATACAGCTTTACACAGATTGGTAGTTAGAACAGAGAGGCCCTTACAGACCTGCTGGGAGAGTCCCAGGGACTCCCCTGGAGTCCTTGAGCATACTGACATTTCCTGAAGTGGACTTTTTTTTTTTTTTTTAAGATTTTATTTATTTGACAGAGATCACAGGTAGGCAGAGAGGCAAGCAGAGAGAGAGGAGGCCTCAAGCAGGCTCCCTGCTGAGCAGAGAGCCCAACTCGGGGCTTGATCCCAGGACCCTGGGATCATGACCTGAGTCGAAGGCAAAGGCTTTAACCCACTGAGCCACCCAGGCGCCCCTCCTGAAGTGGACTTTAAGTGCCTTGAAAGCAGAGAATATTTCTTCATTTGGTGGGTTACTGAATCTTAGGTCCTGGCCTTGGACACCAGTTTTTATTTGGAATGTGTGATAAAATAGATTGACTGATAGAGGGAGCTGTTGGCCAGTACTAGCCCACAACTATAATACCAAGATAGGGAACTTTCTCATTTCAGAGAGGATGAAACAGATTTATACAAAACTGATGTATGAATGACCACATCCCTGTGCTCCCCAACACTTGGTTTTTAAAGAAGATGCGAAGAAGGTGATGCAAAGACTAGACTTATTGGGGTTACTTAAAAGTAAATATTTGCCTTTATTTAAGAGATAGGAAAAAATCTATAATAGCTAAAGCTATAAATGGGAGCAACTCAAATATCCATCTTCAGATGGGAATGTAGAAACAAAATATGGCATACACATACAGTAGAATGTCATTCAACATTAAGAAGGAAAGAAATGCTGACACATGCTACAACATGGATCAAGCCTGAGGATATTATGCTAAGTGAATCAAGGCAGTCACAAAAAGAAAAATATTGTATGATTCCACTTATATCCGGTGTCTAGAGTAGTCAAACTTGACAGGAGGTTAGGGCTAGGGGAAGGGAGAATAGGGAGTTGTTTCATGGGTATGAAAAAGTTCTGGGGGCACCTGGGTGGCTCAGTGGGTTAAAGCCTCTGCTTTCAGCTCAGGTCATAATCCTGGGGTCTTGGGATCAAGCCCCACATCGGGCTCTCTGCTTGGCAGGGAGCCTGCTTCCTCCTCTCTCTCTGCCTGCCTCTCTGCCTGCTTGTGGTCTCTATCTGTCAAATAAATAAATAAAATCTTTAAAAAAAAAAAAAGTTCTGGAGATTGGGTACACAACAATGTGAATGTACTTAAAGCTACAGGCCTTTACACTTCATGGCTAAGATGGCCATGATATTTTTTTTTACCACAATTAAAAACAAATTAAGAAAAAACTAAGAGAAAGGAGTAGACTTTTTCCTCTTAGTTCGGGGCTGACTTCCCCTTTCTTAATTACGCATTTTGGTTACAGGTGTTTATTGAGCACATTCTATATATAGACTTCTGAGGAACATGGACCAGTTAAACAGTGCCCGTCGTCAAGGAGTTTGCCTCCAGCGGAGGGTTGGTTAAGGTGAACGGCCACAAGAGACACACTAACATAATGAACTAGGTCTTGGAGAAGGCAGCGCTCGCACTGGAACTTAAAGACAGTAGACTTTCTGCTTAGGCTGCTTTGGGGGAGCAGTATGAACACAAAGATAACCATCTAGTTTCCTATATTACTGGCCAGGTGACAGTTTGGAATTCTGTTTGAAGAATTGGTACAGGTGTTTAAGGTTATTGGTCCAACTTCCCATTTAATCCAGGGAATTCATTCTGCTTAAGGAAGAAAAAAATCAGGAGGTAACTCGAAGGACACATGCATATTGCTCAGAAACTATGGTCCATACGTAAAGTACACGGGATTCCTGGAGGGGCGAAGGGGCTGGGTCTTGCGCGCGGGTCACGTGGGGCGCGGGAGGCGGGTCTTTGCGCGCGCTGGTCACGCGGCCTGGTGTTGACACTTCCGGGTGGGACCAAAGTGAGGCGGCTGGGCAGGGGCTGGTAGCTCCGGCGGCAACCATGGCGTATAACGGCCTCACTGTGCCTCTCATCGTGATGAGCGTGTTCTGGGGCTTCGTCGGCTTCTGCGTGCCCTGGTTTATCCCTAAGGGTCCCAACCGGGGGTAAGTACGCCAGGTCCGCCTTGGGAGGAACGCGCAGTGGGGACCGGCCGGGCCGAGCGGGGGAGGGGGGCGACCTGCACCGGTCGCAGACCTTGCGGGGCCGCCCCAGACTCCAGAGTCAGGCCCGAACTCCTGCAGTTCCCCGACTTCTTACCGCGGCTGCTTCAGGGTTCCCTGATCCGAGGGTGAGGAGAGTGACTCCCGACGAACCCTCCTTGGGACGGGGTTACGGGAGATTTTTTTTTCTCGTCACGGGGCCTGTCTGGGGAGGGTGCATCAGAAATGGGTTTATACCGACTCCGGGAGAAGTTGTGGTTTGCCCCTGGACGACTTTCGCCCCTTTAGCCCTGCCCTCCACTCAGATGAGGCCTGTACTTTAAAGGATCAAATAAAACAGATTGCCCTCTTTGCCTCACATGCTGTCGCCGTTGCACAGGACACAAGCTTGTGTAGCAGCGTGGAGCCTAGGCCTTGCCTCTAGTGGGCCCCAGGTAATGAGGGCCTGATCTAAAGCGAGATTAGTGACCAAAGAGCAGGAGGTATTGTTTAGAAACCCCTGCGTCATACCTTTTGGAGGGCGCTCCTGCGCTTGTGTGTGAGTGTACCAACTTCTCAGAATGATTGACTAAGACTTTTCCCTTGGACTTTTTTGTTAAATAGAGCTTTTTCTATTTTGTAAGTAAATTTTTTTTTATTTTATTTTTTTTTTTTTTTGTGGTAGCATGAGATAGAGCCTTGTCTTCAAAGGAGCTTTGGAACACCCTCTTTCTGGTTCCTCTTTTACCTTTTAGTCATTTTTTTCTTAGCCCAAGATATTTGGAATGAAACTTGGGCTGAAGTCAGAGCTTGGCTAAAGCACCATCTTTTGCTTTATTCTTTGAAACAAATTGATGGCTTTCCAGTGCTTTGCATGCATAGCAGGCAGTCAGTAAATACCTGTTGAGTGGATAATTGATAATTCTACAGCCTTTATTAAGGGAAAGAAAATGCTGTTACTTCCTTAATATTTTGTGACCCAAACTCCTTTTGCTGTCTGCAATAAACTTGTGGTAGACTTGGTACTCCTATCTAACTTGAAAGTAAATCACAGTGTGTTTAAAAAAGAAAAATGGTAGACAAATTTCTATCATTTGGTTGTATTGGGTTTCCTCTCCCTCCTTCACTTCCCCCAAAAACATCAGTTATGGAGGGTCATCTCTCCAGACTATAATAGATGATGCAGAGTGTTGGAATTTTAGGGTTATTAAAACAATTTGTGTTAACCAAATTTAATTTCTTAGTCTTGTTTCTCTTACTGGAGTTAGAGAACAACAAAATAGTTTGTTGTGTTTTTGTCTTCAACTATTTCATTACCCTACTGTGTGTCTTTCCAGTCCAAGTACTCAGAAAAGCGTTTATTAATATGCTTGTAACATTGACCACTCCTTTCTTAAAAGACCCCCATTTGGGACCCATCATTCCCAGCCCTGTTGGGGCTTGGTGCCACTGCTGTTATCCAGGGTAATGAAATGTCTCCAATAGTACATGGACTACTCAGTTTCCAGCTCTAGTGTCATGGTTCAGGTTTGACCTGCTACTGATACCTTATCTGAGTCTAATTCACAGCCTCCACCCCAATCCTTATATTTCCTGCTCTTGGCAGGATTGAGCAGTTCTGAAAACACAAAGTGTCCACTAGGAGTTACTGTATTACACTTTGAGAAACACTGCTCCTAGCTGGATGATCCTTATGACCTTGGACAGTTAACTTTTCAGTGTTCCCATTTCCTCATTGTAAGATGGAAGGAAATAGTAGTCTTGAATTAGTAGTAGTTCCCCTTTAACTCCTGAAAGCCTACGTGATGATTTTTTAATACACGAAGGAGCTTCAAGGGTAGGTGAATTTTTAATCAGAGCATTTGTGATTTGAAAGATTAAAAACATCTTTACTAAGGAGGTAAAAGTACTATGTGGCAAGGGAAGAAGAGAGACTTTGATATTAAATCCTTTTCCCTGAAAGACCCACGTGATGTGGTTTTGGAATATAGGTGAGATTCGGTGGGGTCTGGAACGGATGGCCAAGAAAGAATAGTTGAGACATCATCTGTGTAAAAAGGAGAGCGCGGGGACCAGACTGGGCTGGAAAAACTGCTGCCTGAAGGTTATGAGGGGTGGCAGATTATATACTAGAAAATCAGGGGAGATAAGGATAAGGGTGATTTCAAAAGAACTTTCATATGCTAAAGATGACCGGGAGGTACCTGGTGCCTTGCCATTGTCTAGTTAAGGTGGTTCTTCCCCCCCCCAACCCCCACCCCAGCAAGGCATTACTTTGAAGATCTTGGGGAGCTTCCTGGAAGAACGTCACACAAACCCCACCCACTGGGGGGGTGGAGCGGGAAGGCTGCTGGGTGTCAGCCCAAGCTTTGTCCTCAGCTAGCCTTCTACTCCCACATCACACTCACAGCAGAATGCAGAAAAATCTCTAACTTAAAGCAAACTCCTTGCTCTCATTTTTTTCTGCAACATAAAATGGGTCAAATAAAAAGAAGTTGGTGTTTGGAATCAGACCGTTCGTGTTTTTCATGATTTCCTAAACAGGTGCTCTAAAACCCTCCCTTTTTTCACGGTGGCTCCTTTAGCAGGTAGATGTGGAGAAGGGGTGGAGCTAGCTCACAGGGAGTTCAGTGAGCTCCGATTTTTTTCAAGCCTACGGAAAGGCAGAAAGAGTAGTAATGTTGTATTCCACCGCTGAGATACAATAATTGTTAACATACTCATATTTGCTTTGTATCTCTGAATGTGTGTGTATGTGTGTAAACACACACATATATTTTTCCTAAATTGAAAGTGAATTGCATTTATTATGATGACACTTCATCTCAGACACTTCAGCATGCAACCACTAAACGGCATATTTGGAGAGGATATTTTATTTATTTTTGTTTAGGTTTATTTATTTATTTAAGTAATCTCTGTCTCTAGTATGGGTCTTGAACTCAGGACCCTGGAGATCAAGAGTCCTGCGCTCTTTCGACTTGGCCAGCCAGGCTGGAGGTGATGTTTTAATGAGGAGCTTTTGATAGAAAAGTAGTAAGCCGGTAAACACAGTAGAGCCTCAGCAGTTTGAGGTCTCTGAGATGGTCTTTGCGGAAGACAGAAGACACAGGGATTCCAGGTTGAGGCAGAGGAATGAAGGAAAATGAGCAAAAGCTTGGAATGGAGAGGAGTAAACTTGATGTGTTTGGGGGGACATTGAGGCCTCCTGCTTTTGGGAGTGGAAGGTTTCTGTCCGAAAGTGGACAGTGGTGAGGATGAGTGAGAAGCTGGTCCTGACTGTGTAGCTCTTCAGAAATCAAACATTTTTGTTACGTGGCTGTCAACATTTTGTAGCACAAATTCCGGCGCATACTCATTCATGTATTACAAGCATAATGTATAAGTTAGGTATTTCAAAGCGTGTGCCTTCACAGCATATCCAGAATCTGACCAGTTCTCACTACTTCTGCTGCTACCAGCCTGGTTGGTGGATTATTGCAGTTCCCCCCACCTCAAACTGGTTTCTCAACTTTTCCCTTCGCCTCTCTTCCCCCAGTTTGTTTCTGCTCTGCAGAGAGGTAGGTTCTCATAAAATCTGAATCAGATTTTGTCAGTCCTGTGCTCAGATCCCTCCAAATAGCTTCCCTTTTCCTTTAGAGGCTACCAAGACACTGCCCTTAATCCTCATGAGTGTCAGAAATGGCCAAACTACAGTTAAACTATTTTAATGGTGTTTCTAGTTCTTGTCTATATTCTCCCTTTTGCTGACCTCTCTCCCCTCACTCTGCTCAGCAACAGGGGACTCTGTCCTCTTTTAACTCCTGGTACCATAGCACCTTTGCATTTGTTCTTCCCTCGTCTGGAATACTCCCTCACCTTCAGGTCTGGACTCTCTTGCCACGTCCTCAGCAGGCCTTTTCCTGACTGCCCTTTTCAAAATTGCAAGCACACTGAGGCACCTGGGTGGCTCAGTGGGTTAAGCCTTAGCCTTCCGCTCAGGTCATGATCTCAGGGTCCTGGGGTCAAGCCCCACATAGGGCTCTCTGCTCGGCAGGGAGCCTGCCCCCCCCCCCTTTGCCTGCTGCTCTGTCTACTTATGATCTCTCTCTCTCTCTCTCTGTCAAATAAATAAATAAATAAAATCTTTTAAAAATAAAATTGCAAGCACAGCCTCCAAACCCTGTATACCCTTACCCTTCTTTCCTGCTCTGTTTTTCTCCATTAGCACTTACTGACCACCTGGCATACTAATGATACCTATGTAAACAGTTGTTTAATGTTCATCTTGTTTGTTGTCTGTCTTCCCCCATGATCATGTAAACTTCGCCAGGGCAGGGGTTTTCATCCATTTTGTTGACTCCTTTTTCCCCAGAGCCTGGTACATACTGGACACTCCATTGAAAATCTGCTGAATGAATGAGTGGATGTGCCAGTATTGACCACAGAAAGTACATGCGCACACACAGAACTCCTAAAGCATGAATTGAAAATAAATATAAATAGGAATTCTGATATTTGCTACTTGTATTTGAGGAGATAGTCTTGCTTACTCTGTGGGGTGTGGAGACCCCTTCTTTGGAAATTACTCCTGTGAAGGATGGAGAGCATTGAAAGTTGTTCAGCTGAAGAGTGATGTGATGAAAGAATATTTTAGAAAGATGACTCTGTGATGAGTGTGGTAGAATGAAAGGGAAGGAAGAAAGTTTTGAATCTGCTAGCGTTTTGTGATTCAGGATGCAGAGGAGGAATGAACAAAATGATGACAGATTTGAGGAGTGGGTTGGATGGGTGGAAATGACAGCTTCTTCTGGGGTGTAGGATATTGGGAAGAGGAGCCTTCGGAAAGAGAAATGGGAACAGGATACCATGAATTCAGTTTTTTAAATATGTAAATTCAGCTGATCAGAGATCCAGGTTTAACTATTTTTCAGACAGGAATAGAGATGGGAAGAGGTCAACATTGAAAAGATATATAAATATATATAAATATAAATTTACATATCAATATAAAAGCATGAATATATAATATATAAATATATAATATATATTACTTACAATATATGTTATTTGTTTATAAAATATATATATATTTTTTAAGAATCATCTTGTTTTCATTTTAAGCCTATGCAGTTCTGGCATTTTTTTTTTAAGTTTGTTTATTTTTAGTAATCTCTTTTCCCAACGTGGAGCTTGAATCATGACCCTAAGATCAAGATCACATGTTTTCCCAACTGAGCCAGGTGCTCCTAGAAAGTTAAGTTTTTACAAGTATTGTGTCATTTCACTGCAGAGAAAACTACCAGATAGGTAGTTTCTTGGATGTCAAAACTGTCACTGCAGCCTTCTGTGTTCATTTGTAGATGGGTTTGGATTGGCCATCTAAGCTGAGGCCTCAGTACAGATCCCTTCAAATACAAACCTTAATTACTTGCTTAAACTTTTACTGAGTGCAGTCGTTATTTGGTGTTTGAACAGATTTAGTTCTCTTTTCTTGGTGCATAGACCTTGCCAGTTTGTAATTTGGGAAGGAGACTTAAACCAATCTGACAGTGCCTTCCTGGTTTTCTGGTTATCTAATGATGGTTTTGTTTTGTTTTGTTTTGTTTTAGAGTTATCATCACCATGCTGGTAACCTGTTCAGTTTGCTGCTATCTCTTGTAAGTATGTTTCTCTTGTAAGTCGTTTTTTCCCCAAGATGATAGGAAATTACTCTTGGTATTTATAATGTGTGTGATTGAAAAAT
This sequence comes from Mustela nivalis, assembly GCF_964662115.1. NCBI lineage: Eukaryota > Metazoa > Chordata > Mammalia > Carnivora > Mustelidae > Mustela > Mustela nivalis. The sequence continues at coordinate 119,577,170 of NC_139022.1, read as the reverse complement.
AAATTCATGGAACATGACTGTTGTGAAACTTTACAGTTTTGTATCATGGGAGCTTGTCCTTTATGTAACATCTAGAAATAGTATCCTAAGATGGAAAAGAGCACACTTTCTTTCTGTTCAGTACATTTACATAAAAACTGTACAGATGCTCTCTTATTCTGGCAATACATGTGTAAATTATTTGGCACAAATTTAAACCTTATAATTAGCTGGAAATTCCCCTTGTACTACTTTTATATTTTACTATTGTGAAGAATTTAGGCATACTCATTTCATTTAAATATCACTATGAAGCCAGTAAAGCCATTCTTTATTATGACTTTTGGTTTTTGGATGAATAGAAGGTGAGCTAGAATTGCAGTAAGCAAAGACAATTTTTTAACAATCATATGCTATATCAGTATATGATAATTCACACATTTAAATAGATGATACAGTTCGTGCAGACTGTTGGTTGAAAACGATTTTAAGATATATAAGTTAATTCATCAACATATGTTTTTGGAAAACCATTCTTAATCCTTTTGATTGTTAAAAATGGCAGAAGTGGACTTGAACTATTATAAAGGTTTCCAGTTCTTATCTACATTCTCCCCTTTCCTGAAGAATGGAACAAGTCAAGCCCCAGAAATAAACTGAGTATTAATCTGTTTGTGGATAGAATGGCCACTTCAAAGTTCTCAAAGGTTTTGGGGGCCTGGGTGGCTCAGTGGGTTAAAGCCTCTGCCTTTGGCTCAGGTCATGATCCCAGGGTCCTGGGATAGAGCCCTGCATCGGGCGCTCTGCTTGGCAGGGAGCCTGCTTCCTCCCTCTCTCTCTGCCTGTCTCTCGGCCTACTTGTGATCTCTGTCAAATAAATAAATAAAATCTTAAAAAAAAAAAAAAGTACTCAAAGGTCTTAAGGTTTCTTTTCTTTCTTTCTTTCTTTTTTTTTTAGTTGAGATTTTGCATACCATAAAATTTCATCCTTTTATGAATTTCCTTTTAGAGTTTAGAACCAGTGGTTCTCTTTTCTTGAAGAGAGCTGTGTAGCTTCCCAAGACCTCTTTATATGGAAAGGGTTGGTGTTGGCCAAGCTTTTGTTTAGTGCCCACATGACCTAGGAAACAGCAGTTTTAATCATGTGATGAAAGGCCATGGCGCTTTGTGACTGTGAATCTGAATTTCTTATATCCTAGAGCTTTTGCACTAAGATTTTTCAAAGAGGTTTGTGGGGACAAAATTCTAGTTGTTGGCATAGATCAAAATCTGCCTCTGTCAAAAATTTATCACCGTGAATTTTAGGTAGCTTGAAGTGTTTAAAGCTGAATCATAAGGCATTGTAGAAATTTTGCTAAATGATGATGGTGGTGTTTGACTGCCTCAACACTAGGGCTTAGATGATAAGACTTTCTGTAGTTGGCTTGTTTACTCTGTTTTTTCTAGTTAGAAGGGTAACTTTTTCAGGTGATACAGCTCAGCTTCCAGAGTGGAAATCAGACAGGTAGCATATGGAGAGAATTCTGCTAGCTGTGTTTAGCTTTACAGAGTAAAGGAGAAGTACATACATCATCAAGAATTTCACATTTTTAAAAAATATTTTATTTATTTATTTAACAGAGAGAGAGAGAGAGATCAAAAGTAGGCAGAGAGGCAGGCATAAAGGGGGAAGCACACGGGGCTTGATCCCAGGACCCTGAGACCATGACCTGAGGAGGCTTTAACCCACTGAGCTAGCTACCCAGGCACCCCAAGAATTTTGCATTTTAATAAGGGTGATTGAGCTTCAGTCTGTTCCACTGAATCTCTTGTAGAAATCCCAAGAAGGGAGCTCTTTTTCAGTCCAGGAGCCAAGGAGTGATCCTGTGATCGAAAAGGCCTTTGTTTTGATTTCTTTGAAGCTCTCTTCTGCCTGATAAGCAAGGTTGGTGGTAGGGTCTTAAAAATGGAAAATTACCACATAGAAGAATGACTGGAGATTAAGAAGATGGGGCAGAAACATTTTGTGACTTTCTGGTCCTCCACTGTCTTTGAAATTTGCTTAATTTGTGTAATACTTTCTTTAAGACAAACAAGAAACCTTTCCAGTTAGTCCCATGCTTCTTATTTTCATTTTCAGGTGTAAAATGAATAACTGGACATGGCTAGAAATTATACCTCTGAGTCTTAGTGACTCAGTTGAGACGTATCTGGACACTGTCTAGATTTTTTTCCTTTGTCCCACACATGCTGGTAACTTCTCTGTTTACAGTGGATTAGTACTGTCATCAGTGTATTAATAAGGATAGCACACAGTGTACCAACATTAAATGTTTCTGGAGGCCGTCATATGGGGAAATGTGCTGTGTAGTATAGACTTTATGAAGTTGGTTTTTTTTCTTTTGTTTCTTTTTCTTGAAACCTGATCATATATCCTATTTAGCAAAAAGTCCGCCTGGAACATGGGTGGATTAAATTGAATTCAAATCCCAAAGACTTCTTTCCACAAAGGGATGGAATTCTGTCCCTTTGTCATAGATTTGAAATTCAAACAAAACTTCACTGTTTGGCGTTAGTATTATTTTTTTGAAAATACCTCTTGAAATAAATCACACCCTATGAGGAAGTGGTGATGCAACATGGGGGCTTAAGTGGGTAGGAGAAGAATAAATGAAACAAGATGGGATTGGGAGGGAGACAAACCATAAGTGACTCTTAATCTCACAAAACAAACTGAGGGTTGCTGGGGGGAGAGGGGTTGGGAGAAGGGGGGTGGGGTTATGGACATTGGGGAGGGTATGTGCTTTGGTGAGTGCTGTGAAGTGTGTAAACCTGGCAATTCACAGACCTGTACCCTGGGGATAAAAATATATGTTTATAAAAAATTAAAAATTAAAAAAAGAAGAAAAAAAATATTAAAAAAAAAGAAGAAAGAAAGAAATCACACCTAAACTGTATTTCCTAAGCAAAATTACATTTTGAAATATATTCATGGCCTTTTAGATTGATTGCCTTCTGTTTATGGCAGTTATTTTCTCTGTCCAGTTTGTTCTGGTTTAAGATTAGATTCATGGGGCGTAACTTGTTTGAGCTCTGGAAAAAATCAGGATTTATGCCAGTCCAACCAGTTTGTGCTAACAGTTCAGCAGAGGAATGTCTGAATGTTATACATCTGGTTCCTTCTTTGAAGCACAAGGTCACTTTTGTTCCTTAACCATACAATCCTGCTAGTTACTGTTCCATACTTTGTTTTGGTCTTAGGTTAGTTTTTAATGTTGAATTATGATGCAATTTACCCAGAGTTGGAAAACTTACATCTTCAGGGTAAATTAGAAATTTAGTGCAGTGTTGTGAGGTACAGTTGCTTCTTGGAAAACATATTTTATCTTTAGCACTTGACTAGTTGTGATACAGAAGAGGAAATAATGACCAAAAGGCAGGAATCCTTGGCTCTTCTAGGCTGAATGTATGTGGCCTGATTACATTGTAGTATGGTTTTGTGAATTTTAAATTTAGATGCTGTGTATGAAAACTTGGAACAGAAAACAAGGAAAATACAAAGTAATACTATCATTCGTTGGTTAAAATAAATTATTTTAATTCAGAGAAGCATGAATAACTTAGGAGCAGTTTGCTTACGAGGCTTTTGTAGCATGTATTTTATTGAGCCTTACTAGAGTTCATTCACTCAACATATTTATTTAGAGCCTACTTTGTGCCAAGCACTGGATATATAGCAGTGAATAAATAAGACAGATGTAGTCCCCTGCCCTCTTTAGCAAGGAGAGACAGACTGTAAACAAAGCCAGACAAGCCTCAGTCACTTCCCGAAGTGGTTCCCTCATCTACTTATTACCACAGGCCCCTGTTCTGTGACCCCAGACGTCTTCCTCATTCATCTCTCCAGCCCCCTAGCTGCCCATTGAACAAAGAACTACACAGCCTATAGGAACTTGGCCCCACTTGTCCAAGCCTTGCTTTGGTCCTGGGTCTAGAGCCAGTTTGGGCACAAGACATGATCACTTCCCAAGATGTTCCACTTTGCTTTCTAACCAAGTAGCCACAAGCTGGTCAGTTTCAGGGATGCTCTTTATTATAGCTTTTTTTTTTTAACTTTCTGCTTTTGAACTTTTAAAACCTGCTCTATGCTCTTTACAAAAATTTGTCCCCTTGTCACTCACCTTCAAAAATTATCAACTCATGGCCAGCCCTGTTTATCTCTGCACACTTTCCTACTCTACCCTAGATTATTTTGAGCTTATCTCTAATTATTTCAATATATATGTCTAAAAGATGATCATTCTTTTCCGATGTGTAACTATAATACATTATCACAGACAGGAAAAGTTTAATTCCTTTACATCATCAAATATATTTAAATTGCCCTCATTGTCTCGTTACTTATTTTACAGTATATTTGAATGAAGATGCTTATAAAGACCACACATTGCAGCTAGTAGATGTGCCTCCCAAGTCTCTCTTTATCAGTTTCTTCTCCATTTCTCTCTTTCTCTCTCTCTTTTTTTTGTACATTTAGTAGGAAAAAACTGGTTTCTTCAGAGAGTGATCCTTGTTAGTTGCACACACCATGGTATTATTTAACATATTCTTTGTTCTGTATTTCCTGTAAGTTGGTAGTCATCTAGGAGATAGATCACATTCAGGTTCAATTTTTTGGTTAAGTCTGCTTCATAAATGGTATAGATACTTTAATCAGGGAGTACATAATGTCTCATTTGTATTGTTGGCATCATTGATGATATTATATATATCTGTAATTTGCTTATTCATTTTAGAATACGTCCATAAATACTTAGTTTTGTATTGATGTCAAAAAGTTGAAGTCCTTCGTGTTTCTCTTTTAAGATAATTTGGCTATTCCCAAATAGCCATATACATTTTTAGGATCATCCTGTCAGTTTCTATACTAAAAAAAAGCCTGCTGATTGTAGTTGGCATTGTGTGGAATCTATAGATCAGTTTGGAGAGAACTGACATTTTAACAATACTGAGTCTTCTGATGCTGAACATGGTATATATTTCCATTCATTTAGATTTTATTTTTATTTCCTTCCTCCTCCTGAATGCTCTTTTTCTAACTTTTTTTTTTTTTAAGATTTTATTTATTTATTTGACAGGCAGAGATCACAAATAGGCAGAGGCAGTCAGAGAGAGAGGGGGAAGCAGGCTCCCCACTGAGCAGAGAGCCCAATGCGGGGCTCGATCCCAGGACCCTGAAACCATGACCTGAGCCAAAGGCAGAGGCTTTAACCCACTGAGCCACCCAGGCCCCCCTCCTTTTTCTGACTTCTTACAGTGGAGACTTAGATAAATTTTTAAACCTTTGTTCTTTTTTTTTTTTTTTTAAAGATTTCATTTATTTATTTGACAGAGGTCACAAGTAGGCAAAGAGACAGGCAGAGAGAGAGGAGGAAGCAGGCTCCCTGCTGAGCAGAGAGCCCGATATGGGGCATGATCCCAGGACCCTGAAGTCATGACCTGAGCTGAAAGGCAGAGGCTTAACCCACTGAGCCACCCAGGCGCCCCTAAACCTTTGTTCTTTTTAAAATGTTAATGCAGTAAAATTCCTTCTAAGCATTGCTTTAGCCACAGCCTACAAATTTTGATGATACTGTATTCTTCATTAATTTTTAAATATTTGGGGCTTTTCCACAGAAGATAGACTCCTTAAGATTCCAGTCTTTTTTGCAACTGGGACTTGTCTTATAGCCCAGCATAATGGTTTATCATGATGATCATTTCAAGGGCACTTCACAAGATTGTATATTTTGCAGTTGTTGAGTATAACTGTGAGGTCATGATAGTTCAGATGTTCTATATCTTTATTGAGTTTTTGGGTCACTTTTAGTGATTACTAAAAGAAGGTGTTAAAATCATCATCTATTGTGGATTTTTAAAAAATTCTTTTCATGTTTGTTTTATATGTTTTGAAGCTATATTATTAGGAGCATGAACATTTCTGTTTTCTCTTCCCAATGAATTGACATTTTTATCATTATAAAGTATCCCTGTTTATCCTTAGTAATATTACTTGACTTGATTTTTTACTTTGTCTGATATTGATAATCATACCACCTTTCTTATCCTCATTATATCTATCTTTATGCCTATTTGCAGACAGCGTATAGCTCAGTCTTTTTCGTCCATTCTGACAGCCTTTGCCTTTTAATTGGATACTTCATATACAATTCCAGTATTTATTGACATAGCAAGGTTTGGGTTCATTGTTTTGTTAATTGTTTTCTGTTTGTTTCATCTAGTTTTTTTGCTCCTCTGTTCTTTATACCTTATTTTTTTCTTTAAATTCAATTAATTAACCTATGGTGTACTATTCATTTCAGAGGTAGAGTTCAGTGATTCATCAGACTTACATAACATCTAGTGCTCATTACATCATTTGCCCTGCTTTTATGCTTTATTTTACATTAATGGAATATTTTCAGTATTCTGTTTTAATTTTGCTAAGGGCTTTTTTGCTATACTTTTTAGTGTTGCTCTAGAGATTACAATATTTATTGTTAACTTTTCACAGAGTACTTAGAGTTGACACGGAACCACTTCAGATAAAATACAAGTTGGCAACAATATGATTCTATTTACTCCACATCATTTGTACTATGGTCATGATATATTTTGCATTGATGTATGTTCCAAAACATTGTAGTGTTACAGTTTTTACTTGAAAGAATCATGTTTTTATAAAGAAATTAAAAGAAGTCTTCTCTGTTTACCCACATGTTTATCCTTTGTAGAGTTCCTTATTTTTGTAGATTTGAGATTCTGACATCTCCTTAGTCTGAGTTTTTATCTGATATCCCTTTCGTCTAAAGAACTTCCTGTAGTATATGCTGTAGGACAGGTATGCTGATAACAAATTCACTCATCTTTTATGTACCTGAAAATGTCTTTTTTTTCATGCTCATTTCTTTGAAGGATAGTTGTTCTGGATATAGAATTTTGACAGGATTGACAGGGTGTTTTTTTCCCCTTTTAGATGACTTTAAAGAAGCTCTTTAATTTTATGGCCTCCATTGTGTCTGCTGAGAACTCAGCTATAATATGAATAATTGTTCCTTCTTATTCATTCTTTTTCCTCTGGATGTTATCAAGATTTTTTTCTCTTTATCTTTGGTTTTAGCAATTTGACTATGATGTGTGTAGGTGTCTTTTTTTTTTTTTTTTAAGATTTTACTTATTTACTTGTGAGAGAGAGAGAGAGAGAGAAAGAGAGCGTGCATGAGAGGGGAGTGGGAGAGGGAGAAGCAGGCTTCCTGCTGGCTCAATCCCGGGACTCCAGGATCATGACCTGAGTGGAAGGCAGTTGCTTAACCAGCTGAGCCACCCAGGTGCCCTGTAGGTGTAGTTTTAAAATTATTCTGATTGGAGTTTGCTAAGCTATATGAATCTGTAAGTTATTTTTCCATCAGTTTCAGCATATGCGCCTTCTGTTTCTTTCTGCTGTATTCTTTTTCTTCTGAGACTCCAGTTGCACCTATGTTTGATTTTTTTTCCAATTTTTTTTCCTCTTATTTCTTCAGATTAGATAGTTATTGATCTGTCTTTAGGTCCACTGACTATTTCTTCTGCTATTTCCAGTCTGCTGGTAAGCCCTATCCAGAGTTTTAGTTTATATATTTTACTTTTTAGTTCTAGACTCTCCATTTGGTTCTTTTTTGTAGTTTTAATTTATGTTCTGACATTCCTGATTCGGTCATTCTTACAGCTAGTTTTCTTTTAGGCTTTAAGCATATTTATAATAGCTGCTATAAAATCATTATCTTTTTTTTTTTTTTAAGATTTTATTTTTATTTATTTGAGAGAGAGAGAGGGAGTGAGAGAGAGCATGAGAGGGGAGGTCAGAGGGAGAAGCGCCGAGCTGGGAGGCTGATGCGGGCCTTGATCCTCGGACTCCGAGATCGTGACCTGAGCCAAAGGCAGTTGCTTAACCAACTGAGCCACCCAGGTGCCTTCATTGTTTTTTAATGACAATATCTGTATTATTTTGGAATGGTGTGGAATTCTCTTGATTCTTTTGTTCTTGATTATTACTTATGTTTCTTGTTTTGGGGGAGCATGACTGTAGTTTACTAAATATTGGATGTGGTAAATGACAGAGACCCTGGATTCTACTTACTCCTCTGCGAATGGTTAAATTTTCTTGTAACAGTTAAATTATTCATTGATCACCTTAAACTTATGGAGAGTTGGTTTTATACTTTGTTGGGACAGATCTGTATCACTTTTACCCCTAGATTAGAATGAATTCTCCATTAAAGTGTGCCCCTTCTGGTTCTGGGATTTTTTGGAAAATCTGAGGTATTTACCAAGTCCTTATAACTTCAGACTCTAAATACTCTTTCTTCTGGTGGTAAGCAGCAGCTGAAATTTCCCCTCCATTCTTTCAGACTTCTGGGTGCTTTTCACAGTCCTTGGCATTTTCCTAGAGCATACACAGTTGAGGGATCAGCCAAGGGTTAAGAGAAATTTATACAGACTTTGGGGGTCCCCTTTGTGGTACCTTCCTTTTTTGAGATTTCCCTTTTTTATTTCTAAGAAATAGAAATGTTTTTTAGCATTTCTGGTAGCTCTGAACTTCATCTTTCGATACCTAAGCCAGGAAGACTGCAGCTTTTTGCTTGAGTTTCAATTATCTTGCCCCACACATGGGACTGGACAGTGTTTTCAGGAGAATTGCTGTATAAAGGTATTGGTGTAGCTTTCTCTTTTTCTTTTTCTTTCCTTCTTTCTGAGAGTGCACGCGTGCAATCTTGCACAAGCAGTGGGACAGGGGAGATGGGGGGAGAGAATTTTCAGCAGTGGAGCCCCACGCCGGGCTCAATCTCATGACCCTGAGATCATGACCTGAGTTGAAATCAAGAGTCAGACACTTAACAAATTGAGCCACTCAGGTGCCCTGGTGTGATTTCCTGAAGGATTGAATCCTGTGCAGTTTCTTCCTGCTTTTGGGTATTCTCTTGTACCATCAAATAGTTATTTTTCATATCTTGTTCAGAGTTTATAATCACTGTCTTCCGGATGAGTATGATATAAGCTACTTTGCTTTACCAGAGCAGAACTTCACCACTTGCCTTTTTTTGTTTTCAGGTTTATATTTTTCATTTCTGTGGGTGTTCTTTTTGTGCTTTTACAGTTTTGATTTCCCTCCCTCCTTCCTCATTCTCCCTGTACATTTTACAATTTTAGTTCATGAAACATAGTAGACAGCTTATCTGTCATCCGTGTCTGATCATTCTAGTATCTGAAGTCCGTGCAGTTCTGTATCAGCTCTTTGCTCTCTTTGGTCCCTCTCATTCATGGTACCACATGCATTTAACAATATTTCATTGCTGTCTTTTCATTTTCCCTATAATTCCATGTGTATGACTTTTTTGAGGCCTGCTATGAAAGTGGGCTTCTCCAGAAAAAAGATTAACATTGCTTCTGCCAAGTGCCAAAGGCCATCACCAGTGTGGAATCAAATTAAGTAAAATTCTTTGTTACATGATTTTTTTTTTTTTAAACCACATAGAATGAATTTGAGTTACAGACTTTCATTAAGGTTAATTTTCAGTGGCAGTGTTCTTCTCCTTCCTTCTTGTTGCTTATATTTGAGACGGTTGGTTTTCCTGTCATTCTTTTTCAGGGATTCTATCTCATTTATCCATACCTTGAGATACAGCCCCTTGGCACTGAGCATTGTGGGGATGGGATGTGAAACTTGTATTAGATTCCCTACCTTAAGTGGGCCCTCGGCTTTGTCTGCTGTGTCCCTGGGAAATGTGAAAGTAAAAGCTCAAGTTCATGTGGTTTAGTCTGTGCTGTGAAGGTGTGGAAAGCAGCCTAAAATCACTTTGTTTTTCTTTCTGGGTACTTGCCTTCACTCAGTTTTTTGGTCTGAGGACTGCTTACATGTCTGTCATGGATATGTTAAAAATAGCTGGGTATCTTGACTGTTGATAGTGGGAGAGAAATCCAGGTACCTGGCCCAGCATATATCATCATCTGCTATATGGAAAAGTGTACTTTTCTTACTTTGACTTTTTGCTCTTTTCCTTTATAATTTGGGAGATAAGGGCATTATTACAGACTTCGAACTGGAAGGCCTGGTATAAAAAGTATGGAGAAAAGAAATGATATTCCAAGTGTAGAGCTGGCAAAAATGGGGCATATTCCTGTGGTAGTGAAAGGGCCCTCATAGAGATAGTGTTGGGATAAGGTTAACATAGTTGGTGCCTTCTCACCTGAAGGTTGGGGCCCTTTTCTAAGCTCCTGTGGCTGTGGCAGAATTCAGTTCCTTTGAATTGGTTGTTGGACTAAGGTCTGTTTTCCTTGCTGACTATTAGTTGGTGACTGCTCTTAGCTCCTAGAGGTCACATTCTTTTCCATGTGGCCCTTGCATCTTCAAAGCCAACAATAGAGCATCTCCTTTGTGTCAAATCTTTCTCATCCCGTAGTAATCTGGGTCCAATTACAAGACAGAAACCACACAGTATGTTAAACAGGAGAAGTTTAACATGATTCCTGTTCACTACGAAGAAAGATAGGAGATACTGTAAGATAGGAGGAAATTCTGTGTGGTTATCTAGGGCTGAGGGAGAGTATCCAAGGAAAGACAAACTTGGAAGGGAATCAGGACTTGTTGGAGAAACTGTGGTTCCTCCCACTAGATAGCAGAGAATTTCATTGGTTCGGCCAGGCTGGAGTGGGTCTGGAGTTGGTGGGCAAACAGTAGACCACCCTCGGAAGTACGGGCAAGAGAGCGGGCAGGCTGTGGCGTGGGTGCGATTCCCTGTGTCAGTGCGAGTGGGGGGCCTGCAGAGCATCCAGGCCATACAAGGACTGGTTTCCCTGTCAGGAGGACTGCAGAAAGGTTCTTTCCAGACTGAGACTGCCAGCTCAAAGCATGACTGTATTCCAGCCCCGAGTCTCTGCCGGCTCCACGGAATAGGCACACACCGATTCCATCGTCTTCCAGCCCACGCCCGCCGTGTCCCTCCAGCTCCCTCTACTGAGACAGTTGAATGTTGTGTTCACTGTAAAGGAGAGAAAGGAATTCAGTTGCTTATTCCAGAACATATATTAAAGGCTGTGTTCAGAGCTGATTGGCGTTAAATGCTTAAGTGATATACACACTCCTAAGGTCTTTCATCAGGGAGAGCCCCCCATCTCTTTTAAGAGTTCACCCGGTTAGGTCAAGTCCACTCAGGGTAATTTTCCTTAAAGCCAGCAGTACAGTCTAACACAGTCTAATCTTGGGAGATTGTCCCATCATACTCACTGTCCTGGGGTTAGACAGGGTGTGTATACGAGGGGATGGGAATCTTGGGGGGAATATCCTAGAATTCTGCCAATCACAGAGGGCTAGGGGTGGAGAGGGGGGTGGAGATGAGATGACTCATTGTTACATGAGAAACTCCTTTGTAAAGTAAATAGGTTGTATTTCAGTCTCTGGGTGCGTCAGAGAAGAAGGAATAACTAGTATTTATTGAACATCAGTTGTCAGCTATTTTCATGTATTACCTGTTTAATTCTTAACATCTTGAAACAGAGGTTATTGTCTTCCTTTTACAAGAAGGAAAGCTGAGGCTCAGTTTATAAGGTCACTTGCCTGGAGTCACTCCACTAATATTCGGGTAGCTGGAATTAAAATGCATTCTTGTCTAATATTGCATCTCATATTTTTTTCCTGCCTCTCTTACAATAATAACAAAAGCTTTCATTTTTAAAATTTAATTCATTTAAACTAAAACAAAAATACACAATTTATTCATCTCGCCCATCCATTACATCCCACCTCTGGCAACCACCAATCTGTTTTCTGTTATCTATGAGCTTGTTTTTTTAGATAAAAAAACATATAAGAGAGATCATACAGTATTTATCTTTCTCTGACTTACTTCACTTAGCATAATGCCCATTCATGTCCCAACTAGCAAGATCCACATTCTTTTTTATAGCTGAATAATATTCCATTGTATATATTTACTATAATCTCTTTATTAATCCATCCATTCATCCATTGATAAAGCCTGTATTTTTTAATCATGTCTAGTAACATTGCTGCCCTTGAAAGAATTGGTGTTGTTTGATTAGGGTGAAGGGATATGACTGAGGTCCTCTCAGTGGAGATAAGGCAAGTTGCTCTCCTGCATCTCTGCTCTTTCTTCAGGAGCCCACTGATAGAGGTTATTCCTGTCCTGGTCCTCGCTGCAGGGGCAGTGGATTAGAAGAGAAGTCCTAGCTGGACTTAACCCATTCCAACAGGGAAGCCTAGCAGTTATGCACTTGATCTGTGCATCAGGAAGAAGTAACCATTCCTTTGTTCCCTGCTCTCATATCCAAGTGTGGAACCAAAAAAAAAAAAAGCAAGATTTGAGAGGTCTGGATATAGCCTTTTCAGTGGGGAGGGCATATTTTGTGTTTGGAGAATTCTAATAAGCAAGAGCTGAGCTCATGGTAAGTGAGCAGGGAGTATTTGTAGCATGAATGCTCCCGTGCATATGGTATTTAAAGCACAATCTGCTGCTAACCTTGCCTTGTCTCTCACAAGCTCATGAGCCCCTCGAGGGTTGGCCCCTTAACCAGTTAATCTTTGCACTGGTAAGTGGTTGTGGAATTAATTAGGAGCTCCGGGGCTGCTGGATTTGTTTTGCCCTTTATATGCTGTGGGAACAGCCTGATGTAGTGGGACTCAGGAGTTCTGGGTTCCTCTTCCAGCTTTATCTCTGATTCACTGTGAGGTATTAAGCTCCCTAGCACTTAGTTTCTTCCTCATTAAAATGAGGAACATGGACTTGACCTCTGGTCCCTTCTAGCCCTGCAGTTCTCTGAAATATGTTACCACACCATAGCTGCCTCAGTAGTTTGAATAACTTCAGATGGTTGGTTATTCGGCTGGCCTTCAGGTTATGGAGACATGTGGAACAGTTTGGGCAAGTGTGAAGGGTACACTTAGTTCTCTTTCCTTGGACACATGAAGTAATAGATTCACTGGAATAGGATCGCTTCCTCCACCCACTTCCATCAATTCAGAGTGGATTTTTTTCTCCTTCCAGTTTTCCACCGTGTTTATCAGCTTTAAAGGGAAATTTTAAGTCAGGCGGTAGTCAGAAGGGCAGGCAGAGAGTTCAGCTGGTGAGAGGGGGAAAATTCCTCCATGAAATTACAAGTGAACTGACCTGGGCTTTTTCCCAAGGAATTTTCGTGAACTGTCGTCTGTTGGTTTGGTTTGGTTTTGAAGTGAGATGTTTTGCTTGATTTGAAACATTAAAGAGTAGTATGTAAAATTCAATTTTAGAAAGTTTCTGAATCCTGATCGGAACAAGCAAAGTGGTCTTTGTTCTTGATTTAGGATATTTTTTTATTTACCTCAGGTAACAGAGGTTTATGATGGACTTCATCAACAATCAGCAGATGTATTCTTTGTTTTCTTAACTCCCGACAGATTAGGGTTAGCTAAATGGATGCCTTCTGAACTGTTGTCTGTGAAAAAATATTTCAGAAGATAACTTTTGTAGGGGGAACGTTAGTCTCAACTGATTGCTGGTTCAGGAGCTCCTACCTCTTATTTAGTATTATGACCACAGGCCAGCCATTCAACCTGTCCCTGCCTCGGTTTCCTTAATTGTATTGTGGGAGAATCAAAAGAAGGATTATATGTGAAGGATAGCATCTGTATTTTTTAAAGCTCCCTGGGTGTTTATAGTGAACAACCAGGATTGAGAAGCCCTGCTATACAACATGATACAAAGTGCTGGAGATGGTGCTTTTATCCCATTCTGTACATTTTTCAATGAAAAAAAAAGATCAGTTTAGGTTCTAGCATAATTTTTATCTAGTACTTGTAAGCGTTGGCCAGTTATTTCAGTCTCTTACGAAAGGATGAACGACTGTTTTTACAGTCAGCCTCTATTGCCTGCTGGGATTGGGGAAGTCCTGGGTCTGTGTGGAATTTTCCATGACTCTTAGCTCCGCACCATTAGTGTTCACTGCAGTCACAGAGCTTTTCAGTGTGTCTGCCTGTGCTATCCTCTTTCTTTGTTTCACAGTGTCAGATATATGTGACCTCAACTACAAGTCTCGGTATTCTGTTTGTGTTTAATATTCTCTGCTCTGAGGTCAGATCAGAGCATCTCATCTGAATTAGCTTTTGGTTTATAAAGTGAATCAGCCCAGGGTATCTGTTTTGGCCTGATTTCCTCAGGTGTCATGTTTCCTGTCACAAAACCACCTTCTCTGGGGTGGGGCGGGAAGGTGGATAGGTTTGTTTCTGTAAGTGCAGGCCTCGGGCGGGGTACTGGCAAGTTCTCCAGCAGTCTGGTCATTGGTGATCAGAATCGGCTTTTTGATCCTTTGACTGGAAGAGTTCTAAAGATGACAGCAACTGGAAGAAAAGAGATGTAACCGGGCAACAGCCTGGCTAGGTTTGGCTGGTTCCCCTCATATAAGGGAATTTAAAGTGCTAAAATTTCAGGAGCAATTGCTACTCCTATAGCAATTCTCTCTCCCTTTTCCTTGGAAAGCAGTGGTGCAGAGAGGATAGCTGCATCAGATTATATTACTAAAGTCTCCTCTCCCTGATCAGTCGATGGAGGCTGGGCTTGTTTACCATACCCTCCCCCTGCAAAATGAGATACGTTCTCCAATCACTTCATATATATTACAGAGGAATGAAAGTCAGCGTGTATTCTGCTTTATTCTGGTCTCTGCTCAAATGTTACCTCCTTGGAGAGGCCTTCCCTGACTACCGTCATCACTCTCTAGTCCTTCATCCTACTTCATTTCCTTCCTGACATTACGTTATGTTAGCTTTGTGAAGGTAGTGACACTTCATTTTCTCCTCTGTATCACTGGGGCCTGGAACCTAGTAGGTGCTCATTAAATATTTGTTTAATAAGTAAGACATGGGGTGGTTTGAATAGTGAGATATTTTTGTATTAGCCTCCTTTTGTCTTAGCTCAGTGATTCTCAAGTTTCACTGGATATAAGTATCCCTGGATCAGACATAAAACCATTTATTCAGGGGACGCCTGGGTGGCTCAGTTGGTTAAGCAGCTGCCTTCGGCTCAGGTCATGATCCCAGCATCCTGGGATCGAGTCCCACATCGGGCTCCTTGCTCGGTGGGGAGCCTGCTTCTCCCTCTGCCTCTGCCTGCCATTCTGTCTGCCTGTGCTCACTCTCTCTCCCTCTCTCTAAGCAATAAATAAAATCGTTTAAAAATTAAAAAAAAAAAAACATTTATTCAGAACTTTGCAAGTTGTAGAAGAAAATTTTAAAGGCAATTTGTGTACCTTCTTCACTTTTAACCTTGAGGTAGTATGTAACACCACTGTACTTCCTCCATAATGAATCTGTATAGTACAGAGGAATACGTTGTTGCTTGGATTCTCAAGTAAGCTGGGGGAATTAAATACCCATTTGGTTCAGTTCCACTGGGGCCAAAAGATGTGTTACATATTTTAGTGGTGATGGTGATTAGAGAAGGGGAGCTCAAGTGTTACAGCCTCATTGAAAGATGGTGGGCTGAAATTTAACCTTGGCTCTCTCAGTAAAAATGGGTGTGTCCTATCGATTGTGGGTCTTAGCATTTGGAGAATGGATAAAGTAACACCCATTCTTCCTAAGCTTGGAAGTTGTGATGATGCTAAATTGAAATTAGGTAAAGATATTCTGAGGTAGAGATGTTACTGGAATGCGGGAAACCTTGGCTACGTGGAATTAAGATAATGAGAGAAAAGACAACTATGGTGAAGTCTCGCTGCTTTGTCACTGTGTCTTGAAATGAAGGCAGGGTGTGCTCTTTGAGACGTGGGGTGTAAGATGTGCTCCCACTAGTACCACATGTTTTATGAACTTAGTGTTTGGAAGGTTTGGTCTGAGCAGAAGAGATTTAAATTTTACTAAAGCATTCATTTTCATCCTAATTGAAAATGGTCCTGTTCCGACATGAGTTCACCACTTTCTGTTGTTGCTTTTCCTCCCCCCATCGTTCTTTTAGTTGGCTGATTGCAATTCTGGCCCAACTCAACCCTCTCTTTGGACCACAGTTGAAAAATGAAACCATCTGGTACCTCAAGTATCATTGGCCTTAAGGAGGAAGACCTGCTCGCCAGTGCTCCATCATTGAGGTGACTAATACCCTTGACCTTTCACATCAGTGTTGTCTGTCACTCTGGCAGCTAGAGGTTGCCTTGACTTTTCCTCAGAAAACTACAGCCATTGGGCACCTGGGTGGCTCAGTGGGTTAAGTCGCTGCCTTCGGCTTAGGTCATGATCTCAGGGTCCTGGGATCAAGTCCTGCGTCGGGCACTCTGCTCAGCGGGGAGCCTGCTTCCTCCTCTCTCTCTCTCTCTCTGCCTGCCTCTATGCCTACTTGTGATCTCTCTCTGTCAAATAAATAAATAAAATCTTAAAAAAAAAAAAAGGAAAAGAAAACTATAGCCATTTTAACACTTGGCAAGGGCAGCCGGTGAGAGTAAACATCTGAAGAACAGAAATAAATTTGGGACTTAGGCCATTCCCCTTACCAAAAGACTTATTCATAAGAGTCTTTCCAATTCTGCTGTTACCCAGCCATTTAAGTAAAGTTTGCGTGTAATCTTTAAGATGCGGGAGCATCTTACTTATATGTTATATTGTAGGATTCTTAAAGTTGCTGACAGTTTTAAATTAAGGGCATTTCTGAATGCTTTGAATAGAGTGACGGGTGCTCTTTGAAAGCTGGAGTTTAAATTGTAAGTTTTATTTGGTTCAGATCAGAGAAATGAGGAGTGGTATAGTAGAAAAATTTATTCACTGGCTGAGAGTCATAAAACCTGCCGTTTAGTTTGTTCCTCTTCATTATTCTGATAAATGGAAGTCAGCCCTCACTGCTTGCCTAGATCCTGGTTCCGCTTTTTTGGCAGGAGTGTTTCTTAGGTGGTACCATGAACTCGTATCAAGAGACACATGGTGTCTGACTCTCCTGTCTTCCATGATGCTACGATGATCAGTGGCTTCAGATAACAACAGCCTCGTCCCTCTGATGGCAAAGTACTCTGCCAACCTTTTATCTGGGGATTTTATCCTTTGATGATCTTAGCCTGAAGTAAACATTTCTGTAGAAAGTACTAAATGGTGATTTTGTTAAAAATCTGTTACATCTACATTTGATTGGATGAGATGTTTCTATAAAGATGAATTTACCCTCATTCTAGGGCTATTCAGTAACCTTGAAATATAGATCATACATGAAAAGTAATAAACATATTTAGTTCTTTTCAGAGATATCAGGGTAAGATGTTAGTGCCCAAGTTACTTCCAGGGTATCCAGAGAGGTTTTCTTTTCTTCCCTTTTGAATTTTAATCAGTTACATTTATTACCCTTTTAATATAGGTTGTTCTTTCTTTGGCCTGTGGAAGCCTGTCTAGACTGGCTTCTGTGTCCTTTGGTGTTAGTTTTTGGTAGTTTCCTTACTCACTGGCAACGTAAAGATGTCCCAGATGCATGTTTCCTGTCCTGAATTTGGAGTCAGCTGTTCCTCAGATTGCTTTCTAAATTTCCCACTGAAAAGATCCCTGGTTTACTAATCAGCCCTCAAGCCCAGTTGGTTCCTTTCAGTGGGAAATGGATTTAAAAAACCAAGATCTGATTGTCAGGTGCATCCATTTCTGCTGGGGTGTTGTTGCTTAAGCCTTTACAGTGGACAGAGCCAGGAAGTATGTTCTTCTAAGAAGAAAAAAATCATGAGTTCATGTTAGTACCTTTTTTTTTTTTTTTAAGGTTTTATGTATGTATTTGACAGGGCAAGAGCACAAGCAGGGGGAGTGGCAGGCAGAGGGAGAGGGAAAAGCAGGCTCCCAGCTGAGCAGAGAGCCTCATGAGGGAGCTGAAGGCAGATGCTTAACTGACTGAGCTACCCAGGTGCCCCTCATGTTAGTACTTCCAATTCCAATTTAACATTTCATGGTTTTTACTTCTTTGGTTTTATACTTGAATATCATTCATATATGCTGAAAATCTTGGCTTATAGGTAATTTACTTATTTTCATTATCCTGCAATACATACAGTTTCAAAATAACACCAGAATAGCTACTAACTCTAAGTTTATCGAGTGCAGTTTAGGATTTCTTTGTTGCTTTATTTGTCCTTAAAACAAATAAAGAAAAAGATGTTGTTTTCTGAGGGCACTTGAAATAATTATTTCCTCTCATCATTATCAATTTGATATATAATCAAATTGTTTTATTTTGTGTTCAATTCATAGTAATTTTTTTATTTGCTACTGCTTTTGAATATGTAAAACCTATTCTAAAGTCAAAATTTTAAACAAGATACATTCAGAGAGGTCTGCCCTTCCTGTGTTTCATTTTGCCAAGATAAGCAAATATATACATACATACATACATACATAAAAATCTATATGTGTATATATATAGACATGAATATTTATATCTCCTACACACAGCTATTACAGAAGAGATATCATATTATATATGCTATTCTGTACCTTGGGTTTTTTTCACTGAAAAATACATCTTAGAGATTGCTTTTATCAGTGTATAGAGATATTCCTCAATTCTTTTTTTATAGCCATTGATGTACTTTGGGATTGTTTCTAGTCTTTTGTTGTTATTGATAAAGGTACAGTATCATCCGAAACGTATGACATTTGGATTAGATTCTGTGAAAATTGAATCAGGTTTAAAGGTATAAATGCTTTTTCTAGCTATTACCACATCCCTTCTATAGAGATTATACCATTTTTACATTTCTACCAACAATATATGAGAGTGCCTGTTTCCTCACAGCCTGGATTTTTGCCAGTCTGATAGGTAAGTAATTAAGTTTGTTTTTGGTTTTGTTTTTTCCTCTTTGAGTTCTGTCTTTGCCCATAGGGTAATATATATAGTATTTTCTAATTTATAAGATTTTTTTTTAACCTGTCTTTTTTTCATCAAGTTCTCCTGTTTGTTATTCTTCCTTTTAATTACAGTGGATATTAGGTCAGGATGTTGATTGGGGTTTCAGGCAGAGAACTTCAGGCCTCAGTTGGATCTGCTTTCAGCATTGCCTTTCACTTAATTTCTCTGAGCCTCATTTCCTTCCCTTGTAATAAAAGAGAATTGGGCCCTTTGGGTCCGAGGAACAGTGCATGTGTGGATCTGAAGGTTCCATTTGTCCATTTTCAATCTCAAGTTAACGTGATTGACAAATTCCTTGTTTGTATTCTGGTTCCCAGTACAAACCAGGGCTGCTCGAAACCCTTGTATTAAATGGTTCCTTTACAAGCAGATGCCAGGAGACAGGAGAGCATAACCAGGAGGACCCTGACTAGGAACGTCCTGTCACATTTATTCTGCATTTGAGGTGATTATGGTAGTACCATAACTGTAGGCCTTGGAGTTATCAAATGAAGAGATCTAATCTCTGCCTAACATAGAAGCAGACAACTCCTGTGACAAGACTTTACTTTTCTTTGTGGTAAATCAAAAGGCTGAGCTCAATTCCCTTTTGAACTTTGTGCTTTGATACAACAGTGGGATGATAAAGGAGTCCAGAAACCAGATCTAGGCCTGTCTTCCCTTGGTAAGGAAAAGCTCTTGATTTTGTGCATAATAGAGGCCAGATATTGGAAAGGAGGCGGCATAGGCCAGACGTGTTATTCAGCAGCGGAAAATGAGGAACAGTCATGAAAGCTTTAGAATAATTTTGTATGGATGGAATTGAATTGATGTCAATAGCCCAGGTAAGCACCTAGCTCATCTTTTGCTACTTTAATCACTTTAATTGCCACAATTTTCTTTCATGTGTTGGTGATGATAGGCAGAGTTATAGCACATTAGGTTTATTGGCTGGAAATCTTACGGGTACTTCTAAGAACAGCGCTCATTCCCTCTCTGCCCCTGCTAGCCTTGTCTGCCTCTCCTAGATTCCTAAGATGCTTCCGGAACCGTCACATTAAGATTGCTGTTTTTGTCACGGCCCATTTTCCTGCAGCCTTGGGGATGTGCATTGCTAGTGTAAAACCTCCTTGGAGTGGATTTGGCTTCTGCCGCAGCAGCCTTTAAGTTAGGTGGTTTACCACATCATTGTAATACATGATGTATTGTAGATGAGTTTATATGGCTTACTCTTGTCCGAAAGGGCAGACATTCTATTTTATTACAGAGTCTGAGCAGGAGAGGAATAAAGTGTATTGGTAATTAGGCCTCTGGCCAGAGGGAGCTGTTTTTCTATGCATTCCAAAAATAGTTGAGTGTTCATGAGGTCCATGGTACCGAGTGGGGATTTGGGGGAAGGCGTGGGCTCTGAAGAGGTTTGGGATCTGTTGAGAGGCTAAAATGAAACCGTATTTGTGAAAAGTAAATGGTGTAAGGTGTTTTGTGGTTAAAAAGTGTATCTTTTACTCTGCTCTCTCTGACCGGATATGCTGCAGCCACTTCAAACTGTCATATCTGTTTCAATTCCTGAGGTTACAGATTTCGCTGTCACTTAGAGTCAGAACCTGTTCAATCACCTCTTTCTCCTCTTCCTTGAATCCAGTGGATCCTGTTAATGGCTGTTACGTCTGCTCCTCCTCCCTGTTCCTCCTTTGGGCACCCAAAGTTCTAAGCCAGATCATTGTGGCTCTGGGTTATGACAGTGGCTCTTCATCAGGCCCCCCTTTCTGCAGTCACCATGTCTACAAAACACCACCTTATTTGTCTTCTTGATGCAGCACTTCCTTAAAGAGACCATTGCTTGCCCCAGAAGCTTTCGGTAGTTCTCTATAGGCTGCTACGGGGTTGTTGTTTTTGTTTTCAAACTTGAAGTCCCTGAGTTTGTGGGTCCTGACCCTTGGGATGTTCTGTAACATGTAGGAAGCACAGCTTTTGTTGGGTTCGCCAAAGTCCCCGTGAGCCACAGAAGGTAAGAACTACTAACCTGCAGGTTATGTCCAGCTTCCTAAGTTGGCAGTCAGGTCCTTCCTAGTTGTTTTCAAACCACTTTTGCAGCCTTTCTTTGACTACTTTGCTCAGAGACCTATTAGTTCTAGCCCTGCTATTTCCATGTTCTTGACCTAATGAATTTTGCTTAGCCTTTCCTGTCTCTCGCTACCCTATTAATTTAGAAGGCAGATAAGTAAACACACTCTTCTGCAGACCTTCTCTTTGCTCTCTCGCCTTCATTCATCCATTCTGTCAATTCTTTCTGACGTTTTTTCTGAGTGTGCAGCTTGCAAATCCTTGTACTTTCTTTACTGGCCTCTTGTTTCAAAGTGATTTCCTTTCTTCATAGATGTATTTAGCTCTCCAGTTTTGGCTTTCATTTTGTGCATTGCCTTGACTTGTTAAATACACAGACCTTTCATTTGCTTAAATGTTTCTTGTAGTTAATCTATAATAAACATGTATCTTACACAGAATTATAAAGAAGGAATTGTTTTGTGAATTTATCTAAAATGTAAAAATACAGATAAAAATGAAACCTTTTCTTTGATTAAAAAAATATATTCACTCATCCTCCCCTGAACAGATTTGCCCGTTCTGCCCTTAATATTTTTATGTTGTCTTCATTCTCCCATTGTATCCGAAAGTAGCCTTAACGATTTCCTTATTTTATAAAATGAGAACATGGACCCTTTGGTTGAGTTCCTCTTCACCCACCCCCAAACGGCTATTTCATGTCGAGAGAGATAATTAGAATATGAGCTTCTTTAATTCACTCCCACATCAAACTACAGGTCCATGCCATTTAACATAACACTGACTCACATTTATCTCAAACTGGTATCACTGAGCTTAAGTGAAAATTTTTCTGATTCCTTGTGGTTTTCCAAAGGTGAAGACTTAGTTTTCCTTTCTGTGTCCAAAGAGGTCTAAACTATGAGGAGGTCTGATCTGTGTGTATCATAAAAAAATTAACACAAAAAACATCTGTATTCACAGCTTCAGTATTCTCAAGTTAGATTTATCATCTGCCTGGAACTCAGGTCTGTACAGATGGATGGTTCTGCTGGCCTAAGGAGGAGAAAAGGAAATGATCATTAGATTAAAGGTTTTATGAGCCCATGAGGCCACAAGAAACCAGTAGCTCTGGTAATTGCCCCTCCCTGGCCCAGTGTGGTTATTTTCTTAGTACATTGTAAAAACAGTTTTCTGATTGTATCTCGAATCGAATGTATTTTAGTGGGTCCAGTAGTCTGGTGCTTCCCATATTGAGGGTGATTGGACTGCCCGAGCTGGTTCCAGTAAGACTTACCACCTGTCTTGTGTTTGTTTTGGGGCATTATGGACCCCAGGCCTTGGCAAACCCACCATTTTACGACACTGCCCTGTGGATTTCCCGGTTGTGCTAACTGATTGGGAAAAACTCAAAGGCCCATCGGATCTCCTGCGTACTATTTGACCTTCAGTCTTGTCAGACATGCCTGCCTATAAACCATATCTCTTCCCAGTTTAAGTAGCTCCTTGCCCACCTGCACCTAACCCTCAACATTCTGGCAAATTGTGTGTCATAAACACCTTGTCATTGTTGTCTTTTTTGTTTGTTTGTTTGTTTGTTTGTTTTAGATTTTATTTATTTGAGAGAGAGAGCATGAGCAATAGGGAAGGGGCAGAGGGAGAAGCAGACTCCCCGCTGAGCAGGGAACCTGATGCAGGGCTCCATCTGAGTGCCCCGGGATCATGACCCAAGCTAAAGGCAGACACTTAACCTACTGAGCCACCCAGGAGCTGTGTAACCGGCTTGTTTTCTTTTCTGCCAACTCAGGTTTTGTGTAGAAATTTTTTTGAAAGCCACTGTTTACTGGACTTTTATATTCTCTTTATTGGCTTTTAATATTGAAAGTAGCATATGTGGCTTTGTTTATAGTCCTTTATTTTTTCCTTTTAAAAGATTTATTTATTTATTTATTATTTGACAGCTAGAGAGAGCACAAGCGGGGGGCGTGGCAGGAAAAGGGGGAAGGAGAAGCAAACTCCCTGCTGAGCTTGGAGCCTGATGTAGGGCTGGATCCCAGGACCCTGGGATTATGACCTGAGCCAAAGGCTGACGCTTAACTGACTGTGAGCCACCCAGGCACCCCATCCAGTTCTTTAAAATGAGTTTTATATAAAGAAGTCTATGCGACCAGTGCTGTCAGTTTGATGTGTGAAGATTCCTATTTTCAATGTTTCCTAACTGTAAGAGGATAGGGGCAAATACAGATTCTTGAAGTGAACTCAGTAGGTTCCAGTAGGATCAGTCTGAGTCCACTCCCTCCTTTCCATAACACAAACTGTGACTCACGATTCTCCGTTCAGTAATGTCTTTGGTAATCAGACCTGTTGTCACAGCCCTGCAACACCTGCCCAAACTGAGACATACTTGAGCTCACTTTTCAGTCAAGTATTTATTGACCACCTATATATATATTTAAATTATTGGCCTGATTGACTTTCCTTGATGTTACTAACCTTTTGCCCTCTTAAAGGATGGCATCAGGATCAGTTACTAGAACGGCTTTGTTTTGCAGGTCACGAAGAGAATTCCTCTAGACGCAAAGTCAACTCCAAACCCCGACCACCTTTGACTCGCCTCTTTCGGCCATCAGCTGCCTTAAATACTCACACCACATTTGAATATCTTACTCTACAATGCAGTATTTTTTCCTGTTACCTTTTTTACATTTCGACAAATTATGTGCCTACTTAAACCTAAACTGTGCTGACTCTCTACAGCGTTCATGCACTCTTCTGAGCTAGAAGGTGCTGTTCTTCTGGGAAATACATTGCTTTCTCCTGGGAACCTGTGAATTTGAAGATGACTCCTGCATGGTCACAGCAAGGGACTCAGCGAAGTGTTTAACTGTCACAAGACAGGATCCAGTGGGGCAGTCAGTAGGAAAGCAGAGAGCATGTTCAGAGGCAATATTTGTTCTAACAGAAGTATACCAAAGTATATTTTCAGGATGACTTTCTTATTTCTGCCATCTACTGGAATAAATTATTTTTCTGCTTTCTGTGGAAATCTGGTTTCAGTGTTTATTAAGTTCATTTTTGTAAGCTTTTATCTCTTGATGCCTTTTTTTAAAAAAATGATTTTGTTGTTCAAACTGAGGTTGGAAATATAAACCTGGTCATGTAGACTGATATACCTGAAGAGACTGGTGAGTGCTTTTCTTAGTCATTAGTAATCATTTGAGTGCTTGCTGTAGCCAAGGCACTGGAGGAATCAAAGGTGTGGGAGTTGTGGTCCCTGCAAGTTCAAGAGCTGATACACAATCTGGAGAGGTAAGGTTGGTCTACATTGACCTGTAATCTGAGGCCGTGCTAGCCTGTTGTCCATAAAACAGTGGTTATGATGGTGAACAGTGAAAGGGTCCGTATCCAGCAGAGGCACTGGTGGAAGTGGCCTTCCAGGTACCATCACACCCTCACAGATAGGACTGGAGAAATCAGGACGGATTAAAAAGCCTGGGATGGGGCAGTAATTCTGTGTTTTTGTAGCAGCCATCTGAATAATTCACTAATTTGGGGACTTTATTAGCTTTAAGAAATTAAAAATTTAAATGGGTCTAAATTTTCACCAGCCCATGGCTTTTTGACTGCCGGCCAAGCCAAGAATGGATTTCCTGTTTTGCAGTTTGTGCTTTTCTATTCCTCCCAAACGGTCTGAACGCGTTGCTTTGCTGTAACAGAAGAGTTTCAAGTTGAAATGGCTGTCCTGCTTTCATTTCTTTCTTTTCATTCTTTACTTTGATTTTGAACTTCAAATTTTGAGAGGCAACTCTATACTTTACATTTCCAGCAAAAGGGTTTCTTTAGCTAATTTCATGGAATCCATCAAACACTGAAGATCTGGCACTGGAGGGACATTAGTGGCAAACACGAGCTAACCCCGTAGTTTCTAGATAAGGAATCTGAGCCCAAAGAGAGAGATTGCGTTCCTAGTTCAGTGCAGCTGGTCAGATGCAGACCAGGGAGTGGGATCCATGTTTCTTAATTTCCCCGCTAGAGCCCTTCTTACTTGCTACCCTGCCTTTCCCAAACTTGCAGCCAACTTTGGCTTTCGGGTTTTAGGGAAGACTTCTGCCAGGCTGTCGCCCTTCAAAGCAGTTCACTTGACATTATTATTTGTCATTGAAGAAAGCAATGCTGGTGGTTACTATGGGTACAGAAAAGGATGCTGCAGTTTCTGAACCCTCACCATGGGGGAAGTGTGACTCCATTGCAACTATCTACCCAGATTCTTCAAGTCTGGTCCTGCCTTCCATTATCACTGGCGGTCAGCCTAAAGCCTTCCAATGCCACTAGACTGCTTTCTGGCGTTGCACCATGGTTTTGAAGCTGAGCCTTGTGATGTCTCTAATGTAACAGCGCTTCCTTTGAGTGTTGCTTTCGCCTGTCTTGAGTTCAGCATATGGCATTAGCTGATAGGGAATCTGCATTGTTTCAGCACTGTGGGGCTTAGCTGTGTGGCGTGCCCGTGGCAGTGATGGAAGCCAGTGTTCCTGATCATGGTTTGGCACAGTTCCAATTTAATGGCATAGTTGAAAGCTGCGGTCATGACCCTAGCTGATCTAAGTCCCTGAGTCCTGCCTTACTCTGTCACTTTGTATTGATCCATTTTTGTACTTCCCAATTGCTCTCAATTAGACATTTTGGGAAGTCAACTGGATTACATTGGTTTTTTGCATTTGGACTTGCCACTTGGTGGGATCCAGTTCCTACAGACACAAGTCAGGAAGATCAGTGTGTTGGCTGCATTAGTAACAGTGAGAAACACAAGGAT
The DNA here is from genome assembly GCF_964662115.1 of Mustela nivalis. Classification (NCBI taxonomy): domain Eukaryota; kingdom Metazoa; phylum Chordata; class Mammalia; order Carnivora; family Mustelidae; genus Mustela; species Mustela nivalis. The sequence continues at coordinate 119,551,454 of NC_139022.1, read as the reverse complement.
GTGAGCACTGAAGGGGCTGATTCTGTGCCAGGGAGGTTTTGGTCGTCCCCCAGAGGGGGACCTGCTCAGTAAGCCTTCTAGAGAAGTAAAAGGCCCTAATTGCAGCTCAGGCCTGAACATGGAGGTTTCTCTCCAAACCCTAGTGGGACCTACAGCTAGTGAGGACCCTAATGGCCTCAGCATAAAGCCTATGAAGAAAAAAGCTCATTTCCTAGCCAAGTTGGAGATCAAAGACTTCGCAGAAAGATTGATCACAAGCCCCTAACAGCCAGGTACTGTGACTGTCACCACCTAGCTTTATGGCTATTGAAATGAGGGAATGAGGAGATCAACTCATTTTTTGTGAGGGGAAATTTGCTAAGTTCCCTTTGTCCAGGAACTCTTTTAACCCTTGGGCTTGTTTCCTCATTTATGACATTCTTAAGAATATTAAATACAAGTAATAAGTAAACTCCGTTACATGTTTTCTCCCCACCTTGTTCCTAGTAATTGACCTGTTTTGTTACATCACGGCCCATCGTCTGAAAATGGATGGCTACAGAGCACATTTTGTTTGACAGTTCTCTTGCTCCAGTGATTGCTGGGACCCCAGCTTGGAAGGAGCCCCATCCAGCTCCTTAAAAGGATATTGGAAATGTCCTACTCCTCCAGAGCCTATCTGGATGAGCGCAGTGTGGACTCTGGCATGATCATTAGGCTAGGAGAGGCTGCAGGTTTGCAGTCTCGCTCTGTCTCTTGCAGGCATATTAACTTTGAGAAAATCATTTAATTTCTGAGCTTCAGTTTTTTTTTAATCTACAAAGTAGGGATAACACCTGCCTTTTCTGCTATACAAGCTTGTTACCAAGTGACATGTTGTTGGTGAAGATGATTTGTAACTTTTAATAAAACACAAAGTATTTTCCAAAGAAATGACAAAACCGCTAGGATCCCCTGATGACATTTTTTATAAAGACAGGCCGCCTAAGAGGGGCAGCCAACTGATTTTATTTATTTTTTAATTTTTTTACGTACGGTTTCCCTTTTGATTAGTCTTTGGTACTTGGGTTACATAATAATCAAGGACACACACCGGGTTCCAGGCCTGAGCTCTGAGCAGGGAGATGGATCTCTCAGAAACAATCCTAGTGTAAGTGTCTAGACCACATCCTTCCTGCCCTTCCAGGTTCTGTGTGAGTCCTACAAGCTCTTCTACCAGAACGTGAGTATTTCTGGCATGATTTAAGATGTAGTCTGAGGGTCATTGTTCTTTTGAACGATGTTTTTGTTGCTTTCTTTAAACATAGTATGATGTCTGTACCCTCATCACTGACCCAGCAATAGTTTATCATATCTGGCATTGCTTCAGAAGTAGTGGTTTTTGGTTGTTTTTTGGTTTTTTGGTTTTCTGTTTTGTTTTGCTCATTTCTTCTGGCCAGTTTTTTTTTAAACAATGTGTAAGTGTTAAAATTAAGAAATTTTTTTTTTTTTTTAAAGATTAGTTTGTTTTAGAGAGTGTGGGCGTGACTGGAGGGAAGGGCAGAGAGAGAGGGTCAGAGAGAGAATCTCAAGCAGACTCCCCGCTGAGTGTGTGCAGAGCCCCAGGAGGGCTGCACAGAGATCATGACCTGAGCCGAAACCAAGAGCCAGTGCTCAACCCACAGAGCCACCCAAGCACTGCAAGAAATGATTTTAATTGTTGTTTGGACTCCTGGAAGATCTGTCCCTGGGCTTCATCTTCCAAAAATTTGAAGAGTTAATTGCTCCTTTGCTAACTATATTTAAATTTTATCTTAAAATATATATCTAGGCATTTTACAATGGTTTCACTGGCCCATCCTTCTATGCAAGTACTCTCTTCTGTTTGAAGAACAAATATATTTGAAATGAAGATGGGATTTGAGGCAAAAGTTAGGTATTACTTTTTTCCCTGCTCCTTTATTTCAACTTTCTCTCAAAAGTTGAGTGGATGGAATTAATTGTAGAAAATCCTTAATTTTCAAATAAAAAAAGCACAGTATAAAATAACCACCATAAAGGATATTTATTGTAGCACAATTAATGGAAAGCAAACTTAATGCCCAACAAACGTAGGAGATGCGTAAGAAGTCACACTGCATCTAACTGAAGGAATGTCATGGTGCATTTAATTATTTATTTCTTTCTGCAACGTATGTTGAGAAATGAGATTGAAAAGATAAACATTGCCTCTGGATGGAAACTGCAAATGATTCAAATTTTCTTTTTCCTTTTTAGGATTTTCTCCAAAGAAAAGGTAATACTTGAGTAAAAAGAGCAATGATAAAAATTACTTTAATAAAAAAAATAATATTCAGGGAAAAAAGACAGGATTTTAAACTTACATATATAACAAAAAGCCTAGTGAGTAATAGGCCAAAATGTTGATAATGATTATTTCTTTCACAACTTAATATATTTTCCACAGAGAGTGTGTATTACTTTTATAATCAGGGGGAAAAAGTGTTTTGAAGGGGGACCATTGTCAGAATAGTGTTAATACTTCCATCAAACACTATAACACACACTACATACACACACACGGATTTGGGTTTTTTTGTTTTTTGTTTTTAAGGTTTTATTCATTTGACAGACAGAGATCACAAGTAGGCAGAAAGGCAGGCAGAGAGAGCGGGGGAAGCAGGCTCCCCGCTGAGCAGCGAGCCTGATGCGGGGCTCTATGCCAGGACCCTGAGACCATGACCTGAGCCAAAGGCAGAGGCTTTAACCCACTGAGCCACCCAGGCGCCCCTGTTGTTTTGTTTTGTTTTGTTTTTTTAAGAGTAATTCAGGTATGCTTGGGTAGCTCGGTCATTGGGCATCTGCCTTCAGGTCTGGTCATGATCCCGGACCCTGGGATCGAGTCCCCCATTGGGCTCCCTGCTCAGCGGGGAGCCTCCTCCTCCCTTTACCTCTGCTTCTCCCTCCCTCCCACTGCTGCTCCCCCTGCTTGTGTTCTGTTACTCTCTGTCAAATAAATAAACAAAATCTTAAAAAAAAAAAAAAGTAATTCAGGGTTAGGGGAAATGAAGTCAGCTAGATTTATTAAAACACTGAAGCTATTCTGAATCAGTGAAAATCAGCAAGTTCACACAGCAGTTCTGCAGGCAGGACAGAGTACAGAGCATTCGGCTTATAAAACTCTGGCCCACTTTTGTATAGGTGCTCACAGTGTCAGCATGATGAATGAAAAGGGAGAATTGATTTTAATTCTGCCCACATAGAAAAGTGGAAGCCTGGGTTATTAATGTTCTGGGGTCTCACATGGGTTAGAATAAGCCCCACTGTTCTTTCCCTCCCAACTGCTCCAAGCAAGTCTTTTCATTCAGGCTGTGTCACTGCTTCAGTTAAAACCCCCTCCTTGTGAAATGCATTGGCTCTGTTTTCACCAACTCTCACCTGCCTCCCCGGCCAGCTCCAAAACAAGAATATTCTAGTGGCTAAGGGTGCTCAGTAACACACTGTTACCCACATGAATCAAGGGAGGCTTTGACTTGAGTTGTTCTCAGGATTTTGACATGGTTTCTATAGTTTCTTTACACTGTCCAAAGTATGGTACTACACTGTGGGTTGCCACTCCAAAACAGAACAAGCAGAGCAGATGTTTTGTAAAAGTAGGCGATGTATTTGAGGAAGCGTGAGTTGAGAAGCTAAGTGTGACTATACCAAGCCACAAACGCTTTTCAACAACATTCAACAGGTATTTTCAGCTCTTGTTCTTTGTCTTGATGTTAGCTGCTTGAGATCATGGGAAGCAGAAGAGACTCAGCCCTGAGCTCCTGGAGTTTAGAGTTTAGTGGGGACAGACAACTGACTCCCAGGAGCTCCTGGTGGGTGGAGCCCATGATAGCCATGATAGCTGGGGAGCAACCTTGAGCAAGGTGCCATGTCTTGAATGTACGGTGCTGGGTAAGAGCACTAGAAACACTAATGGTGGGGAAAGGCTTCTTGAAGGAAATAACCCTTAAGGGTAAACCCAGAGGATGATTAAGAGCTAGGTCAACAACTGATGAAGCTGTCATGAGAGTCTCAGAGGGAGAAGTAGCCTGGATTATGGTGATAGGAATGAAGTGGAGTTAGAGAAGAAGTGTATCGGGGGCTAGCACATATCAGTACATAAAGGGGATTGGATGGATGTTGGGAGGGAAAGAGGTTGTAAGGGACAGGAAGGAGTCAAGGACTATAAGCAGTTTCCCAGCCAGCTGGACCTTGGAGCCTTTCACTGAGATGAGGGCAGTGATGAGTTCAGCTGTGAACAAGGAGAATTTGCAGGTACCCAAGGTAGGCACGAGCAGATACCCAATGGGCCATTGTTATGTGGGTCTGGAAGTTGGGCAGGAAAACCAGGCTGGGCATGGGGGTATGGAGCACTAGCATGGAGATTAGCAGATAAGGGGACCAAGAAGAGTGTGTAGAGTGAGAAGAGATCTAATCTAGGCTGGAGACCTTAGGAGCACCCACTCTTCAGTGGTAGGCAAAGAAAGAAGAATCTAGAGATCTAAGATAAACGCCATGGCTTGAACAGCAGCCAGCACCACCCTGTTCCAGCTTTCTAACATACATCATCTTATGAATAAGGGGGACACAGTCCTATTTTACAGTTGGAGATGCTGAGGTTATGTGACTTAATCCAATTTCACCCAGAGGTTATCCCCTGAAAGCATCTGGGAAATTAGGTACGTGTATACGTGTGGGTGTTCTCCTGGGGAGCAAGTATATGGCTTTCCTCAGACCCCTAGAAAAGCTCAGAACCATTGTTAATAATCATACCAACAATAGGGGTGTCTGGCTGGCTCAGTCGGGGGGGCATGCGACTCTCGATCTCGGGGTCGTGGGTTTGAGCCCTGCACTGGATGTAGAGTTTACCTAAACCAACAATATCAGCAGTGAGTAACCCGTACCTGCTACTAGCCGTGTGCCAGACCCAAAGGACTTTACCCTTCACCAGACTATAATTGGGGCAGGACAGGCCAAAGAGCAGTATTGTGCATCTCTCTCCTTTCTACTAGTCCCTACTTCTCTGTGTCCCCACCCCCAGGGAGGAGAAAAGACCACCACCTAGTGTTTTCTCCCATGGTGTTTATAGGAGCCTAAACCTGTTAACACTTCCTTCCTTAGAACAGGAGAACTGCCCCTTTGTCCTAATCTCACTTCAGGTTCCACCCTTACTCCCAATTTTCCCAAAGGCGACTTCCTCTTCTGCCAAGCTGGGAAGAGATGCTTGGATAAGTGGGCAGGAAGCCCCCTCTTGCTGAGCCGACTGGTTGTAGGGGCACCAGTGAAGCTTTGTGGCTGGTTTACCAGGACTCCTGCAGCCATAATCCTTCTGACTTTCGCCTGAGTGATAGGTGTGCCTCCTGGGTTGACAAGGTGCCCTGAGCCTCTGAATAAAAAGGCAGGTAGCCCCACAGGAGGCAAGGTGGGCACTGAGGCATGGGGGCTGAGGTGTATGACTTCCTCCTGGGACTGCTCTTCCTAACAAGATATTATCTGCCCTTGGCATTCGGGTTTGTTACCATGCTTTATGTCTCACTGCCAACTGGTGTGTGAAAACAGGTGCAGAGTATGACAACTATTTCTTTTACACCTCTCACTCTTGGGCTGAGCCCTGTGAAGACAGGAGGAAAATTCAACACTGGCGGCCACTATTCCTGGTTTCGCTGTCGCGCGAGGGAAATTGATGACATTGTGAATTTGTGGGAAAAACAAAAACCGTGGATACAAGGACCCCCTCCACACCCGCCAACTTCACTCTTTGTTCTCCGAACTTTTTATTATTACTTCTCTCTCTTAGCAACCCCTCTAGACTATTCACTTCCTAGATGTGGATATCCAGCTTTGTAGTTTTACGCTGGATTTGTGCTCTCGGAGTATGTCTCCATCTGTATAGTTCAACAAACTGTTATCATAACTACAGGTCTTGGTTCCTGCTGCTTTATCGATCTTTTCCTCCACTTGCTGTTTTTATCGGCCTACTTCGGGCCTCACCAACAAGAATGTCTTATTGTACCTGTCCTTTGGGAATATTTCCTACAACAAATGCTAGATTGTTTTCACTCCCTGGCTTCCTGGCTTGCTATCAGTAAGAGTTGCTGATACTAACAGTGTATGTTCAGCTCAGTGCTGACAAAAAACAAAACCAAGCCAGAAAACAAAACCTCAGAGAAGCTACTAGTTGTCCTAGAAGTTTTCACTCATAGCAAAACAGACAAAACAATTTTGATAGGAATGCTGCCTTGGAAGATAATGGAGTCACAAAGCAGTCTGAGTTGTTGGCTGCCTTCTCTTGCCATGTTACTTTCCCTTTGTTGCTGCTTCTCTTCTAAGAAGCTTCTGGTCACATTCTTCCCTGGAAGGTCAGTGAGGGGCGGTGAGGGGGGCAACACTTGAGCACTATGATTCATCAGGTTCTGCATTTGATATTCAGAATCAATCTGATGCACGACAGAAATCAAGAACAGTCAACTTAGTATCTTGCCCAAATAAGTTAGCAAGAAAGGGTCCGGAAACACTTAGGTATCGTGTTGTTAACCCCTGCAACAGGGCCTCCCCTCTTACAAACTCTGTTATACTGTAAGCTTTCCATGTCACTCTCCTTCAGGTTCTGAGTTCCTCCAGGGTGAGGACTGTGTCTTCATGTACACGTTAGACACTCCTCAGATGTCAATTTATTTCTCTCTCTTCTCTTCCCCTAATCCATCACGAAACACGAGCTTGATTATGCTCTCTAGTGACATGGTTTGCATTCTCCATAATTCAAGGATGTAGTAGTGGTATACCACTTGATTTAACTGAGGACATAATAACACACATGATATGAACAGTACAAAGCAACAGGTTCTTTACGTGCTCAGTTGGGTTGTAGAGGAAAGGATATTAATGAGGGTAGTTATAGACATGGTAGAAATAGACTTCATAAAAGATGTGGGGTCAGGGTGCCTGGGCAGCTCAGTGGGTTAACCCTCTGCCTTCGGCTCAGGTCATGATCTCAGGGTCCTGGGATTGAGTCCCACATCAGGCTCTCTACTCAGCGGGGAGCCTGCTTCCCCTCTCTCTCTGCCTACTTGTGATCGATCTCTCTCTCTCTCTCTTCTCTGTCGAATAAATAAAAATCTCTTTTAAAAAAATAAAAGATGTGCGATCTTGAGTCATGGAGGACTAGGAGGATTGGGACCACAGCAGTTATCTAGTTCTGCCTGTGGGGAGTAAGGAATCGGGGTAAATAAGTAATGGATAGACTAGAGAACCACCTTGGGGCTGAACTTGGTGCTTTCCAGAAGTAAGAAACCAAAGCTCAGAGCTGTTACATAAAGAATACTCCATCCCATTGAGAGGTTAAGGCAAGGGGAAAAACTGAAATCTTCTTCCCCCAAAGAATATTTTCTAGGAAAGGTGAATGAGGGATGGGTGCCAATTGCCAACCATCAGAATCTTTTAGATTCACCCTCTACAATGCCCCAGTCTCCTCAGGAAGAAAATCAGTTTTTAAAAGTGTGAGAAGGACACAGCTTTTCCTGGAGATCTTTCATCTTTGAGTTAATTAATCTCACTTCTGAAGCTGTGAAATGTTAAGGTATCACACAGGTCCAGAGGGGTGCAGAAAGAAAACACTTAGACTCAAAAGGTTAACACTCATTTAATGTGTACATAATTAGCAGACAGGGCTCAGTCTGTGCTCTAATGAAGAACTGCAAACTTTAGGTTGTAAGGAAAGTTAGGACCTGTGGCAACTCTTAATTTTCAGGAGAACTCAATGTTAAAAGTTAGAAGGTTGGGGAGAACATCCACTTCAAGTCCAGATTTCTCATGGTGAAGAAAGGGAAGAAAGTGGAACCCTGCAAGGTCCGACCCCTCATCCTGGATCTCATAGTAAGTAGAGCTCAAATTGAAGTGTTGGGTCCAAGAACCACGTTTTGAATACCTCAGGGTTTAAAGGGTATGAAAGACCCTGGGAAGATACATAGAGCATGGGTGTTTCTGGTTGCTTCAAAGAGGGGAAAATGAATGGCCAGGGAACAGGAGTGGGAGAGAGATTTAATATTCGCTGAGTATCTTTTTGTACCTTTTGAATTTTGTGCCGTGTATATGTTGCTCAATCAAAAAATAAATAATTTTTTTTAAGAGTTCAGTGGAGTCCTAACTATTGCTTTGTTTCCCCCATTGTTTCATGTTTGTGTAGCACATTTTTTGATTCAGCCTTTTGATTCTGCAGAAGCAAGGTTAAGCACTTTGGAAGAGGTGATGGCCGTTGGTTACTACTTTGTGGCTAGAACAAGAAGAGCTCCTGTACCTCAAGCCAGTGCTATTCCACAGTCCTAGTTCCCTGCCAGTTTTGACTTTGGCACAATCTGGCAGAATAAAACCCAGAGAAACAAATGAATTAGTAGTCAGTGATTTCATTCACTTCAGAACAGAATATGGTCATTAACCATGATGGGAAGGTCTCCATTAGATAACACTGTCCTTTCTGAGACAAGGGAAGATGCAAAGGCGGGAATCCAACATAATTCACTAGTAAGCTCCTTCAATGGCAGAGCCACGTGTTAGAAGAATCAGGCTGCTCCTTGACCCAAGTGGACTGTTGCCCAGCAGAAGTATGAAAATGACCGTCGAAAGGGCAGTGGAACAGTTGAAGAGCTAGCCGCCTGCTGGAGTTTTTCCAAACAAGGTATTATGAGAAAGGATCATTGGTATGGTATCCCATGGGGATTTAATGCAAGAATTGAATATGAACGAGTAAGAGGACACTGGCTCAAACTTCCCAAGCCAGTTTTTCTTTTGGTGTTTCAATTTTAAACTCCAGTCGATATGGAAAATTAGAATGTGGTATGTTAGACTTAAAAAAGAAAATAATGATAATCTTGCTACTTCCTGTGCAGTAGGGAAAATACTCCTTCACTGGGTGCTGAGACCCTAAGGAATTTTGAAGGATGCAGAGGTGGGAATTACTTTATTTTCCCCTTAGGTATCTACATATAACCACCTATTAATACTGTTTACCTAAGTAGTATTTTAGTGGCAGTTAAACTGGTACAGTCTAGAATTATCCTTACTTGCTATTTAGCTTACAGTATGTCTTCTAAATGATGTCTTTGAAACAATCTAATAATACTACCATTCATTAAATGCCCACTATAGGTGACACACTGGGGTAAGTGCTTTATATGAAAATTTCCACTCGATTCTCAAATCAACCCCATGAGTTACTTACAGAGGAGCCTTACGGAAGTTAAATAATTTGTGCTGGTTAACACGTGGTAGAGCAAAGATTCATATCCAGGCTGTTATTTGACCAGTATTTAATGATTGCCTATGTGGCAGGCATGAAAGGCAGAAGAGAAACAGCAGGGCTAATCTCTGCCCTCTTGAAACCTATGATCTTTAGAAGTGTTCTAATTCCAAAGTCCATGGTTTTGACATTAACACTATACTACTTCCGTAGATCGTGCAAAGGAGAGCAACAATTTCTAAGGCAGTCACTCCTTTTGAGAAAACTGGCATCCTTAGGGAATCTGGCCAAGCATTTCTGTGCTCTAATCCAACTTTCTTCATGCTTACTAAAGTCATTATTTCTGTTCTGTGCTCAAAAGATAAATTCTGTGCCTTTAAGAAGTATAAAGAGCAGGCTGGGAGCACAGGCTGTGGCAACAGACCTGGGTTCTGGGCCCGGATGGTTCATTTACTAGCTTCCTGACCCGGAGCGAGTAATCCCTATGAGCCTTAATTTCCCCATCTGCAAAAATCGTCATGTTACCATTGAGTGTACCTGTAAGATTAACTAAATGAGATGATGAGCCCACTACATAGTACACGTTCGGTAGCAGAAGGTTGCTGTTATTAACAGGATTAGGGAGCACAAGGAAACCTCGGGCACATGTGTTATGAAGGTTTGCTAGGCGCTTCTGGTAGCATTGTTTGTACAGTAGTGTACAGGTATTCTTTCTCTTAAAGGTGAACGCAATCTGATCGATCCCCGTTTCTCAGGCTTACGTACGCAATAAATACTAGTTGAATGAACGAATGACTGAAGGCAAGGTCAGTCTCAGCGAATTAAGAGGTTCAAATGTGGAAGACATACATAAAACAAAGTTGATGCAATCCCTCTCTTAAGTCAGTGCCCTCGGTTCCCGTGAGTTTAACTAACTTAGAATGTAAATGCAAATGGGCATAAAGGTAAATATAAACTGGTATACGACACTTCGGGCCTCACCGTGCAGTTGTGAGATCAGATTAAATGCTGCATGGGAGAGTTTTTGTAAACGAACCTCCCTTACAAACGTGAGTGTGGCTCTGTATCAAAGACGGCCCACGCCCACGCTGCAGTGGCAGGCGCCGAGCCCCCGCTCCGCCCCCTCTTCCTGGTTTTTCCCGGTAATCCGCCCCTCCGGTGTCATGTGACAGGGGTGCCCAGCCGGGACCAGCTCCTGATTGGCCGGATTGCGGAACGCCTCCCGATTGGCCGGAGGCCGGCGGGCCCCCGCCTCCCTCCTCCTCCTCGCCGCGGCCCACGTGAGGGGGGCGAGTCACGCGATTTCCGGGAACCCGTCAGGAAGGACATAAACAAAACAAACCGAGGCAGCATGGAGAGGGGCCGCGGCCCCTGCAGCGGAACCGGACCCAGCCCTTGAGCCGCCCCCACACCCACAGGTGAGCTCTGCTGCTTTCCGCCCGGAGCCTGCAGGGGCCTGGGCTGGGGGACTAGCCGGGCAGGGGGCGGAGGAGGGCCGCTGGCCTACGAGGCAGCAGCGCCGGGGCTCTGAGCCGGGCGGGCGCGGGGCAGCTGGGACCAGGGCCGAGTCTGGGGGCGCGCGGGCCTCAGGCTGCCTCCTGCAGGTCACGGGGTCTCCGGTTCCCCTCCCCCACCCCGGCCCGGGACGGTTATATAAAAGCGCAGCGCGGCTGTAGAGAGGACCCACGGGTGGGCGGCAGGCTAGGCCACGGGTGGGCAACGCCAGGCGTCTGCCCTGCCAGGCCGCCCGGCCCTTAACTGCTGCCTCCGAGCCTGGGGCCGGGGCTGCCGGCTACCGGCCTGTCAGAGAAGCGAGCGGGTGGGAGGGGCCGGAGAAGGGAGGGGAGGCGAGGCTGGCGGGGGAGGAGAGAGAGGGGCGTGTGAGGAAGGGCCGGGGCCGCGAAGGTTGGAACTGGGCAGGCAGGAGACAAGGAAACGCTGGCTGGGGGTTGGGGGAGATCCAGGCAGGGGTGTCTCTGGGGTAGCCGCTCCCCCTTCCCGTCTCCGCCCCAGGGACGGGCGAGAGGGGCCTCCCTCCGGGATTTGTTTATATGTCTTCTCAAAGCAGCTTGAAGCGGCTCGTAGGCGGAGCCTTCAGCGCGGAGTGGCAGGCCGCGTCGTCCAATGGGACAGGCGGATGAAGGCGCTGCACCAATGGACGTGGGGGAGGCGGTGCCTCGGGCCCCCCAATTTGTTAGGCTGTGCCGGGGGTGGGCCGGGTGGGGCGGCCATGTTAGATGGGAGGGGACCGGTGGTGGTGGGTCACTGAGAGGGGAGGAGACAGGGCAAAGGGCGAGGGAGCCGGGCCGGGGGCGTTTCGGGTGTCAGAAGGCGAGTCCAATCGGACCAGGAAGTAGCTCAGGGGAGCCAGACCCCGACCCACCGCTCTCCCCTCCCGAGCAGAGGAGGCAGGGAAGTACCGAGGGCAGTCTAGCCGCCCCTGGGGGTGGTTCCTGGGTCTAGATGGAGCTCAATCTCTGGATTCTCCCTCTTTCTCGGCCCTACCCTTCCTGACAAACACGGCCGCCAAACCCTGTAATTGCTCTCCTCTAACCCAAGAAAGCAAACCTTTTTGCTGTTTCTGAGCGGACTCGAGCTTTAAGACTACGTTAAGGAGGTGCTTGAATAGCTAGCGGTCTGAATTTCGGCACAAGGCCTCACATAGAGGCAGACAGTGAGGAGGAAGTTCTGCTTTTCTGGATTTTGCACAGAAAACCGGGACTAGAAAAAGCCGAGAAAGTTAAGAGCTGGGTGGGGTTTCCATTTTTTTCGTCAGGGTACCTTCTAAAGATTGCCCCGCACTTTCTAGTCCTAGTCCTAGTAGTAATTTGTCCCTCCTGCTTACGTAAATTTGTAGCTCACGTGAGTCAAGTTCATAAGAAAACTGAGCCTTGAGAAAATTACTTAGATTTGAAGGTTCTTTAGGACTTTGTCTTGTGAATATCCTGCAGGTGAGGAATAGGATCAAAAACAGACATTTCTTTTTAAAAAGCAGAAAATATGGTTTTTATGTAAATCTGGTAATCTGTGGTAAACTGGTTGTCACTTGATTGTACTTTTAAATATTTTTTTTCCCATTCTCTTTTCATCCAAAATAGCTGGGAAAACACCAGAGATGAAGGGGGAAATGGTATGAGTAATTAGAAAATCATTTATTTTACTTTGTTTTCTGATCATTTTGGCTCCTGTCAACATTATTAAATGCTTGATTTATGTTAGCATAACCTTACAACCTGTGACTGCGCTGGTATTGTCAAGGGTACCAGGCTTTTATTGATGCACTTTGGTTAAGCACGTCGGGTATCCTGCAGAGGCCATTCAGGAGTTGACTGTGTTTATTCAGGAATTTGCATTATCTCCTATTTTGTTAACCAGAGGAAAAATAATAATTGGTAAATAAATGATTTGTCGATTTCTGTATTGTTTTGACATGCTTGAGTCAGTTCTGTTAAGAATGATATGTAAAAATATAATCCCTGGTTTTTTAATAGACTTCAGTTCTTAAATATAACTTTTACAGCAAATAAAAGTATTAGTTTATTATTTATTGATTTTTCTTAAGAATGGCAAAGAGAGAGGAACCTGGCTAGCTCAGTTGGTAGTGGGATATGCCGCTCTTGATCTCGGGTTCTGAGTTCAAGCACCACATTGCGTCTACCGCTTACTTTAAAGAATAAAGTAAGAATGGCAAATAGAGCCGATGTGAGTTACTTGGGTGTAATTCTTTTATATGACATATATCAGCTTTGGAATTTTTAGGCTAGTAAGCATAGAAGAGACTAAATACATCCAGGAGGAGAGATTTTGGATGTTCCTCTTAACCATCCCTTCCCTGTCTGGACAAATGAAAACAGACCCTTAGAAAGACTGTGTGTCCTACTTGGTTTACTAGTTCACTCTGTGTGGGTTTTTGGATGCCCGTTTAAAGACTGAGAGAATAACTTGTATGGTTCCCTGGTGGTGGTTAACAATACAAGTGACCGTGAAAGAACAATGAGTTTGTATGTTTATTATTGTAGCACAGTTTTGAAAAGAGTTAAACTAAATCCACTGTTTGCTTTTAAATATAGTTTGTAGTCAGGATTGACAATTTTATGACTTGGAATTAATCAGCAGAGGTTTGTTTTCCTGTGGGTTTTGACTTGGTTGTTTGGGAGAAAAATTCTCTTTCATTGTATTCAGCAGTTCATCTAACAGGCTAGATAAACTCTTAAGCTAGATATATTTTGTCTGGTTGTTAGTCTGATGATTCTAAGATAGGGGTCGGCAAGACTATTTCTGTTCACGGTCAGATAGTAAATATTTAGGTTTGTGGGCCATGTAGTCTCTGTCTCAGCTCTGCAAATTGTAGCATGAAAACAACCATAGATAATATGTTTGGGGCTGTATTCTAATAAAATTTATTTACAAGAACTGGCTGTGGTTGAAGGTTGTAATTTGTTTATCAACCCCTGTCCTAAGACATCAGTCACTGGGTTTTAATTACTTAGATGTAAAGATACTGCAGAATATATAAACATGCACTTCAGCTAGTAATTTGAGCACTTGCAGAATATACATTATCTCTTGCCCTGAAGAATTTTTAGAATAAAAGCAAAAGGCAGCACTGTAGTCTGCATTTTTATTTAATTTGCAAATAGATGTTTTCCTGAAAAAAAACACTTTTATGTTTTTAGTTTTTTAAAGTAGGCTCCACGTTCAGTGTGGAGCCCAATACGGGGCTTGAGCATGTGAGCCTGAGATCAGGACCTGAGTGGATATCAATAGTCAGATGCTTAACCCACTGAGCCACCCAGGTGCCCCTGAAAAAAACGTTTTAAAGCAAATGTTGGAATGTTAAGTCCTTTTTATCTTAGAGATGCATTCTCATTGAAAAGTTTTTTGCTTTTTAAGATTATGATACCTAAGAACCTTAATATAGTCAAGGGTATAGTCTTACTGAGGTCTTAAAGTGGCATTTAGTGTATGATTCCTAACAAAACTGTTCACAGCTGTTCGAAGAGATGTTAGTCAAGTTAACTCTCTGAGTTCTTTGATATATCATGCAGTTAATTTGGAAGCCATACCCATGGTGCCATTGCCTGAGATGTTTGTAGAATTACCTATATAGGGTAGAATACTTTTTCAGACAAGAACCCAAAAGATACAGGTTGCTACCCCTCCCTTTCCTTGGAAAATGTGAAGTAGTGCTAAGTGCCCACTGAAGTGGAGATGCTAAAACCCTAAAAATATTACATAGGCAAATACTTAATTTTTTCATGGGTAGCTTTTGCTTTGTTTCTGTGTAGTATTTCTCCAGTTTTGTTGACTCGAACTGGGTTTTAAGCGCATTCCTGACAGTTGAGAAAGGAGAATATATTGACATCTTAAAATGGAAAAGCATCATGTGGCCTGTAATTGTGTTTCTAGTTCTAGTTAGCCTACTATTTGGCTGGGTGACTGTGGGTAATTCCGTTTATTAATTTGTAATGGGAGAGATTAATGATGTTTTCTATCTCAGTGGGATACTGGGAAATTGTCAGTTATTGTATTCACAACTTCTTGTAGTTTGACTATGCCAATATTTCTGGCTGATTAGAACCACTTCTCAAATCTCTATTGAGTTTATTTGTTTTCATAGTTTAATGACCTCTCAGTTTACCTTTATTAGCACTTGTTCCACAGTACAGTATTTACCCATTTATGTTAACCTGCCTGGTGAGCAACTTGAGCTCAGAGTCTGCCTCTTTATTTTTATATCCCCAGTGCCTCACTCTGTGCCTGACCCCTTTTAGTGTTTCTGAACGTCCTCAATAAATAAGTTGCATTGCTAAAAACTCCTTATCTGGAAGGTAGTAAGTCAGTCTACTATTAGTAGAGATGTTGGACTTAGTTGGAAGGGAGGAATTAATCACCATCTGCTGAAACAAAAAGCCTTCATTTAAAAATTGACCCTTTTCTTTTGAGAAAGTTTATGGAAAAGCTATTTTGATGATGTTTAAAAATCCCTTGAATTCTTTTGTTAATTTTTTTCAGATACATTCTATTATTTAGACTTGTTGAATATTCCTTCTAAGCATGCCCCCCACACACACACACACAACCTGCACTTTTTCTTTAGATTTGTCATTAGCTCTTGGCACACTTGGATCTCTGGGTGTTTGGCAAATATGATTGAAACCTCTTATTTCTTAGAGTTTGTGACAATTATTTGTATAGCAGTGTTTGTCATCTTGGGGAAGTACTGTAAAATCATTCTTGTTAATAAGTCTGATTCAGCCCAGGGAGGGGTGACATGGAGAGGGCTAGTCATGGAGAGAGTTTGTTGCAGGGGACTGCAGTGGGACTTGGTGACTGCAGTACTATCCCATTGTGTTGCTGGCCAAGGCTTGTGTGCTTTTTCACCAGTTCATGACCTTTCTCCCAAAATCTATCTTGAAACTCTCCTCCCCAAACAACTTTTTTTTTTAAGATTTTATTTATTTATTTGACAGACGGAGATCACAAGTAGGTAGAGAAGCAGGCAGAGGGAGGAGGACCCAATATGGGGCTCCATCCCAGGACCCTAGGATCATGACCTGAGTTGAGGGTAGAGGCTTTAATTCACTGAGCCACCCAGGCGCCCGCCCAAACAACTTTTTAAATCACCTATCTTCCCACTAATTCCCAGCAACTCTATTTTCATCCTGCTGTTCTGTCCTTTTAACACCAAACCTACTTTTACATCTTTTGTTACAAAGTCACGTTTTACTTATCTTTGGGTGTTGTTGATGTTGGCAGTTTCCCATGAAAGCACTAGGAGCTTGCTGATTTTGTGTCCTCCAGCTTTCTTCAGATTCTTGCACACTTATTTTCTTTAGTATATAATGTTCTGCCTTTGGGAGTTTAAGGTGCTTTTGTTTTTATTTTAGAGAGGAATTTTCTTATTTGACTGCTGCATACTATCCCTGATGCAGTTTGCCTTCTCTGTTATATTTTTGCCATTCAGCCGAAACTTAAAGCATTATAAAAATAAAACTTTAAGGAAAGGTCCTTGATGATATGGGGAGAAACTAGGGGTAGGGTGCCTGTATTCTTGTTCAAAAGATTCAATATAGAATTCCTTTAAACAGCAAGGCTTCTAGCTTCCTACTTGTGTTGTATAAGATGTAAAAATTTCTTGCTTGTAAAAGGACTTTACGGTTTTGTGAAATGCTTCTTAGTAAGGGTTTTCATTTTTACTGGTGAATCCTTTACTAGAATTGCCTGTAGACTACTAGAGGAAAGAAGACTTTACATTTTAACATTAGGGTAATTTTTAGAACAACATGTTCTGAAAACACGGAGAGGAACTACTAACTCTGCCTTAGAAAGTTGGAGGAAAGTTGTGGAGAAGCTTCACAGGAAATGTTCATTTAAACTCGGTTTTGAAAACCAGTGAAGGAAGCATTCTAGTCCAGTCAAGAAGGTATAAAAGGTATATGCGGGGCGCCTGGCTGGTACAGTTAGAGCATGTGACTCTTGATCTCAGGGTCATGAGTTTGAGCCCCACATTGGGCATAAAGTGTACTTAAAAAATAAAAGATGTATGTGATGTGTGGGGTGGGCTTGGATATGAGAAGGCTTCACCTAGGACAGGGCCATGGAGAGGGGATGGACGGAAGAGGAGGAGAAGACTACTTGGTGAGACTTAGGAGGAAAGGGCTTTTTTGTTTTCCTCTTGTTCTCTATTTCTCCTAGGTCTGCTCAACACTGTCAAGTGTCTGGTTCCTTTACTCTGTGGGTCTGACTTCGATTAGATGGTCTCTTTCCCCATAGTTTTTGGTTTTTCTTTTAGTCCTTCATCAAGGTCTGACACACCTCTCTTCTCTCTTGTAATCTCTCAGTACCAAGATACCTATTATTCTGACATAATGTGTCCCTGACCTTTATTTCATCACCTTGCTTCCATCCCTTCTGATATTCCCTTTGGGTTTCTTTCCCCCCTTTTTTTAACTCTTACTTTTTTCATTATTTTTTAAGATTTTATTTATTATTTGTCAGAGAGGGAGAGCATGCACAAGCAAGGAGAGCAGGAGGCAGAGGGAGAAGCAGGCTCCCCACTGAACAAGGAGCCTGATGCGGGACTCGAACCTAGGACCCCAGGATCCTGACCTGAGCCGAAGGCAGATGCCTAACCAACTGAGCCACCCAGGCATCCCTTGACTCTTACTTTTCCTCTTCATTTTGCTTCATTTAAAAATAAAAACATTTTTTAACACTATCTGCTTCCTTGCATTTGAACAGCAACATATGTCTGAGTTGATTCCCTTTTGGGAAATCTTGTAAGATCAACTTGGTTTTGATACCTTTCCAAGTACTAATTAGCCGTCTCTGTGAATTTCCTTTTATGAAACATTTTCCTTTGTATTCAGAGATGCCATTTCTCATAGGCTACAGTGCAGAATATGACCACTTATATGCAGTGTTTTCCACTTAATACACCTTTAAATTGTTCTACAATAAGACTCAATTCAAATCTTATATTTTCCTGAAACTTTCCCAAACTTAGCAGGTAGAAATGGTAGTACTCTATAGTGTTTTCTAAACACCTCAGCTTTACTGAGGTATAACTGACATAAGCGAAAATTTACCTAACTTTTCAGTTTTGAAAAATTTGTGCAGTCATCTGACTACCTCTACAGTCATGATATTGAACATTCCCATCACCGCAAAAAGTTCCCTCATTGACCCTGCTTCACCCCTTGCCCCAGTCACTGATTTACTTCCTATTACTGTACATTTGTCTTTCCTGAAATTTCATTTAAGTGCAGTCATAGAATGATTTGTCTTTTGAGTCTGATTACTTTTTAATGTTAATAATGTTTTTGAGATTTCATGTCATTTCGAGTATCATTTGGGTACTTGTTAGTGCATGGATCCCAAAATCCGTCCGTCCATTTTGGATTTGCTTCCAGATACTCGGCCCTTGTGAATAAAGCTATTTTGAACCTTCGTGTACAGGTCTTTTAAATACTTCTCTTACCGTTAACTGTCTTTTATTTGGAGGTCCAGTGAAAGTCCTGAAGTTAACTGTATTCACAAACAGGCTTTTTGCTAGTGCTGTGGTTTTAACAGCGCCTCATCTGTCAGCTTAGACACCTGTTGGCTTAGGCCCTCATCTGTGAAATGGAACTGGGTAGAGAGTGGAGCAAGCTGGGGAGCACAGGCCAGTTTAAAGGGATAATTTGTTTCAGTTCAAGTGATTCAAGTGATCTTGCTGGGAATATGTACCCAATGATTTTTTTTTTCCTCTCCAATAGAGTGGCATTTGTTAACAGGACTCAAATCTTATATGAAATTTCCAATTTAAATGCTGGCAGTTAAAATTTAATTTTTTAAAAACACCAGTGAATGAGCCCAACAAAACCCATATGTAGGCATTGATTTGTGGCTGCAGTCCAGTTTGAGGCTTTTAGTTTAAATCCTCAGTTAACTTTGTATTTCCTTTTAAAATGTATATAGTCCTGGTAGAGTGATCTTATTGGGACTTTGCTACCTAATGGCTTAGCATAATGACTTGCTGGTTGTCCAGACTCCTAAGTTAAAAAACTAATGAATTTTATAAACAAACTTTATTCTTTCCTCTACTAGGAGTGATATAATAATTCTAAATGTCTGATGCAGGGTGGGATCAGGTTCTTGTTACTCTTTGTACTTCTCTGATAGTACAGATCATGCATGGTTATGTTTTCCCAGCACTTGGGGTAGTCTGTCTCCTTTGGTTTATTCTAAATCCTGTTGAGACAAGTGTAGTATAAACTGTGTATTTGTATTAATTAGAAACTGTGTAAGGTGTTACGGATATAAAGATAAATTTTGTGTAGGTCCATTTCTTTGTGTTACCCAGCATATCTGGTAAAGCCAGTATAACTAAGTTTAAAAAAGAGAGGGTGCCTGGGTGGCTCAGTTGGTTAAGCAGCTGTCTTTAGCTCAGGTCATGATCCCAGAGTCCTGGGATTGAATCCCACATCGGGCTCCCAGCTCCGTGGGGAGCCTGCTTCTCCCTCTGACCTTCTCCCCTTTCATGTTCTCTCTCACTGTCTCTCTCTCAGGTAAATAAAATCTTTTAAAAAAAAGAGAGATAAGCTATATGTAATTGTTTGAACAATTAGAGCAATAATCTCTCTGAAGAAACCCTTTCCTCTTATAATTTACTTAGCAAAAAAATTTTTTTTTAATTTTTAATTTTTTATAAACACATATTTTTATCCCCAGGGGTACAGGTCTGTGAATTACCAGGTTTACACACTTCACAGCACTCACCAAAGCACATACCCTCCCCAATGTCCATAACCCCACCCTCCTTCTCCCAACCCCCCTCCTCCCAGCAACCCTCAGTTTGTTTTGTGAGATTAAGAGTCACTTATGGTTTGTCTCCCTCCCAATCCCATCTTGTTTCATTGATTCTTCTCCTACTCACTTAAGCCCCCATGTTGCATCACCACTTTCTCATATCAGGGAGATCATATGATAGTTGTTTCTCCGCTTGACTTATTTCGCTAAGCATGATACGCTCTAGTTCCATGTTGTCGCAAATGGCAAGATTTCATTTCTTTTGATGGCTGCATAGTATTCCATTGTGTATATATACCACATCTTCTTGATCCATTCATCTGTTGATGGACATCTAGGTTCTTTCCATAGTTTGGCTATTGTGGACATTGCTGCTATAAACATTCGGGTGCACGTGCCCCTTTGGATCACTGCGTTTGTATCTTTAGGGTAAATACCCAGTAGTGCAATTGCTGGGTCATAGGGCAGTTCTATTTTCAACATTTTGAGGAACCTCCATGCTGTTTTCCAGAGTGGTTGCACCAGCTTGCATTCCCACCAACAGTGTAGGAGGGTTCCCCTTTTTCCGCATCCTCGCCAGCATCTGTCATTTCCTGACTTGTTGATTTTAGCCGTTCTGACTGGTGTGAGGTGATATCTCATTGTGGTTTTGATTTGTATTTCCCTGATGCCGAGTGATATGGAGCACTTTTTCACGTGTCTGTTGGCCATGTGGATGTCTTCTTTGCAGAAATGTCTGTTCATGTCCTCTGCCCATTTCTTGATTGGATTATTTGTTCTTTGGGTGTTGAGTTTCCTAAGTTCTTTATAGATTTTGGACACTAGCCCTTTATCTGATATGTCGTTTGCAAATACCTTCTCCCATTCTGTCAGTTGTCTCTTAGTTTTGTTAACTGTTTTTTTTGCTGTGCAAAAGCTTTTGATCTTGATGAAATCCCAATAGTTCATTTTTGCCCTTGCTTCCCTTGCCTTTGGTGATGTTCCTAGGAAGATGTTGCTGCGGCTGAGGTCGAAGAGGTTGCTGCCTGTGTTCTCCTCAAGGATTTTGATGGATTCCTTTCGCACATTGAGGTCCTTCATCCATTTTGAGTCTATTTTCGTGTGTGGTGTAAGATTTTTTTTTTTTTTAAGTAATTTCTGCACCGAGTGTGGGGCTTGAACTCAGAACCTGAGATCTAGAGTCCCCTGCTCCATGGACTGAACCAGCCAGATGCCCCTACTTGTCAGTTCCAATTGTGTACAGAGATAACTAGTTTGAAGCTTATGAATTACTTTGTGAATCGAAAGATTATTTTTGCTGACTAAACCAGATAATTGACGTTGACCCTCATGAAGCCAAGGCAGGGATGTTAAATGACCTGTGTTGCCTGCAGAACCCTTACTTACCCTAGTTCCAAGCAGTTGGGTTTTTGTGATAATTAAGTGTGGAATTTAGAAAATCTAGGATTCTGAGTTGAGTTCGGGTTTATACTTTCAGTAGCTGCAACACTCCAGGAACATCTTATATAACAAGAAAGGAATCTTAGGATAAAAAAAATACCACTATTTATTGAGTATCTGTTTTGTGTCAGGGCACATATTATTGTGAATCACAAAATCCCTGTAAAGTAAGACAGGGAATTCTTGTATTTACAAATAAAAGAAGGCAAGTAAGAATCTGGAGTAAAATTCCAAATACTCATAAAGCAGAACCTTTTATCTTGAATCACAGAGCAAGCCTATAGGAGGAGTAGAGCCAAAGAGGCAGCCAACCTTTTTCAATGTTGAAATAAATGATTGCAAAACTGTATTTACAACCTCTTTGTAGCCTTATGCCAAAACCTCTAAACCTCTGTACCAGCTGTTCTATAGTCCTGTGCCAGTGGTGTAGCCCATTTTGCATAATAGGAAGGAATTTGAGGAGGATTTCAAAATTGTGTATATTCTTGGTACTTTTGAAAAGTGTCAAATTGGGAAAGGAGGGAGGAGACAGAGTTTGAGGAAGAGCCTAGGTCTCTGATCACCGGAGTGCTGAAGTTGTTAGGATATGTCCAGAGTGTCTTGGGGCAGCTGTTCCCCTGGAATCTTACGGTATGGCTCAAATGTGTTTGCCTGCACCACTATCTGTTTCTATGCTGCTGCCTTTAATCCTGTTCCCTTTTTACATTTTGTAGATTTCTGCTGAACAGCTCAGAAAACTAAATGATTCTTTAAATTTCAGTGTTTAATCTGCATAAAATATTTTGTCTTAATTAAAATGGGGGTGGGGAGAGAAAGAACAGTGTAACCTGTATCAGTCCAGTGCCTGGATTCAGTTGGTTTAAATAAATATTGACCCTACTCCTTCTTCTACTCTCTCCTCACTAGACAAGAATTCTCTCTGGTCTTCAGAATCGACTGAAATTCAAATAATACTTTTCCTGGAAGTGTAAAAGGAAATTCAGGAGTACAATTTTAAGTATTTCTGTTATATGATACTATAGTGGTTCTAGACTCAAATTAACAAGCTAACTTATTAGATAAATTCAGAGCACATAAAAGATGATAAACATACAGTTGACCTTTGAACATCATGGGGGTTAGGGGGCACCAACCATCCGTCTCCCCCCATGCAGTTTAAACTCTTGTGTATAACTACCAATAGCCTTCTGTTAACCAGAAGCCTGTGGAGAACATAAACAGTTAACACATATTTTGATTGTGTATTCTTACAATAAAGTAAGCTAAAGAAAATATTAAATCATAAGGAAGAGAACATACATGTACATTACTAATACTGTACTTATTGAAAAAAATTCACGTGCAAGTGGACCCACATTGTTCAAACCTGTTATCCAAGGGTCAGCTGTATATATATGACTGACTGACTGACTTGCAGTGTCCTCTTTGTATATGCATAAAGTTGCACCTCTGAAGAACCTGTGGTCTTAGGGCATTTCCCATTCATTGTCAACTCTTGTGTGGATGCCTCTGCTGAGCAAGGCATTGCTTCTGGCGCTAATGAAACAGAGAGGAATGATATAATGGTTGTTCTCAAAAGACCTTACAGTCTAGTAGTGGAGACAAGGAATTAGGGAGGAGGAAAAGAAAAACCACGTGAGCAAAGGCATGAAAGACCAGAGCCTCACTTTTGGAAATTCTGAGTGGAGGAAAATGTGATTTTAAGTACCTCAAAGATTTGGTGAAATTGTAAGATCAACCAAGTATTAGTGTTATAGAAGAGTAGTGGAAGATGAGATTGGAAAGATAGTTTCATTGTGTCTAAGTATTTTGATTATGCAAGAAATGTTTGGGAGTTTCTGAGAGAAACTCTTATCATGAGTATGGCGCTAATACCAAGTGGTGGTTTAGGGAGAAAATAGAACATAAGAACTTGAGAGAGGGGGGATGGCGACAGGAAGATCTTTAGGGCAACTATTAGAATGGTAAATATAAAATGGTGAGGCTCAAGTAAAGTGTTGAGAAAATGGGAAGGGCAAAGACAAACAGATGCGTGTGTGCTGAGTACAGGTAAGTTGTCAGTATATCTTTGTTAAAGAGAACTGGCATGATTTAACAGAGAACTGGGGGGGAGAAAGAAAAGAGTCAGTGTTGAGATCAGCATTCCATGTCTGGATGTCTGAGAATGATGATAGTACAGACAGAATGGAAATGTTTGAAGAGGGAGGTGGCATGTTGTATGTGTCTAAGGTCATGGAATGTGAATGAACATGGGGAATACCTGGTTCTCAGATGGCAAGGCTCTTGCATTCATGTGTTTAGACTGAAGATGCAGACTTGGGAGCCTTCTGGAGAAAAGGTACTGCAAGTAGAGGTGGTCTCTATAATGATGGGTTTGCACAGAGACATTTGCTGAATGACCTCAAATCTGTTATCCTTGTTGAACTTTTTCTATTAATATAAAAGTGGTTGGACGGATGGTAGTGGAGAGCCGTGATGCTAATACCCTAACTACTTTACCGAGTTGTTTTACCAAATGACAAGGCATAGCAATGCCTTTGTAGTCTATAAACAGTGATACAAATATAATCTGTGAATATTTTATTGCCAGTGGTAACCAAGTATGGCTGGGGTTAGAAATACATTATTTGGTTCTATCTAAAACTGTCCCATGCTCTCACTCTTGTGCTCTGAACAACTTGATCAACAGATATCAATGCTGCAGAAAGCCCCTAATACCTTGTAATTGATAAGTTTTCAGAAATAAAAAGTAGCTCCTCCTGCTCAGCTCACATTGATCCAGACACCTACTTTAATGGTCTTTTTGGTTCCCAAAGGGTTTTTAAAATGAAGATCCCATATGTTTCTCTGTAGGCAAAAGGTTAAAGTTCAGCAGAAGCCTTTGGAAAGGAATGGAATAAAATTTTGAGAGGTCTTGTGTCTTCCTCCAAAGGTACATTCTAAGGAGAGCTATTTTTCAGGTTTAGTATCTTTTCTTAGCTCCTCAGGATTCTTAGTAAAATAATTTTGTTTAATGAAATGTTTGTGGCAAACCTACCTCTCAACCCCCACATTTTTAAAAAACTCTGAGTGTGAGGATAAAAGGGTACTATTGGATTGATCCAGGGATAAAGAGTGTACAAAGCAGTATGATAAAAGGATCATATCTGCTTATAGGGTCACAATGAGTACTACTTGGTTAGGAAAATGATGTTTTCTTTGAGGGAAAAGAAATATTTTCTGAGGGAAAAGACAGGTATTTTCTCTTTTTAGCCTCCTCTTTTCTTCAGGACCATCAGTAGCAGGGTTTGGAAAATAAATAATGGGTGTCGTTTGCTGGTAATTCCAAACATAAACTATAATCATCTAGTTAGAAGTGTCCTTACCTGTTATCTATATTCTGGATCCAGAGAACTGCTGTTGAAGGGTAGAAAGTAGGGATTCACCTGAAGGTGTGTTCACAGACTGTATATCACATAATAAAGGGAGAATGTGGCACCCACCATTTACCCAGTGTGTTTGTTGCATGAGCAGCATATGTTTCCTCTGTGGTTTGGGAGTTTGCGGATCTCTGATTTCTGCTGTGCCATGAAGCAGGTATTGGCTTGATTCAGTAAACATCTGAAGAACTGTTTTCAGTAGAACTGTTTTGTTCACTATTTTGCTGCACAGTTTTCTTTTTTAAAAGATTTTATTTATTTATTTGACAGAGAGACAGATCCCAAGTAGGCAGCGAGGCAGGCAGATGGGGGGGTGGGGGCGCGGACAGTCTCCCTGCTGAGCAGAGAGCCCGATGCAGGGCTCAATCCCAAGACCCTGGGATCATGACCGAGCTGAAGGCAGAGGCTTTAACCCACTGAGCCACCCAGGCATCCCTACTGCGTCGTTTTCAAAAGGAGAGGAATTGTTGAGTGGAACAAATGAAGTATGGCAGGATGGATAGAATGTGAATGCTGGGTCCTGGTTTGAAAAGGAGCTTGGGCAAACTGACTGTCTTTCTTGCCAAACGGGAACCTCACGGGGTATATATATATATGGGATGTATAAACTTAAATTACCAAGTCAGTGGTCCTTCCTCCCGAACTTTCCCTTTCTTCCCTTTCTTTCATCTTTGCTTGGGGATTAAACGTCAGGAGAAAGGACTTATTTAAGTTAAGGGTTCAGGACAGTTACCACATCTTAGAACTGTGGATCTCGTACAGTTTAAAGACAACAGAGAAAAAAAAAAAAAAAAAAACCAGGAACTCTGCACACATGAAAGAAATGAGCATGAACCAACAAAGATTAGGAAAGATCAAAATAAACCATAGTATATGAATTACATAATGGTATAAATGTGTTGGTATTTCTTCCCTCAAAAATTTTTTAAAATACCTTTCATTGTGGAACAAATTTTTCCATTTAAACCATTTTTAAATGTACAGTCTTGTGTATCTATTTCTAGAACACTTTCCTCATCTTACAGAATCCTAGGCAGATTCTAAACAGAAAACTCTGCCCTTTAAACAGTAACTCTCCTGGTGTCTATTCTACTTTCTGTTCCATGAATTTGCCTATTCTTCTTGTACCTCACTTGAGTTGCATCATGTAATATTTGTCCTTTTGTGTCAGGTTTATTTCACTCAATATAATTTTTCTGGTTTTTTTTTTTCAAGATTTTATTTATTTATTTGACAGAGATCACAAGTAGGCAGAGAGGCACACAGAGAGAGAGAGAGAGTGAGAGGAGGAAGCAGGCTCCCTGCTGAGCAGAGAGCCCAATGCAGGGCTTGATCCCAAGACCCTGGGATCATGACCTGAGCCGAAGGCAGAGGCTTTAACCCACTGAGCCACCCAGGCGCCCCACTCAGTGTAATGTTTTTAAAGGTCATCCATAATCAGAATTTCACTCCTTTTTATGGCTGAATAATATTCCCTTGCATGAATTACTATATTTTGTTTATCCATTCATCTGTTGATGGACGCTAGGGTTGTTTCCACCTTCTGAAGATTGTGAATAACATAGCTGTGAATATGGGCGTGCATGTATCTGTTTGAGTCCCTGCTAATTCTTTTGGTTATGTATGCAGATGTGGAATTTCTGGATGTATAACTTCGTGTGGAACTGCTAAAGATTCCTAGCTCCACCACTTTGCATTCCTACCAGCATTGCACAAGGGTTCCAGTTTTTCCACATCCTCCTCAACATCCTCTATTTGTTATTTTCCATTTTTTGGATAATAACCATCCTAATGGGTGTGTCAAAAAATTTTTTTAACACCTACTCTGATGAATGTTGGATGACCCAAAAGTGCTACTATTGTGAGGAGCCAGTTCCCTTGAGTTAACCAACTAAATGGGAACAGTGCCCTAAGTGACTTATAAGCCAGTGGCTTATAAAAGGGGAGCTGTAGGGATTTGAGCCATCATATATATAGTATCTGCTTTTTCATAAGACATTTTCATTTATAGTTTATATTTTGCAACCTTTGAAAAATAGTGGACTCTAGGGAATTAGCTGAAACTCTCAGTTTCAGAAGAGGCAAAATTTGGGGGCTCTTAGTTGTGTGTAAACTGCATGGGGCACTCTGGTCAGCTCTTGGGTTTGGCTTTCAAAGTTTGGATTAATGGCTTAAGCAGTCCCAGGGATGAGCTTTTGTAAAAGTCCTTTGGTCTTACCTGTCATCTTACTTCACCTTTTGCCTTGCCTAATGTATATAGTAAGCCTCAATGTATTTTCAAGTGGAGAACCAAAAAATCCAGGGAAGGACCTGGTAGAAAAGGCTATGAAAGATATTGAGCTGTGGCCAGCTTCACATGATACCATTACTGCTCATAAATCAGTCATTTACTCCATATTACTTGTAGGGGAGGAAAACTTTTCCTCTCTTCCCATCTAGGTTCTTTGGCTGATTTGATATAATTAAATTGACACAAGGCAGATTAGCAGGAGAAAAACAAATTATTTTAATTTTGTATGTATGGGAGCTCATCAAAATATGAGATTCAAAGAAGTGACCAAAGCAGGCAGCTTTTATACCTTTGAGACAAAGAAACAATAAATCCGTTAAGAGTTAAAAAGACAAAGATGTTTGGGCTTGGGGTAGCAAATTAATGGAAGAAATAACAAGGTTTATTTATATAGCCTTCTTTGCCTTGAATTGCCTATCTCTGACAGTAAGAATGCTTTCTATCTCCCAGGTGCAGGGAGGTTACCTCTCACATGGGGAAATTTATTTCTTGGTTTCGGGATAACAGGAAAGGTCAGAGTGTCTTTCTTGCACTAGCTCTTTCTTGAGTAACTTCAATTAAAAATAATATGTGAGGGTGGCATATTGGGGCAGCCTGCCCTGAACCTTATCACATTGCTTCAGAGATCTAGTTTCCTGTTAACAGTATTTTCCTGTGCCTAGGAGCTCTTGTTGAGTTGAATGAGCCCAGGTACAGAAAATCTGTTGGCAGATATTTCTGACAGACAGCAGTCTTTTCTCCCTTGAAAAACCCACAAAACTGTATTGAGAACTGGTGAGCCAGAGCTGTGGAAAAAAAGGAATTCATGAGATTCATGGGTAGCTTATTCCTACTGGGATAGGGCTCCATGTTGGGCTCTCTGCTCAGCAGGGAACCTGCATCTCCCTCTGCCTCTCCTTCTGTGCGGGCTTTCTCTCAAGTAAATAAAAATCTTTGTGGGGGGAAAAAGAATTCATAACTAGGGAAATTGATTTAGCCTTTCCTTTAGGGTATTGTGGGTTTTGTTGTTGTGTTTTTAATAACACTTGTCTTGGGATCTGCTTGAGGGCAGGGTAGAGGATTTTAGGATCAAGTAAGTTTGGGAAATCATATCTGCTCTAGTCACCTATTGGTGATTAATAATGCACATTAGCACCTAGCACCTTAAAGTTTGCAAGAAGCCTTACTAAGAGTCAGTATATCTGTTTTGTTTAATGTGGTGTTTTCCAGATCTCTTAACCCTTTTACTGAATAACCATTTAACATTCCTTAGAACAAATATTTCTTAGGGTACATATTGGGAAAGTAGACTATTGCTTTTAGTGTACATGACTTAAATATCAAAGTTTTGAATAAAATATGGGTATTCTTGAGCCCAAAGAAGTGTGAAGGCATCCTGAAGAGCAAGTTGTTAACACTTTCTTCTTGTTGTTTGGCCATCTAAATATCAGTGTATCTTTGTATTTGGGAGCGATGTATCATTATGGAAGATTCTGTGCAGTGGTAATTGCTGTAGAAATCTTTATTCTTTTTTCTTTTCCTTCCACTTTTGTTGTTCATGGCCTTTCACAGTGAATGTTTGGAGTGGTACCAGGCATTTTGGAAAATGGATGCAAAACCTTTGAGATAAAGATAATTGGTTGTGACCTTGGGTCATTAGTTTTAGAGAATTAAAAGACCTTCTACTGCTTGGGGTAGCATTGGCCCTTCACTCATCCTGTTTGCTGCTACCTGAGAGGCTGGGAGAAGCAACTAAGGACCTTTAACTATCCCAGGAGGATGTGCTCAACTCTTCACATGGTGGATACGCTCACTTTGGGAATTGGTGTCTATAAAACATTCAGCCTTGCTGCCAATAGCTGTCATAGATGTCGAGATTCTGAGATGGATGAGCTGTGGAACAAAAGAAAGCATTGCCAAAATGTACCTATTGATAATCATCACTTTTTATTTTATTGGTACATCCTAACTTAATATCTCATTCAATTCTCATAACATCCCTTGTATAGTTAAAGGAGAATATTTGTGATTCCTCAGTAGGATGCTAAGATACAAACTTAAATAACTTGCTCAAATTCATAAGCCTGCTTAGTTTTAATTATGGGATCAAAACAGGATTCTAGGTCTCCTGTCAAGTGCTCCAAACAAGTGCTCCTTTTGCTAACTGCATTGACAACCTAGTTTTGAGGTCAAGTGTTTAAATAAAAAAAAATAATAATAAAAGGTTTCTCCTGCTCTGCAAAAGTAGAGTGCTCCTATGAAACCTTTCAAAAGCTGAAATGGCATAAAGTGGAGAAGCACTTACCATTAATTATGTGGAAAATTTTTTGAGCATTCCCAGGCTCAGGGTATAACCTCTCGTAGGATTTTCTGATATCTTAAGATACATCTAGCTAATGCATGCACAAAATAAATCGGTACAAAGCACAGATGTTCATAGACACAGTTTAGGCCTGTGGCAGCTTGGTGCTGCGATGCTGGGTGGTTCCTCGGGAAGGAGCTGGGCGGGGCATTTGTTCCTGTGCTTGGGATGTGTTCTGTCTCTTCAAGGGCCCCAAATACAACAAACACTTAACACTATTTTTACCTATTTTCATAAAAACAAAAATCCTCTTCGGATTTGCTTCAGTTAGCAAAAATAGGTACCAGGGTAGGTCTTTGTAAAAGTGAAGTGCTGTAACATGGACTTCAAAAAGTGGGGTTACCTCTATTTGCATTTGCATTTTATGGTTTTATGGCTTAGAAAATTCGGTGGCTAGGAAACTAGTATTATTAGTAGTATTGTGTTCTTTCTAGAAATGAGAAAAATGAGGCCTAGAAAGATTGACCTACCCAGTTTTACATAGTTTGCAAGTGAAAGCTGCGACCGAAACTTAGCTCTTTTTTGTCCAGTGTTTTCCCAGATAAACCAAGCTGTTGGTAGATGGTGTCTTTAGTTGATAGCAATAAGTATTTGTTTAATAGAACTTAATCTTTTTGCAAAGTCTTCAGCCCTGTTGCTTAATAAGAGTAAACTTAAGATTTTAGAGAGTATTAGAATTTTCTCTCATATCCAGGCTATAGACCAGGATTATACTGACCCACTTCATTGAATGCATCACTTGAATCACACACCTTTTTGGAGTTGAAGTAATAGGTCTAGAAAAGGCAGGTGACTGGGGATGCCTAGATGGCGCAGTCAGTTAAGCATCTGACTCTAGATTTTGGCTGAGGTCATGATCCCAGGGTTGCAAGATCTAGCCCCACATCGCTAAGATTCTCCTTCTTCTCGCTCTGTCACTCCCCAGCCTTAAAGGAAGGAATGAAGGGAGAAAAGGAGGGAGGGAGGAAGGGCAACTGATACTGTTTCTCACAGGAATCAAGGGAAGAATTAGGACTCAGATTGTATGTCAGCAGTAGGGTCAAGGCATGAGGCCACATAAGGAGGAACTGGACCAGAACTGGCCTTTGTCAGGAGCCTAAACTGTATCATGGGATTGAAATGCATAGTTAATTCTGTTTGTAGGCTCAGCCTGGGCACTTGATGTTTCCTAGACCAGAACTGCAAAGTGGGAATGACAGCCCACCAGAGGGGAGAGCCTAGCAAAGATCAGGAAATAAAAATGATTGTCAGTTTACCCATCTAATTATGTGGAACAGTTATTGAATCTCTTGTTGATAGTCTCTTTCTTGTTCTGCAGAGGCCTTTGAAATTGATGTAACACTCTGACCCTCCAGTCCAGATATGTTAGGTATGGAGCAACTCAGCTTAAATTGGCTCTTTACATCAGTCTAAGAAAGGATATTGCAACTAGACTGAATGAGAGCAAGGTGCTGAGTGTAGGTCAGTGGTTCTCAAATTTTAGGGAAAGTCAGAATCACCTAGAGGACTTGTTTAAACACTTAACTGTGAGAAGAGTTTCTGCTTTAGTTGGTCTGGGCTAGAGTTCAAAATTTTGCAGTTGTAACACAATCCAAGTTGATACTGATTCTGCTGGTCTTGGGATCACACTTTGAGGACCACTGATGTAGAAAAAGATGATGAAGTGGGTATTGCTGTTTAGTCCCCCTCAATTAAGGCCTTTGCAGAGGAGGGAAAAGGGAATTAACCTTTAAATTTAAGGCTCTACCACAATCAAGACTCTGTGGAGGTGATTTACAATCATTATTTAATCCTTGAAACCCCTCTGTGGAATATTTTCCTATTTCCCCCCAACATAAACATGTTAAAAACTTATTGGAGTAATTCCTTTTTTAACATATTTTAAAGATTTTATTTATTTGTCAGAGAGCAAGAGAGTGAGCGCACAAGCAAGGGGAACAGCAGGCAGAGGGAGAAGCAGGCTCTCCACTGAGCAAGGAGCCTGATGGAGACTTGATCCCAGGATTCTGGGATCATGACCTGAGCCAAAGCAGATGCTTAATGGACTGAGCCACCCAGGCACCATTGTTGATTTTTATATATTCATTACTCTTTTTCTTTTTTTTTTTTAAGGTTTTTATTTATTTGTCAGAGAGACAGAGAGAGTACAAGCAGGCAGAGTGGCAGGCAGAAGCAGAGGGAGAAGCAGGGTCCCCATGGAGCAAGGAGCCCGATGGGGGACTCAATCCCAGGATGCTGGGATCATGACCTGAGCCGAAGGCATCCCCTTAACTGACTGAGCCACCCAGGTGTCCCTCTTGTAGATATATAACAGATATAAAATGTGGGTTAATTTTGCAGTAATGATTATTCAATACATGGAATTAAATATTGAGAATACTTTCTCATGCAGAACATAAAGTGAATGGGAGCTTTACTTTAACATTAGTTACATCTTTCAGATCACAGGAAAAGATTTTGTCATGGTGGGTTTTTTTTCTTTTTTAATGTTGCCAATTGGTTATTGACCTATCCTTTTTTAGAAACAGAGAGGAATGGTGAATTTCAGAATAGTTGATACTAAGAAATGACCAAATTCTTGAGATTGCAACCATTAAGCCTTACTCTTCTAAAGTGTTCTTTGTTAATGTCATTTTTGAAAGGTCAGCTTGTTTTTAATGGTGCTCAGTGAAGTTACTTTGTGTTGTTGTTTGACAGATTCACACAGAAATACTAAAAAATAAATAAAAAGCACTGATCCAAACGTTGGAATTGAAGGCATTCTGGGAAAACCTGCCTTTTATTGTGAAAATCATCTTTGATCTTGAAATTAAAAGTAAAGCTGGAAAAGAATTTACAAACGAGGAAAAAACAAAGTTTAGAATCGGACTCACAGGATCTGGGCTTGGAAATGCCTCAGGTAAATCATACAGAGCAGGTGCAAAGTTTTATATTTTCCTACTGCAGAAAGTCCATACTATTGTTTCTGTAAGTTCTCTGAATCTTAACACAGCTTGACAAACTCCCTTTTTAAGACACTTTTTTCTGATCTCAGCTAGTTTTGAATACATGTCTGTCCTTCCATTGCTTCTGTTTCCTCCTTTGCTACACTTTGAAATTTAATGAGCTTGACATGGGGAAATGTGGTGAATGAAAATTTGGTTAGAAGGGGGCCAGATCTGCTGGCTTTAAGGAGGCTCACCCAACTCCCCTGAAAATTAATCTGCCACAGAAAGCCCATGTCCATCTCCTTGTCTGCTTCCTGTTTCTCAGTTATTCCTTTATTCCTTTCCATTTATGCCTTATGAATTTAAAAGTAGTTAGGAGGAAATGGTGAGAGATTTCAACCTTTTTCTTCCATATATACACATATACTCCTCATACATATATATACTATTCAGAAAAGGTTACTGAGAATGATTACATCTATTTATATTATGGTAACTACTTTGAATTGATCAGTCCTGGTTTGAGTCAATCTCTGAAGTAAGAAAAGAAGCCCTGTTTTTCCCCACTGCACATCCAGACTTCTTCCTGTCCTCCTCCAATGGTTAGCTCTTATCCTCTTCCCTCTTTGGGTTTAGTGCTGAGGAGAAATGTAGAAATAAGGAGAGGGCAAGGACTCTTAGGTGGCTTCATGTAGAGCCAGGCAGAATTATGCCTTGAGCACAGAAAATAAGCACCTTGCTGGGATTATCCAGTGGCTCAGAGGCAGGCAGCAGAGGCAAAGAAAGGGGATTTGCTAGTTGATATTAAGAAGACCAGTGGCCTAGCTCCACCCCAATCTCCTGGCCAAGTGGATTACACATACTGATTTGGAGTTCTTTCCCATTTAGAGTTTAGTTTGCTGCTTGTGGACTACTTGAAGTTAGAGCTATAACACACTTACTTTGAGCTTACAGTCTGATAGGGTTGGGGAAAATTAGAGAAAGAAAAGACTGGATTGGAAAGTACCAGTGAAGAAAAACATGATAGGAGAGCATGTAAGAAGGCCAGTTTGTGGTAGGTAGAAGGTATATGAATAGAGAAATGTAAGCAAATAGATTAATAGAATTTTTTTTTAAGTTTTAGCAAAAACTTGCAGAATAAGAACAAAAAGGCAAAGAGGGAATTTTTATTCTTTCACATCCTCTTCCTTCGTCCAAGTTAGATTTCAGAGTGAGGCCTTTTACTTGTTTGGGCTGCTTTACGAGCGTGGGCCCTGACTTCCTTCTGGAGTGATTTGTGTAGATGTTGAAATGGAAAAGTGGGTTGGAGAGAAAAGGAGGAGCATCAACTCTTGGTGCCAGGTCTTTTTCCCCTTATTTATTAAAGAATGACTTGTACCCTTTTCTGGGATCAGGATTAAGGCTGCTGAGCTCATGCCCAAGTTTCTGGTCTCACCAGTAAGATTTTGGGATATTTGGCTGATCCAGTATCTTCATCATCACATTCCTGGAGGCACTGGTTGCACTAAAGGTGCCCAAATTGTCCTCCAGATTGTTTGTGGAAATAAGACACTGGAGTCACTTAGGAGTACAGAATGAGACCAATTTGTTATCTCTGCAGACCCCAGGAAATAGGAGGAAGTGCTCCATATTGGGAAGATATTAGAGGAAGTATTGTTAGAGATGGGTTTGAAGAAATGTTATATAGCCGAATAAAAGTACTCATTAGGTAGTGAATGCCGATTCTAGTGGCTGAATAAGCTTTAGTTTTTAGAAGTTAGGTATAAGTAACAGTTGCCACTCTTTTTCTATTTTTAGTGCATCTTCATTATCTTCCTAATTTAAGTTCACAATGTAATGCTAGTTAAATCTCTCAAATGTGCTAAAGAGTAGAAAATATACAGAATTGTTGTAAAACTGAGAAGTTAGTAGGTGTCTGAGTTATGGATAATAAATTGGTCTTGGAGTAGTCTTTAACTTTCTAAAGTTAAAATCACTCTGTTGTAGCCTAGTGTAAGCGGAATGGATCCGCCTTTTGGGGATGCCTTTCGAAGCCACACCTTTTCAGAGCAGACTCTGATGAGCACAGATCTCTTAGCAAACAGTTCAGATCCAGATTTCATGTATGAACTGGTAAGTAACATTTTCTTGGATTCTGCTTTAAGTTATTTGGGGTAAAAATATTGTGGTGTAGGTGTTTTTTTTTTAATTTATAAATGCCTGAATAGAAAAAAGGATGTCAAGTTTGATTTTTTGACTGTCAGTCTAGTAATTTTAGAAGGCTTTATGAAACCATTGAAAAATAGTAAGAACAGGGAGGTGGGTGAGGGGATGGGTGAAACAGGTGAAGGGGATTAAGAGTACACTTACCATGATAAGCACTGAGTAATGTGTAGAATTGTTGGATCACTATATTGTACACCTGAAACTAAAATAACACTATATGTTAATTATATTGGAATTTTAAAATATGCATATGATTATAAAAGTAATTATATATAAATACATGCACACACACAGAAAGTAGAAAGAGTTTATCTAAATATCTTCAAGTTCAGTTTTTGATGATGAGGATGGGAAGCTGTCTTTTTTGATATGCCGGACTGCTAAAGGACTCTTCAACTGGGATATTTAGGAATGATAACATTGAGCAAAGCATATGACACAGAGAATATGAGGTAAAAATAGCAATTCCAAGCAGTATACTTATCACTTATTCCCAAGGTAAATAGAAACCTAAGATTCCTAAGAAGAACATTTAAAAAATAATTTTAATTACATACAGCTTAAGCAACATGGAAGTATATAAAAACTGCAAGACTAAATATACAAATCTGTTAATTTACTAAAAATCATTGAATTGTACACTTAATACAGGTGAATTTTGTGGTCTGCAAACTGTACTTCTTTAAAACTCTTAGAACACAGACACACACACCCATAAGCAAAAAGGAAGCAAGAAAGCCGCCACACAAATGCAAAAATCAAAACAAACCGGAAAAATGAAAATGTCCTTGTTTCCTTCCTGAACCTCCACCTTCTAAACCTTTTCCCCAAAGATAAGTACTCCTAACAGAGTCCTTCTGTTCATATATAAATACATGAGTATTTTAAGTTGGATAAGACATTCATAGATACTGTATACTGTAACTTAATCCTTTTAATGTAAAGACATCTGGTAAACAGCCTCTCTTGCTAGTACATTAGACTTTAACTTCATTCTTTTTAATGGCTGCATAGTCTCACTAACACATTTTTAAAATCCTATCTCTGTCACACTCGTGAGGAGTATTGTAGTCCCCATGCCCAAGCGTTGTTAACCAGGTCTAATCAAAGATCTTACCCTTCTGTGGTGGAATTTCAACTCTTCTTTGATTTGCTCTTTGCCTCTATATTTAAGTTCTCAGTTCAGAAGACAGGTTCTTCTGTGATGAAGGTAAGGTCTTCATTATTTGCTTTTAATTGAAGCTTGTTTCAAAGGAGATCCTCAAATTTTTCTAAGTCAAAGATCAAGAAACGTAAACCTTTTTCAGAAAGAGTGTTTGTAGTAAAGTTCAAGAGTCCTTGATATTTAGACCAGACATAAGCCTCCCGAGGGGCATATTTTCCCTTTGTTTTCCTTGCCCAAGAAAATGATATTATATGGACTGGTAAAGTGACATGTAAAGAGCCTTTATCTTAAAACAGACCAGAGGTTAAATACTGACTTGTCATTTTGGTACATGGATGTGAGGATGGAGGTGAATACTTCTTTCCTAAAATATGGTGTGTGATTTTTTTTTTTAACTTTTCTCAGGATAGAGAGATGAACTATCAACAGAATCCTAGAGACAGCTTCCTTTCTTTGGAGGATTGCAAAGACATTGAAAATCTGGAGTCTTTCACAGATGTCCTGGATAATGAGGGCGCTTTAACCTCAAACTGGGAACAGTGGGATACGTACTGTGAAGACTTAACAAAGTACACCAAGCTAACCAGCTGTGACATCTGGGGAACAAAAGAAGTGGATTACTTGGGTCTTGATGACTTTTCTAGCCCTTACCAAGATGAAGAGGTCATAAGTAAAACTCCAACTTTGGCCCAGCTTAATAGCGAGGACTCTCAGTCTGTTTCTGATTCCCTTTATTACCCTGATTCACTTTTCAGTGTCAAACAGAATCCCTTGCCCTCTTCATTCCCTAGTAAAAAGATCTCAAGCAGAGCAGCTGCCCCTGTGTGTTCTTCTAAAACTCTTCAGGCTGAGGTCCCTTTGTCAGACTGTGTCCAAAAAGCAAGTAAACCCACTTCAAGCACACAGATCATGGTGAAGACCAACGTGTATCATAATGAAAAGGTGAACTTTCATGTTGAATGTAAAGACTATGTAAAAAAGGCAAAGGTAAAGATCAACCCAGTGCAGCAGAGTCGGCCCTTGTTGAGCCAGATTCACGCAGACGCAGCAAAGGAGAACACCTGCTACTGTGGTGCAGTAGCAAAGCGACCAGAGAAGAAAGGGGTGGAGCCTCTTCAGGGTCACATCACTCCAGCTTTGCCTTTTAAAGAAACCCAGGAACTGTTACTCAGTCCCCTGTCCCAGGAGGGTCCTGGGTCAATTGCAGCAGGAGAGAGTAGCAGCCTTTCTGCCAGCACATTGGTCTCAGATTCATCCCAGAAAAAAGAAGAGCACAATTACTCCCTTTTTGTCTCTGACAATTTGGGTGAACAGCCAACCAAATGCAGTCCTGAAGAAGATGAGGAAGACGAGGATGATGTTGATGATGAGGACCATGATGAAGGATTTGGTAGTGAGCACGAACTTTCTGAAAATGAGGAGGAGGAGGAGGAGGAAGAGGATTATGAAGATGACAAAGATGATGATATTAGTGACACTTTCTCTGAGCCAGGTATGGTAATGCTTGGAGGCTTACCAAACTGACCTTTCTCCTGTCTTGAGATACAGATGTTTTCTTTGCCTTAGTTTGGGGATTAAATGACTTACTATCTTGGCTCAAATAAGTAATTGCTTTTTTTCTATTCAGGCAACTCTAAAATAATCACTTTTGCTCATATAGTGATTCATAGGCTGATTCTTTGAGGGCTTCTTCTTAATTTATGTTAAGAGACTAATTTGTTACTCTCTGAGCAGCTGTGCAAAGATGCCAAGAATTGATTGATTTAAAAATATTTCTATTTATATACATGTCTCTCTATTATAGTTGAGGCAAGTTAAGAGTGCCCCAGTGGTAAACCAAGTGATAGTGCTTTATATTACTCATGCTTACAACCAACAAGACCTACTTCATGCATAATGTAAAAAAAAGAGCTTTTTGTGTCTGTCCCATCTTTCATTCACAGTTTTTTTTCCATTTAAGAAAAATACATGCTTTAATTTAATGAACATGAAGGATACTCTGCTTTTTTTTTTTTAATATACACAGCACATATAAATAAAAGGGAGGAAGAAAATGAAACCTGTGGGAATTGATTTGCTTCATTCAGCATTTACATGCTTGGGCTGTTGCCACTGTTGGCTTGTGCAGTATTTATGAAAATGGTATTGCCAAGTGGCACACAGTTTAAAATGCACAAAGAAGTGAAGATCTTCAAATTTAAGCAAAAGTTGTTTTCTTCAAAAATAGTGTTGATGCTGTAACTTGTATATTTAAAAAACCAAGTTATTTTTAAAACCTTAGAAATTGCAAGAGAGCTCTTTTGTTATAATTGCTGGAATTTCTGGCAGTATAAAGATTGGTATTTAATTTTCAGAAAGGTTTTTAAGCCATAGTAGATATATGGTATACCTGGCAAAGCACTATTATTGCTAGAAAAAAGACTTTGCTTTAGTGAAATCTTTCTGTTACACAAATGCTTAGATTTGTGTATTTGATACAACCAAATTTGACTCGGGTGGAGTTTCAAGTAAGGAAAAAGTACTTTAATCCAGAGGAAAAGGGCTTATGCCTTTTTTGGGTTTACTTTAGAACTCTGCATAGTCTAGATAGGACAATTATTTTTTCTACTTAGCAGGAAGGTTTTTCCTCTCAACAACTTAATAAAGTTTGCTTTGAGGGGCACTTGGCTGGCTCAGTCATTAGAACATGTGATTCTTGATCTCAGGGTTGTGAGTTCAAGCCCCACATTGGGTGTAGAGATTACTTAAAAAAAAAAATCTTTAAAAAAATCTGCTTTGAGGTGTTTCAGGAAAAGTTGTCTTTGTAGCTAGTGGTAAGTTATATAGCTTCCTCCCATGGTAAGCCCAGAGTGCTGTCTATGAGTCGTCTTCAAGGTCTGACCCATCAGCCCTATCGCTTTGAGTTCCATATTTAGGATCAGGGTAGGAGGGTAGGGGAAGGGTGAGACAAAGGGAAGATGGGTAATAACTAAGGGAAATGGAAAATGTGGAGAAGGAGTGGTTTGTCCCGGTAGATGCTTAAAGAAACATGTAAGTCAGAGGGAGTCAGTAAATCCTGCCATCACCAAGCACTATGCTGTCTACCCCACTTCTGGTTGTAGTTTTGCTCTTATCTTGTAGAGTGTTTTTACCTGGATAAGTGTGTTGAGAGATGACTAGGTCTGTGAAGAGAGATCACTTAGTAAGTTGACCCTCATTTGCATTTTGTCAACCTTTTAACTTTCATGGGTGGGAGAGGAGAACCAGTGTTATAGCTGGTGTTGTCCTGTCATGCCACATTCCCTTGCCTTGTCTTCTATAGAAGAATCCTGTTGTGTGAGCTTGTTGGTGGTAACCAGCACTACTTTGAAACAGAAATGCATTGGCTGGGTAAAACTCTCTTCTTGACTCTGTTTAACAATGCTGAATGTTTGGATGGCATTTAATTCACTCCCTTCCAGTTGACTTGAAGTAAAGCCTCTTTGGTTAGTATTACTTGGACAGTTTTCACAAATGTTAATGAATGACATGATTTAACCACAAAATCAACACAATTTTGTGGTATTATTTGGGCTCTATTCATATTTGCTAATGAAAATTTCCCTTTTTCTTAGAAGAAAGAGCTAAAAAAGTGGCTTCAGGAATGCAGAAGTGAATTATTGGTGGAAAGCAGGAAGAAATTCTTTGAAGCAGAAAAGTGAGGATAGTTATGGTTTCTTCAGAGTGCTAGTTTTAGAGTGGGTTGATTGGTTTAATTTGCAGCAGTTTACAAAGGCCCTTTTGTGATGACTAGCTCCCTTGATGCTGTTTCTTGGCAGTTGGCTACAACAGTGCCTGAGCCTACAAAGCTCCAGGAAAGGTGTAAAATGGAGTTTCAGTACCTCCTCTGGCCTTGCTCCAAAGTTTTAATAGAGCCTATTCTGTCACAGGCTATGACTGTTTGGGGTCATTGGGATTACGTGGTGTAATACTAAGAATTGGGCTCCCAGAATGAAAGTTTATTTTCTAATCTGTACTAAACATTTTCAAGATTGACTTTACCAATAGTCTGCACTAACCAAAGATGTATGGTTAGAATTTGACACAGTAAATGTAGCCTTTTTGACTTACATTTGATAATCATGTTAGATAAGCCCAATAGGAGCTAGACTTCTTGATGCATGGGACTTGAGTCAGTTCTAGCTCTGCCAAATCACTTAAAGCCTCCATGAGCATGTTTCTTTTTTTAAATGGGGTTAATGATACCTTTTTTACTGCGCTGTCAGAAGTCTCAAAGTATCTGTAAGTGAAATATATAAGTATATTAAATGAAAAGTAATGTTTTGCCCAAAGACCAGGCCACCTGAGGAGGGTTGCTAAATTGGGGAGAATATCAAAACAGTTATCAGAGGGATGGGATGCCTGAGGAAGCTGTATGTGAAAATGTTTCCTTTATGCTTTGGGTCAGGGTAGATTTAAATATGGAATACTAGCTCTTCTATTTTTTTACTGAAGTATAATTGACTTACAGTATTCTCTTAGTTTCAGGTGTGCATCTTAATGACTGTGCATCATAATTACAACATGATCCCCATGATAAGTCTAGTTACTGTCTGCCACCATACAGAGGGTTGGGTTTGTTTTTTTTTTACTTATTTTTTTAAGTTTTTATTTTTAGTTAAGTATGATTGGTATATAATATTAGTTTCAGTGTATAATATAGTGATTCAATATTTATGTACATTACAAAATGATCTCTACATTAAGTCTAGTTACTAACTGTTGCCGTACAAAATTATTACATTATTGACTATTTCCCAAGTTGTACTTTATATCCCATGACTGATTGGCTTTATAACTGGAAATTTATACCTCTTAATCCCCTTTACCTATTTTCCTCCTCCTTATCTTGTATATGGTTTGTTTGTTGTATTGTGGATCTGTTTCTGTTTTGGTTTGGTTATTTTGTTTTTGTGGAACACCAGTTCTTGACATTGGTAGGAAGTTGGAAGTGTTTTTGTTGGTCTATCTGCTTGTGTTGAGGTGTTCCCAGCCATACTGGGTTAATTCTCTGAGCCAGTAGTTTCTTTAAGCCAGTAAGTTTTTCTTGGCCTGGTGGAGCCAGGTATTTGGAAAATGCCATTTCTGGTGGCACCGTGTGGCCCTTGCATCTTTCCAAAAGCTAGGTTGATCTCTGGAACAAGATGAAATCCTTAATTTGAAGTGTAGCATTGGCACAAATAAATAGGCCAAAGTCATTGTTTTATGTATCTAACACAAGTTCTAAAAATCAGACTTCTAGAAATGATGGTGTGACTTGTTCATCATTTCTTCATAAGAAACTAGAGTTCACTGTCACACTCCTTGCCATGTTGTTTTAAACTACCACATGTGCACTTTAATGCTGTTAATATCAGCAGTTCTACAGAGTTCTCTTGATTGTTGCCTTTGAAGTCAATTCTGGTCTCCAAATTGATTCTTTTTAATTTTTATTTTATTTTTTTTTAAGATTTTATTTATTTATTTGACAGAGAGAGATCACAGTAGGAGAGAGGAAGGGAAGAGATCACACAGAGAGAGAGGAAGGGAAGCAGGCCCCCTGCTGAGCAGAGAGCCCAATGTGGGACTCGATCCCAGGACCCTGAGATCATGACCTGAGCCGAAGGCAGCGGCTTAACCCACTGAGCCACCCAGGCGCCCCTGATTCTTTTTTAAAAGGTTATGTTTATTGAAGTATAGGAAGTATAAATATGAAATTCGCCCTTCTCTAAGTGTACACTACTGTGAGTTTTGAAAAGTGCTTGTACTGCTGGTAACCACTACCACCATCAAGATACAGAAGAGTTTCATCACCCACCCCCCAAATTTCCCTTGTGTTCCTTTATTTATTATTTTTAAAAGGTTTTATTTATTTATTTGACAGAGCAAACAAGCAAGAGCACAAGCAGGGGAAGCAGCAGGCAGAGGGAGAAGCAGGCTCCCCCTTGAGCAGGGCCCTGGGATCATGACCTGACCTGAAGGCAGACACTTAACCGACTCCCACCCAGGCGCCCCTGCCTTGTATTTTTTTAGAGTCAGCCCCTCCCTCCACTCCCAACTCCTGGCCCACCGCTTTCTAGTTTTGCCTGTAGTTTTGGCTTTTCCAGAATGTCATACAAATGGAGCTATATTTCTGCAGATATTATCACTTTTTTAGTGTCAGTTCCAGAGAAGTCATGTTTTTAGGAGACAAAGTGGTCATTCTGCTTTGTCAGTGCTACCCAAGTTTTCCTGTCCACCTTAGTGTTATATACATCCTACATGGGGTCCATCTCCACTCCTCCATGTACTTAGCAGTAATGACGTGGCGTACACTAAGATGAGCATTCTCTGAGGGTATTTTAGATTTGTAAGTCATCCTGCGTGAGGTCTGACCAACAGTTCTAGCAGCTCAAAATTAAGTTTTTTCTGAAACTCTCCCTTAGTAAGGAAAATAACTTCTTTAAAAAAAAAAGTGAAGTAGATGCATATTGCTTCCAGTAAAATATTAAACTAGGCATATGTGTTTTTATTTGCGAGTCTGTGAGAACACTCTCACTTTTGTACTTTTACAAAAGGGGTAGGGTGGGAGGTAGGCAGAAAACCTATTCTATGGACAGGTTACTGCCTCACAAAGCTCTGATAGGATACAATCACAGAAATGCACACACTTGTCTGTCTGGGAATGTTTTGGATGCATAAATTTTAGACGGAAGGCATTTTAAATCATAGTGTAGGGTCTTAGTACCATGATCTAATGGTGCATTTGACATTCCTAGAGCTATATTTCATTATTCTCTCAGTGAGTGCCTATTTAAAGATATTTTAAAAAGATTTCCTACACTAACGCATACGAACCAGAGAGAACTATAAGGAGGATAAACATATAGTTACCTATGATTATTAGTCTCTGAATATTTTATGAGTTAGAGATCTCCATATTAAAAGTTATTTTATAGACCTGGTCTGTTACCTTTGATATGCCAATGATGTTTTCAGATGAAAGGAAATATATCAGGTGACAAATGGAAGAGATCTTTTTATTTGCCTTGATTGCTTTATTGAAATTTATGGGCCTTAAAAATTGGGGATGGGGGGGGCTTTCCTTTTTTTTTTTTTAAGGCTATGAAAATGATTCTGTGGAAGACTTAAAGGAGATGACTTCAATATCCTCTCGGAAGAGAGGTAAAAGAAGGTACTTCTGGGAGTATAGTGAGCAGCTCACCCCATCACAGCAAGAGAGGATGCTAAGGCCATCTGAATGGAACCGAGACACCTTGCCAAGTAATATGTACCAGAAAAATGGCTTACATCATGGTAAGAGGGAATTGTGGTCAGACATTTCGTGTCACTAATACAGAAATCATAAACCATAATGTTTCCTTTCCATATACCTACATACTCAGCCCTTACTAGTGAAGTGGAGAGGGGAACAGGAGAGCTGCTGTATTAGCTATCTCTGCAGAGATACTCACAAATAGCATTTACTGGTAGTGAGAGCCATCACCTAAACAGGAAGGAAGCTCTGCAGAAATGATTTCTGGTCACTTCCTATTCTACTTACCCTGCCCGGGAAGGGACCAGGAGACTGCTGATTGAGTCCTGACCTGCCACAGTTGCAATAGACCAAAAGGGTTGGGGAGAAAGGGAATGGGCTCCAGCATCTTTCTCTTCCGTTCTTGTCCAGTCTCCAGGCTGAAATGTAAATAGGGAGATTGGAATCAATGGTGGTGGGAAGAAAAGAGGAAGCAGAGGAAAGGTAACAATTGTAGAGAAAAGAAATGGAGGGCACCTGGGTGGCTCAGTGGGTTAAGCCGCTGCCTTCAGCTCAGGTCATGATCTCAGGGTCCTGGGATCGAGTCCCGCATCAGGCTCTCTGCTCAGCAGGGAGCCTGCTTCCTCCTCTCTCTCTCTCTGCCTGCCTCTCTGCCTACTTGTGATCTCTCTCTGTCAAATAAAAAAGAAAAAAGAAAAGAAAAGAAATGGAGAGAGAAGAGTTGAATGGTAGGAGTTGGGAGAAGCTTATATAATCTTAGGCAAAGTTTACCTCGGAAGATGTAATTAAGTAGAATTTCTTCTTTTATTTTGTATGATCCAAAATCTGTACCAAAAGGGCAGAGAGCACTAGTAAGTTTGGCACTCAATGAACAGTTTTAGTAATCTCTCATGCTACAGATGTAAGTTGCTAAGCAATTTTGTTTTGACACAGGAATTATATCAGAAGTATTTTTGTGCCTCATATTCCCTCTCCACTGGCACTCAGTCTGTACTCTACTGTTCTTAGTGAATAGACCTAGCTTTGGCCTTCACATTAGTTTTCTGCGAGAAATGAAAAGACAGGTCCAGTAAATGGTAGGCAGCACATGGCCAGTACGAGGAAAATTGTTTGGTATATTGTAGTTCAGAAGGCCAGGCCATCTCTGTTGCCTTCAGTGATAGGGCAAGACCCCCAAATTTTCTCTAATGTTATTTATCAAACTAACC
Source organism: Mustela nivalis (assembly GCF_964662115.1). Lineage (NCBI taxonomy): Eukaryota > Metazoa > Chordata > Mammalia > Carnivora > Mustelidae > Mustela > Mustela nivalis. Next base: position 119,507,688 of record NC_139022.1, on the reverse strand, counting down.
AAGGAAGAGCTTTCACAAAAGGCAGTACTTACTTGTTGGCCTTTTGAGTCCAGCACCAGAGTATATGTCTGGGAAATTTTCAGTCGCAGCATCAAAACATCTTGGTTTGAGTAAAATCTGTTTCTTTTCTGGGTGTATGTTCTACCCTTGCCCTGATTTTTGGATGCAGTGAACTTGCACTCCAATCCCGAGGTTTATGATGCTTATTACCACTATGCATGTAATTAAGATTCTGTCATACCAGGGCTAGAAACTTTAGGGTGGAGAAGGACTTGGCAGGGACTGGAGCTGTGCCATACTTCCCCAATTTCTTGGAGGCACAGGTGGGAAGGAGAGAAGGCTAGCTCTTTTAGCATATCATGCTGAGACTTCTGAAACATGCCAGGACTTGACGGAAGGGTGATGTCGTTTTAATATATGGCTGTAGAATATATCTTTGGTGAAATAAAATGATCTAATTTAAACTTCTTTTAAACCATCTGTAGGGAAGTATGCAGTAAAGAAGTCACGGAGAACTGACGTAGAAGACCTGACTCCAAATCCTAAAAAACTACTCCAGATAGGCAATGAACTACGGAAACTGAATAAGGTGATTAGTGATCTGACTCCCGTCAGTGAGCTACCCTTAACAGCCCGGCCAAGGTCAAGGAAGGAAAAAAATAAGCTGGCTTCCAGGTAAATGCTAATCATGTTCACCTGTGTAAATAAAGCCTTGGTGGTGAGGTTTTAGACTTTCAGTGAGCTTTTATTAGATGATTGTCAACCATTTATTCAGAAATATGCTTTTATAAATATTATAATGAGAATATTGTAATTTTTCCTTTGAAAATAAAAGATGGTATTTATGCTTTGTTATGCTTCATAAAACCAAAAGATGGTGTTCTGCTTTTAAAGGGGAGAGGTGAATGGACTCAAGTGCATTGTATTATAAAAATGTAAAAATTTATCATAGTTTTACTTTTTCTTTGTTTTATGATAAGTCATTTTTTTAATTGGGGTATGATTTACTTGAAGTAAAATGTATGCCTTTTAATGTACACTTCTTTGGGGTTTTTAAAAAAGATTTACTTAGAGAGTGAGTGCCAGTAGGGGAGGGGCAGTGGGAGAGGGAGAGAGAGAATCCCAAGCAAACTCCGAGTTGAGCATTGGAGTCCAGTATGAGGCCTGATCTCACAACCTTGAAATTACGACCTAAGCGAAAACCAAGAGTCTGTTGCTTAACCAACTGAGCCACCCAGGCTTGTCTATGGTACACTTCTTTGGGTTTTGACAAACGTATCCAATCATATACACACCACCACAATCACCAGTAATCATCCTTTAAAAAAATTTCCTCATGCCTCCTTGTAAAGGAAACTCCTTCTGTCACCCCTAATCCCTCCAACCACTGATCTGTTTTCTGTCCCCAGAGTTTTGCCTTTTCTAGAGTGTCATATAGATGGAATCCTATGATACGTAGCCTTTTGACTCTGGCTTCTTTGATTTAATATGATGCATTTGAGATTCATGTTTATCCATGTTGTTGAGTAATAGTTTGTTACTTTTTATTGCTGAATAGTATTCCTTTTGGTGGATATACTACAGTGTGTCCATTCACCAGTTGAAGGATATTGGGCCAGCTTCCACTTTTTGCCAATTATGAATAAAGCTACCAGAAACATTCATTTACAGGTGTTTGTGTGAACATAAGTTTGCATTTCTCTTGGGTAAATACCCAAGAGCATATGTTTAACTTTATAAGAAATTGCCAAAATAGCTATTTCTGAAGTAATAATGTAAAATTTTTGAAAAATCACTGTTTTTCAAAGTAGCAGCATGCGGTATTTTATATCCCAATTAGCAACATGTGATGGTTCCACTTACTTTACATTCTCTTGGTATTGTCAGTTTTTGTTGTTTATTTTAGTGTATTTGTCATTATTTTTGGACGTGTGCTAAAATTTTCAAAAATCATTTGGATTAATGATTATATTGTGTGTTTTTTGGAAACTGAGTTCCTTGATATAAACATCAGTAGGCAGTGATTTTTGGTTGTTATTAGAAAATGTTTGACAGCAGCAAAAAGAAGTATATTCTGAATGTTCACTTAAAAAAAGAAGTGAACTAATTGCTCCTTCCTTTCACAGGGCTTGTCGATTAAAGAAAAAAGCCCAGTATGAAGCTAATAAAGTGAAATTATGGGGCCTCAACACAGAATATGGTAAACCTAAACTTTTAAGAATTTGATTAATCTCCTATTACTTTGCCAACCATTCTCTTTTTCTTTGGTTTTGTTATTTGCCTTCTCTGTATCCTGCCAAGTTTTAGGCCAGCCTCCTTTTTGTTCATTCATTCAGTAAGCTACATACTCACTCTTATTCATTCATGTTCTCCTTTTAATGAGTGTCTGTATCTGTGGCCCCCCATGCCAGATCTCCTCTCTCTCCTGAAGAGCTTCTCTGCTTGTGACCACAATAATCTCCTACTTCATTTTACAATTATGTTGCTGTGTTAGCCAATTTTAGTGACTAGTGTTTATTTTAATCTCTGAGTGGATAATTTAGATGTGTATTTTACAAATTTGACTGCTCATTAGAATCATCTGTTACATGCTAAAGTACAGATTTCTAGGCTTCTCCCCAGATCCAGTGAATTGGAATCTGTGCAAGTAGAACTCAAGAGTCCATATTTTTAACACTATCCCCATATTACACTTGGGCAACTATCTTAGCACTTATTTGGTAACTGTTGGTTTAGCTCGGTACCACCCAGTCTATCACAACATGGCACATGTAATGTAAAAATTATCATCACTGAGGTATCTTGGAATTTATCAGAGTAGGCTGCTCATGGGAAGGGAGGCCCCTGTGGGCTGAGAGAATTAGCATCTCAAACCCCTGGAACCCTTTTACTGTACACTAGAGGTTTGGAAAGCTCTGGTTTTGATCTTCTGTACTAAGAACCACCTTTTCTTTCCTCCTCGCTCTCTTACTACTCCTTAAGCCTGGTGTCATAAGAGTTCATATGTTCTTTTGCCTCTAAAATTGTCTTATTCACTGTATAGCTCTTGTATCTGAAAGTGGATAAGTGGTAAAATGGTAAGTTACTATTTGTTTCCAGAGACTTTCTGAAGTCCAGCGTGACATCTGGCACATAGGTGCTCAGTAAACTTTGTGCAGTTTTCTTAATTTGTATCTTGATTATCTCGTTTCCATTTGTGAGGGCAGAAAGAGAATTTCCTATTGTGAAGTTTACAACTTGTGAAATGAGCTGATGGTTTTATATATTAATGGCCACTCAGGAACTTTAATCAGGTAAATGCAAGGTAAAACAATAGTTGGTTTGTGGCAAGGAAATCTACCCATTTTCCTATTATTCTTTCTTGCTGTTGAAGCATTCTGACCTTGAGCTCTGTGAGTATATATACACATATATACACATAATGATTACAATATCATATGCATTCATATTCTCTTTTAGAACCAGATGACTTGGGCTCCAGGGCGATGTTGTGGGCCATTGGGAGCCTTCTGGATTTGTGTTTCCTTGGACAGTTGTAGGCATCTGTATGTGTTTTGTTCAGTTAAGGTATTTATCCATAATTATGTATATATGTATATCCATAATTATTTTTAGTCAGATATTTTTGCATTTGTCTGCTAATGCACAGTCCCTCACACATGCTTTGGTCTGTGATGTAAATATATTCTGGGTTAGGGAACACCTGGGAAGTTGGTAATGTCCAGAAGTATGTGTACTTCTGGATGTGTTGTTCTATCTCAAATTGAGTTATGGTAGCTGTCTTAAATTTTTCTTGTTTCTAAAGCTGACTTAAAGCATCTTATATTTTCACGTAGGAAAAGGCCTGTCTTTAAAAGGTACCATTTTCTTCTCAATTAGCATGAAGGAGGACGGACTCTTATCATTCATTTATTTCTCTTCCACTTCTTTCTTACTAGCTTCTCTTCTCCAGTTTCTGGGAAAGAACAGCCAGCCTTAACTATTGTTTTAGAAGTCATTTCAAAACCTTTGAGATGCTCTTGTGCAGTTTGCCATGTGTAGTTTGAAAAATCTTCCTAGAGTTTCTGGTACATTTCTCAAGAGAATGGTGTCCTCGATTCCTTGAAATATCTGTCAGATGGCCTGTTACTGTTTTGTGGAACACTTATTATCCACTACCCGCCTATTAACCCAATAGTTTCTGGAATTTGTAACTCACAGGTCAGTGACATTTGAAAAAGAATTTGGAACTTGATAACTATAGGGTTGTGAACTTTGTATTTTGCCAGGTGAAGACATTAAAAAGAACATCATCTACAACTACTATGATTTCATACAAGGAAGGATGTTTTAGCACTAAAAAATTGAGACAAATAATCTCAGAATGAAATAAACTTTATGAAAAATTTACTCTATTATCCTTATCCTTTTTATTTATTTATATTCTGAAGGTCTTAGTTACTCTGCATTATATGTTTTGTACTGCATAAAATTAAGCACAACATGATACCCTGCCTTTCTAACCCTTTTATTTTAGGATTAAAGAGTTTGTATCCCTTAAGATGTTAAAATGGAATTTACCTGGCATTTAGAGGGTGAAGGATTAACAGTATGTAAACACAGGAGTTAATGCATTCATCATCATTTATGCTAAAGATTAAGTGCCCAAGTAAATATAAAAGACCACACTGAGAAGGGACATCCCTAAGACATCCCCAATTGGAAAATGAACTAAGTCATGGAAAACTGGGGTAACACAAGAGCTACCAAAGAGCAAAAATTTTTAATTCTGATGAACTCCAGTTTGCCAGGCTTTCCTTTTATATTTCATAGTTTTAGTGTTCTTAAAAACTTTGCCAACTCCAAAATGCAAATACTATTTTGTATGTTTTCTCCCAGAGTTCATATAGTTTTAGGTTTTACATTTAGGTTTATGATCCATTTTAGGTTAATTTTTATTTATGGTATGGGTTGAGAATTGATGTTCATTTTTTTCCCATATGACTATCCAGTTGATCAAACACCATTCATTAAAAAGATCTTCCTTTTCCTGTTCAGTTGTTTTTTCACCTTTGTCAAATCAGTTGACCCTAAACATATGAGTCTACTTCTGGACTCTGTGTTCTGTTCCACTGATCATTTGTATACCTTTATGTGGGTACAAACTGTTTTGATTACTGTAGTTTTATAGTAAATCTTAAGTCAGGTAAGTATAAGTTCTTGTTAGTCCTACAATTTTGTTTTTTCAGAGTTGCATTGGCTATGCTAGGTCATTTACATGACCATATACATTTTGGAATCACTTTTTACAAAAAAGCTTACTGAAATTTAGATCAATTTGGAGAGAATTACCATTTCAACAAAATGTAGTCTTCTAATCCATGAACTTGGCATTTCTTTACATTTGTTAATTCGCCTTTAATTTCTCTGTGCCTTGTTTTATAGTTTTCAGTGTTAGAATGCTTAACATCTTTTGTTAGATCTATTCCTGGGCGTTTTATTATTTTTTTTGGTGCGCTGTAATTGGAATTATTTTTGAAATTTTATTTTTAAACTTTGCTGCTAATATATAAAATGGATTTTTACATATTATTATCGTATCCCATTATCTTGCTAAATTTGTTTATTAGTTCCTGTGGTAGGTGTATAGATGCCCTGGATTTTCTGTTTAAGCAGTCATCATCTGCAAATAGGGATGGCTTTATTTCTTTTCTTTTTTTTTTTTTTTTTTTTTTTTTTTTTTTTTTTTTTAAGATTTTATTTATTTATTTGACAGGCAGAGATCACAAGGAGGCAGAGAGGCAGGCATAGAGAGAGAGAGGGAGGCAGGCTCCCTGCTGAGCAGAGAGCCCGATGCGGGACTCGATCCCAGGACCCTGAGATCATGACCTGAGCCGAAGGCAGCGGCTTAACCCACTGAGCCACCCAGGCGCCCCTTTATTTCTTTTCTGATACTAATGCCTTTGCAAACAAGGCAATTACCATGTCCATTCAATGTCCTAGATATTACAGTAAGGCAAGAAAAATAAGTAAGTCTTGGGTGTGGGGTATCTTTCACCTTAAAGTATGATGTTGGCAGTAGGCTTTTTTGTAAGATGAGATGCCGTCTATCACTTTAAGTTCTCCCCCTTTTTTTTTGTAGTTTCATTTATCACAAATGGATGTTGAGTATTGTCATATGGTCTTTTTTGCATCTGTTGGAGCAGTCATGTTCTCCTTTATTCGGGTAATAGAGCACATATTTACCTCTTAATATGGTAAATTACATTAACTGATTTTTTTTTTTTTAAAGATTTATTTATTTATTTATTTGACAGGCAGAGATCACAAGTAGGCAGAGAGGCAGGCAGAGAGAGAGAGAGAGAGAGGTGGAAGCAGGCTCCCTGCCGAGCAGAGAGCCCAACACGGGGCTCAATCCCAGGATCCTGGGATCACGACCTGAGCCGGAGGCAGAGGCTTTAACACACTGAGCCACCCAGGCGCCCCACATTAACTGATTTTTTAATATTAAACCAACCTTGCATTCTTGGTATAAACTCTACTTGGTTGTGATATATTGTCCTTTTTATATTAGAATCTATTGAAAATATTCTATAAGATTCTGTTCTAAAACATTAAGTTGGATTTTGTGTTAATATTTTGTTAAGGATTTGTGTATCTGTATTCAAGAGGGATATTGGTCTGTGATTTTCTTTTTTTTGTAATGTTTTTATCCGGTTTTAGTATTTGGGCTATTTAGACCTTACAGAGTGAATTGAGCCATGATCTTTCCTCTCTTTTTTGAAAAGTTTAATAAGATCAGTTTTATTCTTCATGTATATTTGATACAATTTTCTATTAAAACCCTTCTTTTAGAAATATTTTTGGATAATTTAATTCCCTTACTTGAAATAAGCTGTTCATATTTTTCATTTCTTCTTGTGTCAGTTTTTTAAGTTGCATATTCTTTCTTTTTTTTTTTTTAGCAATAATACTTTAATGGTAATTATTAACAATTCAGGACATCATGTTTACTGTGAAAGACTTGCCTTCAAAGGACAAAAACTAGAAAATTGGAACTTAAAATTTCCAGCTTATGTGGGTGGTTTTTTTTTTTTTTTTTTAGAACTAACCTTGTTTTCTCTTTTTTTAATTTTTTTTAATTTTTATTTTTTTTTAAATAAACATATAATATATTTTTATCCCCAGGGTTCACAGCACTTAAGTTGCATTTTCAAGGAATGTGACCATTTTTACCAAGTTGTTTAATTTGTTGACATAGCATTTTCTTATTATCTTTTCAATAGCTCTAGATTCTTAAGTGATAACTCCTTTTTCATTCCAGATATAGGTGATCAATCTATTTAGCTAGGGATGGGGGGTGGGAGCGAATATCAATTTTGTTGCTCTTTTTAGGGAACCACTTTTGGCTTTGTTAACTTTCTCTGTTGTATGTTTCTGCTGTTTTATTGATTTCTGCTCTTTATGATTTACCTCTTTCTATTGACTTTTGGTTAACTCTCTTCTTAAACTGGGGATACTTTTTAAAGTTTTGTCTTTGGAGGACTTGAAGGACTTCATTTGATTTATTTAGTAAATATTTACTAATATCCTGTGATTCAATATATAGGCACTATTATAGTTCTTAAAGCCATGAAGACAATTAAGTTGCTTACAGGATAGTAGACATTGATACATGTCTACAGTGTGTGTCATCAAAACCGGCACATCATTTGAAATTTGTTTCTTTGGATAAAAAAAAAAGCTTATAACTGAACTCTACATCTAAAACTAGTGATGTGTACTATATGCTGGCTAATTGAATTTAAATTTTAAAAAAGCTTATAACCATCACTACTTAATATTTTCTTACAAGTTTTCCATTTTTAACTGAATAACTGTTATTACACAATAAAAAGAAAATTCTTCCATATTAGTGGCATGTTCCAAGTGTCTTGTTCTGTCTTCCAGATAATTTATTATTTGTAATCAACTCCATCAAGCAAGAGATTGTAAACCGAGTACAAAATCCAAGAGAAGAGAGAGGACCCAACATGGGGCAGAAGCTTGAAATGCTCATTAAGGATACTCTTGGTAAGAATATTGGATGAATTCCTAACAGTAACATGTGGAGTAAGGTACATGATTTAAGGAGATATTAAACATTCTTTTAAGGAAAAACTCAAATGTTCTTAATTGTAGTTACTCTTCTTTACAAGTTGTTTTATCTTTTGAGATTTTGCATTCATAAACATGTATTGCTGGTTACCCCAATTTGTTATTTAGACTTCATCACTGCACTGTTTTAATACTTAGGAAAAATGAACTTCTAGCACCTTTAACCTTTTATGGGAAAAATAAAGATCCCTGAGCTGTCAAGCCTGCAATTTATATTTTGGTAGAGATTCTTACCTATATGTTTTACTCAGTAATACAGTTCACAGGGTTCTAATAAACTTAATTATCTGTTTTTTCCCTGAATAGGTTATATAATATGAGGAGGAACAGAGGCAGAGTACTATCTGATAGGGAGGGGAGAGGTAGATAATACAGGAGAATTCCAGAGGTGCAAGAGCTTAAGAGCAGATTACCTTACAGATGAGTAGCATCCCAAGGACGTTGTAGCATAATACAATCCATGAAAACCCTGAAGCATCATAAAATTGGCTCAGCTGTTTTATGTATTTTTTTTTAGCAATATGTATTGTAGGATTGTCTTTGAAAACTGGTTCTTATGTAGTCATTGTGTAGAGTGGCAAACTTTAGTTACCTGAGAATTTTCTTCATTTTCCCCAGTATGCTGTGTATTGAATCAGATCACTTAAAGGAATTAGAGCTTACTTTTTAATAATTATTTAGTTTCTTACCTGAATTTTAGAGTAATGAACACTATAAATTGTTCTATTTTTTAAAAAATTATAAATATATTGGAATTTTTTTTTAACATTTCTGTTAGGACAATTTTTCTTAATTTCCAGTTACTATAAATTCATTCATCAAAGTTTCTCCAATGCCTACATATGCCAGGTGTTGGGGAATACAGGGATGAATAATAGAGATTTGATCACTACTCTTAGGAAGCTTGTAGTCTAAAAATGGAAGACAAAGAATAAATGGGAAAAAATAACGGATTGTGGCAATTGCTGTGAAGAAATAAAGATGTTTAGATGGAGTAGAGTGAGCAATAGTAGTTTATTTCTGTTAACAGAGAACCTCTTCTCACGGCTACCAAGATGATTGAATTTTCTTTAATAAAAAATAAATACACATTGAATGCTTCTATGCACTTCTTAGTAGGTTTCTCATGTCTTTGCAGTTACTAGTTTAGCATTGTGTTCATACTGCATATGAAATATTCTGGTGTTTTTGAAGGGCAATTCGGAATCATTAATAAAATTAGCAATGCATAAAGATTTTGACAAAACAGTTTAACGAATTGACAGCATTCATGTTTGAAGGCCAAAGGAGAAGATTTAAAGGAGAAATCAAGAACCCGGAAAGGATTGCTTAAGTGTTAGGAAAGGATAAACAGCTGAAATTTATGGGTATTTACTAAGATCCAGTACCTCTCTGTCAAGGTTGGTTAATTATCGACTTTCACAGCTCTGTGAAGGAGGTATTATAATTATTCTGATTTTACAAATGAGGAATTAGAAACACAGGTATTAAAGTAACTTGACATAAGTTATACAATCAATAAATGGCCGAACCAGGCATAGAAATAAGTTTTTTGAGTTCCAGTGTTCATACTGCCCCCACATGCCATCACTTAGGCCTGTCATCTAACACTCATCTGTGTCATATTTGACTTGAGTAGTTCACATGTGGCCTGCTAATCACTTCATCCTGTAGGCTTACTTGAGAATTTCTTTTTCTTGACATTCTTTGTAACATTTGACACTTTTGAGCATTTATTTTAATTATTGAAACATTTTCTTTATTGTAAGGTACCTTAGATCTGTATGCCTTGTTTCCTGTTTTTTTACCAAAAAAGACTAGGTTTCTCTGTGGTTCCAGCAATAGCCACTGGTCTAAAAATTAAAATTGTGTTTTAAAAATATAAAAAAGCTTGTTTATTGTAGTGGTTAAAATCAGAGTATTTGAAATCAGTTTGAGATTTAACTCTTGGCCCTGCCACTTACTACATTAGGACCCTAGGGAAATGACTTGACTTCCCTAACCTCATTTTCATCATCTGTAAAATATGAACAATGGTTGGATTAAATGGAAAGAGGTATATAAACACTTAGCACCCTGCTAAGCACATAAATTCTCAATACTCAGTTGTTACCATATTACATCTTAACCACTTGGATTTTTTTTTGAGTTCTGTTTCCACCTTGTTCCTGTAATCCATCACTCAAACTTTAGAAAATTAAGATTTTGTTCATGACAGAGCCAGTTAAGATCATGACCTGGGCCAAATGCAGAGGCTTAACCCACTGAGCAACCCAGGCACCCCTCAGTGATTATTTCTTATCAGTAGTTAATTCTCTTTTGCCAAGCTTTGGGAAATGACTTTATATATATAGTGACTAGGTAAGTTCATAGGATACTAAAATGAATTGAATGTGCAGCTATATTTACAGAATGACTTTTTCAAAAGTGGAGTTGTAAATACATACCAAAATAGAGTACATACAAAATGAAACAAAACTAAGGACAGTATATTTATACAAAAAATGAACAGTATGAAACATTAGAAGTCTCTTTTGAACAAAACTGTCTTTATATGGAGAATAATCATAGGCAAAGAGTAGTTCCTAAATATCAATACTTTCCTGAACAACCAGTTACTTTTTAGCTCTACGTAAATTATTAATTCAGTACCCAAATAGGAAGTCCTAGTGAATTTGCTTCACTTTTTCTTCAAATGAATTGAGGCTGTTTTAATATATTATGTATTCTTTCAGTGCATTTCTGTCTTTCATATACTTTAAAATCATTTTCAGTTCCTTTATTAGGTAGATGAAGGAACTCAACTGTACAAGTACAGATTATTTTTATGGAGCACCTGGGTGGCTCAGTGGATTAAGCATCTGCTTTCGGCTCAGGTCATGATCTCAGGGTCCTGGGATCGAGCCCTGCATCAGGCTCTCTGCTCAGCAGGGAGCCTGCTTCCCCCTCTCTCTCTGCCTGCCTCTCTGCCTACTTATGATCTCTCTCTGTCAAATGAATAAATAATCTTTTTTTAAAAGATTATTTTTATTTTTTTGTTTTTAAATGTAAAGACCTTGTATGTTGATAAGTTTGTATATTCTCCTTACATCTAAAAAGTCAGTTTTATCAGATTCAAAATCCTTGACTTATATTTTCTTTCCTTATTTTAAATGATTTTCTGTTTTTCTTTTGGCATAAAATGTTGCTATTAAAAAGTTAATAATCTACCCCCCACAAAAAAACCTAATAGTCACCTTACTTTTTTTCTTTATAACTCATTTGCTATTTTTGCCAATGTCAATAGGATTTTTTCTTTTTCTTTCATTCCCAGTAGTTTTAGTAAACTTTGTCTTGGGGTTGTTCATTTTAGTTGATGTTCTCATGTGTACACTGTGCTCTTTGAATAGGTAGTTCAAATCTTTTTAGTATTTGATCTGTTTCCTTGCTGGGTTTTGTTTTGTTTTTTTTAAGCTATGCGTGGACCCCACTGCAGGGCTTGAACTCACGACCCTGAGATCAAAACCTGAGCTGAGATCAAGAGTTGGGTGCTCAACTGACTGACCCACCCAGGCACCCCCCCCTGCTTTGTTTTTGTTGTTAATGTTGTTCAGGGACTTAGTATTTGTGGGTGGGATCTTCTTTGCCTATCTTTAGTATTTTCTGAGGTAAGTTCACTTTTGGTCAATTTTTTTATCTCTTAATTTCTTCAAAGTTCTTTCTCCTTTGTACCCCTCTTTCTCTTAAAAGCATTATTGTTGTGTTTATTTGCTGCTCTTATGTTTCTTTGTTTTTGTCTTTTTTTAATTATTTAAATTCAGTTTAACATGTACTGTATTATTAGTCTCAGGCATAGAATTTAGAGACACAACTGATGCATCAAGTGTCCTCCTTAATGCCCATCACCCACTTAGCCCATCCCCCACCTGCCTCCCCTCCAGCAACCCTCACTTTGTTTCCTAGAGCTCAGGGTCTCTTATGCTTTGCCTCCCTATCTTCATCTTATTTTTCTTTTTCCTTCCCCTATGTTTATCTGTTTTTTTTCTTAAATTCCACATATGAGTTGAAATCATATGGTATTTGTCTTTCTCTGACATTTTGCTTAGCATAATACTCTCAACTTCCATCCACATCATTACAAATGGCAAGAGTTCATTCTTTTTGATGGCTAAGTAATATTCCATTGTGTGTGGCATGTGTGTGTGTGTGTGTCCACACTACATCTTCTTTATTCATTCATTCTTTTAGTTCATTTTGAAACTCATTGAGTTCTTTCTGAAATAATAGTGGGTTGTAACCATTTGGGATAATAGTGGGATATGGGTGTGTATAGTCATATCTTTCAGGCACACTTGCATTGTAGGAGTCTTCTCCTTTATCTTACAATAACCTGTTCTTAAAGATTTTTTTTTTTATCCATTTGAAAGAGAACATGAGCAGGGGGTAGGAGCAGAGGGAGAGACTTCCTGCTGATCCAGGAACCCAATACGGGCTTGATCCCAGGACCATAAGATCATGACCTGAGCCAAAGGCAGATACTTAACTGACTGAGCCCTCCAGGCGCCCCACTTAAAATAACTTTTTATGGGATTTTTTATCTTAATACATGTAAAACTGTTTTTTCTAAACCTTGAAAAGAAAGTTTAGTTCACGACTGCTTTCCTAACTTCAGATTTTAGAGTCCTCTGTTTTCAGTTAATACAAAACTGTGTTTTGTATTCATTTATGAGATGGTCATTCAATCCAGCCTAAGAACGGGACACAGGAGAAGAACAGGAAGAAAGTTTACTGTAGAGAAACAAAGTGACCACATACCATAGGGAGCCAAATGGAGGGAACAGTAAGGGTAAGTGTTTAACAAAGCAGATAGGAAGGAGACAGAGAGAGCAAGTGGAAGAAAAACAAAGGAACCTGTGGGTGAGTGCCTTTGGAATTAGCAGTGATGTTCAAAAGCAGAAGGTGTGAGGGGATTTCGCTGGTACATGTGTATGTCCCTAGCCCACAGTCAGGTGGGGGCAAGAAGAGGAACCTGTGGCAGGGCAGGTGCACATGGCAGCTTGCTTTCTGAAATTTCTTGTTCTGCACTCCTTTCCCATTTTATCCTGGGCCATCTCTTTCTTTCATATTTGTTGTTCTGTCTCGCCTAATTTTGATTCTTACAGTCCTGCCTCCTATACTGCAAGGGAGTCCTGCTTGGTCAGTTTTTAGTTCACAGAGCTAAGACTGCTTTAGCCCCTCAGCGTCTTACTTTGGCTTCTTACACTCCCCTTTTACTCACTGTTCATTTGGACCAGTCTCTCACAATTTCAGCTGTTTTCTCATGTTGGTCTTCTGTGGGTTCCAGGGAGTAACCTGTTGGCTATGTTTGACTTCTTTTGTTCTCAGGTACATTAATCCCTTTGACTCATTCTACACCAATATTGGTAATGTTAATGCCATACAGGTCTTGTAGCTATTGGAAGTTTGTGTCCACCATTTTGAATTTTGGGGTTTGTGGAGGTATGTTTTCACTCGATAATGTTTTCCATGGGTTGATGGTTTCTGTTTAATCTCTCTTTTTAAAATTTATTTGATAGAGATCACAGGTAGGCAGAGAGGTAGGCAGAGAGAGGGAAGCAGGCTCCCCACTGAGCAGACAGCCTGATGCGGAGCTCAATCCCAGGACCCTGAGATCATGACCTGAGCCGAAGGCAGAAGCTTAACCCACTGAACCACCCAGGCACCCCTTAATCTGTTTTTATATGGGGCATTGGGGAGATTAAAAAATCTGTGCTGCCGTACAGCAGTCTTTCCAGAACTTCCCTCTGGAGCACTTTACATAAATTGGAGTTTCTTTTTCTTAAAGATTTGGTAGAACACTCTTTGAAACTACCTGGTCCAGTGTGTTTTTATAATTAACTCTTTGAAAACTTTCTCTGTGTCCTCTATGATAATTACAAGCTCTTCTGAAGTCTGTTTGATTAGTTTGTATATTTTAAGAAAATTATTCACTTCCTCCATGACCTCAAATTTATTAAACTTATCTTTTTTAATAGCCTCTGTATCAGTGGCTAGTGCTTCATTTTCATTACTTACTTTATGTCTACTGTTTGTCTTCACTTCTTGAATTGGTTAATTATAGGTCGTTCTACTTTCCCTCCAAAGAACCTGCTCTTGAATTCATCAGTTCTTCTGATTTCTTCAGTAGATGCTTCATTCACTTCTTTTTTATTCTTTGTTGTTCATTGATAATAATAAAAACCTTGGAAATTTCTCCTTAGAGCTGCCTTAGCTATTTGTCATAAATTCTGATATGTCATATTTGTTTTCTAAATAATTTGGAATTTTAAGTTTGATTTATTCTGTGGCCCAAGAATTGAGAGAGATTTAAAATTTTCCAGATGGTAGACATTATCATTTTCTAGTTTTGTTATTAACTTCTCTTTTTTTTTGTGATTCAGATTTTTTTAGCTACCTAACATGGTTACATTTATTTACATTTGTTATATTTATTACAACCTAATTAACCATTCTGTGGACATTTGAAAAGTATATATATTTTCTGTTTTATGTTAAGACTCCATTATATGTTGATTAGGCAATCTTAGTTATGTCTTTTTTTCCTTTTAATTTTTATAGAAGGTATCCATTTACTCTATGTAAAACTGAGAAAGGTCCTTGCTAATGTGTTTCAATTTTTTCTCATATTTTCTGTGGTTTTATTTGAATGATGGAGTGCTTGAATAGGATTCCTTACTGCTAGGTCTTCATTACGGATTATATCTGTCATCATGAAGCATACTTCCTTGGTCTTGTTTATAACTTTTCTCTGAATTCAGTTCTGATACTGCAATCACGAATCCAGATTTCTTATTATTTATATTTCCTTAGTATACCTTTGCCTACCCTTTAATTTTCAGTCTTTCTGAATCACTTTATACTAGATACATCTCTTTTAAAAACATTCAAGTTGGGGCACCTGGGTGGCTCAGTGGGTTAAAGCCTCTGCCTTCGGCTCAGGTCATGATCCCAGGGTCCTGGGATAGAGCCCTGCATGGGGCTCTCTGCTCAGCAGGGAGCCTGCTTCCTCCTCTCTCTCTGCCTGCCTCTATGCCTGCTTGGGATCTCTGTCTGTCAAATAAATAAAATCTTAAAAAAAAAAAAAAAAAAAACCACTGAAAGGTCCAGCTCTAACATACAAAATCTTGGGTGGTTTCTTTAATGGTAAACTATGAAATCATTCCAAATGTTAGAGAAGAACATTCAATGCCTGGAGAAATGTTTATAAGTTATTAAGTGAAATGTTTCAGAACACTAGACGGAAAAGTCCCTATTTATTTAAAATATATAAATAAATAAATAAATAAAATTCAAGTTAAAATTTAATTTTGATAAGTATAGCATAAAATTCACTTCTGGATTTTTATACATAGCATAAAGTTGGATTTTATTTGTTAGATTGGGAGTTTTTCTTCAATAGGTGAGTTTAGGTCATTTTTTAATTATTAATTAAATTAGTATGTTTGATTTTAGTGTTGTCATCAAAAGATGTTAGGCTTTGTTGGTACGGCTTTTCCTTTTTATGTTATTCATTGTATGATCCAGTATTATAGTTGCAGTTTTTATGTGTTCTCTGGTAATTTTTAAGCTCTTCATTTTTGACCTGTGAGTTGAAGTTTTAACTAAAACATAACATATATATTTAATATTTTTCCCTTTTCATTTAAGACTTTAATCCTATAAGAAAAGTAGAAATGGTTTATGAACCTCTGCTTATCATTCAGCTAGATTCACCGGACATTTGTTTTATTTTTGTCTGTATCTACCTGTTTTTATTCCTAAGTATTTGAAGGTAACTTCTGAACAAATTTGTCATCCCTAACTAGTTCAGCATGTGTTTCTCAAGAACAAGGACATTTTCTTACTTGGGAACAATACCAGTATCACACCCAAGTACTTCAACACTATTATAATGTCTGTGTGGATTCCATATTTAAACTTCCCCAGTTGTCTCAATAATGTCCTTTATAGTCTTTTTGTTTGTTTGTTAAGGATCATGCATTACGTTTATTTATATCTTTTTGCCTTCTTTAATCTAAATCAGTCTACGAGCCCTTTTTTTTTTCCATGAAAAATTCGGGTAGTTGGTCTTGTAAAATGTCCCAACATCTGGGGTTGTCTGTTTCCTCCTAACTAAATGAAGTTAAATTTTCTTGGCAAGAATCATCATAGGTGATTATCATTTTCATTCCGTCACTCAGGAGGTACATACTATCAAGTTTGCCTCATTATTAGTCATGCTGCATTTAATCACATGGTGCAGGGAGCATCAGTACTTTGTTTCTTACAGTATCTTTTGACTTCTTCCTATGAGCAATGACGAGACATTTTTCTGTTTCCCTCTCATTTTAATCATTTATGTTCTCATTATCTTTGAAATATGCTTATACCTTTGTTATTTGACTTACTGATCTGAAGTATCTTTTGACCTTAGCTGTCGAAGATAAGGAAGATGAAAAATTCAAATTACACTATTTCCCACCTTCTCCCCCCTCTTCTCTTCCGCCTTTGTTTATTCATTCACTTTTCTTTAAAATGAAGAAAAGGAAACCTATAAAACGTACATCAAGTCAGTGTTTTCAGTTGTGTGAATAAAGCCCACCCATGGGATGCACTGAGGCTGGAGCAGTCGGAAGAGACTGGCTTACAGAACGGGGCGGACGTGGTCAGTTGGGGAATGATGCTTGTTGACAGCTCTGGGGTTTGGGTTTGGACTATTGTTTGAACTGTTGCTGCTTGTTATCTACCATGTTTTAAAATGTTGATTAACCATTCTTCATTCCTGGCTTGACCTTTCTAATCTAAAAATTGCAAGCTCTAATCTGGTGAGTAGAATTAATTCTGGGTTGCAGTAGCGAGCTGCTGAGTACTTGGCTGGGACCAGTATCAAGCTGGGGGCCACCCCTGACCCTCAGATCTGCCTACTTCTCACCTTCCTTTCATGCCCTCTCCATTTCTGTGCCTAAGTGTGCTGCCTTTCTTTTTTCCTCAGGTCTCCCAGTTGCTGGGCAAACCTCCGAATTTGTTAACCAAGTGTTAGAGAAGACTGCAGAAGGCAATCCCACTGGAGGCCTTGTAGGACTAAGGATACCAACATCAAAAGTGTAATCAGCCTCATTGGACCACTGGTCAGAAATGTCTGTGTTTGTCACGTTATTCATTGTAAATTTTCATTCTGTTTTGCATGTCAGTTTAGCATTATGTAAACATTTATGATTAGGTTACATTGTTTTAAGAACTAAGTAGCATAAGTGAAGCATGATCCAAAATACTTGATTATTGCATTTTCAGAGCATAAACCATGGTTAAAACTGCTACTGTCATCAGAATCGAAACTCAGACATTTAAGTAAATGTTTAGATACAGATTGCAAAAATCTGTTAAAGTAAAACGTTTGGGAGGAGTTAAGACATTAGTAAAAGCCAAATATTGTGGCAGGTTTATGCTCTGAACCACACAAAAAAATTGGGGAAGCATTTTTTTAAACAGTCGGTTTAGATTGTTTTTAGAATTATTCCTTTTGTTCTAATTTTCCACAAACATTAATCTCACTTGTACATGGCACAACTCAGCACTCACGCCCATGTGCCATATTAGAAGTTCATTTTCTGAGCTCAATATGGTATATATAAATATATATAAATATATATATATATAATGTCTGTGCAAGTAAGAAAAAAAGCATATTCTTTGTGCCTTGTATTTTGGGGAAACTATAAAACTGGTAATATTTTGTATGATGAAAACCCTAATGAGGAAACACAAGATATATAGATGGAAAAATTATGGGGTTTAAATGTTTTTTTTTGTTCCAACTCTTTTTCAAATTTTTTGAATGTATATAGGACTATGTTGAAATGTAGATATATGCCACAGAGTCTGTGTATTGTATAAAAAACAAAACAAAAAACAAACAAAAAAAAGATGGCTCTAGAAAACTCATATTTCGGTACTTGACCGGAAGAAGACAAATACTTGCACATTATTGCGATTGTTTTATTTTTTGTACCAAAGACAAATGCAACTGATATGGCAAACTGCCAGTCTAAGTAAAGTTTTGCACAGCTTACATGATACTGTATGAATGTATGAAAAAAAGGAGAAAAAAAAAAAGAAAAATGAAAAGGTCAGGGTTAGGGATCTTACTGAACTGTGAATTTTATTTCTGTTTGGGTCCAATTATCTACAGAAGGAGCATCCACACACACAAATATTATTTTGCTGTTCCTGTAGTTCGCTTCCATAGTAGATAAGTTGGTGGCCATTTAGATGTCTGTAAGTCTTTTTATTTCTGCACTTAATTGTAGGAAATTTTAATATATTTCATTTTAGTAAGCTATTGGTAAAATAGTTTTTGACCTTGAAAATTAAAAAACTTATTTAGCTTATTGTAGTATACTTCCACCAAACAACCAAAATACAGATTATTTTTATTGTATTATGTATATATATATATGTAAAGAAAGAAAAAAGCTAAAAATATCTAATTCTTTAGTTGCCACTTTTCCAATTGATGTATTATTGTGCATGTAATATTTTCAAAGATCAACACAAGCTTAAAACAAAAACAAAAACGATTTATAGATTTTTATATTTTTGTACAGGTATTTTCAAACTAGCTTCTTCAAACTTACATGTGACTTATTCTTCTTCTATAGTTTCTAGAACTGAGAAATATTAACACATTTAGTTTTTAGGTGCTCTTTTTTGCTCACATAAAACAGCTTCATTAGTCAGTGTTTTAACTGTGTTAAAGCTTTACCTCTGATGAGAAATTTCTTGTGTCAAGGCAGCATTATAAACCTTCCCCACAGATCTTCCCATTCTGTCTCTCTTACTGTTTGATCCTCAAATCTTGTGTTTTGAACTCTGAAAACTGGTGGCTTAAAAACTATACTTTAAAAAAGATCCTACCTAGCCAGAAAAAAAATACCAAAAATTTCAGACCTAGCTGCTGGGAAATTACCTGTTTCTCCAACTGTTTCTCCATTACCCCCTGGAGAATTTATTCTTTAATTATATTTTGTCTTTATAGTGTGTTTCCTTTTCTTCTACTTTATCCTTTCTCCCCCCACTCCCCTACTTGTAAGCCGTAGCATATGAAGCTATAGCTTATAGTTTGATTCTAAAACACAGTAACAACTGAACAATGTTGCTTATATGCTTCTTTGCCATCATGAAAAGGAAACTTCTAGAAGGATTGTCTTAACACCTTAGCTGAACTGTGATGCACAAGATTTTCCTGTGTGCTTGGTGGAAATGTACCTGGTTAGTGCATTCATGCTGAACAGATGATAAGCTCAGAGCTAATGGTTTAAAAGAATGTAAGCTCATTGTTTAAAGTTTTTCCTTTTTAGATGGGAGAAGGCAAAGCATAGGCTTATAAATTGGAAGTATATGAAGTTTTGACAGAGTGTGTTTAGTAAATTGAGACATGTTCCAAAATGTGGCAGTTTTGCAATCAGGTGAAAATCACTTCATGATAGAGATTCAGCTGATGAGGTTTATAAAATTGCCCCTTTCTAGCTGCTCTGTTAGGAATTCTGGTTTTTGATACTTTTTTCCTGTCTGCAAACCAGAATTTGATTTTTTGGTCTTGCATTTCAAAAAAAAAAAAAAAAAAGACTTTGAATCTGTTTAGTAGATTCCATATCCTTGCATTTCAGTGTTTTATATGTACTACTTAAGTTAAATAGTTAAAAGCTTTTAAATAGTTGAGCTTTTTAATGTTGACACTTTATTTTGTACCTATTTATATATGTATGTATATCTTAGAAAAGCACTTTGTTAAAAAAAATTGCATTTTATATGATTCCTGCCATTTGCTGCTAAATCTGGGCTGGTCAGAATGCTGCAGCGATACTTGATCTAAATAAAAACCTGGCAGTAAAATGTAGAGTGAAAGTTAAATCCTCTTGCTGTTTTAACTTTATCATAAAGATGACATAGGCAAGCTGTGCAGCTTTACATTTTAACCAGGGGACTCTGTGGCATTTAAAACCGTCTAGAAATGGTTGTACTTTAATGCCAGTAATAATCTGCTTCCTCTATTGTCATTAAAATATATACGTTTAGTGTATCACACAAACAAATCTTATAAGGGTAACGTAAAAACCCCAACAATTGTACATGTTCTGTTTTTGAAAATTGTGGCATGTATTTTTGGGTGAAGATCATTAGAGAAGAGCTCTCTAAAGGTTTTCTGTGTTCATACATGGTATACAGATAGCTCATAATGAAGTCCAGAATCTTACTTTAAGTGAAGGCATTGTGAATTCACCTCAAATAAACCCATTGTTCCAAAAGCAATTATAAACTTTGACTCTAGTACTACTATGATTGAAAAAAAATACAAAAAACGTTCTTCCTCATTTCAGATACACTGGATTCTTTATAGAGTTTGTCTCCATATGAAAGCATGCTGTCCAGTTGTTCTTGTTAAGACCTTGTCTGAGTTTTGAATTGGGTGCCACACTTTTTCAGTCAATATGATTGCTTGTTCTACTGTACCATGTATGATTCTTGTCCTTTCCTATATCCTTCATGACAGATTATGATGTGGCTTTATATTGTGCCTTACTTGTACATTTAAACTTAACGTCTTCATTCCCTTCCACTTCCTATACCGTTCACTTTGACCTTTTTGGTAAGAGAATCAGAGCAATTATAAAAACATCATGAAGGATTTCAGATGGGTATGGTTTCCAATTCCCTCTCTTTATAGTTATTTTATATTTGTATGAAAGACCAGTTTTGAATGGTCTTTAAACCAGAGAGGGAAAGACTAGCAGTCATTTCACTACATCCCTTGTTTCTGACTTTCATGAATTTGTCCGACATCTTCTTTCTGATGCTTGACTTGATTTGCTTCTTAGCAATAGTCTGCATTTAAAGAAAGGTGTGTTCAGTCCATCAGCTTGAAATTGACTATTTCATCTTTCCAGAATTTTTTAGGAGAAGAATACCCGTTTTGTTTGTTTTATAAAACAGATGACAAGTCTCTTTAAAAGAAACAGAAGTACAGTACTTTTGAAATACAATGCTGTTAGTTTGGATTTCTTTTTATATATATAATATTCATACAATTATCTGATGTTTGCCTTCATTAATAAAGCTGTTAGTTTATTCACCAAAATGTCAAGAATGGATGTGCTTTTCTTTATTCCATACATTTAAAAATATTTTAGCTGCTAAGATTTAGTTAACTTTCTAAGAAACAAATTCAAGTTGCCTTCAGCAGGAATTAACAAAAGCTTATGTTCCCTTTCTTTATATAGTCTTCCTACAATTCTGTTCAAGTATTTTCTAATTAATTATGTAAGAGAATGTTAGCATCTCTCCAAATCTTTGAAACTTGAATTTTGAGAATGCATTGAATTATGCTTTCAGTGTTAAAGTAAAAGGTTTCAATTATCCTTCTAGTGAAGTCTATTGTGGAATACCATTTCCCATGGAACTGAGGCCATTTCCACAACTTTGCACAGAACTGCAGTCTTGTTCTTCCCTTGGATCATGACAAGTCTCACACAGTGCCGTAATACTTGTGGATTCTTTTGTAATCTTTGTAATCTTAATAAGGGCATTATGAGAAGATGACTCCATGTTTTTTTAATATTTCAAACACATTGGGATGTAACAATGAATGTCAACTGTAGGAATGGTTGTTTCGTTTTAAGGAATAAGTATGTTGGGGAAAGATGATGAAAATGTACTACTGACAGTTTTACACTTCCATAGGCAAGTGGGATTATGTGTTGAAGCATAATCCTCGTGCTTAGTAAACTGACCGAAAATTGTAGAAATTACACCTAGGAACTGAATTATGCCAAATTGCCATTTTTCTTTAGAAAAGAGAGGTTAGGATGTAGTAGTGAGGGAGTAGAACCTTAAAACTACTTCCAAATAATATTCTGGAATTGAAGACTTGGTGACTAGTGAAGAACATCAGAGTTGGGTATTTCAGTGTGCCAAGTGTGGGTGAACTAGATTTGCCTCTTTCATAACAATGTAAACACAATGGTGTAGTTAATTAAATTCTGGGCGGATAAGAGCGGGACTGATTACTGTGTCTTGCCCTTTGCCCTGTGTTTTTTTCGGAACCAAATAACAGAAATGTGTATGTGTGTACTGTATCTGCCTTTCCACCACATTTTTATGACACTGTATTCCACTGCCTGCTTTTTTTTTTTCTTTTTACCTTCTTTCCCTAGGATTTGTCCTATAACTTAGCATTTGTGATTAACAATGATACTAGGGCTGACCGCACATAAGAAGTCACAAGAGAAGAGCGGAAGGGCAAGAATTCAGAGCATTTGTTCATACAATGTGGCAACCTCTTTTGCATAGTGGCGTAGGATCCTGTTTGTAATGCTATCATAAATATTCTGTAGTTTTGTTTCCCCATTCCCCAACTGGAGCTATGAAACTTTTTATTGGATTCAGTCTTGTCTTTTGTCTAGAAAGAATTTTATCTTGTTGACGCATGAGCTGTTTAAAAATTATTCTATTAAATGTTGGTTAATAGTTGTGCAGTTTTTCTTTTCAGAAGAAAAGGCAATTCAAATGTTGCCTTTGTTTTCTGTCACCTTCCAACCCCTCAGCACTTCTAGTCAGATACAGATTCATCAGTGTATGCAACATCCTTTGTAATTTAAAATAAAAAAAGATGAAAAGGTTTTGAATTGTTTGCCTCGTGTTTTCGCCCTTTCTCTGTTGCTTTTCTGTCGCTTACCAAGGTAACCATCTGCTTTTCTGCAAGATAATCACTGCAAAGAAGTTCCAGACTAAAGACAGCCATGAGCTGTGGCTTGTGGTGCCCCTCTCCTGGTGTAAGGCATAAAGAACTAACATTCTGGATACTTTGGGCTGATTTTTCAGTACTCTAGTGAAATGTAGCTATTATGGAGAATTACTTATTGATGAAAACATTTGCATTCTTCATAGTTTGGAGCACAGTTTAGTTTACACATATTTTTTCCTCTTTGATTCTTTGGGTAAGCAAGGGAGATAAACTGTTTTGCGTCTCTCCTCATTTGTATGTGTTTAATAATTCATAGTAAGTCTCTGAGATAGGCTGGGCATATACACAGTCTTTTTTTTTTTTTTCTTCAAGATTTTATTTATTTATTCGAGAGAGGGAGCACAAGCAGGGGAAGAGGCAGAGGGAGAAGCAGTCTCCCCCACTGAGCAGGGAGCCCGCGATCCTGGGATCATGACCTGAGCTGAAGGCAGATGGTTAACCAACTGAGCCACACAGGTATCTCCGTATACATAAAGTCTTATGTTAGGGGACCTGAGAGGACACCACTGAACAGTGTGTTCCTTCAAATGCTAAACATTTGTTTAGCATATACTCTGCCAAGACGTGTGCTAGGCACTGGACTATAAGATTAGAGAGAGATCCAGGAGCTCCGAGTTTGCTGAGGGGAGACAGCATGTGAATAAGACAAGAGCTGTTACACATGCAGAGGGTTCTGGGTACATTATTGCCAAGATACTTACAAGGACACAGGAACCACATCCGGTAGGGTACACTGGTAAAGAATTGACAGACTTGTGTGCATGACATCCCAGGATTCTTGAAGTTCTTTTTGCTTCATTCAAGTGACATTGGGGCTGTCAGAAAGCAAAGTGGAGATCACCTCTCATGGACTTGACCTCCGTCAAGACCACTCCTCACAGGAGTCTCTGTCATGGTCTGGGAACTTTTAAGGAGCTGAGTGAGCTGGGTCAGTATAGTCCTTAGGAAACAACATTTTGTGGGTAGCACCCAGTTCAATGGGTCATTCACTTGCCCCTCCTTTCAGAACAAGAAGAGCCCTTTAGCCAGAAAGACAAAGTTGGGAAATGTTTTAATATCCCAGCTGAAAGATTTATAATAAGGAAGGGGTGTTAGGAAGTCTGGAAGGCTAGGGTGGCTGGCCTTCATGACACCCCCTAAGGTGCTTTTCTATCAGGTAACTCAGCTCTCAACGGTGCATTGAGGTGGGTGGCCATGTCCATTTTACAAAAGAGAATAGACTCAGATAAGGGGACTCACCTCTGACCCAGCTTATATGATAGCCCCAATTCAAACTCCAGTCTGCTCCTGTACTCAGAGACAATTCATACTCCTAAAGGACCAGGCCAGGTCACAGGTAATATTTGCATGGATATCTGTGTATGAAGGAGATAATAGGCTTAGAATCTGAAACAGAACTCAAGCCAAAAACTAGCAGATATAGTAACCAAAAGCTCATCTCAGGATCTGAGGGTAAAGGTGATAGAAGCAAAATAGCATTGGCAATAAGTCAGTGAGGATGTGGGTCACCACATTGTACATCTATCCCTCAAAGATGGCCTCTAGCTTGAGGGCTTAGAATTGGGTCTGTTTGTTTGAAGGGAGCATGTTTGAGGGTGGAGAAAAAAGGAGCTATGTTTTTTTCTTTAACTACTGCAGAAAAATTGCGTGGAAACTGTCAGCTGCATAGGAATTTCCAGCAAGAAGCCAGATGTGAAAGGGACCCAAGGTCATGTGTCCTAAATAGGGAGCTTCCATCTGAGGATCCAAAACTTTTGAGTGACCTGAAAAATGTCAGTTTCTTGAAAATATTTTAGTCTTAAAACATCACCAGAAATGAACTTAAAATGTACAAGGTCTAGATAAAGAAAACTTTAACATGAAAGACACAGAAGAAGACATGAACAAATGGAAAAAAAGACCCAAGTTCTTGAACCAGAGAAGCCAATAACATGAAGCTGTCAGTCCTCAAAATTATATTAAAAATTTAATGCTATCTCAAAACATATAAATGGGGTTAAAAAAAAAAAAACTCTACAAAGTTCATAGGGGAAAAAATAATTGGGAGATGCTGGGAGGAGAAAAAGATTGGGCATTTACACCAAACACATGAAAACACATAAAACTATAAACTGTCATTTTGACCCATAAATAGGCCAACAGAACAGAATGGAAGGTTTAGAAATAGATTAAAATGTAAGAATTTATTATGGTCGATGTAGCATCCAGAAGCAGTGAGAAAAAGACGGATTCCTCAGAAAACAGGGTTGGAACAACTAGGAAACTCTGGAAAAGAAAAGTTGGCTCTGTATCTCACACAGTAAGCCAGTATGTATCTCAAAATGTATAAATGAACAAATAACAGAAGGAAATGTGGGCAATTCCTTTAAAACCCATGGGGTGGGGATGGGGAGGCTTTTCTAACTTGGATCCCAAATCCAGGAGTCATAAATGAAGATCAGTAAATTCTATGCGAAATAAAAATTTAAAAAGCTTCTTTAAGGCCAAAACCATCATAAGGCAAGTCGAAATTCTATAGTCTATGCAAAAAGCTAAGGCCTAATCCTCCTACTATATAAAGAGCTCCTGGAAACTGGTATGAAAAAGAACAACCACACAGTAGAGAAGTGAGCAAAGTAAATACAAAGAGCACTCAATCTCATTCATGATAAAAGAAATGCAAATTTAAAAAAATCTTAGTATTTGTTAACACAGCACGTTGGCGGGAAAGCAGGCATTTGTACTGCACTGCTGTGGGAGTATAAATGGATATAAACTGTCTGAAGAGCAATTTGGTAGTATGTATCCAAATTTTAAAATGCACATATCTTTCGACTAGCACTTTCTGCACTGGGCAAGTCATTCTCTCTGTGCTGTTTCTTCTCGTGTAAAATGTGGATAATTATACCTCATAGGTTTGCCATGAGAGTTCAGTTCGATGACACACATTAAGAACCTAGCACAAAGTGCCTGGCACATAGGCAGCATTCCAAAAATGTCAGTAAAGTCATAGCAGCTAATGCCCGTTGAGTTCTTAAACACATGCCACACTGCTGCACTATGCTTGGCGCTCTTCATGTACTACCTTATTTAATCCTCCAGACAACCCTGTGATTACCACCAGTTAGCATCCGGAGGATTCTGAGGCACAGAGATGTGAAGTGGATCGTCCAGCAGGAGTCAAGCAGGGTTGACTCCCAAGCCTGCAATACCCTGCCTGTTAGGTGCGGTGGGATGATTAACACCTTAAGGGGCCGTGTGGAACAATGGAGAAACAGATGGGCAAGCTACATAGCCCCATGTATGCAACACTACCCAAGGGGTCAGATTTGGTTTTTGAGGGAAGACATGGCTTTCAGTGAAAGCTCCTCCACGTTCAAGTTCGGTAACCATGGGGCACAGGTGTTCAGTTTTGGTTTTGCTGTGGTCGACTCTTCGTCCATCTACTGAGCTGTAAAACTGGGGCATTGCCTCTTTCAGCTGTGGCTGAAGGATTAAGAAAAATACACAGCTAGGCATTCAGGTCTTCATATTTTATGGTTGCTGATGTGAACAAAAAAGTACATGGGGTAGGAACGAGAGGAGGGAAGCCTTCTAAGAAAAGGGAACAGCACATTCCAAAGCTATAGATACAAAAAGAGCTTGAGGAATCCAGGAGAGGGATGGGCTGAGGTAGCTCACGGCCTTGAACACCAGCTAGGAAACTTGGACTATTTAATAATAAAACTGAAACAAAAGAGCCAGCATTTGTTGAGGGTCTGCTCTTAATTATTTCCATCAAAACTACTCCAGCGAGGTAGATTTAATAAATCCACCTGTACACAAAAGGAAACTGCCAGGAGCCATAGAAGAGTTATAGGCAGGGAAGTGGCTTGATCAGTTGTGATTTTAGAACCCTTGGACCGAGTATTGAACTGGCAGGGGTGCTCTAAGAGACCTGCCTTGAATTCCATAAATTAGAAGTAGTAATACCATTTTTCATTAGCTCCACAATTTATATTCACTGTATAACATATGGAAAATACAAGAAAATTTAAAGAAATATAAAAAATTGTTAACTCCTCCTTCCAGAGATATCCCAATTGATACTTTCCTTCCAGTCTTTTTTTTTTCCCCATTATGCAAAAAATATGGAGTCATTAGAATGGCTCTTAGATAGAAGATGGGGAAAAGCCACTGTTAAAACGCCCTTGATACTCCCTCTCTTCTTCTCCATGTTCCTAGGACCACGCCAAGAGGCCAAGCCGAATCCTTCCCGAGTTTTCAGGAAAAATCCCCAGGACTTACCGCCCGGACCCTCGCACGCCTCAGGCCGGTCTCTAGAGGGCGCTGCCGAAAGACCGCACGCAGAAGGAACGCGACGCGAAACGCGCATAAATTTGGGCACCGCCGCTGCCCGTCGCTGGCGGCCTCAACATGGCGGCCTCGCAAGATGTACACGTCCGTATCTGTAACCAAGAGATTGTCAAATTCGACCTGGAGGTGAAGGCGCTTATCCAGGTACTAATTCCCGAGACCCCTGCCGGGCTCCAGCGTCCCTAAACCCAGGCTCCAGTGGCCTCCTATGAACTCGGTGGTCTCCCTCCCGAGCTTTAACCACTTGGTCAGGTCTCTGAGGTCGTTGATCCCGCCCCATGGCCGGCTGCCTCGTTGTGGTGCCCCTTTGGTCCCGTTTCCTTGACCATTGGCCCTGATCCTCCCTTCACTTGCTGTTGCCTTGCCTTGTCTGGACAGTCCCATGTTCCCCGGCTCCTGACCAGGCTTCCCCTTTGTGGCCCCATTGGCCGCCCCCTCACACACTTCTCTGCGGGGACCACCGCATAACATACCTGCCACCCTGGTAGGCCACGCCTTCTGACACCAACTTCCCCACCATTTGGTGGCGTCCTGGGAGCCATTAGCCTCACCCCCTCCTGGCCAACTGGTCAGGGTGTGGTGTCCCGTGGTACCAAAGGCTGCCTGACATGGGAGGCACCCGATGAAATGAACTTTGTAAATGAGGAAATCGGATAAAATACGAAGGCCTGAATCAGAAGGCAGATGGTGGCAAGACTGCGACCGGACGGAGAAAGTCAGCCCAGAGAAGGGACTTAGGGAGTATCTATAACTTTGTTGAACAGATGGGGTAATTGCGATGCTTTGCCTTAAGCCATGTGAGGGTAGAAGGCAGCAGAGCAGTAACCAGTTGGCACAGGCAAGAGTTAGGAATGTAGAAATGGTTCCTAGAATTTAGCAGAAAGAAACTGGGAGTTTTAAACCTTGATTTTAGGCGTTATTTCCCTTTTCAACAAATGTTACTAAACATTAGATGTGGACTTAGTTTGCAACTAGCTGTGGCAAAAAGTGAAGGACAGTAGGACTCTCCATGGAAACCAGATGCAGAATAAACCTTATGGTGGTGCAAGGGTGTGTGATTTAACGACAAAGCCAGAGAATAAGTGAGGAAACTTGATGCAAACATTTAAACGTCTTCTTCAACTTCACTTCTCCATACACACTGCAGAACTTCTGGGATGAATCTAGAAAAATAAATTTAGGATTCATACAAATAAAATTGTCTTTTCACATAATCTAAGCTGCTTTAGACCCCTTCTGTACTCTCTAATAAGACTCATCTTATTAGATGTCTGTGTGGTGGGCAGTGTGATGAGGAAACTGAGGCCGAGAGAACTCAAGTGACTTTTTGTTACACAGCCAAAAAGTTGCTACAGCCAGAATTTGAATCCACATACTCTGGGTCTAAGGCCTGCTCTAAAACCTGACGCCAGTAATTTTGAATGTCCAGAAACAAATTCTAAGTCTACCCTTGAACATGGCTCTAAACAGTGTGATTTATAATAGATGGTTTGTAAAATCAGGTTGAAGTTAACCTTGTTTGATGATGCCATGAATTGAGCATCCTGATTTTCAGGTTGGAAAGATCTAAAGTTTAAGTATCACCTTCGGATGTCCATTCTTTTTGGACATACAAGCTACTTTAAGCCTTTTTATACTGACCGGGCAGCGTTTTGTTAAACTTTAGGAACTAACAAGTCAAGACAGTTGTGTTTCTTTTTATGCTTTTATATTATCTGCTCAAAATTAATTTAAAGAGCTAAGAGAGAAATGTAAATGATAATGTTTTTGCTTGTGTTGCAGAGGTAAGCCTCAAAGATCAGGATGAATTATAGTCAGTAGGCCAGCCTTAGTTGTGGTCTAAGCCAACTCTCACTGTACAGATGGTATCATTTCATTTTAGTGCCTCGAGAAAGGCCACCCTCACCTCTTCAATGTCTCCTAGGATATTCGAGATTGTTCAGGACCATTGAGTGCACTTACCGAACTGAATACTAAAGTAAAAGAGAAGTTTCAGCAATTGCGGCACAGAATACAGGTGAGTAGCTGCAGAGCTGAGATGTGGGGCAATTGGGGAACAATGAGGAGGCCCCATCCTGGCAGTAACCTCTGCTTGAGAGCTGTCCAGGTTCTTTAGTAAACGTTTTGACAGTGCGAGTAACTGTACTACCGTGTTCTCCAGGTAAAAGTAAGGAACTTTTGAATGCATCGTCAGTGTTCACTGGGGTTTTTTAATCCTGTGCTTTGCCTAGCCTCTTCCTTCCTGTTTCTAAGGTGTGCAGTCACTTCATAGGCACATACAGCACTCCTGAATCCAGCTAAGGTATATGTGCTCTCAAAAACCACTGCAGTGAGAAGTACCCATTTGCATAGCCTGTTTCTGCTGCTGTGCCCTAGTGAGAATAAGATGGGTGCATGCATCTTCCCATTCCTAAGTGGGCCTTGGGGCACCTGGTCTCACTGCTTGTGGTGCTGGGATTTAAAGACTTGTGATTTTCCTGTGACATGGCCCCAGATGCTCCTGACAACTTCCGCTGTTCAACAGAGGACAATCCGTTTCAAACCTGGAAGAAAAACTGGCCATTCAGAAATAGTATGTCTGGGTCCAGTGCATTGCCTTCTTAAGGGATTTGCAAGGCAATTGTGAAAATAAGCAGTTTCTTTCATAAGAGTTTACTTAAGAATTTTAGCAGTATCACTGAACCTAGCTGATCTTTTTGCCTTCACTCTAGCACTGATTTAATCATTTAATTTTTTATTTTTGAAAGGCTGTTATTTTCACATGTTTTATATATATGAATGTATGTGTGTAAATATGGGCACACAGTGAACCTTCAAATTGTTTGCTACTAGTCGATGATGAAATAGTTACAGGGTTTGAGAGTGAGCATTTAGACATGTAGCAGTTTGGTATTTCCATGTTATCTCCAAGTGGGACCAGGGGGCTCCTATTTACTAACTTTTTATTCCCTTTTCATTCCAGGTATGCCCTAGATTATAGGAGTGAATCTCTCATTCCAGGGCAGCTATGCATAGCTCACAGGTTGAGCGCTCTGGCTCTTAGTTCCCTTCTCTCCCTGGGGTCCTGAGGATTATCCTTACTTTCTTGCAAGTCAGCTATATACTTATAAGGATGTTTGTTCTGTTACCTGGCTTTCCTAAATGTTCTCTCTTTATTTTTTTTTTAAAGATTTTATTTATTTATTTGATAGACACACAGCAAGAGAGGGAATACAAGTAGTGGGAGTGGGAGAGGGAGAAACAGGCTTCCTGCTTGGCTTAGGCTTAGGCTTAGTCCTCAATCCCAGGACTCTGGGATCATGACCTAAGCCAAAGGCAGACACTTAACAACTGAGCCACCCAAGCACCCCTCTAAGTGTTCTCTTTTAGAAGGGTTTTCAAGTGCTATTGTATAACCACTAGAAAGAGAAGTGCTCTTTGGTTTTTATATTGGCTTTAAAAATTATTTTAATATAGACCTCTTTTCCCCCAAAGGAGCTTGAGCAATCAGCTAAAGAGCAAGACAAAGAGTCAGAGAAACAAGTTCTGCTCCAGGAAGTGGAGAATCACAAAAAGCAGATGCTCAGGTAGGTGGGGCTTATGCTAGGTCACAGGCTCCCTGGGAGGCTTGTACAAGGGCTTGCCTAACAAACCTGGCTTAATGATTTAATTGTGTCATTTATACACAGACTGAGTGTCTTCTCTAGATCAATAGTTCTCAAAGCAGAGGCCAGCAGTGGTTGTTGGTAGGTCAAATGTGTGTATAGTTTATAAAAGCATATTTACCATTTTATAATTATTTTTAAGTCAAAACCAAAAAATGGTTGCTTTTGTGATACAGGGTCTTTTTTTAATTAATAATTTTTATTTAAGTAATAATTTTTATTACTTATAATACATTATTTGCCCCAGGGGTACAGGTCTGTGAATAGCCAGGCTTACACATTTCATACCACGCACCACAGGGTCTTTTTTCTTTAAGGGTAATTGCTACCAAAGAAAGTCCTGCTTAAGATGGACCAAAATTTAGAAAGTTTTAAATGGAACTTTATCTTAAAAAATAAAATACCCCAAAATATAAAATGTTATGCTATGTTAAATGGTGGTTATCGTTGTAGCTGTGTGCTAACCTTTGTATAATTGAGGTATGTGCTATTTCTGGGTATTGAGTTGTGGGACTTTCCAACAAAATTGTCTGATGGCATGAAAGAGTACCCATCCCTTCACATTTGACTTTTGTATCATAATCATAAGTGTTGTGGCAAAAATATTTGAGGGCTCCATCAGCTTTCCCAATCCTCTGGTAGGTAAGTCATTCTCTTTTGAAGCCCCTGCTAATCCTCCTCCTCCTGGGTGTTTCCTTCAAACTTGTAAATTGCTCTAACTCTACCAGACCTGTCTCTGGTTTTGCTTCTGATTTGAATAATTCTCCAGCATCATCCTTGCTGAGCAACAGCTGTGTTTATAACACCCAGCAACAGGAGGAGACTGACAAAGATGTGGGCATGGTAGAGCCTAGTATAAATAGGAAGGGATGTGTGAGTAGCGACCAGTGTTAAAACGCGTGGCTCGGTTGTAATACTTTGTGTCGTGATGGTGTTTGCTTCCATTGGCCACCAAGGATACTCGGATTATAAACACTAAGTCAGGAGGACCCCTTGTATAAAGTATAGTAGGTTACACTAGATAAGGTGGGCTTCACATGGCTTTAAAGTTGAGAATGGCCACTCACAATGTGGAGTTACAGGGAGATAGAGAGAAAGCAGTATAATGAATACTTAGGCAATTGTGTGTGAAAACTGGTTGTGCTTGCCTGGGTTATCGTGCTTATCACACTGTTCAGCAAATGTTTGTTTGCTTGTCTTTTTCCCCAATAAATTGAACCCCCTTGAGGGCAGCCACTGTGGTTTACTCATGTCTGTGTCACAAGGCCCGGCAGAACCCCCTTGCTAACAGTTCAAAAATTTAATCGATTCTTTTTAAATATCAGGTGTAGAATGGCATAGCAGTGCTGTTCTG
This sequence comes from Mustela nivalis, assembly GCF_964662115.1. Lineage (NCBI taxonomy): Eukaryota > Metazoa > Chordata > Mammalia > Carnivora > Mustelidae > Mustela > Mustela nivalis. The sequence continues at coordinate 119,475,401 of NC_139022.1, read as the reverse complement.
GTGGCAGACATCTCTTTTTAATGTTTTAAGTACAGAGGTGCTCTTAGAAAAACACCCTGCCAGTTCACATGCCCTGTGTTTGACTTTGTAAATATCTCAGGGGTTAGCATAGGTGATGTGAACCAGCTCACCAAGAGCCGTAGTTCTTGAGTTTGATTCTCTGAGGGGCGCAGTTAATATTTTTATAGTCCGTCGACGAAGGCTGCACTGCTAACCCCAGGGAGCTGTTCACTAAATTTGAGTTCTCTCTCATAAGGGAGGTCAAGTAAAGAATAAGTCCCATGAAACTGGGCTCTGCCTAATACCTTGTGTTTGTCTTATTCGTGACTGTTCTGGGTGTCTAAAGACAAATCTTTAAAAAATACTGAGTAAGACCAAAGTGCTGAATCATTGTATTGCACACTTGAAACTAATATTACACTGCATGTTATCTAACTGGAATTTAAATAATTTAGGAGTGCCTGGTTGGCTCAGTCAGTTGAGCACCCAACACCTGATTTTGGCTTAGGTTATGGTCTCAGGGCACTGGGATCAAGCCCTGTGTCAGGCTCTGTGCTGAGCATGGAGCCTGCTTGAGATTTTCTCTCCCTCTTCCTCTCCCCCTGCTCTCGCCCTCACACGTGCTCTTTCTCTCAAAAAAGAAAAAAATTTAAAACTTTAAAAAGAAAAAAAATATTGAGGAAAACTTTTCTATGATTTTCCTCCTTCTTATAATACCTATTGATTGGCTAATGGGCCAGAGACTATTGTTCTGGGTAGGTACTGGTGATCCAGGGATGAGTAAGACATGGTTGTTTTTCACGGTTCTTCCATTTCTTCAAGAAGTGGAACCAACCAGTGCACAGGGCAGAGAGCAGTAAAATGTTAGTGATAACTTGACAGAGCAGGGCCTCGTACTCCCAAGGCGAGTTTGAAGTCTGAAGCCACTGCAGGCTGTCAGCACAGAAGTCCCATGGCCAGACTGCTCCCTCTTGCTGCCCTGGAAGGAAAGGGACAGCTATAGAGAGTAGGCCAGTAAGAGAACGTCCCAGAGGCAGCCACCAGGGTCCCTAGAGATGTTGTTGCCTGAGCTGGAGCAGTTGCTGGGGCAACCAAGAGGTGGAAGTGGTGGGAGGTATGGACTCTCTGGTGTCCACTCCTGGGCAGCCTTCCCCCTCACTCCCTTGCCAGAAGGAAGAACTGCTGTGACTTGATCTGATTGACAGAAACTCATGTAAGACCCTTCTGATTTCAGCAATCAGACCTCATGGAGGAAGGCTAATCTCACTTGCAAAATCGCTATCGACAATCTAGAGAAAGCACAACTTCTCCAGGGAGGAGACCTCTTAAGGCAAAGGTATCGGTCTTTTTGTCTTTCTGGGCCCTGATGAAAGAACAGATAGCAATTGCCAAGGTGCAAAACCTGCATAGGAAACCCCTTCTTGTTTTCAATGTAAAACACTTTATTATATAGGCACTTTATTATATTGGCACTTTATTATATAGGTAATTTTTTTTAAGTATGAAAGAAATACATGCTTACTTGTAATTAAATGGTAAAATAAAGAAAAATGTTAATGACAAACTGAAACCATACTGTCCTGTCACTGTGTTGCACACATTTTGATATATTGCCTCCTCCCACCATTTTTTTTTTTTACAAAGTCAGAATCATACCGTATATGAAACATAGGGCCCCGCTCTTCTTCACATAGTATAGTAGCACAAAGATTTGCTTGTTATTTTAGAAACTCTAAAACAAATTTTAAGAGTACATAGTATTCCCCTGTATTAGCTAATCCTGTTTGTGTCTGTTTACATTTCTGGTTTGTCAGTATTGTAAATAATACACAAGGCCACATCTTAGGACAAAATGTAGGCTTTGCCTACATTTTGGATTTTTCCATTGGAGAGTTTCCCAGGGATGAGATTATTGGGTCAAAGGCATAAATGTTTCTAAGGCTCTTAATACATATTGCCAAATTGCTTTACAGAAGGTAGCACCAGATTGCATTCCTACTAGTAGTCTTCAGAAGTGTGGTATCAGCATACCCTTGCGGGTATTGACTGTGATCATTGATATTTAAATATGTTATTTTGATAGATTTAAAAAAATGGGATCTCATTTGAAGATGGGTTTTCTTGCAGCCAGGGTTTTGTTGACATACCTCCTCCCACTCTGGACTTATAGGAAAACCACCAAAGAGAGCCTGGCCCAGACGTCCAGTGCCATCACGGAGAGCCTCATGGGGATCAGCAGGATGATGTCCCAGCAGGTCCAGCAGAGCGAGGAAGCCATGCAGACGCTAGGTAAAGCGAGACCTGGAGATAGAAGCTTCTCCCAAAGCCCTTGCTCTGATACCTGCCACCAGGATCTTCCACCTTTGCCCCCTCTCCACAGCCTCATCTCCAAGCTTACTGACTTGTGTGGCTTCTCACTTCTTTGACAGTGTGGTGTTACCCAGAGTGGGGTGTGTTGCTCTTACTTCTCTTTTTGGTTTTGTAGTTGTCCTGGAAGATCTGCACAGCCCTGTCAAAATGCTTCCCAGCAGAAGCACTCCCAGGGCTTCATGTGAAAAGCAGAATTCCCAGGCCTTCTCTTGGAAAGTGGGTGCTAGCAGGGTTGGGGGAGGAGCCTAGCAGTCTGTTTTTTTCTCTTGAGTTCTGTGGACCATGTGACCAGGCAGGTTGGGGAATCATTGCTTGAGGAGATGTTTAGTGTATTGGCTGCTGGTTGGTCTGCTAGGGCCTCAGCATATGATATACTGTCCGGTGTTATATTTACTGTGAGCGCCTTTTAAAAGATTCAGTGAGAAGCCAAAAAAGAAGCCACTTGAGCACCTGGTTCTCTCCAGCAGCCTTCCCATGTTGTCTCCCTTCTGTATAGGAAAACAGGAGAGAGTTTACTGTTTGAGACAGTTTTGGAAGATTTCATGAAGAGACAAAAGCAGAGAGCACAGTATGCAGTTGTTAGCTCCTGGCCGGTCTTGTTTCAGCCCCACCCTTCCTGGGCCTCCATCTGGATTATTTCAGAGCAAATCACAGACATCATCTGTAAATATCTCAACATGTCTCTCTAAAAGATAAGAGACTCTTGAAACAAAAAACAAACAAAACCAAACCACAATACCATTATCACTCTTAAAAGGTATCTATAATTTTGAGCCACTTTTTTTTCAGTGCACTGCTCAAACAGGAGGAAGGAAAAGCTAAGCAAGCAACTTGTCCCCAGGGTCAGTTACCTGGGCATTTACGCTCAGTACCAGCTGATCACCTCTGCTATATGTGTGCTGGGCTCGGGGCTCACGCCTTCGAAGAGGCCTGGAGAATCTGCAAAATAGGAGGCCACCTGGCCTTTGAGTGGAGGGCTTTTCTGCTTTGATGCAGGTGACAGGACCCCCCCCCCCGCCCCCACCTGCACACACACACACACACAGTCTATACACACATCAGAAACAGATGAGATAGTTAAGTGGTAAGAAGGGTGCACAGATGCTGAATGGCTTCTGGGGTGCTGAGGGCTGTTCTTAGAGCCCATTTTGTAGGAGGGAAAACTATTGAAGAAAGAAGAATGCATTCTTTTTTTTTTAATAAAGATTTTATTTATTTGTCAGGGATAGAGGGAGAGAGAGCAAGTGAGCACAGGCAGACAGAGAGGCAGGCAGAGGCAGAAGGAGAAGCAGGCTCCCTGCCGAGCAAGGAGCCCGATGTGGGACTCGATCCCAGGACGCTGGGATCATGACCTGAGCCGAAGGCAGCCGCTTAACTAACTGAGCCACCCAGGCATCCCAGAAGAAGAATGCATTCTTAATCCTTTCCTTAGAGCTCACAAATTTTGATTTAAGAGCCTAATAGGACTACAGCTTTGTTTTTTGTTTTTTTAAGCGTATGAGGGATATAGTGTCTGGAATTTGCTGGAATTGGGTGGGGTAGTATGGGGACCAGAGTGCCAGGGAGTTGGTGGTTCTTGGGTATGGGTAATGGGCACAGGGCATTTCATGATACTGTTCTGTCTACTTTGGTGATGCTTTAAAATTCTCTATAATATGAAGTTGAATAAGAAAGGCCTATTAGATTTTTTGGAGCTGACTCTTAGGCTTTTTGGGATGGCAGTAGGCATAGAGAAAAGGCCAAGAGAGGGATTTTGTTATCCGAGTGTGTGTTTATTTTTCCCCTTCATCTGTCTTTATATAAATGCTGCTCTGTTTCCTCCGGTAATTTCTTTTACTTACTTATTGACTTTTAATTTTATGAAAGGTAATAGGCATTACGTGATTAAGAAAAAAGCCTCTAGGCCTGTATTGTCCAACATAAATAGAGTGTGAGCCATGTATTTAACTTTAAATTTTCCAGTAGGCACCTTAAAAAAGGTAAAAGAAACCTGTGAATTTATTTAACCCATTACGTATAAGATATTACCATTTCAGTATGTAATTAATATCAAAATCTACTGAGATATTTTATCTTTTTCTCATACTAAGTCTTTGAAATCATGTGTGTACTTTGCATCTAGGGACATCTCAGCTTGGTTTAGCCACATAATACATGTTCAAGTGCCACCTGTGTCTAGGGGCTGCATTATTGGACTGCACAGCCCTGGACATAGCTCTCTCTTCTGACCCCTGGCCATCAAGTTTACTCCCCAAGGGCAACCACTGTTAAAAGTTTCTTTTATATCCTTCTGAGGTCCTCCAAGCATGTATAGCATAAGCAAATTAAATATTGTTTATCCCCCTCTCAACAAATGGCAGTTTTCACATATGCTCTTTTACACCTCACTCTTCCACTTAACAACATATTTTATTCTGTGGATGTTCTGATGATGTTGGGTTTTTGGGGAGAATCTTACGAGGCAGATCTTCTTACCCAAGTGTCCGGCTCAAATACCCATACTCAGAAGTACATTTGTCTTCCTAGGCACAGTGAGCCTTAAGGCACATGCACATCTCCTTACGTTTCATACAGTGGCCTGAGCCTAGGTGTGACGTAGGTGTGACATCTTTAAAGCTACAGCAGTGTCCCAGGACTGAAGAAATAATATGTGTGGGGCTGGGGGCAGGCACCAGCCCAACTCTTTTGGATTCTACCAAGAGCAGATCTGACTCTCAGGGGTCCTGGCAGGGTGCACCTCAGGTGGAAAGTCTTGGTAACTTCTAGCTTCTGACCCCAAAAGGACTTCAGAGTGCCTGGCCACAGTTACCCAGGTTCATCTTGGGGCAGGTGACTCTTCTCACCAGCGCCTGCCTGCTTTGGAAAACTGAGATCAATAGTCAGGAAAGGAACTCTCTTCTTTTTTCCCTAGTGATGTTCACATTGAAAGATACCTAGTTTTGGCCCTGTGACATTGTATATAAACAAATCATGTCACTCTGAGCTGGATGGGACCTAGAGAGGTGCTTTCCTTATAATACCCTTGTTCATTGCTCCTCTGGATTGTTTCTGCTCACATCTTTGCTTGTGGCTGAGGGGAAAGTGCTACAGAGTGCAATGTTATTTGCTGCTAACCCAGCCAGCAGGGCAAAGTCTTTGGATTTGGTGCTCTACAGTGTCTGAGTCGGGCTCCCTCCCTCTTTTGTTTCAGCCAATTCTTCCCGGACTATCCTGGATGCAAATGAAGAGTTTAAGTCCATGTCAGGGACCATCCAGTTGGGACGGAAGCTTATCACAAAATATAATCGCCGAGAGCTGACGGACAAGCTTCTCATTTTCCTTGCCCTGGCCCTTTTCCTTGCTACGGTCCTTTATATTGTAAAAAAGCGGCTCTTTCCATTTTTGTAAGATCTGGAATTACCAGCTTTTGCCCATTTAGCTCCAGTGTCAGGATCTGTCCATGCTCCTGAGCTCAGCCCAGGCTGCCACCTCTGCAGCTTGCTCAAGGTGCTCAGCAGGTGGTTTGCAGACCCGGCCCCCCGGCTTTCTGCAGGCAGCTGGCTGGCCTGTAGAAGGTGAGTAGAGCAAGAGGAGGCCTGTTACCAGGACACCTGCAGGACACAGGGACTCCAGGAGCCATCACCCGGTATGTGTGGCTGTCACATGGGGCATGCAGAGGCCAGCCTTCAGGATTGGATCCTCCTCACTCTACTTCTCCTGCTATAGCCTTAATGCCAGATCTGGCAGAAGGAAGAGAGAATTGGGGAGAAGAAGGATAAGGAAAACTCATGTCCATTCCTTGAATAAACTTGACTATATTTAATAGAATGAAATGCATGTGGATTTATAAAGTATCCTTCTGGGAATCTGTGTCCTGTTTTTGATGTCTAGATTTCTAGGACATAAACTTAGATCATTTATTTGTTCATTCAACAAAGGATTATTAAGCAACAGCCACATGCAATGTATTACAGACACTGCTGACTATTACAAATACTTGTTAAAGCAGCTGCAGTTCCTCCCTCAGGGAGCAAGAAGAACAAGATCTCGTATGCTCTAAAAAAGTGGGTTACAAAAAGTCCCCACTGGACGTGGCTGACACCACATCTAAGAAGGCTCAGGCAGACATCCTTCTCTTTCTATGTACCGTGGTGGACCTGGCCTGGGGGTGTGCCATGTCTTGGGGGCTGGCCCATGTCTTTCTGAGGTCCAGAGCTAAATATAACCATGAGAGCAAGGCTAGTGATAAGCTGAGGCCTGTCTGGACCTGAGTTCTGCTGAGGCCTGGGGGATACTAGGGCTCAGGCTGGGAGATGTTAGTGTCTCCTTATGCTATAGGCCTGACTGGCCTCACATATGAAATTCAGCCTCCCCACTATTTATAGGCCCAGAGGCCCTGGGAGGTGTAACATAGAGGCAGAGGGGAAAGTGGAAAGAACATGGACTTTGAACCTTGGTTTTGAGTCTTGCCTCTACTGTAAGGGACTATGTGACCATAGGCAAGTTACCTTTTGTCACTAAGCCTCAGTTTCCCCACATGTAAAGTGGGGGTGATAGTCCATGTAGACATTTGTAGAGTCAATATGAGAATCAGACAAGAATGTAAAGTAACAAATGCAGCTTCTGTCTGACTGGACAGTGGGCTTCCCGAATGGGGCCTCCTCCAGGACTCTGGGCCCTGAGGTTTCCTGCCGCAAATGGGCTTCAGTGAAAGCTGGCCTGGGTGTCGGAAGTTCTGTTTAGATCTGCTTGAGCAGAGGGAGGGTGTGAACAGTTACGGCTTCAGTTAGGAAGTGCCAGATTGTCACAGGACCAAGTGTGTAAGAGATTGGCTACACACCTCAGACTGACTAATGAACACATTCTAGGTTAAGAGTGTGTGTGTGTGTGTGTGTGTGTGTGTGTGTGTGTGTGTGTACATGGTACAGATACACACTTCTCTATATATATCATTCTTAAACAATTTTTGGCCTCAGAAGACAGTGTAAAATGTGCACGCATGTGTCTTATTTATAGTCAAATTAAAGCTGAGAATAAAGCACAGATGGGAAATTCCCACTCAGATTCCAGCTGTAAGTGCAGCAGATGGATGTTATCAATTTAGGATTTTCTTGTCTTAACATTTTTCTTTACTGCTTCCCACTAATTGTCAACATCCTCCTTACAATATGGGAATGTGTGGGCTCTGTACTCCTTAAAAAAAAAAATCTCCCTTTGACTTTATTCTTCTTTAACTAACTTCCTTCTCCAAATAGGTTGAATTTGAAATGTCATCAGTAGCGTTATGTCTTGCAACCCCTATCACCCAGCCACGGGGATTCAAAATCATCCCCAAGTGGGCTGGCTGGGCAGAAAGCAGCCATTGCCATGTTCAACCGTGAGGGGGCAGTGTTCACATTTGCTCTACGGTCTTGCTGTGTTTAGGACTCCCTATCAGTATACATGGAATATTTTTTTTTTACTTTTTAAAAAAGATTTATTTATTTATTTGACAGACATCACAAGTAGGCAGAGAGGCAGAGAGAGAGAGGAAGAAGCAGGCTCTCCACTGAGCAGAGAGCCCTATGTGGGGCTTGATCCCAGGACCCAGGGATCATGACCTAAGCCGAAGGCAGAGGTTTTAACCCACTGAGCCACCCAGGTGCCCCTACGTGGAATATTCTTATGGATTTTTTTTTTCCAGATACCAGACTTTGAAAAAAAAAATACAAATGTACAAAGTTTACCTATATAGCTTTTGGGAGATGTTTCATAAATTATTTTAATTTTCACTGTTAACAGGCAAACTTATATTCCACATTTTGCTTAGATGACAGTTGAGGAGTTAAAAGGACAGAGCAGCTGTCAAGAGGTTGTTCATTCAAGTATTTACTGAGCACCTACTTTGGATCAGGTACTGTGCTAGTGCACTCAGTGAACAAAACAAAGATTCCCTGTCGTCATGGAACGTACAGTATGTGGGGGGAGGACAGGCAGCTGATAAACAATTACAATACTAAGTCATTCATTCTGTTAGAAAACAAATGTTTTAGGGAAAAGTGAATCCGGCTAATGGAGACCTAGAATGTAGGTGTGGGGATAGGTATGCAGTATTAAGGCGGATGGTCAAAGAGGGCGGCCTCATTGAGGTAAGATCTGAGCAAAGGCTTATTGAGGAGGGAGATGCCTTACCCATGTGGACTGCTCAGGGAGGAGCGGTCCACACAGGGGCCAGCTGGAGCTAGTGCAGAGGCTTACAGTGGGAGCATCTGTGACACTGATTTACCATCAGAAATAAATATTTGGTGTCCCCAGTCCTGGCACAGAGCTGCTAAATCCCTTGGACTTTACTACAATGAGAGTGATAAAGGTTTCTTCTGTTGTCTTCATGAGGCAACTTTTGGAAAGCACTAAGGATGGGGCTAGTTATCAATAGCCTCAGAGGAGGCTCTGAGGCCTCAGAGGAGGGCAGAGGGGCTAGAGATGGAGTCCAGTCACCGATGGCCAGTGATTTAATCAGTCATGCCTGTAATGTAATGAAGCCTCCACAAAACCCGAAAGGACTGGGTTCAGAGATCTTCCAGGTTGGTGAGGACGTGGAGATTGAGGGAGGATGGCACACTTGGGGAGGGCATGGAAGTTCTGCATCCTTTCTTCATGCCTTGCTCTGGTATCTCTCCCATCTGGCTGCTCCTCAGTTACAACCTCTTGTAATAAACTGGTAATCTAGTCAGTAAAATGTTTCCTTCATTTCTTTGAACATCTCCAGCGAATTAATCAAACTAAGGAGGAGGTGCTCATGGGAACCTCTTATCTGTGGCCTATTGGTCAGAAGCCTCCGTGACAACCTAGACTTGAGATGGGCAGCTGAAGTGGGGGTGGGGGTGGGCCACAGTTTTGTGGCACTGAGCCTTTAGCCTGTGGGATCTGATGACCAGGTAGGTAGTGTCCAAATTGAGTTGAATTATAGGACTAGAACTCCAGCTAGAATTGCTTATTGGTGTGGGAAAAAAACCCATACATCAGAAATGTTTCCATGCACATACTGGAGCATGACTGATGGGGGAACAGCAAGGAAGCTCATGTGGCTAGAGCAGAGTGTGAGGAGTGGTAGAGAAGTGACACAGGACATCAGCCAGAGTGGGGAATCATGAAAAGCCTTGTAGGTCATTGGAATGATTGAGCTTGTACTTTGAGGGACATAGGGAGCCACTTGGGGCAGAGGAGTGACTTGATATGACCTATGTGTAGAGAACAAAGTGAATGAGACAAGTGCAGAGCAGGGTGGCCAATTGGAAGGACCATTGCACATGTCCAGGTGACAGATTGATGGTGGCTTGTATGTGGCTGAAGCAGCAGAAGTGGTGAAAAGTAGTCATATTCTGTATATATTTTGAAGACAGAACCAATGGGATAACATTTCTTGAAGAAATGGTATCATTCTTGAAGGAATGAGAGCTAAAATTATGACATTCTTTTTTTTTTTTTTAAATGTCCCTTTAATCTGTATGCCCAATCTGGGGCTTGAACTTAAATCCTGAGACAAGAGTCTCATGCTCTACCAAGTGAGCCAGCTGAGCACTCTAAAACTATGAAATTCTTGGCCTAAGTAAGTAAAGGAAGGAGAGATCTGGAGTTGGGTTTTGGACGTGTTGGGCTCGAGATGTCTGTTAGATCCCCTAGTCAAGATGCCAGGTACACATGTAGTTATGGGAGTCTGGAGTTTGGGAGAGCAGTCAAGGCTCCTGGTATAAATGTGGAAGAAGACACATGGATGATATTTAAAGCCATGAGGTTGGAAGAGAATGCCCAGAGATCTGAGTGTAGATAAAGAAGAAATAATGACCCAAAAAAGAGGAAACAGCACATGAGAACAAGGAGGAATGCCCAGAGACAGAGGAGCCACTCTTACCACTTAGACTTCTTAGGGAGTCTGTTCTTTTAATCCCCAAAACAGGAGACTTTCTGTTCTACAAGAATCTGTTTTTCATAGTTGTCTTCATCCATCCTTGTCATTGTCACTGTCATCATCAAAAGCATCTACTGCTTGTTGAGTTCCCGCTGTGTGTTAATAACCTGAGGACTGCACCTAACTATAGCACCCCTCCCTCTTGCCTTTAAGGACAACACAGAATGACAGCGGTTGCTGTGCACTGGCTGCCACAGGGGACCTGTGGAGGGAGAGAGTAGTCCTCTGCGATGGGACAGGGACGATGATGCCTTCCCCCCCAGAGCCACTGCTCTGTCTTCTCCCCTTTACTGCTCAACTTCTACGACACAGTCTGTTTCCTCACCTTCCACTTCCCTGCCCACCTCAGTCTGATTTCTGCTATAGTCACTCTCCCAGAAACAAGCCTCCTTGGGGTCATCAGTTACCTCCAGGCTGTTCCTCTGAAGGATGTCTGCCCCCACCTACCTCATCCTTAGCATTTGTGGACCATGGTGGGCATTCGTTCCTCCCAGAAACCTCCTGCTTCTACGATACCACCCTCTCGGTTTTCCTCTTGTTCTCTGGCGACTCCTCCTCACTCTTCTTTCTTCACCTTCTCTTCATCCTTTAAGTGCTGGCTTATTAGAGCTGCTTCCCTCTTCTTCTATGTATTCCCTCACAGGCAAGGTCATCCTTCTCCCCCCACAGTTTAACAATCATCTAGAGAATCGCTGTCAATAATTTCAAAGTTCTGTCTCCACGACTGACTCTCAGGTGAGCTCCAGTTCTCTCTCATCTCCACTCAGATGTCTCTGTCTCAGAATCCTCCACTTCAGGAGGGACCTCTCCCTCACAGGCACTGGCCTGGCTCTTCTCTGGCTTCCTGGCTTCCCTGTCTTCCCTGACACACCTCCCATTTTCCCTCCCATGGCTTCCTTTTCCCTTCACCAAGCCATCTGCTTCATACCTCTTGCCACCTGCCCAAGAGATGAGACTTTATTCAACAATTCAATATTGTTCTGAAGGAAGACAGATACAATGCAGTTAGTGAATTCAGGAGGGCAGAAGGCTCCGCTGGCGGCAGTTTGGCAGGGTGACCCAATTTGGATATTTTTCTAAAGAAAAAAAAAAGATAGTAAATGTAAAAGAAGCTTCCTTTTCTTCCTTGACTAATGGTGGTCTCCCCTGGGGCCCTGCCTTGGGTTTGCCCAAGCTGTGTTTCTTCCCTAAACAAGGGCAGAATAAAAATAGCTGGGGGCTAATCTAAGAGATACCAGCTTGGAGTCTCAGCAGTTGTCAGGAATGAAGGGCTGCAGGCTGGGGTGAGGAGAGGGGTGGCTCTTATCTACCCTCCCAACCGCTCCCCCAACCCCAGTCCCCAACAGCAGAGCCCCAGGGCCTCTGGTATTGGTCAACTTGGATTCTCAATGGCCTTACTGTATACAAGGTCCCATTTCTGCCCTTAGGTTACAAAGGGGACTGGGTTCTAATTGTAGTCTTCCTGGCCATATGTCCCTGGGCAGGGATCATCCCTCTGTTGTTTCCTCATCTGGAACACAGGGATACCCAAGAGCATTGACCTCTTAGGGGTGCTGAGGGATTAAAGGACAAAAGTCACCTAAGAACCCACAGTGGAGCTCACACAGTCACCCCGATGGCCATTGCATTCATTCCCAGATAAACGTGGAATGACCTCATTCCCCTTTCTCTTTGGAGCTTTATTTTGGGGGAAGTGGTGGTGAGGTGAAGAGGATGCTGGGGTTAGCAGGGAATCAGGCCCAAGGATGGAGCAGAGTTTCTCAGATGGCAGAGAGCTGAACGGGACAAAGCAGGTGGTGGCAAATTGGCCATCTTTCTCAAAACATTAGAAAAAAAAAAACACAATGGGAAGAATTAGCTCAATGTAAAATGTTCTGTTTATTATTATTAAATCTTTGCTCTTCTCTCTCCCCTCCCCCGCCCCCTGCAATCTTGTTCACTGGCAAAGAATGCCCCTGGGTGAAATGAATCTATAAAGTAGCAAATGAATATGGACTGGAAAATGAAGAAATGGTCAATCAATTTTAATCTGGCAGCTTGACTGGTAGGAACAACAGGGGACTCCTGACAGAAATGTCAGAGTATCTAAGAAAGGAGTTCTTAGTTTGCAAAAGATGGCTCGGCCATTGCATTCTCTGCCACTACCTGAACAGGTTTGCCGACCAGTGGATTCAAGGACTGAGGGGAGGTGCGCTGTTAAGACTCTGCAAGCTCCTGGCTGCCTTGTTGAAATGACTTCAACCCATTCCACCCCCAATCCATTCCAGAATCGTACCGATTGTGTGCTTCTGCTACACTCTGTGCTGGGCTCTAAGGACAGAAGAATAAGATTCCACCTGCTTTGCGGAGCCCACAGCCTGTTGGAGACAGACCTGAAGTTAGATAGTTACCCCAGAGGGTGGTAAGTGTCCTAAAGGGAGCCACAGGGGCCTTGGGGAGCACAAAGTGACACCTCCTTTAGACTGCTTAGAAGCAGCAAATGGCAGTCAAAATAAAATTAATAATAAGCACTTCTAATGAGGTCCAAAAGCAGTGCTTGGTGAGGTGTTCAGTAGGTGATGATGTTAATAAATTTACTGAGTGCTTACTATGTGCCAGGCACTGCATTATTTCACTTAACTCAGGAATTCTACCACTGGGTAGTGTTATTACAGCTGAGGCAACCAAGACCCAGAACCGAGACCCGAGTCCAGAAACATACCCAAGGTCACACAGCTGGTGGAACTAGAGTTCAAACCCAGCCAACTAGGCTCAAGAGTCGCTAGACTTCCGACAGGAGGGATAAGAGAGGCCCACAAAGTTCTGGGGGCAGAGGCCCATTCGTGCCAATGCCGCCCAGCAACCATAATGATCTAAAGGGGTAGGTGGAGATGGAGGACTTGAGGGTGCAGGGTTAGCAGACCCCTGTGTGAGGGCACCTGCTGAGCCCGGTCAGCCCAGGAGCTTCAGGAACGGGACAGTCGCATAAGCAAAAGAAAGAATTCGCTGGCTCACTTAATGGTAAGTGGCTTTAGACACACCTGGATGCAGATGCTCTACCAAGGATGTTACAAACTGGTCTCCGTTGGCCCCTCTCTCCACTTGGCTTTCTTCTGAGGTAGACTCTGACCAGGTAGCAGGTTTCTCCCTTCCTCCACGGGCAGCTTCAGCCGTATATCCACTTTGCTTGGAGTCCCTGAGAAAGAGCCTTTTTCTTAAGAGTTACTGAAAATCCGTCAGTGGCTCCTTGCCCGAGTCCCTGGGGCCAAGGGGCCAGGATGTCCTGATTGGGGAGGCCCTGGTCACATGGCAGCGTGGGTGTGGGCGTGGCATCAGCCCTGCCTGGACCAACCACAGAGTGGGACGTGGGAGGGGGTGGTTCCTGCAAGGAAATAAGCGCAGTTGGGCTGCTTTTTTGCGGGTACAGTCGTGCTCACGCCGCAGGTTGTGTGCGGGTTGGGGCTTATTTCCTTTGTAGGAAGGAGCATCCTTTAACTGGTAGATTGCTTTATTGGGAAAGCAATACATGTTCATTGCAGGGGAATTAGAAAACATTTAAATTAGAAAACATATTTAAGCAAACTCCTCCTTCCAAAGGAGATATGAATTCATATCCAAAGATTTTATAATCCTGTCTAGAGAGAATTGCTGGAAATATTTGGGACTCGATGCTGTATTTTTTTTTTTCTTTCTTCTTTTCTACCTTCGATATATATATGGGATCATGTTATATATCCTGTTTTTTGGGGGGGGATTTTGCTTTAAAAAATAGTTGGTCAAGATATAATTTATAATAAACTGCACATAATTAAACTGTACAGTTTGATGATGTTTGTCATGTGTACCACCGCAATCAAGGGAATGAGCATATCCGTTACCTCCAGAATGTTCTGGTGACCCTTTGTAATCTTTAGCATATGTGCTGCGGAAGTGAGTTTGCCGCCACCGCTCCCATACTTTCTCCAGAGGCCTACTGATCTGCTTTCTCTCACTGTAGACTCCATTGTATTTTTCATCACCTTATATAAATGGATCATATATGTATTATTTGGGGGATGTGGCTTTTTTCACTCGGTATAATTAGCTAATTATCGACCTTTTACCTTAGTATAATTATTTGAGTATTATTTCATTTGTGTTGTTAAATGTGTCGATAGTTCCTTTGTGTAGTGGAGTACTATTCTGTTATATGGACAAATCACAGTTTGTTTATCCGACCAGGATAGTGGACTTGCATACCCATGTTCATAGCAGCATTATTCACAGTAGCCTAAATGTGGAAGTAACCCAAGTGTCCCATCAATGAATGAATGGATAAACAAAATGTGGCTCTACATACAATGGAATATTACTAAGCCTTAAAGAGGAATGAAATTCTGCCACACACACTACATGGATAACATATTTTGATGACATTATACTAAGTGAAATAAGCTAGAGGCAAGAAGACAAACACTGTATGATCTCACACAAGATGTATTTTTTTTAAGATTTTATTTATTTATTTGACATACAGAGAGAGATCACAGGTAGGCAGAGAGGCAGGCAGAGAGAAAGGGGGAAGCAGGCTCCCTGCTGAGCAGAGACCCCCCCCCCAACTCGGGGCTCAGTCCCAGGACCGTAAGATCATGACCTGAGCCGAAGGCAGAAGCTTTAACCCACTGAGCCACCCTGGTGCCCCACAAGATGTCTTTGTAGTCAAATCCATAGAGACAAAGTAGAAGGGTGCTGCTGTTGGGGGAGGGGAGAATGAGAAGGGACAATGGGGAGTTGCAGTTTAATGTTTAATGGGGACAGTGTTTCCATTTAGGGTGATTTCAGTTTAGGAAAAGTCTGGAGATGGATCCTCGTGATCATACAATAGTGTGAATGTGCTTATATGCCACTGAACTGTATAATCCAAAAGGGTTGAATTGATAAATTTTGTTTTATGTATATTTAACCCCCAAAAAATTGTCCTAAAGGAGAAGGGTGGATTTCCTGGCAATGCACGGGAGTGGCTCCAGACCTGAAGGAGAGCTGTCGTAGCCTGGCAGCTGTGGACCTGAGTCCTGAACAAGTCATGTGTCGAAGCACTTGTGGCCCTAGCAAGTGCCCCTGCTGCCTCCGATCTCTCCTCTTTGGAAGGCTTCATCCTCTCAGCCTCTTCGCGGCAGAACACGTGACCACTTGCTGTTCTGAGATTTAAGAAGACAAAACTTTTCCACATTTAGTAAGAAAGATACTAGGGAATGATTCATGGAATGAGACACCAAAACTCTCAAAGTCACGTTCAGAACTCCCTTTTTTATCCTCATATCACACCTCCAAGGCTGTGGCCATTCTTTTCCAAAGTGAACTTTTCTTTGACTCTCTCCCTTTTCCTACTGCCCCAGTTAGACTTGGGCTGGCTTATTGCAATAACTTAATTTATTAATTTGTTTGAGGAGGGCTTGGGGGCAAAGGGAGAGAGAATCTGAAGTAGGCTCCATGCCAGTGTGGAGCCTGACCTGGGGTTCAATCTCAGTCTCACAACCCTGAGAGCATGACCTGAGCTGCAATCAAGAGTCAGATGCTTAATTGACTAAGCCATCAAAGTGCTGCATGCATTAACTTTCTGAGGTCTCTCTATCCTAGGCTCTGAGGGATGGGCTTACTTAAGATGAAGAAACTTAGCACTTTTCAAGAATGTGTGGGTAAATGGAGAGGAAGGTAGGCAAGGTCATGAAGGAGGTGAGGGGAGAGGGTTCATCTTGGGAAGGGAGTTCATGTTCCACTGTAAGAACATTTTGAGAGAGTGTATATATGTGTGGGGACATCTACTGTCTTTGGTTTCTCTTTCATGAGGGTTCAAGGTGGGGTTAGGGGTGCCGAGAAGATGGACAAGATAGGAACTCATGGGATGGTGGATAGGATGGCCAGTAGTGTTGGAGCTTTGTGGAGGTTCTGGGAACCTTGGTTCAGGAAAACGCTGTGCAATCATTTTAAAAGATGTTTGCAAATTTCTTGACATTCTTCCCATCAAAAAGTGTAGTCTAAATCCTCTCCCCTTAATATGGGCTGACTTTCATGATGATCTTATAATAGCAAACTGCAGTGGAAGTGATGCTGTGTGACATCTGAGACAAGATCATAAAACAATATAGTGTCCATCTGGCTCTCTTGGGACACTCACCCTTAGAACCAGCCACCATGCTGGGAAGATGCCCTGGCCAAACAGGGAGGCCATTTACTGGTGTTAGAGCTCAGCTGAGGTCTCTGCTGACAGCCAGCATCGAACACCCATGTGAATGAGGAGGACTTCAAAATGACTCTGGCACCAGCTACCACCTGATTGCAACTGCATGAGCACAGAGGCCCCAAGGAAGAAACGTCGGCCGAACCCAAGGATCCCCAGAACCATGAGACAAGATAGCAATGGCCAAGTGTCATTTTGCCCCACTGTGTCCAGGGTCATTTGTTACACAGCAGTAGAGAGCTGGAGAACGCTGCCAGTCTGACCTTAGAACATCAGCTCCTGTGGTAGACATTGTCCTTATTGAAGGGACATTCATGGTTTGATGGTAAAGTGATTCATTTCATGGTAAAAGTGATATAGGGTCTTGTGAGAAAACTTGGAAAACAAAATCAAAGAAGAAAAAAATTACCTGAAAACCTACTACCCAAGATAACCCCTAGTACATAATAGCCCCTCAATAATATTTACTGGGGACGTGAATGAACCTGGTGACCGCCCCCCTATCCTGCACCTCATCCATTTTGGAGCATGTAGGTTGTTTGCAGGTGTGGGGAATGTTAGGTTTTTGACCTCTGGATTTCACATGCTGAGCGAGATGGAAGCAGGGCATGGTGAACCAGTTGGGCAAGCCATTCTAAGGTTTGCAACCTTAACATTTGTCTTTCCCAGGTAGAAAAGCATTTCCTGGAGCCTTCAGCTTCCTCCCATCTGGGGCGTTGACTCACCCCAGCTCAGAAAAGAGATCGCAAACATCTTCCTTCTGGAAAATGGATTTACGTAGGAAGGTGAGCTTTTAGGGATAATATTTATATCCATCTTTCAGTCGTGCTGCTCATGTTACTAGTGTCACGCTGACTTCAAACACTTCTCCCCAGTAAGCATAGGCATTGCCATCAGCTATTCTCAGGAACAAATGTGGTCGTGTAATCCCAGGGCCTACAAAGAATGTGGCAGCAACTGAAACCAAATTATTTAACCATTTTCTGAACCAAAAACCAGAAAGCAAATAGCAGGGGTACTTTTGAGCAGATAATATTAGTGACCCAGAATTTTATCAATCCTCTGACCAAAATACATCTAGTTCCTTTTGACTTAAGAGTCCACTCGCAAGGTTAATGTTTTCCTTATATATTCTAACACACTTGACATTGCTTTCTTCCGTAGTGTCTTGTGATGATGAAAATGGTAGAAGCAGAGCAGAGTTTAAGGGAGAGGCCTCCCTGGCTAACCAGGTGTACTTTCCTCCTCTAGAGACAGGAAATAGGTATAGCTAAGCACAGATGAGGTTATTTGGTTGGGGTAGGAAATTGTCTGAGAGAAGGACCCATATTCCTTTTCCTTGGGCAGGAAAGGATGTCCCTCTCCCCCAGCCTCAGGGTTGAGAGGCAGATGCCCTGGGGTAGGCATCTGCTGTGTCTTTGTGTCATACATCTGTTCCCCTTCAGCTGGGAATATCCCACCTCCACCATTTTTTCTTTGGGGAACTACCCTTTCCTACTCTCAGTCCACATGGTTAGAGTAGAGTTCACAGAACACTTGATACCAGGGGTTGGAGATGTGACCTGGACAATCAGGGTCAGATTGGCTCAGTGACTGGCTCATGTAACCAAAGTCAGGCAACCAAGCATCAATCCTGGGATGTTTACTGGAATTCTCCAGAAGGAAACATTCTCTTTCTCTGGGATTGCTAAACTCATAGGAAGGGACCCTGAAACTACTACCTTTGGGGAAGTCTGTCTAGATGAGAGCCGAGATACAGAGGGATAGAGAGATAGTATCTTCCTGACATAATTTAAGCCCCAGGATCCAGCCATGCCTGAAACCAGCTGTATTTCTGGTCTTCCTATTTAGGGCCTCCAAAAATTAAATTATTTTACTTTGGCTTCTGTCACTTACAACTCAAAGGGCCCTTACTCATAAAGCCCCTGTGTACTGGAGGAGGGAGAAATTAAAGGGGGAAATTGGCAGGCAAACCCCCTTCCCAAAAAAGGCTTCCAGACAAGGGCCCTCCACATCAGTATGGCCTAAACCATAACAGTTTTTGTCCAGACCTTTCCTGACAAAGGCTCCAGGCCCTATTGACTTTGTAGTTTACTTCGACCACCAGTTGTTCAGTTGACTCTGAACTGGTCTTAACCTAGAGTTGGGATGTTAATTGACCCTAAAGTCTGGGATTTGGCCCTTGTTGACATTAAGCCTGACCCTTGGCTTACCACAGGTTGGTGCCCCAAGACCAGGCCCTACTTGACCACAGAGATGAGAATAGGATGCCTGCTTCAATCTGACCATTGACCAAGAATAAAGAAATTGGGTATCAAAAGCTTTACCAACCCCAGTGTGTTTCCTGTTTGGGTTGCAAGCTCATTACCATCATGCAGCTTCCCCACCTTGTCACTGGCCCCCAATGCCCAAACCAGAAACTCAGCCTCCTTCCCATCTCCTTTGTCTCTGATCTCTTCTGACTAGTCACGAGCCCCACTCCACTTCCACAGAAATACTTGATGTGAAGAAACGTAACCAGATTCGAAATCCAAAGAAGTTCCTGTATTATAATTGCCAAATGAAAGAAAAGAGAGGTTCTTTAAATGTAGTTTTGAGCATCGTAAATTTTTTGAGATGGCAAGACAAAATTTTCTAAACCTTTTTTTTTTTTTTATTTAACTACTTGTGAAAACAAAACCTCTTGGCAGTGCTGACTCTGAAGAATTTGAAGCACTCGTCATTAAAACAGCGATTGTAGGTGGCCATGAGCCTGAAGCCTGACACGAAAGTTACATTCATGGTAGGAAATTCTCAGTCAGAGTTTTGACAATATTTCATTCCATTTTCCTTTTTTTTTTTTTTAAGATTTTATTTATTTACTTGACACACAGAGATCAGAAGTAGAGAGGCAGGCAGAGAGAGAAGAGGAACCAGGCTCCCCGCTGAGCAGAGAGCCTGATTCAGTGCTCAATCCCAGGACCCTGGGATCATGACCCGAGGCAAAGGCAGAGGCTTAACCCACTAAGCCACCCAGGAGCCCCTCCCTTTTCCTTTTAAGTAAGTTTTCTCCTCTTTGTAATTTATTTTAAAATCAGAGTTACGTCATATGAAAGTGTGATGAATTTTTTTCACGAAGCTCCAGAGAGACAGGTCTAAAACCCCTCTAGTCCGCTGCAGCTGCCATAGCGAAATTACCATCTTGGTAAAACTACTTTCTACCCTTGGTGGGTCTGATGTATCTCTTTAAAAAGTCTGACAACTAGGAATCCAGAAGCTTGGGTCATCGTTACTACCATCATTTTTCTAATCTAGACCCAGCACACTCAGCGTTTTCTCCCCTGTCCCCATCTCAGGATCCCACTGAAAGCCTGCAGCTAGCCCACTAGGAGAGTGAGAAACAAAACCATGTCAACCACGGAGTTTAATGTTGTTGCGTGTGGAATGGAGGTGCAATGCCTGTCTCTTCTCTACTTTTCAAACTGGTAAGGAGAATAGCCTGATTATCTCTTGAATCATACTGACATATAGATATGCTCTCGTATGCAAATTCTATGTGGAAGAAGCCCCATTTCCAAAACCCATGTAAGAACAAGATGATTTCCCTTTAGAAAAGTGACTGCACGGCATGTTAAAACACAAAATCTGGAGTCCTTGCAGATTGTAACTCCTTGGCAGATGTGTGCCAGAGAACAGAGAAGCTTAAAACTACATGTTCACTAGGGCACTTATCCCAGAGAAATGAAAGTTTACATCCTCAAAGAAACCTGTAGATGAGTATTCAGAGTGGCTTTAATAGCTCCAAGCCAGAAACAACTCAAATGTCCTCCAACAGGTGAATGGCTAATCAAATTCTAGTATATCCTTGCAGAAGAACACTACTCAGCAACAAACTGTCCATCTGTGCAACAACCTGGGTGGGAGTCATGGGAATGATGCTTTGTGAAGAAAGCCAGCCTCAAGGGTCTGTGTGCCCTCTGAGCCTGTTGTTGGAACAGTCTCGAAATGACAAAACTAAGGAGAAAGAGAACAAATTAGAGACTGACAGGGGACAGATGTGGGGGGCTCTGGCTGTGAAGGGGTAGCATGAGGGAATTCCTATGTGGGGATGGAATGGGTCCATGTCTTAATTACAGTGGTGGTTATACCAGTCTATCCTGGGATAAGATAACACAGAAACATACCCGCAGGCGCGCACGCGCAAACACACACACACACACACACACACACACACACACTCAAGAACATGTAAAAATTGGTGCAGAATAAGATCAGTGGTCTAATCAACCATACTATATCCACGTCAGTCTCCTTTGATGCTGGACTACTGCTCTAGAAGATGTTACCACTGGGGGAGGCTGGGTAAAGGGTCCATGGAATCCTATGTACTTTTTTTGCAACTTCCTGGGAGTCTATAATGATTTCCAAATACAAGGTTTTTGAAAACCCTAAACATTAGGGATTACTACAGAAGAATATAAATCAGAAAAGAAGGCTTCTCGCTAGACTCTGGGGTTCAGGCTACTTGTGCTTGACTAAGTATTGTTCAGGGGCACAAGTCCAAGTGCAAAGTGTCATGTGTCTTATGTACTTGTGAATTTGAGTTGTCTGTTCCCCCTAGAAAAGGTCAGGCTGCAGCTCGTCAACTGAAATGAGACATGGCTTTAATTCCTGGACTCTCAGTCCCCCTGCCCCCAGCCCCACAGTCATCCATTTGGTTGGAGACTAGAGGTCACTGATGGCAGAAGTACATCCCTCCTGTCTCACTTCTCACCCTCCTGGCAGGGGCCATGGATCCTTTCAACAGAGTGGTCCTTCCAGGTATGGCCCCCTGTGTGCTTCTGTCTTTCCCTTGCTGGGTGTGGTACGCACTCAGGAGGCCATCCAGTGCCCCCATCATTGGCTTGAAAGGCAGCCCTTTCAAGGAAGCAGACAGAGCTCAGCTGTCCGTGCCCTGAGAATGGTTATGAATTGGGGCGGGAATTCTAGAGAATCATAACCAGCCCCGATTCCCATGCTTAGGGCCACTCAAACCACCTGGCTTTGAAGCCCCAGCTGGGGTGTCTGTGCAGCTTCCAGCAGAGCAGAGTTCAGGGAAGGAAAACAGATGGCTGAGTCTTTAGCGGGGGACAACATCCTCAGGCCAAGAATCCAGAGCTCTGGATGGGTTTCAGTATCCCCTGGGGAAGCTCTGAGCCTCTGGAGGAATAATCCAGGGATGCTGCCAGCCTCAATGGCACCTTTGGGAGGTTAGAAAAGTGTGCCCCTTTGGGGGGATGGTTATGGGTCCTCAGCCCACAGGTGGACAGCAAGTGGCATCTCCTGTGAGAGTATTCAGCTGGTTCAGGGAAAGGCGGATGGCCAGAGGAGAAGGTTGGAACGTAGGCTGGGACAGGCTGTGAAGAAGGGCAGAGGGCTGGGTGTTGTCAGTCACGTGAGGCATACCCTAAAACCTAGACCTGAGGAAAATCTGGTTTTCTACCTAGTGGCCATAATTGACTGTGGTGGTTTTGAAACACAGCCATGGGTCCACTGACACTTCTCTTTTGGAGTAGTGTCTATGTCCTTGGGCTCCATGTCCTTCTTCTTGAAACTCTGAAGGTTTGGGACTGTTTTGATGATTGGAGTACAGTGGAGGTGATTCTATATGACTTCTAAGGATAAGTGATGAAAGGCTGTACAGCTTCCACCTGGTTCTTCTGAGCCCTTGTCCTTGGAAAACTGAGCTGCCATGTAAGAAGTTCAATAATGCTGAGACCATCATGCTGTGAGCATCCCAATCCACATGGAGAAGCCAATGTAGATGCTTGGGTTGTCAGTTCCCACTAGGGCCAGTCTTTGGGTCATCCCAGCCTAGGTACCAGACAAATGAGTGAAAAAGGCTGCAGGTGGCCCCAGCCCCTGGCCATTGCAGTCTTCCCAGCTAGGGCCCCAGACATCATGGAGTAGAGAAAAATCATCCACACCGTGCTTCATCTGGGTTCTTGGCCCACAGGAGAGTTACATGGTTGTTTTTGTCTTGTGGCACTCAGTTTGGGGTGGTTTGTTACACAGCAATAGATAACTGGAACTTTATCAATAACCTGAGTAAGCCAGAGGTCTTAACCTCAATACTTTCACTTGGGCAAGGCATGAAGTAAGAATGTGAGAATGGGGCCTAGTGAGGGAGTGGTGGGGCCAGCAAAAACACTGTACCCAGCAGGGAGCACCCACCTGATGGCCCTGGGGTGGAGCCTTTGTGGTATCTGGATTAAACCAGTGTCAACTTGGTGAATGTGAATGAAGAGTTGGAGCACACCCCAAATTCCAACCAACGTCACCTGGCGTGATCCCAGGGAGGCCCAGCTATTATATGAGACTGTATTTTGTGACACAGAAGTCTCACCAATTCCCATTTAGAGAAACAAACTGGTAATCGCTTCAGCCATGAGGATAGGATAGAGCAGCCCCCACCCCGAGGCGTCACCCCACAGTACCTCCGGACCCTGTCCATCAGGGAGAAGTGGGTCCTCACCTCCCTTGCCTCTGGTTGCTGCCTCACCCACACATGCCTCTTCATGATGGGCGTGCCCTTGTCCTGTCACCCCTGACCCAGGCTCTTCACCAGCCTACCTACCACCTCTGGGCCTCTAGGCCTCCACACCTCCACATGTGTCCCCATGATCTAGCACAGTATCTACACATAGTAGGTACTTGGTATATGAGTAGAAGCCTTAAAAACACAAAATCACTATCATACAATTCTAGAGGCTAGAAGTCTGAAATCAAGGTGTTGTCAGGGCTGTGCTCCCTCTGACAGCTTGAAGGGAGATTCCTTCCTTGCTTCCTCTAGCTTCTGGTAGTTGCCAGCAATCTCTGGCATTCCTTGACTTGTAGACACGCCACTCCAGTCTTGGCCTACACCACCACATGGCCATCTTCTCCCTCTGTGTCTTCATGTTGTCTTCCCTTGGTGCACAGCTATCTCTGTGTCCAATTTACCTTTTTACTAAGGGCACCAGTCATACTGGATTACCCTAATGACACATCTTCATTAATTATGTGAACAATGGCCCTATTTTCAAATAAGGTCACATTCTGAGGTACTGGGTGTCAGGACTTCACATATGTTTGTGGGGGGCAAAATTCAACCTATAACAGTTTAGATAACACAAGTCCAGCCCTGAGATAAGAATCTTCTCCCAGGATGCTGATCAAAAGCCTTCTGAGACAGCAGGATAAGGATGAGAACCCAGTCTGGGGGGTTCACTAGGTGGCCAGTGGAGGTACCCCAATGCTTTAGCTACCCCATAAGCTTATCATCCCATGTTAAGGTGCCCCCTTTTATTGCCTTTCAGCACATCTCTTCATAGGGCAGCACTCACTACCATATGTCATTATTTTCTTCACTATAAGCTCCAACAGGGGCAGGGTCCTTATATCTTGTTAACTCTTATATCCCCAATTCCCAGCACAGTGTGTCAATAAATTGATTGAGTGCGTACATGAACGAATAAATGAATAGTGACTTGTTGGAGGGAAAAGAGATTTCAGGAAGTTCCCTTTGAACCACTGTGCAGGGGCAGAGACTGAAATCGAGGGGACCAAGGAGGTGGGTGCAGCCATAGGCTGGTGCATAGAAAGCATCTGGAAATTGATTCATGGAGGTTTCAACCTGAAAACAAAATTGCTGCCCATATGCCCCAGGATGGGAAATGTAGAACAGCGTGAAAGCAGGCAGTGGCCTTCCCCTGGCTCCCTCCTTTCAAAGTGTGTGATGATGAAAGATGACCCAGTGAGGCTTGTTCACCTACACCTTTCCAGACCTATCTTGCCCATTATATCCTTCCTTTCCAGTCTGCAGCCAAGGTGAGCAGGGATAGGGAGAGCACAGCAGACATGTACTCAGCAAACCCTCTTGCAAGAGCTAAGATAATAAATGGGCCAGTGGGTGCTAAAACCAGTGCTTTTGCCACTACCCTGTGGTCCTTTCCAGAGGAAGACCACCCCACACTTCCCGGTATACTCCCTGAGACAACAGATCCTTGTCCATCCCACAGGCCCTGTTTGCCTGTGGCTGTAGGATGGGGCTGGTCTTCCCACCCAGGACTGGGCTCTGTGGAGATAAGAGGGTGGGGACTGGGTTGGACTGAGTGGCATTTAGGGATGGGAACAACTCTTATGCTGGCCAAGACCCAGCTGGGGAGGGACCCCAGGTGACCATAGTGCTCAGGAACCTTTCTCGTAGATTCAGAGTGAGGATAATCTGCAGACAGCTAATGAAGGTTGATAAGGCCCTGGGATGAGACAGCCTTAGACATGGCCCCTGAGCCCCAGTGGCCTACCTTATTCACCACATGTTTACCCAGCCTTGGGCAGAGGGTTGGGGAAGGGAGGAAGAGAAGAAGGAGGAGAGGGCAGGTACAGAGGCTGAATGCTTGGGTTCTTAAGTCAGACTGCCTGGGCTTACACTGTGGCTCTCACTGTGGTGCTGCCATCAGCACACTTGCCGTGTCCTCTTATACTGGCTTTTTGCAATTCCTTCTTTTGGTATCAGTTGGCTGTGATCACAATAATGCTGCATAACAACAATAAAACCACTGACCCTTGGTGGCACCCAACAATACATGTTAAATTAACTCTGTGGCTCTTCTGGGCCCTCTCGGTCTGGTGGGGGTGGGCTGATGTAGGCTGGCTGGCCCACTCCATGTGTCTCTCCCCTCCTTCAACAACCAGCAGGCCAGCCTGGGCTTGCCCTTTTCAGGGAGAAGGCAGAAACACAGGCACACAAGACCAGCCAGGCAAGCAAAGTACCCCTCCAGCCTCTGCTGCCTGTTCATTTGCTAACATCCTATGGGCCAACCAATCACAAGTCACATGACCAAGTACAGCGTCAGGAGCCAGGGATGTCTGCTCTGCCCATGGAGGTAGGGGGATGAGAGCAAATACATGGGAATAATAAGCAGATCCACCACACATCCTCTCCACGCTGTGAGTTCCGGTGGGATGCTTATTGACTGCTGGAATTCTAGTCCCTGTCATAGGGCTGGACACAGCCTAGGTTCTCAATAAATGATAATAATGAGAGCTAATATATGAGAGCCCTTAATTGTAAGCTAAGAGGACCTACGGTGTGCCCGGCACTGTGCTAACAGCTTTATTTCTATGTTCTCATTTAAATGTCTTACTGTGATGTAGGTCTCGATAGTCCCATTTTACAGATGAGAGCACAGAGATCTAAGGAAGCTAAGTGAATGGCCCCAGGTCACATGACTGTGTAAGTGAGGATCAGAACACAGTCTAGACAGCCTGGCCTCAGATCTGAGCTCCTACAAACTATAAAATGAGCCCGAGGGGGAGATGCCGAGCTTAGCTGTGGCAGGTGGCAGTGGCATGGTAGAGAAGGCATACTTGCCCTAGATTTGAAGAATGGAGTCAGGTTAGGGAGTGCATTCCAGACACAGGGAAGGGTATATGCAAAGGCACCAAATTTCTGACTGAGATATGTGGGAAATGAGGCTGGAGAGATGAGCGGGGTTGATCAAGTGACAGAAATTGCTCATTCTCTCCTCTTTGTGCTGTAACAATTTTGGGGTGGGCATGAGCATAGACACCAACTTACCTACATTTGTCAGCCTTCCTTGCAGCTAGGTAGGTACAGTGAAGCAACTATTTTCAGATAATGGGACAAGAGTGCAAGTTCTAAGTGAAACTTCGAGATTGTGTCCTTAAAGGAAGACAAGGGCCCTGCTCTACTTTTCCCTTGTCCCCCTGACTAGAATGCAGATGGGACAGCTAAGCCGTCTCAGAGCCTGAGGTGCTTGCTGCATATTGAGAACAAATGGCAGAATAAGATAGAAAAGAGCCCAGATTCCCAATCCCATCAAGTCATAAATTGGAACAAACTTGGCCTGAAAGAGAAATAAACTTCTCATTTGCTTAAGCCATTCTAGTTTGGGGGTCAAAGGCAGTTATAGCGCCTTTGATCCTAACTAGAGTGTCATGCAACTTCATTGTACCCTGCAGAGGAGTTTACTTCTAGCCCCAGAGCAGGGGATCCAAAGGCTTAGAGGCACCAGGCCAGCCATGCCGATGAGTAAAGCACACTTGGTACTGCTTTTCCCCAAGAAATATCTGCTTTCCTGTTTGAAATACAGGATCCTCTTCACCTAGCTTTAACTTTTTCCAGTTTTGCAAGACAAGGCCATAAGAAATCTTTCTCTGTTCTCAATTCTACTCTAAGAGGAACAGCTAGTGCCACCTCATTGTCAGCGACAATAGGGAGTGGTGGGGACTGTAGTGAATTGGAAAGCAGATGCCTCCGTCAAGGGGCAGCTGCTAATGCAGCCTCTCCTAGTGGCTGCCTCGGGGACCATGAGCTCCCCTGGCCAGATACCTCAGTTTTTCAAATTTAATAATCTGGGTATTTAAATCTAGCACCGTCTGTGTTGTGGAGGAGCACAGAGCTCCCCCCGAGAGAGCAGCCAAGCACAGAGGCTTCACAGGATAAGAGCGCGGGTTTGGTGGACAGTCCCGCAGCTCCACAGCTCCTCCAAACAGCAGCCCGAGGCCAGTGCACATGAGGCCACTGGGGACCAAAATTATGTGTGACAAATTGCAGGGAGTCCGGACCCTCCCTGTCTTGAGCTTCACCCTTACAAGGAGGAGGAACCACAAGGCATTTATTTTCCAAGCTCCTGGCATAATCTTTACAGGTGTTACATAAATATTCAGGAAAATCACATACATTGTGTTCATTCAAAGAGAGAGTGAGAACCCTTCATGGGCTAAACGTTGCAGTTTACAACCTCAACTCCAGTGACTGGAAAGCATGATAGAATTTAGAAAAAGGACCTTGTGGGGAGAGAATTGTGTGGAGAACCAACTGCAGAATGAGAGACAGGCTCAGTGTCCCAGGCTGGTAGGAGACAAGGTGGTGACCGTGGGCACAGAGAGGACCGACAGGTCAGGGCCCCCGGCTGCTGCCAGCGGGGAAGAGGACCGGCCTGCAGGCATCGGGCTGTGCCTCTCTGGGAGGCACTCTGGCTGGCCCTGTGTTGCGGGCTTGGGAAGGTTCAGGAGATGCTCTCTCAGGAGCCTCATCCCAGAAGCACCACCGCAGCGTCAACAACAGCCCATCTGGAAGCTACCCAGGAGCTCGTCGTGGGTGAGGGCGCAGTTCCCACGGTGTGGTTCCCACAGGGCGAGGCACAGGTCCCGGGGGCCTGAAGGACAGTTGTAGATGGTGCACAGAAAACATTTTCTTTTCAGTAGTTCGGTCCGTATTTTCCCGTACCTTTGGGAAGTGTGACTGGCATGTCAAAACTGCGGTCTCGCGGGTATTATTGTTCAGGATCAGGCAAGTAAAAGCAGTGAGCCACCTAAGGTGAACTTAGGGAAACTGTCAAGTAAATAACCCCCTGAACG
Organism: Mustela nivalis; assembly: GCF_964662115.1. NCBI lineage: Eukaryota > Metazoa > Chordata > Mammalia > Carnivora > Mustelidae > Mustela > Mustela nivalis. Next base: position 119,447,523 of record NC_139022.1, on the reverse strand, counting down.
GGTGTGAGTGGACCTGGGAGAAACAGTGAAAGTGAGGCTCGAAGGATAGGGCTCGCTGGCCTTCCGGGTTCCAGTCCAGCCAAACATCTTTCCTTGCTTTTGGTTGTTTTGTGTAGGCTGGATGCTGGCTCGGTGTCTGTGCTCAGATAGGTCACTGACTGCGCACAAGTCAGCGTGCTCAGTCTTTTTTGTCCTCATTTGAGGATAAGAAAGCCTAAATGTCAAGTACTGGCCCGGACTGACTCAAAGCCAGTGTCTGGCTGTTCGGGACAGTGTGACGGGGGCCGTTCTTCTGTGAACAGCTCCAAGAGGCTGGGCTGGAGGATGTCTGGCTGGGCTTAGGGGCTGAGCTGGGCCCTTCAGGGAAGAACAACACTAAATGAGGTGTTGAGCACTTACCGGAGTTGTTCTGAGGACCCTTGCGGGGACAGCCAGACTTTGTTTTGCTTTTCAGTGTAAAATGTGTTTTTGTTTTTCAAGGAAATATATGGTCATTCCAAAAATTCAAAAAGAAGGAAGGAAACAGACGCACATAATCCCACCAGAGCTGATCACCATTAATGATAGCCAGATATTTTGGTCCAGGTTCATAATCTCAGAATCTAGTAGAAAGCATCTTCCTTCCTAGGAGAAATGTCCCTCCATATGTCCCGCTTCTCTGGTACCCCATCAGGCTGCCTCCCAAACATTAACAAAACTTGACAGGTCCGAGGACTTTTCCTCACTCAGAGATTGTTCTGGTTTCTACTTCTCGATTTCTGGTGTTCCCTGCTGTCATGCTCTGTTGTCGCTCCTCCCTTCACGCTGCCCTAACCCCATCGGTCCATGCCGCAAGGCTATACAGAGTTTGGCCTGACAGCTTCGGCATTGAGAACACCTGACTTTCCAGTGCCTTCTGAAGAGGGCGATGCTCCTAGCCCAGCTCAGAACAAAATACACAGTGTTTCTGGTAAAGAGATTAGGAACATAAAAAGGAGCAAGTGTCTGGGCATGGGAGCTAATTGCTTGCGAGGCCTCGCCCACCGTGGGCCCTGCGGCTCACCCCACACTTGACTCTCAACCGCAGGTCCCAGAGGCTGTGGATGAAAGAGCAGAGAGGATGAATTCCAGCATCTTGATTTCAGCCCACAGCTTGGACAGCTGCTGAAGCAGGCCCCTGACTCCACCAGGGGAAGGCAGCCCAGCCATCTGGTTGGTGGGAGTCAGGGGCACGATTAGCTGCTTCTAAATGCCGTGCTTAAACCAGGTTCTCTGGCTTTGAAGATGATTCCTGTAGGACCAAATAGTTCATTTCCTTGAGGGGAAACACTGTCAGGTTTAAAAGCCATCATTCTCCAGGGAGGCCGGGTGGCTCTCTACTGGTCTGTAAACACTGTGAAGGAGGGGCTTGGTTTCTGTTCTAACAGCTCCTTGAGATTTACACTTAATGGGAGCAGGGTGGCACAGGAAACAGATGGGCAGTGGGGCCATCTACGGCCCCCAGACAATTTGGTCTCGTCATCTTTTGATTGTCATGTGTGCGGTTTTTTTCAACCAATGCAGCTGTGCTCTCTCCTGCTTAACTACTGTTCTTTCAATCAGGGCGCACCGTGCTCAGCCCTGGCACTGCGCCTCCAGAGAACACCCTTCCATGTGCCATGCATTTATTGAGCAGCTACTGTGTGCCAGACGGTGTGAACCAAACAAAGCCCTGGAATCCAGAGGATAGAAGTGTGGGCTCTGGACCAAACCTGCATGGGCCCTGAGTTCAGTCCTGGCCCTGCCCCTTACTCTCCATGTCCTGGGCACTAAAATGTCAGGCCTGATCTGTAGCAGCAAGATAATGATGGCGTCTGTCTACAGGGTTATGGTGAGGATCAAATATGGTGTTGCAAATGCAGCCTGACTGTTCGTATTTGCTCCATGAGTATGGACTATGATGGCATCGTCCCTGCCTTCCATAGGATGTAAGTCTAGAAGGGATGACAACAAACCAATGCACTTGCAAATGTGTGGAACAGACTGGAGGAAGGGGCACCCAGCTTAGACAAGGGCTCAGGAAGGCCCTTTCTGAGAAAACTGCTTGCAGGAGTGGGTGATGCTGCTGGCGATGTGGGCAGGCCTTGCCGCCTGGGGAAAGAGATCCAGATTGCCTACAAATACCAGGGAACACTGGGGGTGCCTTGTGCAAGAAAGTGACAGCATCCGACTTCTCGGTCCCTGTCTGTTTGGACACTAGACCATAGGGAAACGTGTTCATTTTCTATTACCACAAACTCAGCGGCTTCAAACAATACAAGTGTCCTCTCTTACAGTTCTCGAAGTAGGAAGTTCTAACATCAAGGTGTCAGCAGGGCCACATTCCTCCTGGAGGCTCTAGGGAAAAACTTCTCCCTGCCTTTTCTAGTTTCTAGAGGCCCCCATCTTCATCAGCTCCCGGGTATGTTCATTGCCACCTCTGTCCCCATTGTCACATTTCTTTCTCTGACTCCAATCCTGTCTCTTATAAGGCCCCTGGTAATGACATTGGGCCCACCGATAATCCAGAATAATATGCCCATTTCAAGACTCTTATCCTAATCATACCTACAAAGGTTTTGGTGTGTGCATGTCTGGTTTGTTTTTGTTTTTGTTTTTGCCATATGAAACAACATTTTCACAAGTCCTGGGGATTAGGACATAGACATTATAGAGCTCATTGCAGGAGACTCTTATTCTGTCTAACACAGGGAGCAGGAATGGAAAAGAGGAGACTGGATAGGAGGCTGCTGTGATCATACATGCGAGAGAGGACGGTAGGCTGGACGCGGTGGGGAGCAGTGGAAGTGGAGAGAAGCAAGTGGAATTAGAAAGATTTATTGGTTGCCTGGCAGAGGGAAAATGGGAGATTGAGTAGTGTTCTGGCTCTTAAAGCTTTCTTCTGGAATTGACATATTAATATCACTTCTGCTCACAAGTGACATGGGCACACTGACTTTAAGGTAGTGGGGAAATGCAGTCATGCTATGTGCCCCACAGGAAGAGAAACAGTGTGTGTGACTGCTACATCTGTTGTAGAGACCCTGAAGCTAAGGGCCATCTAAGGCAGCATTCATCCAGCTGGCTTCTCTTGCTCCTTGAAATAAAATCCCAGCTTCCTACAGTGACTTCATATTAGTTAACGATAGCCAAAATAGTGCTGTGAAACAATCCCTTTCCACCAATTCAGTGGCTTAAAACCATCAGGTTGTGTGTGTGTGTGTGTGTGTGTGTGTGTGTGTGTGTGTTTCTTTCATACATCTTTGGGTTGGCTAGAGTTTGGCTGAGGTTGGGTGGGCTTGGCCCAGGCTCTAGGTTAGGTCTGGGCCTGCTCCAGGTGTCTCTTATCCTCCTTGAAGCAGTGGGCTGGCAGAAGCCCAAGACAGCAAGCCCCTCCATGAAAGCGTCTATCAAGTCTCTGCTATGTCCTATGTGCTAACATCTCATTCATCAAAACGACTCCCCTGGGCAAGCCCAAAGTCAAGAGTCAGGGAAGTTCATGGACAGATGCAAATACCATACAAGGGAGTGAAGACTTAGGACCAATCTGCCCCACGTCCACAGGCTAACTTCTCTAACCCCATGTCTAGTCCTCTACCCATCCACTGATCCAAACATCCAAGTGCTCACTAAGTGCCGACCACACTCATTTCATGTCAAAGTCATTCCTATCGCAGGGCCTTTGCACAAGCTGCTCCTTCTACCTTGAACTCTCTTCCACAGATCCTTTCATGGCTGCTACATCTAAAAACCCAGAACTTAACTAAAATGTTACTTCTAATATATGGCCTCACCAGACCACAGTGCTTAAAACACCTCTCTCTCCCCCCATCTCACCCACTCCCAAGCACCCCCATCATGTCACCCAGCTGAATTTTTTTTCTTAGTACTACAACCTCAAATGATCCCATATATGTATTGGTTTATTTGTTTATTGCCAGCCGCCTCCCCAGAACCCACAATGCATGATGGCAGGGATCTTGCTCACTGTTGGGCTCCCTAGTGCCCTACACATGTTTAAAAAATGTGTATCGAAGGAATTTCAGCAATGCCAGGAAGGAGCAGGAGGGAGGGATGTGGGCAAGGAGATTGAAAGAGTGATGAGTAAATTGCAGACAGTGATATTTTTTAATTCTGACCCCAGAAGTGCATTTCTTCATCTTGAAAGTGAGAATGAATGAATAGACTCTTTCATTCAGGCAACACGTATTTATGACATGCTTGCAATGATGCAGGCTCTGTACCAGGGGAACCTCTTTCCCCCTAGGTTACCCGTGACTTAGCAGTAAGACAGAATGGCAAAGATTTACAAATGCTGCACAGAAAACAAGTGCAGGAGATTGTGAGTGTGCAAGTGTTACTGCTTCCCACATACAGGCTTCATTCATTCACTTATTCATACATTCAGCATATGTGAACACCTACTATGACCATAGTGTGTTCTATATTAAGCACTGTGGACATAGAGATGCATCAGATTTCCAATGGTAACCACCGTGTTACAAAGTCAACTTTCGAACACTGGGGAATGCCTCTCAGAAAGGGTGGGCCATGTGACATGCACCCTGATGGGTGAGTCAGAGTTCACCAGGTAGAAAGGAGGAACTTCAGACACTAGAATGCAGGATATAGAAGAGAAAGTACTGGTTTTGAGACCATGAGAAGAGGGGGTCATCATTTTCTAAGGAAAACTCATGCTAGAAAAAAGGGCTATTTAAAATAAATGGAGGGGTGCCTGGGTGGCTTAGTCAGTTAAGCCTCTGCCTTCAGCTCAGGTCATGATCTCAGGGTCCTGGGATTGAGTCCTACATCAGGCTCCGTGCTCAGTGGGGAGCCTGCTTCTGACCTCTACCTGCTGCTCCCCCTGCTTGTGCGCGCACTCTCTCTCTCTGACAAATAAATAAATACAATCTTTTAAAAAATAAAATAAAATAAGTGGAGTCCAAAATGTGAAAAAAAAAATCTGAAAGGAAAAAAAAAAAAAGATAGTTTGGGACTTTGTCTTGAAGAAAAGAAATGAAAAATTAAGAAAATAAATTCATCTAATAGTGAACAAATGTTGTTACATTGACAGTTATTTTAACTCTTTTTTTATTAAGATTTTGTTTTTGTTTTTGAGAGAGAGAGAGAGAAAGCTCAGAAGGAGAGTGAGAGGGAGAAGCAGACTCCCCAGTGAGCAGAGAGCCCAGTGTGAAACTTGATCCCGGGACCCTGAGATGGTGACCAAAAGAGATTGTGAGCCAAAGGCAAACACTTAACAGAGTCACCTAGGCACCCCAACAGTTGTTTTAATTCTTAAAGGAAACCAACATGGAATTCAACAATCCAACATTGATTTTGAGAAAGATGTGATTTTTCTGGCCTGGCCAAGTTCACCACACCCTTCACTTTGCATTTGATTTCAGAGCACAGGCCAGCTGGGGAGGTAGGTTCCCCTGGGGCCTCTCTTTCCCTCTGGCTTGTTGAAGCATTCTTTTGAAGCTGCTCTGTCTCAGCATTTTCCTTATCATGTTTCTCTTTGTGGATGGTTGTCCACTCTCCTTCTCCGCCAGACCCCAGTTGCCCAGGACGGAGCTGGACTGTGTGAGATTCTCTGATGCCACAGTCCTCAACGTCATGGCCTCCTGTGTCCTTTGCCAGACTTGTCTTTTTATTTTGTTCCTGGTTTGCACCACATCATCAGAATGCTTGCCAGCCAACTCACAGAGATGAGCAAGATTACCAGTAGACTTGTTGGGGACCAGGGGGTGAGTCAAGGCAGGTAGGGCACCTGTTTAGGGTGGATGTGATGCCTGGTCTGCTTCCCTGTGCCTCTATATAGGGACTTGCACAGGCAAACCCTCGTATATGCTGTCTGCAGCTTAAGGCATGGGGGAAAGGACACAGGCAGAGGCTGGGAATGGACAGAGGGGAGCTCTGGCAATCTCATATGCCTGCTTTTTCCTGAGGGTAACAGGAGCCCTGGAGAGTCTAAACAGGGTAAGCCATGTCAGATTACACTTCAGAAACCTCCTCCTCTGAGACAAACCAATTTGCTTAGAGGGTGCAGGGAGGGGCCTGGAGTCCCAGCCAGACCGGGACTCTCCAGAGTTGCCCTCCCCTGTGGCTGCCAGTAGCCCAGGAGACCTCCCTCCTGCAGCCTCAGGTCCCTCTTTTGTATGAGTGATATTTGAAGGACAGATGCCCACCCTCAGCTGAGAAGGGGTTCTTCTGGAATCAGGGATTGTCAAAGTAGGAGATACAGAGAAGTTAGAAAGGGGGTGGATTATTTCAGATAGGGTGGCCACAGAAGCCTCTGTGAGGAGTACTCCTTAAACAGGAAACCAGAAGGTCGAGAAGGGGCCAGTCAGGCAATGCATATGTGGAAGGAGCTCCTGGCAGAGAGAAGAGCATGTGCAAAGGTCCTGAGGCAGGAAGGGGCTTCACTGGTTCAAGAGACAGACTGCAGATCAGTACACTTCATGCAAGAAGGGGATGGGCTAGGGTAAAGCTGGAGAAAAGACATGGGCTGGAGCAGCAGGCCCAAGAATTTGGTCCTAAGTTTAAGTCATTGATGGCCTTTAATTAGGGGAGTAGTATGATTCCATCTGATTTGTGTCTTTGTAGGATTCCACTAGCTAGAGGTGGGCAGAGGGGAGCAAGGAGACAGGAGGTTGTGGCTAGAATCCAAGTGGGACCAGATAGTTGCTTGACCTGGGGTGGTAGCAGTGGAAATGGAAAAGATGTGAGGTGTAGTTTAGAGGGTCCCCCAGCTGGACTTTCTGACGTCTGCCCAAAAATCTGTCCACATCTCCCTCCATCTCTCACCTCTGAGGCAACCAAGTGTGCTGAAAACAGCTTGGGTTTCCAAGTGGCCTGGGTTACACTTACTCCAGAGTGTCACCTGTCCTTCCGCCTTTCTGAAACTTGGGTCGTTTTTTGTTTTGTTTTGTTTTTTAAGTTTTTATTTATTTATTTGAGAGATAGACACAGAGATAGTGAGGAAGAGTACAAGTGGAGATGGGAGCTTTTGTCAGAGCAGAGAGGAAACCACGGAGGCAGAACGTGTGATAAAGAACGCATTGGTTATCAAAGCAGGTGGAGTAATCAAAACAGGAATTAGGGCAAGAGCATGCCAGTAGGTTAGAGGATGGAAGAGATGGGATGATCTTTGGTGTCTGTCTTTTGGGAAGAGTTCTGAACGGGGCTTAGAAGGGATCTAATGGACAGGGCTGGGTTAGGCTTTGACCACTTTGCCTGAAGCAGAGGGAAGGAGCCCCCCCCCCCCCAGCCTCAGGTCAGGGGACGCCTCTACCTGCGGCGAAGATGAGTTGAAAAGACTGAGATGCCATTGGCTGCATGGGAAGTGGGCGAAGATGAAACTGGACCTGTGTACAGAAACATGTGGTGTGGGGCAGGGCCCGCCCCTCCTGGAGGAACCATCAGCTGGCTATCCGGGGAGACTGGGCATCACACAGGCTCAAATTGTAAAACTGTGTCTAGAGGTTCTAGTTCAGTGTATCTGTAAGGATGTTCATCACAGTGTTGGTTCTGAGAGAAACAAAAGGGCCCCACATATTTTAAGCTAGGAGGCTGGTTAAGCAAATTACACTGTATATGAACAACATAATTTTTTACTGCAGCCAATAAAAGGAGCGTCTTTGGGTGCCTGGGTGGCTCAGTAGGTTAAGCCTCTGCCTTCGGCTCAGGTCATGGTCTCAGGGTCCTGGGATCGAGCCCCACATCTGGCTCTCTGCTCAGCCGGGGAGCCTGCTTCCCGGTCTCTCTCTCTGCCTGCCTCTCTGCCTACTTGCGATCTCTCCCTCTCTCTCTCTGTCAAATAAATACATAAAATCTTAAAAAAAAGAAAAAAAAAGGAGCATCTTTATGTTGTGCCAAAATACCGACTATTATGGAAAGATGGTGATCTGAGCACTTATTATATGCCAGGCACTGTTCTATGTGCTTTGTGTAAATAACCAATCTGATTCTCCTCACAGATGAAGACCTAGATACTATTATTATCCCTGTTGTATTCTTGAGGAAAAGAAGGCACAGAGTGTCTAAGTAAGCCGTCCTAGGCAACAGAGCTTTAAGGGGCAGACCTGGGATTTGAACTCAGGAATGCTGGGTTCACACCCTCAAAAACCTTCACAATGTACTGTTAGGGGAAGGGACATGCCTGGGCTTTTTTTTTTTTTCCTTAAAAAATTTAAAGATGGGCGCCTGGGTGGCTCAGTGGGTTAAGCCTCTGCCCAGGTCATGATCTCAGGGTCCTGGGATCGAGGCCCGCATCGGGCTCTCTGCTTGGTGGGGAGCCTGCTTTCTCCTCTATCTCTCTGCCTGCCTCTCTGCCTCCTTGTGATCTCTCTCTGTCAAATAAATAAATAAAATCTTTAAAAAAAAATTTAAAGACAAAAGTCATGCCTAGAAAAATCATTGGAAGGGAAAAATGATGTTGCCTGGCTCTCTCTGGGGGGCATCATGGGTAATTTTCACCTCTCTAGCATTTTCTAAATTTGCTGCAATAAAATGTATTAATTTTATAGTAAGGAATACTTTTAAAAACACAGATTTTGGTTCTTGGAAAAGTTTTAGTTTCACAGCAAAATTGAATAGAAGGTATTGAGCATTCCCAAAGATCCCCTGCTCCTTTACCATATATAGCCTCCCCCACTATCAAGATGTAGCACGAGAGTAACAGTTGTTACTAATGAGGAACTGACACCGACATATCCCGATCACCCACCCAAAGTCCATAGGTTATATTAGGGTTCACTTTGGTGGTGTACATTCTGTGGGTTTGGACAAATGTATGATGACATATCTCCAGCATTATAGTATCACACAGAATTGTTTCACTGCCCTAAAAATCCTTTGTCCTCCACTTAATCATCCCCCTCTTAAAAAGATCCCACTGATCTTTTTAATGTCTCCATAGTTTTGCTTTTTCCAGAATGTCACAGAGTTGGAATCATAGTGGGTAGCCTTTTCTGACTGGCTTCTTTTGCTTAGTAATATGCATTTAAGGTTCTCTGTGTCTTTTTATGGCTTGGTAGCTTGTTTCTTTTTTTTTTTTTTTTTAAGATTTTTATTTATTGATTTGACAGAGAGAGATCACAAGTGGACAAAGAGGCAGGCAGAGAGAGAGGGGGAAGCAGGCTCCCTGCTGAGCAGAGAGCCCGACGCGGGGCCCGATCCCAGGACCCTGAGATCATGACCCGAGCTGAAGGCAGAGGCCTAAACCACTGAGCCACCCAGGCGCCCCGGTAGCTTGTTTCTTTTTAGGGATGAATAATATTCCATTGTCTGGATATATCACCGTTTACTCATCCATTCACCTGCTGAAGGACATCTTGATTGCTTTCAAGTTTTAGCAGTTAGGAAGAAAGCTGCTATAAAATATGTGTGCATTTTTTAAAAAAGATTTTATTTATGTGTTTGACAGAGATCACAAGTAGGCAGAGAGGCAGGCAGAGAGAGAGGAGGAAGTAGGCTCCCACTGAGCAGAGAGCCTAATGCGGGGCTTGATCCCAGGATCCTGTGATCACGACCTGAGCTGAAGGCAGAAGCTTAACCCACTGAGCCAACCAGGCGCCCCCCAACGTGTGCACTTTTTTATGTGGACGTAAATTTTCTACTTCTTTGCGTGGATATCAAGGGCACAATTGCTAGTATGAGTATGCTTAGTTTCGTAAGAAACTGCCACACTGTTCCAAAGTGGCTGTACCATTCTGCATTCCCACCAGCTGTGAATGAGACTTCCTGTTGTTCCCTACTGTCACCAACACTTGGCACTGTCAGGGCTTTGGATATTGGTGCTTTCATTTTTTAAGAAAGAGTGAAGTCCTTGCCAGGTGCTCCTTGACCACAACAGGGCCCCTTTGAGGATTCTGTGCTCTACTGGGTGGTAGGTGCTGGTTGCCAGGGCTGACTGGCTCATGATAGCCCTTCTCTGCGAACAGTTGCAATGTCCAGGGTAGGCCCTGAGTTCCCTCTGGCCCAGCTGATTGATCCGGGGAGAGAAATGGGACCTACTTGGCCCGTCATCTGCTCTCCCAGGTACCTGAGCACAGATGGAGTTTCCACAGGCTGTGGTCTCGGGGGCTGAGTGGTTTTCTAACAATGCCATCTAAAGAGCAGGGTTGTGCTGGGAACTGTTCCTCCAGGCGGGGTTTCAGGCTGCACTGGGTCTGTACCTCCTGGACCTCGTTAGATCCTTCCTCTTGGATCTGACTAACTGCTCTAAGATCTGTTCAATGACGTACTCATTTGGGCTTGTTTAACCAGAGCCAGCTTCTATAATCTGCTCCCATAGAACCTTAAGCCAGTATCATTTCATTTCTTGTAACTGCAGCTAAATGATAAAAGATAGCACAGAAATTAAAAACCCTTAAAATGCAGCTGTAATTATGAAACATATACCTTCTGTAGTTTTAACTTGAAAAACCCTATTAAAACACATGATCAAGATATATTTTGTGTTGGGGCACCTGAGTGGCTCAGTGGGTTAAGCCTCTGCCTTCGGCTCAGGTCAGGATCTCAGGGTCCTGGGATCCACCCCCGCATAGGGCTCTCTCTGCTCAGTGGGGAGCCTGCTTCCCCCTCTCTCTCTGCCTGTCTCTCTGCCTACTTGTGATCTCTCTCTCTCTGTCAAATAAATAAACAAAATCTTAAAAAGAAACATTTTGTGTTAATAGAGCAGTTGCCAGAATAAAAAAGATCTTGGGACCTGGGTGGCTCAGGTACTTTACTTAACTCAGATACTTACTTAACTAAGTATCTGACTCTGGATTTTGCCTCAGGTTACAATCTCAGGGTTGTGAGATGGAGCCCAGCGTCACACTGTGCTTGGCGGGAGTCTGCCTGAGGTTCTCTCCCTCTCCCTCTGCCTCTCCCCCAGCCCTACTCATGTGCACTCTCCCTCTCTCAAATAAATAAGTAAATCTTTAAAAAAAGAAAAGATATTGAGACACTGTGGCAAAATGTCATCATTAAAAATCTCTATCTTATAGATCTAATAATACAAAATGGCATATTAACAAAGTTATTCACTGTGGCATCATTTGCAAGACAAGAAAGCTGGAAACCACCTAACTATTCATCAATGAGTAAATGGTAATAAATAAATGGTACACCCATGCAGTGAGACTGTGTGTAGTTATAATACAAAGAATAAGGTATTTAGGTACTGATATGGAACAAACTCCAAAAATTATTAGTAAAAAAAGGAACAGCGAGTCTAAAATCTGCCACTTAGGTTAAGAGGGAAAAATCCTATATATTCGCTTGTTTAAGCGTCAGGCATCTCTGCAAGGATGAAGTTTGTCACTGGATATTCTTTTGTCCTTTGTGAAAATTTCCTAAATATTTAAAAAATGATTGGATACAACGTGCAGACAGAAGAGGCATAAAACCCATATGTGCAGTTTTACTTGAAATAGAAAACAACACCCATGTAATTGCCACCCGGGTCAAGAAATATCACATTGTTGGAAAAACCTACAATCGGTCCAAATGTCTCCCCTTTCTCTGGAGCTAACACAGTTCAACTCCGTTTCACTGCTCCTGCTGGGTAAGTCCCTGTTGTCCAGTATTGTGATTCTCGCCCTTCTTTTTCTTAAGCCCACGTCTTACTGTCAGTGTTTGCTTTTATTTGCCTACCTCTTTACACCTTTGTTTTTCACTTGTCTTCTATCTCAAACCCCACATGAGCTTATTGTGATTTTTAAACGAATTAATAAATATTTTAAAAAATGATCACTCTTAATTTCGAATTTGATACATATCAATAAATATAACCAAACCAAACTAAAACTTTCTGGGGACTTCAATAATTTTTAAGACATGTAAAATGCGCCTGGGACCAAAATATTTGAGAACCACCGGTCTAGTGGATTTTTACTGCTTCACCAGTCACTCTTTGATTTACTTTCTCTGCAATGAAGTGGGCTCACCCTGCCAGGTCTTCATCTACTTGTGGCCTTGGGTGTAAATGGAACAACACTTCCAACACCTTCCTCAGCTTTCAGAAAGCTGGCAACAACTTCTCCTCCTCCTCTTCCTCCTCTTCCTCCTCCCTCCCCTCCCCTTCCTCTCCCCTTTCCCCCTCCTCCCCTTCCTCCTCCTCCTTCTTCTTCTTTACTTTTGGGACTTACTTTTCTTACAGATTTTATTTATTTACTTGAAAGAGAGACACACACACACACAGAGCAAAAGTGGGGAGGAGGGGCAGAGGGAGAGAGAAACAGACCTCCCTGCTGAGGACCCTGGGATCCTGACCTGAGCTAAAGGCAGACGTTTAACAGACTGAACAACCCAGGCACCCTGGGACTTAATTTTTTAATTGTGATAAAATATACGTGACTTATAATTTAACATTTTAACTATTATACGTGACTTATAATTTAACATTTTAACTATTTTTACGTGTATACTTTAGTGGCATCAAGTACATCCACATTGCTATGCAACCATCACTATTATCCATCCCCAGAACTTTTTCATCTTTCCAAACTGAAACTCTGTATCCATTAAACACTAACTCCCCTTTCCTCCTCCCCCAGCCCTTTGGCATCCATTGTTCTACCTTCTGCCTCTGTAAATCCGACTACTGTAGATACTCATATGAGTGGAACCATACAGTATCTTTCCTTTTGTGTCTGGCTTTATTTGACTTAGCATAATGTCATCAAGTTTCATTCATGTTGTAGCACGTGTCAATATTTTCTTCCTTTTTAAGGCTCAGTAATATTTCATTGTAGGTACAGATCACATTTTGTTCATTCATTCATCAGTGAACACTGGGGTTGCTTCTCTTTGCTATTGTGAACAATGCTGCTATAAACACTGGTATACAAATAGCTGTTTGAATGACTCCTTTTACTTATTTTGAGCATAAATCCTGATGCAGGGTTATGCATCAAATGGATATTCCATGTTTTCATTTTCGAAGAATTGTCATACTGTTTTCCATAAGTGCTGTGCCATCTTACCTTGCCATATTTTCCACATCCTTGCCAACATTTGCTGTTTTCTTTTCTTTTTTTTAAGATTTTATTTATTTGAGAGAGTACACAAGAAGGGCAGAGGGAGAGAGAAACAGACCTCCCCTGCGCAGGGAGCTCAATGCGGGGTTCGATCCCAGGACCCTGGGATCATGACTTGATTCCAGGCAGACGCTTAACTGACTGAGCCATCCAGGTGCCCCAACACTTGTTATTTTCTGTTCTTTTCATAGTAGTCACTTTCATGGGTGTGACATCATTGTGATTTTGATTTGCATTTCCCTAATGATTAATTATATTGAGCATCTTTTCATGTGCTTATTGGCCATTTGTATGTCTTCTTTGGAAGAATGTCTATTCTAATCTCTGAGCATTTTTGAATTGAAATTCTACATCTTTTGTGGAATTTATTGTTTCATTTTATAATTGAATAGCCTTATAGAGTTGCACGGTGCTGACAGACTACACCTGGATGCTGCTTCGATGCCAAAGACCTTGACTGTGTGGCTGTGGTTTCCTGGTACACATTTACAAGAATTTCTCTAAATGGTGTTTAAATGAGGACTACTTTTTTTTTTATATAAGATTTTATTTTTAAATAATTTCTACACCCAGTGTAGGGCTTGAACTCACAACCCTGTGGTTAAGAATCATATTCCACCTACAGAGCCAGCCAAGTGCCCCAAATGAGTCCTACTTTTTAAAGTTAGTTCATTTGTCATTATTTTTATTTTCTGAGGACATATGAAAGTGGTTTGGATAATGAGTACTTAATGAAGAGGACCTGATACAGTGTTGTGGGGTATTTTTGTTTGTTTGAACTAGTTTTCTGAAACAGAGATAACTCTCCCTTTCTGATAAAGACTTTGTTCTTTTATCCGTTTTTATGAAGAGATTTATTGAGCCCTTCCTTTTATACCAAGAACTTTCCTTATACAGAATCAGCTGTTTAATCCTTACGAACCCCCAACAGGTTCTTTTTTTTCTCTTTTTTAAATTAAAATTTTTTCCATTTTAAAAATTTTAAATTCAATTAACTAACATATAATGTATTATTGGTTTCAGAGGTAGATATCAGTGACTCATCAGTTTTATATAATACCCAGTGCTCATTACATCACATGCCCTCTTCAATGTCCATCACCCAGTTAACCCGTCCCCCTTCCCTTCAGCAACCTTCAGGTTTGTTTCTTATGATTAAGAGCTTCTTATGATTTGTCTTCCTCTCTCTTTCTGTCTTGTTTTATTTTTTCCTCTCTTCCCCTAGGATCCTCTATCTTATTTCTTAAATTCCACATATGAGCAAGATCATATAACTGTCTTTCTCTGATCGACTTGTTTTGCTTAACATAATACCCTCTAGTTCCAACCACATCATTGCAAAAGGCAAGATTGCATTTCTTGATGGCTGAGTAATATTCTATTGCATATATATATATATATATATATATATATACATACATACACACACCATATCCTCTTCATCCATTCATCTGTCCATGGGGACTGTCGATGGACATCTGGGCTCTTTCCATAGTTTGGCTATTGTGGACATTGCTGCTATAAACATTAGAGTGCAGGTGCCCCTAAGGCTTTCTTTTAGACACTCCCAAGGCTGGGCATCTCCTGACTCCAGGAGAATTAAGGCTGAAGCCCTTAGAATTAAGACCCCTGTCCCCCAATATTCTTCAGGTTTCACTACAGACCATGAGCAGTGTTGCCGGAACATTGGGATCAGCCTGGTTTCTGAGGCCTCATCCTGGAAATGGGGCTGAATCCAAATCTCTAGGGGGGAAGGGGGTAGGGGGGCTGGGCGTCTCAGCATGAAGGTCAAGTTTAGGAAACTGAGAATGAATGTAAAAGCATTTAGCGCTCAATATGTAATCCACGTTATGCGAGGAACTGTTCCAGACACTGAGAATTCCAAACCCCCTACCCTCATGGAACTTCGCTGTAACAATGGAGACCATGAGTCAATGCACCGCCATTTCTGGGAAGGATAATGCTGCGGTTTCTCTGTCTGGCTTTGATCTCTAGCTCATAGTTTCCAGGCCTCTTGGTGAAAGGGCCTCTTGCACATACTGCCATCTCTCTCCCTACTTACATTTTGAAACTTTGATTTTGTTCTGATGCTCATTGTAGTGGACTTAGAATATAGAGAAATCAGAGTTTGTATCTTACATTGTATATAAATTTGAATCATATGCTTTTGAGGTGAACAACACCAAAAATAATCATCTCCCTTTAAGTGCAAAACTGGATACATGAACTGTACTTTCCACTTAATCCTGTTGCGAACCAGGCTTGAATTATTTGAAATCCTGAGGAAGCCTTCCTGTTAAAAAATTTGAGATTACCGCTGGCCAAGCACATATTAGTGCATTCCCTTCCCTTCCCACTTCCCCCCACAGCCTGCCCTGGTTTGTTGCAATGGAGGGGGAGGGTTGTAGCCTATAAGCTGAGTGACTCCTGATTCACTGCACCTCTGTCTCCACAGTTGAAATAGTATCTGGATGCATTTCACAGAATTGTCTGGAAGCCTGAATGGGCATATGACTCTAAAGGGCTCAGTGCACAGCAGACTAAATAACATTTGACAGCTGGAAAACAGTGATCATTAGATAATACAAAATAATATATGTAATAGCATGTAATATAAAATAATAAGTTTATACTATTTTTTCCATACTTGAGATCTTCCTAGAAGCACAGTTTACATCTTTCTTCCTTTCTTCCTTCTTTCCTTCCTTTCTTTTTTTTTTCTTTCTCTCTTTCTTTCTTTCCTTCTTTCAATATTTATTTTGTTTGTCAGAGAGATAAAGAGCACAAGCGGGGGGATTGGCAGGCAGAGGAAAAAGCAAACTCCTTGATGAGCAGGGAGCCCGATGAAGGACTTGATCTCAGAACCCTAGGATCAGGACCTAAGCCAAAGGCAAATGCTTAACCAACTGAGCCACCCAGGCATCCCTCATCTTGCTTTCTTTCACTTGGAAATATGTCTTGGGCAGGGCCCCCTAATTCTAAAGTTAAGTCCTGAAATTCAGGACACCATGATTGATTTTGGGGGTACACTTTAAAATTGTCAAATATTTTTAAAAAATTGTCAAATATAGTATTCTATATACATACATATACAAAGGAATATTATAATTTGTAAAATTTAATTGGCCATTTAATATTTATGTGGTTCACTGTAAGTCATATCTTAATTGAAAAGTTAAATAATAATACAATGAAAATAAAGAGCATATATATGTATAGTTTAAAGCATAATAAAATGAACTTATGAGTACCCATTTCCCAGACCAAGAATACTCCCCCATTTACATTCCTTTCTCTCCCCCAGAGGCAACCACTATCTGAATTTTTTTTTTAATGGTGCATTGTTTAGCTTTTTTTAAAATTTAATTTAATTTATTTATTTTTAATTTTTAATTTTTTATAAACATATATTTTTATCCCCAGGGAATAAAGGCTGTGAATCACCAGGTTTACACATTTCATAGCACTCACCAAAACACATACCCTCCCCAATGTCCATAATCCCACCCCCTTCGCCCAACCCCCCTCCCCCCAGCAACCCTCAGTTTGTTTTGTGAGATTAAGAGTCACTTATGGTTTGTCTCCCTCCCAATTCCATCTTGTTTCATTGATTCTTCTTCTACCCACTTAAGCCCCCATGTTGCATCACCACTTCCTCATATAACCACTATCTGAATTTTGAGTTAAATCATTCACTTGCTTTTCTTTTTTTTAAGATTTATTTATTTAGGGGCACTCAGTCATTAAGTGTCTGCCTTCAGCTCAGATCATGATCCTGGGGTCCTGGGATTGAGCCGTTGGGCTCCTTGCTCAATGGGAGGCTTGCTTCTCCCTCTCACACTCTCCTGTTTGTGTTCCCTCTCTCCCCATCTCTCTCTGTCAAGTACATAAATAAAATCTTTTTAAAAAATATTTATTTATTTATTTGAGAGAGAGAGATAGCTTGCACATATGCGTGCAAGTGAGGGGGAAGGGCAGATGGAGAGAATTTTAAGCAGAGGTCCTACTGAGGGGGGACCCTGCTGGGGCGAGCTCTATCCCCCAACCCATGAGATCACAACTTGAACCAGAACCAAGAATCAGAGGCCCAACCTACTGAGCTTCGCAGGTGCCCCACACCTACTTTTCTTTATAGTTTTGATGGCTAGGTACACAGCTTAGCTAATACATCATTTGTTTTGCTTCTTTTCACCATTATGCAAATGGAATATCATTGTCTATATTCTTCAGTGACTTGCTTCTTTTACTCACCTTTGAGCTTTGATTCATCTTTGAGATTGATTCATTTTGGCAAGTGTGCTACTTTCATTTTCACTCTTGTGTAATATTCTACTGTGTCAGTTTCCTACATTTTATTTATCCTTCCAACTGTTGATAAGCATTTGGGTTGTTTATAGTCTATACTGTTACACACAAGGCTATTTTGAACTTAATTACATAATTATATATGTCTCCAGGTGCACATATGTGAGACTATCCCTTGATATGTGACTAGAAATAGAATTACTAGATTTAGGACAGGATCATATTCAACTTTATTAAATTGTGCCAAACTGTCTTCTAAAGGTTTTCTACTTGGTCACACCTCTTCCAGAGGAATAATTCCCATTGGTTCTTACTCTCCCAATTTCTAGTACTCATGGCTAATTTTTGCCAGTCTAGTGAATGAATTATATAGAACCTCATCATGACTTTTTGTTTTTCTTATTAATGAATAGATCAGTTGTATTTATATATTTTGAGGCCATTTGTACAAACTTCTCCATGAAATTCTTGTCCATTTCTTTTACCCAGCCTTCCCTTTTGGATAATTTGTCTTCATTCATTTATCTATCACATTTTATTAAGCATCTCTGAGTGCCAGGCTCTCTTCTATATGCTTGGGATACATCACTGAACAAAACAGTACATTAAAAGGTGACAAGAGTTAAAGGGAAAAAAAAGGTAGGGACTGCCAGGAGTATGTGTATAGGGGTATAATTTTAAATAGAGTAGTCTGGGTCAGCCTCATGAGAAGGACATTTGAGTAAAGACTTAAAACAGATGAGGTGGGACACCTGCGGGGCTTCATGGGTTAAGCCTCTGCTTTGGCTCAGATCAGGGCCCTGGAATCAAGCTCAGTCGGGAGCCCGTTTCTCTCTCCGCCTGCCACTCTCCCAACTGGTGTACTTTTTCACTCTCTCTCTGACAAATAAATAAATAAAATCTTAAAAACAGACAAACACATGAGGCATTAACCAGGAAAATATCTGGGAGAATGTCATTCCAAGCAAAGAGAATAGCCAGTGTAAGGGTCTGGGGCAGAAGTATGTGCCAGATTTGTGTGACAAACAGCAGGGAAGCCAGAGAGGCCTAGAGTACAGTGTTGAGGAAGAATTTTAGGATTTCATTATATATTTTGCCTACTCATGTTTTGTTGGCTACATGCTTGTAAATATCTAATGTAGACGATCTTTTTCTTTAATTTTATGCTTTGGGGTATATAAGTAACATTTTCCTGCCATAAGTTCATAAAGTATTTTCCTACATTGTCTTCTAAATGTTATATAGGTTTGTTTTGCACATTAACTCTGATTTAGTATTTGTGAATGATGTGAGGAAAGGGCCTAATTTCAATTTGTTCTTTGTCTCATGAAGCACTGTTTTATAGAAAAGTCCACCCTTTCCTCACTATTCTTCAAAAACAACTGTGTTATGGATCGTGTATGTACACATCTGATTCTAGGGGCCCTGTTCTGTTCCATTAGTTTATTTGTCTACCCTTGTGCCAATACCACACTGGGTTAACCACCATAACTTTAGAAGCCCTGTTACAGGGAAAGATCCTCCCCACCTTGTTTTCCTTATGGAAGACTATCTTGGCTTTTTTTTTACGGTTCCATTTGAGTTTTCTAATCAGCTTGTTAAGCAACACCAAACACATTTGCACTATGAGCATTTTGATTAAGATTACGCTGAATCCATATAATACTTTGGGACCTTTAAAACCATTCTTTCTTTTTTTTTTTTTTAAGACTTTTAAAAATTTATTTGTCGGAGAGATAGAGAGGGAGAGTGAGCACAAGAGAAGGGAGCAGCAGGCAGAGGGAGAAGCAGGCTCCCTGCTAAGCAAGGAGCCCAATGCCGGGCTCCATCCCAGGACCCTGGGATCATGATCTGAGCCAAAGGCAGTCACTTAACCGACTGAGCCACCCAGGTGTCCCTAAACTGTCATTTCTTTATTTACATGTTTTAAACTTCAAATCTTTCCAAGTGGCTCTTGAGATGCTTAGCTGGGTAGCTAGGAAATTTGGATCATGGAAATAAGTCAAGTAACTACCAGTGAGAAGTACGGGGATAACTGAGCATGATATTTGTCTAGAGTCGGAGAAAAGGGGAAAGTCATCTTTTTCATTTGTCAGGAGAGAGCTAAACCAAGGTCATCAGCAAGATATGTTTCCTATTGTTGCAACTGCACAAGGAATTTTAAAGGGCCACAGGAGAAAAATAATGAATGATAATTATTGCATTCATTAAAAATGAGAACTCTTTTTTATATAGCAGCTTTTAAGAAAGACCTTCCCAAAAAAGTTGAGGACAGAAGAAAGTTTTGGGGTGTGGTGGAGCTAATGGAAGTCAATGCAGCATTTGAGATGTCTGTAAACTGGAGTTTGGGTGGGGTGGGGGTGGTTGAGGGTGTACTGGAAAGAACAGGGTTTGGCCTTAGAACTCAGTTCTAAGCTATTGGACAGGGCAACTATTCCTAGCTATTGGGACAGGGCAACTTACAAAACCTTTTATTTATTTATTTATTTTTTAAGATTTTATTTATTTCTTTGACAGACAGAGATCACAAGTAGGCAGAGAGGCAGGCAGAGAGAGAGGAAGGGAAGCAGGCTCTCCGCTGAGTGGAGAGCCCGATGCGGGGCTTGATCCCAGAACCCTGGGATCATGAACTGAGCCGAAGGCAGAGACTTAACCCACTAAGCCAACCAGGTGCCCCTCACAAAACCTTTTAAAGCCTCACTTTCCTCACCTGTAAAATGGAGCCCATGCGGATCAATTAATTATGGGGCTTTGAAGGCCTCACACAGACTAAGGGCTGGCACACTTTAAACCCCTATTGAGGCTGGTTTCCCCTGACTCCCCCTCCTGTGGGACCTCAATGTGGAGCTTAGAGGCCAGACAGAACAGATGGACTGTTTCTGAATAGTCCCCCCAAATTTCTATTCCCTCCTATTGCCATACTGGCAGGCACTGGGGTGTATAACCCACAGGGATGGCTCTATTGTCTGCACCAACACAGGTGTGTTCCAGAGTACCTGTCCTAACTCTATCCCCTCGGTTTTACCCCTTTCTGCCCTCTTCCCTGCTCCCAGTGTCCCCAGGACTGCCTGGCTTATGCTAACAGCAAATACAGAGACCCTGAGATGGAAGAACAGGGCCTAGAGAGAGGAAATCTGACTCCAGTTTCTCCCAGGCCCTCAAGAGCAGAGCCTGAAAGTTCTGGGGCCTCTGTGAGTTGCGGTTCTGCAACTTGCCAGATGATGAGAATCACCTGGTTTTAAATGCAGTTTTCTAGGCCTGCGTCCCTGGGAGTCCAATTCAAGGGAGACAGGGCAGGCAGGGAGCTGGGTTTGTCCCAGCCTCCAGCAGTGTGTGTCTTCCGACAAGCAGGAGAACTGCTGAGAATGGTTCAAGGCCAGGGCTGTGCAGGCCTCATCTGATTCAAGCACAGGCTCCCCCAGTCCACACTGCCAGAGCAGCCTCAGATAGGCACCGTCCTTAACTTCTTTGGGTTTCAATTCCCTCCTTGGGAAACAACGGAATGAGATTTGCAGGTTTAGCACTTAGCCCTAGGCCTGGCACAAAGCAAACCCGAACAGATGTTAGGTAGTGATCTGTGTTATCCTGTGCAGCTGTGGGTTGGAGCAAGGCAGGGAACCTGTGGCTCTGGGTGACCATCCTGTGACCAGTGCTCATTTTCCACTCTGTTCTGTAGTCAGTTCTCCTGAGATGCAGCAGAGTGGGGTGAGGGGGACAGAGTGCTTCCCTGAAATCCCAGCAGCTATACCTCCCCCACTATGAGATCTTGGGTGGATCACATCACTCTGTATCTGTTTCCTCTTCTGCCCGAAGTAAAAAATAGTTGTACCTATCTCATAGGCTGGCATCATTATGCCTGGCACTTAAAAGCCTTCAAAGAATCGTTAGCTAGTGTTATTACTGTACTCTTTAATCAATTGACAAACACTTTTTGGTGCTTACTCTTCCAACTGGGGCTGGGATGGTGCTGGGCACTCAGGCTTCAGAGCCTCCCTAGGTTTTTAACCAAGTGTAAGGAGCAAGTAGGCAAGACCTGTGGACTGCACTTCCCACACAGGGACGTGGGCCCCAGTCTCAGAGGAGGGGAGGGGCTTGGCTCTGGAAGGGCATGCTTTCCAAGGAGCAGGGCTAGGTTCCTGGTTGTTGTCAAGTTCATGGATCCGCTGAGAGAAGTAAGGGTTCTGTGTGTTCTTTTAAACACAGGTATTGAGGGATGCATGGGTGGCTTAGTGGGTTAGTGACTGCCTTCCGTTAGGTCATGATGGTGGTGGGGGGGTGCGGTTCTGGGATTAAAGTCCGCCTTGGGCTCGCTGCTCAACAGGGTGCCTGCTTCTCTCTCTGCCTGTTGCTCCCCCTGCCTGTACTCTGGAGCGCTCGCTCTCTCTCTCTCTCTCCTAAATAAATAAATAAATAAATATCTTAAAAAAGGATAAACACAGGTACTGAGATACAAAACATGGCTTTGATTTAAGGGATAACTATACAAAATAAGATGGGAGCTATTCTGATTTGGCAAAAGCTTTATCTAATGGCTGGGAATAACGCATGGAGGCGAGAGGACTTCCGGGCCAGAGCGGGGCCTGACGAGGTGTCCTGCCTTCTCTTTCTCGGGACAGGGGACTGGTTGGGGACGCCCAGCCAGGTCTCTCCTCCGCAGCCTGCGTAGGGCGGCGCAGCGCTGCGGGCACCTCTCCACTCCAGCCCGGGAAGCCAGCTTCTTTTTCTACTTAATATCATGGTGTATCTCTCATTGTTTTCTAACCGCAGCGTCCTTGTTTGATTTTTAAAAAAATAAATATAACTAGTACTCTATGTGCTCTTCCTGGCGTTTCGGGAATGTGGGGCTAGCCTACGTCACTCCAATCTCTGCGCGCTTTGATACCTCCAAAAGCGACCCGAACTTGCCATCTATTTCTTACTTTTCTGTCCAGTTTGAATTATCTCACTGCGTTTACGTAGTAGTTGAAAAACAAACACAACCGATTTAACTTGGGGAGGGATCGCTGTGTAAACGCGGGCGTTGTTCGTTTAGGATACTTCTGACGCTGTGGAACCCGGGCCCCCGGATCCGACAGCCTCCGCCAGGAGAGAGCAGTCCGCGTGCCTTGCGGCTTCCCAAAGCTCCACGCACCATTTTGCCCCCAAATGAGCCTGAATATGAAGGCTGACATCCTCACCCTGCTGGTGAGAGAATGGGGTACCCTCCGTTCCATTGCCAGAAGCAGGGTCCCGCTGCCACTTTGGGAGAGAAACCAAGGCAATGTGGCAGGCTCTCATTTCTTCAACAGGCCACCCCCTCTGCTCTTGGGGCTGATGGGGACTGATAGGGTTCCCAGCTTCACACTAGGGGAATGTATGACCTTGGCCTTTACCATAACCTCCGGTCCTCAGTTTCCTGGTTTGCAAATGAAGATAGATTAGAGAATTCCTGTAAAGCATTTAGCCTGGAGCCGGGCAGTTGGTGAGTCCCCTGCCAGCCAGCCATTGTTATCCATTTGTGAGAGACTTTGGGGGTCACTCAGCTGGTCCCTGAAGGGACACGACATAGAGAGTCATCACAGAAAAATCCTGGTGCGGGGAGGGGGGCCATCACCAGGCTGGCTCAGACAGTAGAGCATGTGAATCTTGATTTCAGTCTGTGAGTTCAAGCCCCACGCTGGGGAGAGAGTTTACTTAAAATAAATAAACAATTAATTAATTAGAAAAAGAGAAATCCTCATGGTATAATGTTAAGTGAAAGAAATATTTTCTCTAAAGTTAATGTCGATGTGTATAAGATGGAAAAGGCACAGGGATGTGCAGGACCCCAGAGGTCGTGGGCTAATAGACTATTCTGATGAACATCGGTAATGTGGGTGAACTCCAGATAGAAGGATGTTTGTGGGTGTGTGAGTAAGGCCGCCTGCAGGCCAGGGATGCATGGTAGGAGAGTGCCTTCTGGTCTCAGAGCTGGTCTGAAGGCCTGGTGGAGCTTCAGTGTGGCCCTCTGTGACATAGGACCAAGGCGTACATCAACAAGATAGATAGGGAGCACTGAGAGCGCTGGAGGTTTACCTGCTGGAGCCTTTAGGCTCCTAGCAGGGTCATAAGCCGAGAACATGCAATGCTGGGACTGAACTGAACACATCCTTCCCGGGGTGCTCACCAGCCAGCCAGGTTTGGAATTTACAGCTGAGGGAATAAATCCTGGGGCCCAGAGTCAAGCCCTGAGCTCAGCCCTTCCCCCTCCTTCATTCAGCCAAGTGCATTAGCTCTGTGATGGTCCATTGCCTGGCATCCAGCTCAGCACCTTGCTGGGCTGTGGCAAGCAAGCGGTGGAACTTCCTGGCACCTCCCCCTCTTCTACCAGGGGGTATGGTAAGCCTGGGAGCAGCACTTACCCGATGACAAGATGGGCACTGGCAGAGCTGCATGGGCCCCAGCTGCAGGAGGGCTCCTGGTGGTACCAGGGCCTGGCTTGGCGACTCTTCCTGTTCATCAGAGTACTTTAAGTCGAGTTTGGTCTCTGAACACCACAAACAATGTTTTGGCTGCAACCAGCTCTAGGCCAAATAGGTTAAGGCCCAACGGACCAGCCCAGCCCTTCCTGGGGAAAATCTCAGAAAAACCCATATTTCACAGGATCTCAAAGCTCCAAACTCCCTCCCTCCCTCTTTCATCCCTTTTAAAGTAGCACTGTTAGTTCCTCCGAGGCTGGGGATAGAAGAGTGGGAAGTCAGGTCCGAGCCCCTGTGTCCTGGTGGGACCTGGGCTCAGAGCAAGGTATTCTCCTTCTCCTCATTTTACAGACTGGGTTATGCAGTGAGCAAGTCTTACAGCAAGTGGGTTTTTAGCTTAATTTCCTCGAGCCTTTTTCTCATGTATAAAACCTGAACAGTAGCACTTGTTTGATCAAGACTATGGCAAAATTTGTTAAATGTGGAGAGGAGAGGACAGCCATCAGGTTTGGGTGGGAGTTTCCCTCACCATGTGAATTCTTGTGGCCAAGCCACAGCTGGAAGGGCAGTTGGCAAGACACTTCTCTGTGGAGCCCACCGGCTGGTGAGGCTGGGGCCACAGGACCCCAGGCCCTCTTCCCAGCTGGGCTGGGGATTTCAGCGAAGCTTGACAAGAGCTTTGGTTCTAGGTTTTTCCATCTGTAAAATGAAGTAAGATGTTCTTTTAAGCAGGATGAATTATGGTATGCTCCAATGGCAGCGGAGGGAGGTCCCTTTGCTCTCCCTGTAATGCCCAGCACTTCAGCTGTGCCTGACATGTGGCAGGGTTCAAGGAAGTAAGATTGGGGAGCTCTAGGCAAGTGCCCTCTGTCTGTGAAGTGAGATCTCTATTCTGCACTACTGGCTGTTTGCTTCAAGACAGATCATCAAACCTCTCCAGGCCTCAGTCTGCTAAACTTTAAAACAAGACCTCTTTTGGGGGAGTGACTGAAGGTTATGCGAGATAATGCCAGGAAGTATCTAACAAAGGACCCAGGACGAGTTTATTATCATCGAATTTGTTCAGTGAATGCAGGTACCTGCGACGCAAGACCAGCCAGGCAGTCGGGCTCTGCTTTCTAAAATGCAGTTTCTGAAGCGCCGCAAGCTGAAAGACGACACATGCGGGATCAGTGCACTCTCTTTAATGAGAAGGGGATTCCCATTTCTTACAGCAACAGGTAAAAACATAAATACGGGTGGGTGGGCGGCGGCAAGGCAGCAAGGGCCCGGGCGCCGGGCCCAGGCTCGAAGAAGGGTGCACCCGGGCTCCCAGTCCCAACTGGCCCATGTTCAGCCGGTTGGGGGTGCCCGTGGGCGTTTGGAGGGAACTCGGGGGCCACGGCTAAGGCACCAGGCTGCGGGATCAATCGCCGGCAAGATCTGTAAACGCGGCCACAAACTCCCGCGCTTGGGGACAAAGGCGCCTGGAACCAAGAAAGCTCCGAGGCCCCTGCGGGAGTGAATGTGAAATCCAAGGGACGTAGAGACAAGTCAGGGGTCCTCCCTCCCCAGAGACTCAGTGTCCCTCTCTAGAGCTGGGATGGATCGGGGCGCCCCAGATTGGGCCCTTCCCTACCAGGCTCGGATACCGTGCAACGTGGACACTCCCGAGTTGCCCTGTGGAATCCCGGGGCTCTGCACCGCGTTCAAGTCCCCGACGCCAAAGTTCACGAAGTTGTTGTTGGTGGCGGCGGTAGCCGACTGCGCCGGGGGCGGAGCGGCTGGGTAAGCAGCGGCGCAGCTGTAGCCGGGATTGCAGGCGGCGCTCCCGTAGCCCGGATAGGCGGGGTAGGCGTTATAGCCGTAGGCGTTGAGGCCTACACCGTACGCGGGCGCATAGGACGCCGAGTCCCCGAGGCAGGGCTTGCCGTCGCGCACAAGCACTGGCACGGCAATCCTGCGGGCCGGCGGCGGCGGCGGCGGGGGCAGCCCCACCAACTCCAGAGTCTGGTCCTGCCGCTGCCGCTTGCACTTGTAGCGCCGGTTCTGGAACCAAATCTTGACCTGCGTGGACGTGAGCTTCAGCACGCTGGCCAGCTGGTCGCGCTCGGGCGCCGACAGGTACCGCTGCTGCTTGAAGCGCCGCTCCAGCTCGTAGACCTGAGCCTGCGAGAAGAGCACGCGCGGCTTCCTCCGCCGTCGCGCCCGGGGTCGCTCTGCGCCGTCGGCCTCCGGCTTCTCCAGCTCCACCGCCTTCTGCAGTGAGCACAGCTCTGCGGGGAAACAGAGGGGCAGAGGGACGCTCGGTCAAGTCAGAGCGGCCAGATCCGCGGAGTGCCTGCCGGGTAACTAGCCCTAGTGGGTGCCACCCGGCGCTGCCTGGAGAGCCCAGCTGGGCTGCGGCTCGCTCTGCCCAGTGCACTGGGCGCCACGAACAGCTCGGTTTCCGACTTACAGTCAGCATTTGTTGAATGTTTACTATATTCCAAGCATGGCTCTAGGCAGTGGAGAACATAACACAAGAAAGGTCCGTTCCCTCGGGGAGTTCACGTTCTGGTGAGGGAGATGGACAGTGACTTAAGATTGCAGGCTGCAAAGAAAATAAAACCGGATGATGCCCGGGAGAATTAGATTAGAGCTAGAGTGGTTTGAGAATTTAAATGAAGGGAGACCGAGGCCTCACTCCAGGATCAGTCACACTGTCTCAAAATTATGGAACCTCAAAGACACAGAAGGAGAAGAGGTGTTGGCTTGCTGATCGAAGACTCCCGTGCCGCCACGAGGTTTGTCCAGCCCCCATGAAGCCGCGGGTGGGTAGGCAGCCTCGGATCTTGCCCTGCCCGCCTACTCGAGTGGGTTTCCAATTGGTAGCGGTCAATTGAATTGACCCGCCAGCAGCTGCCCCGGCCTTTCCCTCTGCTCCTAGACGAACATTTCTAGGCTAGAAAGATCCCTTCTCAGTGCACCACGGCCCTTTGCCCAGCGCACCCTGCCACCTCGGATTAGCGCGGACCCTGTGTTTGGACAAGTTCTTCCCAACGTGTCCCTTTCCGTGGCACTGCCGGCCTTTCCCCTCTCCCGACCCGGGGCTGGATTGTGCGGCGATCCCGCCAGCTTCCAAGGTCCTCTTCTTCATTGCCTCGCGCCTTGAGACCCGCAGCACTTTCTAACTTCTTCCAGAAGAGAACCCCTCGACCCTGGTAGCGTCGGAAAACGGTGCGGGGTGGGGGGAGGTAGGGGGCGGGTGGGGGGGGTGGATAAAGCTGCGAATCAGTTTCCCGAGAGACCGCAGTATCTAATTTTTAAATCAAGGCCTTTGTACCCAAAGATTCCGCTGCCCTGGCACAAAGGAGAAAAATCCCCAGAAACCCGGGTTACGGGTAGGATATAGAAGGTCCTGGACTCTTCTCCAATTGTGAACAAAAGCCTATCTGGTGTGCAGCATGTTTACTCCTGTTTAGCTGTTTTTGGCAGATCCTGAAAAAGACCCTTAAATCCAAAAGAGATTTTTAAAAACCCCAAAACCCTGATATTGAGAATACTTCGTTCTCTGTTCTACTACAAACCGATCGCTAACTTCATTGAGCAAGGCTGCTGCTTCCTGCGCTTTGTTAGGCCAAAAAAAATATTATATTTCTTTTGTCTCTTGTTTCTGATCGTCTCAATCCAGCATTTCCTCTAAACCTCCGATTGGACGCGGGGCTCAGGGGCCCTGGCGACGACCTCGCTCCTCACACTCGGAGCCCCCTGAGTTCGGCCCTCTGCCCAGGCACTCACGTCTCCTCCACCCAGGCTAGAATTTCTCAGCGGCGGTTGGGGACACAAAGCGGCCCCAGGAGGGAGAAGGGGCTGATGTTTCCTCCTCACCTTTCTTATCAGCTCGAGGGTCCTTGGTGGGGTCAGGGTCGCCATAGGCACGCGGATAGAAAGCGGGGGCTCCTGGAAAGGCAGGAGCACACTTGGCGGGCGAGGGCGCGGGGCCCAGCTCGCCGCGCAGCTCTGGGAGGGCGGGCGCTGCGGCCTCCGGCCCCGCGTAGGCCTCGGGCTTGAAGGCGGCCAGCATGCAGGAGGCGGGCGCCAGCGTGGCCTCCAGGCGCGCGGAGAGCTCCCCAGCAGCCAGGCTGCGCTGCTGCTGCTCCAGGTTCAGGATGTCTTTGACCGAGAACGGCGTGGGCGTGAGCGCGGGGCTGGGGAACATGGTGGCAGCGCGCGTCTCACAGCGCCAGGTGGGCGGCAGAGAGCAGCGCTGCCCACGGCCTTTGGCAGCCTCTCTGCATGGTGCCCGTCGCCTGCTCGCGCACCCGCCTTCCAGCTCGGGTTGTGGCCAGGCGGCAGGTAGTGCGGAGCACAAGGGGCAGCAGAGGCGGGACCAGGCTAGAGGAGGGGGACTCAGCCTGCCATTGGGCCAGGGGCCCCGATGACAGGAGCGATGAGCAGTTTTGTGTCACCTAATATAGTCATAGGGCTCAAAAAAAAAAAAAAAAATCCTGTTCAGCTTTTTAAAGGGGCCGCGAAGCATTTGGAAGACTCTCCCATTGCTCCTGCAGCCTGACATTTCTCCGTAGTACTAGCCTGAAAACCCCACGAAAGCGCAGACGTGCGAAAGGACCTGATTCTTCTCCAGATCTGGCTTCTGGGCTGGGCTGGGTGGATCTGGGATTTGAATAAATGTTCCTCAGCACCTAAAACAGAATGGGAGAATGAAGGACTGGTGGGGGTGCTGGGGGAGGGGAGTCGTTTCCAGGAGCCCTAAAGGCTTTTTTATGAAAGGAAGTTTGTATAAGGAAAGTAGTAAGGGGGAGAAGGTTTGCTTTGGGGTGATGACAGAAGGGGGAGATTCTGGACAATTTGGGGATTCTGTTTGGCTTGACTTACAGGGCCAGTCATGCCCCAGTAGACCCCTTTCCCTAGCAGCCCAGGCCCTGGGGGCAAGGTGAGTGGTTATGGGGTGGTGGGTAGCCACCTTCTATATCAGTGTGAAAGTTATACACACACACACACACACTCACCCCTCCAGGGGGCATCAGTTACTATCAATCTCCTCTTAACGAAATTACTTTCCCCTTAATAATGAGACAAATCCAGACTCCCAGCCGGTAAGCTCAGCTTCCTAGAAGAGAGCTGTCTTCTAGGGCATCCTAGCTTCCAGCCACCTAGTTTCTCCTTTTCTGGAATCCACCGTGCCTGCCTCTCACCTGCCCCTGCTCTTCTGCCTAGTAGCAAGGCCTCTAGGCCTCTGTGGGCCCCGGGACCCCAGGCGGGGACCAGATTTAGCTCTCAGGCGGGCAGGGCTCCCTGGAACCCAGCCTGGCCAGGATTTCTCAGAGGACTCTGGCTGGCTTCGAGACGGGAACCCTGTGGCAGTGGCAGGTCCAGGCGCTCAGGGCAAGGGCAGGGCACACGGGGTGTTAATTTTTAGCCCCAGGGTCAGTAGTAAAGTAGGGAATCTCCTATCAGACAAATCTGCCAGTATTTCTGGAGCACAAGCTACTGCGCAGATCCTGCACCAGTCCACCTTACTCCTCTGGATCCCTTGGGAGTTCTGGTGAAAGCTCGGGCCATCCCCTGTCCCCCAGAACACCGGAGAGAGGCACTTTATTTTGTGTAGTTTCAGGATCCAGGTAGGCAGAAAGGCCCCCAAGTTAAGGTTGCTGCCTTACTCTATCTCAGGGGTTGGTAAGACTTGTTAAGGGAAGAGTTGATTTTCATAAGCCACGACCCAGGTTTGTGCCGGAGGCGCAGCCCGGGTGTGGGAGACTGGGAGGGCTCCGCTCTTAGTGGAGGTTGAGTTGGGGACTAGGGAAGACGGGCTTGAAATAGAAAAAGGTGCGAAGGGGCAAAGGCAAGCCAAGACCACAGCTCAGAGCCTGAGAGACTCTGTAATTCGCTCTCAAAGAGCAGAGGAAACCCACAAAGCAGAAGGACAAGGTGGTGTCTGTCCTGAATACGGACCTTTGGGTGCTGAAGCCAGACAGCGAGGCATGGGGCAGCATAGCTGGGAGGGGTGAGATGGGATAAGCACAAACCTAACACTAGGACACGTACAGACCCTCGTCAAACGCACACTTCCAGGACCCATGGCCTCCGGGATACGGCAATGGAGAGTGGACCACCGCCGGCTCTCCCGGAGGTTCCGAGCACTGGGACCTGACAGCCCGGAGCCAGGCGCCAGTACCAGGCCCGGGCCTTCGCGGCGGAATCTCGCTTCAAATTTTCCAGCCAGGGTCCACGCGCGGTTCTGGAATTGTTAGGTCTGCAAAGAGATGCCTTTTTCAAATGTGTGTGTTTGTGTGGCGGGGTGGGGGTGGGGTGGAGTTCTCAAGCCCCAGGAACCCTCCTCATCCACCCACCTCCTAACCCTCCAACTCTGGTTCTCCCACCACGGACCTGCCGATCGATCCGTAGCCTCTCTTTCACCCCTCCTCGCCACGCTTTTGGACAATGTTAGTTATTGCCCTCAACTAACGTAGCTTGGGGGCCTCGCTCGCCTTTGAAGATTTTGGGGGGGAGTGGGAAAGGATGCCTATCGTCTAGGCGGTGACGTCTGGCAAACGAGCCACATCCGATTCAATTAAATGTCTCATTCAACAGAGCTCTGAGCGAGGGTCCTGGGAGCGCTGTTAAGTGAATGGGCTAGTCCAGCGGCTTGCGATGACAGTTTGAAAGATTAGTGTGAGCTGAAGCCTGAAATATTACCGTTTAATGGGGGGACATCGAGGCTGCATCCGGGATCCCTGTTCTTAGTTTTTTAATTATTATTATTACTATGTGTGTGTGTATGTTTAAGAGAGAGTTCTGGAGGAAGAAAAAAAATTTAAAAACCCTGGCATTTCCTCTGCAAAACAAGGCGGTTAAGATTTATCACTTATTTTGGGCTATGGTTCCCAGGGCTGACAGATAGACCTGCGGGTCAGGTGTCAGAAAAAGGGGAGGAAAGAAAACCTCCCTATTCGGACGAAGTGACTTCTCCACTCTCTATACCTTAGTGAATCCGGTAATAATTTCCCTTGGCTCTAAGACAGGCCTTAGCCTTTGCCGGAAAGCGGAAATCCAGGCAAAATCTAAATTGGGGCGACCCACGCTGGTCTCCACAGAGACATAGGCAAGAGCGATTGCTAACTTTTATTCGTAGTTCGCACTTTCTGAGTAAAACTTTTTGTTTTCTTTAAATAGAAGTTGCAGTGGTTGGGGGTGGGGAGGTACGAAACTTGATTCTCTAGCCTCACTGGGGACACATCTTCCTTCCCAAGGGCGGCTGACCCAACCTGGCTGCCCTCTCTAAGCCGCACTTTGGCCAAACTAGCAGGACAAACAAACAGCCTTCAGCCTAGAGAAGAGGAGAGAGAGAGAGAGAGAGAGAAAAGGAGGCAGAGAGGAGAGATCGAAAATCTATCCCTCTGTTTCCTTGCCTTTTAAAGAATTGGGGCTTTAAGATGAGCGGAATTCCAGATGACTTGAGCGCATTCTCCGCACATAAAATATTATTAATCGAAAAAGCGATCGGCACGGCCCGATCCCGCCCCTCCTTTCCTGCAATCAACAGGGCCCGCCACAAAAGGTATATATGATTAATTGAAAGATAAGCTGGAACTATCACCGGGAATGTCATTAATGCGCCGAGGAGACGTCCATTGGAGACAGGCGGCGTTATCCGCGGCTTTATCTTCAACAACGCCTAGCTCTCCGCCCGCGCTGGGGAAACAGATGGGGGTTTCTGTCTGGGACGCTCGCCCCATGTTTATATTTTGGGAAGAATCGCAACTCGTGGGAGTCCCCGGCCGGCCCCCTGATAAATGAACATTAGCACTTTTTCGGACTACTGTATCAACAAAGGGGCTGCGGCCCGGCAATAATTGGCGAGAAAGCAAACAGAGGGCGGAGAGCGCGCCTCTGCTCTTCGTCCGACTGATGGATGAGCAGCGGCGGCTGCGGGCCCGGCTCCCGGCTCTCAACGCGGCTCCCGGGTCTGGCCGCGAGGCCCCTCCGCCGCCCTGGCTTCCTTCCGGGCCCGGGATTGGGGGTGGGGGACGACTCTGAAGGCTACCGCTCTTGTCCTAGGCTCCTGAAAACTACAGGCGGCTTCCCGGGGCCCCGCATTTTTCCTGCCTCCGGACTCGCCTCATTCAGGTGGCTCAGCGGATATCAAAATTCTCCTTTGCCGCTGTTTCTAGAGCTCTCACCGAGTGAGCCACGCGCTCTCACCTATGTCCTCGCTGATCTACTTAACTGGGCAGAGGAGAAAGAGGCTCAGAGAGGTGAGGTGACTTGCTCAAAGTCACACAGATGGAAAATGACAGTGTTAGAATTCGAACACAGGACTCACTACACAGTTGTGAATGTTTTCTTTTCTTTCTTTCTTTTTAAAGATTTTATCCATTTATTTGACAGAGATCACAAGTAGGCAGAGAGGCAGGCAGAGAGAAGGGGGTGGGGCAAAGCAGGCTCCCCGCGGAGCAGAGAGCCCGATGTGGGGCTTGATCCCAGGACCCTGGGAAGGCAGAGGCTTTAACCCACTGAGCCACCCAGGTGCCCCATGAATGTTTTCTTTTATTGCACGTCACTGCCTCCTAGAGCCGCACCAACTGGAAAGGAAGCAAGATACTACCCTCCCTGCCCCCTCACTCCCCGCTATTAGAGGAGAGGACCAGGCTGATGCAGGGTTCCCCAGAAACCTTCATCAAGTAGGAGGGACCTCCCACAATGAGATCCGTCGAGAGAGAGAAAAAGAAGAAGTTTAAGATTCTTCCTCCTCCACTTCTTTTGGTAACAGCTTCATTGAGATTTAATAGATGTAAGTCACATACTATAAGATTCATCCCTTTAAAGTATACAATTCAAAGATTTTTAGTAAAACCACGAAGTTGTGCAACTATTGCTCAGTTAATTTTAGGACTTTTTTGTATCATTCTTTCAGGAGTGGCCATCAACCCCAGCCCTCTCCCCCATGTCTTACCTCCCCAGCTCTAGACAACCACAAATCAGTCTACTTTCTGGCTCTATAGATTTGCCTATTCTGGACATTTCATTCAAATGGAGTTATATTTCCATTTCTTTCAGCATAATGTTTTCAAGGTTCACCCATGTTGTAGCATGTATCAGTACTTTGTCCCTTTTTATGGTGGAATAATATTCTATTGTATGGATATACCACAATTTGTTTCTACATTCAGCACTTGATGGACATTTGAGTTGTTTCCACTTTTTTTTTTTTTTTTTTTTTTTTTTTTGCTATTAAGAATATTATGAATAGCAAAACCTTCATGCCCACTTAACCTAAAATCTGAAGCTTTAGAGGACTGAGGACTTTTCTGGCTCCTCCTCTGATAATTAACCCTATCATGAAGGCTGGCTTAGAAAGGCCCTGCACTCTGCTGTTGCTGTCTTGAAATTCTTGGTAAGTTTTGAACAATAAGCACCACGTTTTCATTTTGCATAGGACCGCACAAATTATGTAGCTGGTCCTGCTTTGGGGCAGTCTGAACAGAGTTCTGGAAATACTATCTTCATGTTCCACTGTTATCTGTCTTGCTTTTGCCCTAGGATCAGCCTCTTCTAGCTAGCCAGGACAGGCAGGAAGTCCCCCTGAAGTGGCTTAAGGGCTGTCTATTGAAAGTTGTTTGGCCAAAGGAAGGGCCTGAGGCCCACAGAAGGGGAAGCAGGGGACAGATTTACCTGGCTGGTGGATATTGAGTATGTATATGTATGAGGGTCTGTCTTTGTGGAGGGGGGAGGGCAGCGAGGGGAAAAGCTACCCCCCAGCCTCCAAGTGACTCCATAGCCTAGCCACTATTGGATGCATATTTCTTCCATATTTCTATATTTCTTCACCCACACTGACTGGGTGCCCACCATGCACCAGAAGCTGGGATTGCACAGCCCAAGTCACACAGACCCTCAAGGAGGCAGACTTGTACCAGAAAGAGTACTAGACTATGCACTAGTACTGGGTTCTGGTCCTGCCTCTCACTGATTGGCTGACCCGGAGTACATCCCTTTTCCCTCTCTGGTCCCCAGTTTCATGTTTTTCTTTTTGGAAGTATTAGGCAAGTTCCCTCCCCAGCTGTGCTATTCTGGGCAGCATCCCAGGATGTTAAGTGAACTCACCTGGGCAGTGGATCCAGCAAAGAGTCATATTGGTGGTTGTCTAAACTACAAAGTGAAACTGATTAAGATAGGAAATAAGGTCCTTGACAATTGTGATATTACAGTAAGGGGGGTGTAGTACACATTTAAAATAAAGTGAAAGTAGTGTTAGAGAGAAGGAAATGGATTATTCTCACAATGAATACATTCAATTCGAGATAGGTTAAAAATTTAAACCTAAGAATTAAAACATAAAAGTACTATAGATGATTAAGATAATAACTTTGGAGGGTTTGAATATTAGGAAGGTGGATGAGGAGAAGTAAAGAACTAGAAACAATAGAAGACAAATTATATAAACCTGATGACATAAAAAGAAACGTGCACAACAAAAACAAGCAAACAAACAAACAAAAACAAAACATATATAGAATCAAAGAAAAAAATATACAGCTTAACTGCTGGAAATAATGACAACAAAAATTTTATTTCTACAATGTGGAAAGAGTTCCTGTAAATCAATTAAAAAAATGACTCAAGAAAATAATTGAAAAAAATGGCCAACAGTAGCAGAACCTTGCTGATAAAATGAAAGTAAGAAAAGATGGGGACGCCTGGGTGGCTCAGTTGGTTAAGCAGCTGCCTTCGGCTCAGGTCATGATCCCAGCGTCCTGGGATCGAGTCCCACATCGGGTTCCTTGCCCCGCAGGGAGCCTGCTTCTCCCTCTCCCTCCGTCTCTGCCTTCTACTCTGTCTGCCTGTGCTCGCTCTCGCTCTCTCTCTGACAAATAAATAAATAAAATCTTTAAAAAAAAAAGAAAAGAAAAGATGAAAGGAAGGTAAATTAAAACACAAAGAGGCAAACGTTTTCACTTATCAGATTGGCAAAAATCAAAGTTTGATGATTACACAGCTTAGTCACTTTTACATTGTTGATTGGAAATGCAAATTGATAAATCTCTTTTTGAACAGTTTGGTACTATCAAAATGAAAAATGCATAAGCCCTTTGAACTTATATTTCCACGTCTAGGACTCTATCTTATAGGTAATACATACTAGAACAGTATATTTTTTGGAGGTTTATTTACCCATTCATTTTAGAGAGATGGAGAACGAGCGTGTAATGGAGAAGGAGGCAGAGGGAGAGGGAGAGAGAGAATCCTCAAGCAGACTCACCGCTGAATGAGGAGGTCCATGTGGAGCTCAATTCCAGGACCCTGAGATCATGACCTGAGTTGAAATCAAGAGTCAGATGCTTAAACACTGAGCCACCCAGGAGCCCCAAGAAAAGTAGGGTTTTAAAAAAGATTTTATTTATTTAATTGACAGAGAGAGACAATGAGAGAGGGAATACAAGCAGGGGGAGTGGGAGAGGGAGAAGCCGACTTCCTGCTGAGCAGGGAGCCCGATGTGGGACTCAATCCCATTTCCCCCGGGATCATGACAGGAGCGGAAGGCAGACGCTTAATGACTGAGCCACCCAGGTGCCCCCCAAGAAAAGTATTTTTTATTGCAGATTTCATTTATAAAGAATTAAAAGAATTCTTTAAAAAGAATTTACCCCCCCCCCGCCCCCCGTATATCTGTCTCAGGGGAATAAAGACAAATTATATTCACCAGCAGAACAGAATACTAGCAGCCACAAGAAAAAATTAGTTACATTTATGTGTTTAAAAATATATATATTTTATTTATTTATTTATTTATTTATTTATTTATAGGGAGAAAGAGAGAGAGTGCAGAGGGGAGAGGGAAGGGGAAAGAATCTCAAGCAGACTCTGCCCTGAACTTGGAGACCACCCCCCACCCCGTGGGACTCCATCTCACCAGCCTGAGATCGTGACCTGAGCTGAAATTGGGAGTCTGAAGCTTAACCACCTGAGCCACCCAAACATCCCCCTAGTTATATTTATATGTATTCTTATGGATATGTTTTGAGTACATTAAATATCAAATTGGGTTGCAGAATTTGTATTTTATATATGGGTATATTCACATATAATTATATGGATTTTGGGGGGAAGAATAAAGAAAATGGTAACGAAAGCTCCTGGGGAGGAGAGCTGGGGGAGTGGAGTCAGGAATAAATGACATTTTCCACAGTACATCTTTTAAGACAATTTCCTTCTTTTTAAACTTATTTATCTTAAGCTTGTATTGCCTTCAAGAGACTTTTAAAAAACCACCATCAAGATAAGCCCTAAATGTAATGAATAAAATGCTGCCTTTATAGAAGGAAAGAGACTCAGATTGTGGACATATCTAGGCCAGTATCACATGTCAAAAATGCACATTTCTGAGCTTCACTCCTCTGCTTGGAGTTTACTAATCAAAGGTGGGTATCGTTTGAGATGGAGCCCAAGTGACAGTCCAGTGAAATCTCAGCGCACACGAAGGGACTGGAGCTAAGCCATCAGTAGTAAGAAATCTGAATGGGGTGGTCAGTAGAGCCCCAGGAAGAGCGGAGTGGGATGGACTTGGTCCCACACTACCTAGGGATAGAACCTCAAGGCTCCTGACAGCCACTCAGCAAATTTGCCTTCTTGATTTTCCCCTAACCTGTCCCAGCAGCAGACCTACGTCTTGGGGTCACTGGGAATGCAGCCTCCTCAGAGCAGCCTGCACACTGGCTTGCTGGTTGAAGGTCCTGTGGGTCTGTGGCTGATTGGGGCAGCAGATGAGGTTGGCTGGTGGACTTGGTAACCCCACCCAGGCCTGTCTCCAGGCCAGCAGAAGAGTCTGGCAGTTGCTGGTTTTCCTGGTCCCTGGTCTCCAGCCCACTGTCTGTCCATCTCTTGAGAGCCAACCTCCAAACACCTTTCTGAAATAGCTTTGAATCTGAACCAGAGCTGGAATCTGTTCTAACAAAGCCTCAAAAAGTGACCCTTCCCTATCTTCGATGGCCTGAAATGGAGATGTTTCATACCTAGTTTCCCCAGAGCTGGGACTCTTGCAGCTACTGATCCCAGACTGCTTGCCCTATGGGGAGTTGGGCGGGATGGAGCCCCAAAGCTGTGGATTTGGTGGTGCATAAGTGGCCAGGCCTGGGACCTCTCAGGCCACTAGGGACCCTACCCACTTGCTTAGCCGTTGGACTCCTAGGCTTCCACCCTGGGTGTGTCTCTAGCCTTACAGAGGCAGCTCTGGGCCTCTGCGTCTTTGCTCTAAGCGGGATAGAGCACGGCCCGCAAGGGAACTGGGACACGATGTCCAGGGCAACCTCCCTCCTGCTCCAGAGGCTTTCTGTATCGTGCTTCTCTGGCCCTCCTGCCCTGAGAGTCCTTAAGGAGATGACAGCCACTCACACTGCACATAAGCTCTGGAAAAGTTCTGGGTGTTCGTTTTTCGTTGGTGTGTTAAAATATGACCAAAACCCAAAGAAAGCAAATGGGAACATTAAAGGTATTCTTCCCTTCCAAAATACTTTCTGGGGTTGGACAGAGCATGCTTTTCCTTATCCCTACAATGGGGGTGTACAAGCACCTTTGTTTTTGTTTTTGTTGGTTTATTTCATAATTGTTTTATATTCACATCACTGAATATCCTAACTATATATTTTCAAAAAGTATTACACCATAAAAACCATGACAAAACCCAAAACAAACAGGTAAAAAAGCATACAATGTAAAGTGTCCCATGCCTCTCTCCCAGTTTCCTTTCCTAAAGGCAAAGTTGTTAGTGGTTTTATTTATTTTAAAAATCAACTTACTAAGTCAGACTGTACCTAGAACAAAATGAACACAGTTTAAGTGTACGTACAGTTCGATGACTCTTGACATATTGAGAAGCCCCTGTAAGAACTGCCACAATCAAGATAGAAAACGTTGGCATCACCCCAGAAGATTTCCTTCCGCCTCTTCTCAGTTAATTTCCATTCCCACTCAGGAGGTCACCAGCTTTTAAAAAGTCTTTCTTTCTAGAGACATTTCCTGCCGATATCAGTATTATTATACATTGGGGGGTTTTTTTCCCCTTTTCTAAGAGCATCTACATTTTTCTAAGAGCAACTCTTTTGCATTTTTGCCGTGGACAGTTTTCTTGTTAGTATCTTTGTGTAAGTCACTTTCTCATGCTTTGGCGGGGGAGGGGGAGAAGTATGTTTCTAAAACCGAATTTGTCTTGCAGCCCTAGACATCGCCCGCTTTAAAACTCGTGTTAGGATTTGCCAAATCGGAGGGAGTCGTTTTCAAACTTCCGCTGTCGTTTTCGGTGAATTTGGTGAATTCAAATTTCGGTGAATGCTGCTCTCCAACCACCCCCGCCCCCGCCGCCGGGGCAAACCGCTTTAGCGAAAAGCGCGCAGAGGCTGAGAGAGCCCCGAGGCTGGAATCCGTTCCTCAGGGTCCAGTCACTGAAGGTTACAGCTGGAAAAATCAGATGACATTTAAGTCAGATGGACGATGATTCGGAACGCCACGAGGAGGAAGATGGATTTTCTAGGGACGGTCCATACCTGCCTGGCTTGGGCGCAGCTTGGAGAGTGGCCTTGGAAGAACCCTGGGTGTGGGCACGCAAGGTTGGGAGAAGCCGAGCTGGGCGAAAGGCCGGCCACCCTTTTTTTGTGCAAAGCTTGAGGTGGTGGGGGTGGGGGAAGGCTAGCGAGGCCTAGAGCAGCGCGGTTGGGGCTCGGGAGGTGGGGAGAAGAGTCGAGTCCTGATCTGCGCGGCGTCGCTGGCTCCGGCAGACACTTGGGTCGCCGCGCCCAGGACTTCCAACCCGGTTGCTGCGGCCTGGTCTGTGTTGAATTTCAGTTGGAAATTAAGGGAGAGATGGAACCTTCCTATGGCCGCCACCGTTCCTTCTTCAGCATCTTCCTTTCTCGTTTTGTCTTTCAACCTCTCTGAGAAACGGCTGCGAAGTTTTCACCGACCGGCGGAGCACGCTGCGAATGCGTAGATGGCAAATTGCTGCGTAGAAAAAAAACCATTCGATTCCGGGTACGAGGCTCAATCAGTATTTTTTGAGAGAATCCCCAGGGCATGGCTCAGGGAACCCAGAGGCCAAAAGCTGCGGGATTCAGTGCAGCAAATTCAGTGCCATCAGGGATATCGCCGAGGACATTCTATGGTCCCAGCAAACTGGTGAAATGGCGGAAATTCAGACACAAAATGAGCGCACGCCAAAAGGTTGTGTTGACCTAGCTCCATATTTTAAGTGAACACAGGACAATTGTAGACATTCAAGCCCTTAAAAAGGAGCACAATGGAGCATTTACGTTGTAGACGTGTGGGGGACACATTGCCAGCGACCAGTAACCGGCTTAAATGTGCTTACTGGTGAGCTTTAAATATGCTGAGATGGCACGGGTACGCATTCTCGTACTTCAAGTGCACACTTTCTTTGTGTTCTAAGTGCACGCGCTCAAAAAGTTTCAAAGGGTACAGAGGATGATCCCGCGAAATGCCCCTTCCTCCCCTCTTGGCTCCCGCTGCACTCCAGAGCTGTTCTTGGCACGCACGCATTTCTGCACCCCGCGGTGTAACTGTGTCTCTGCGCTCCCGGCACCCTAATTGGACGTGGCTTATGCAGACCCTCCGTTGTGTGTGGAAGGCTGTGGCCTTGTATCTTTAGGTAGGGAACATCTTTTGTCTCTCGGCAAGAATCTTTCCTCTGGGGAAGATAAAGTAATCGATAGGGTCTTTTAAATAGCTCCGCGTTTCCTGTCGGGAGAAGAGTATCAGCGCGCGCACCAAATCTGCTCTGGTATGTCACCTTATCTCCCGTCCCCGCTGTTGTCCCCAAACGCCGCCTGTCAAGGGAGACGCCACCCGCATTAGGACCCAGACTGGGGCCTTTCCGCTCGGGGTCACACGCTGCGCCCTTGGCCAGCCCCCCCCCCCCCCGCGCCCCTTGGGGTTCTGGGAGGGAGAGGAGGGGGGCAGCGTGAA
Source organism: Mustela nivalis (assembly GCF_964662115.1). Classification (NCBI taxonomy): domain Eukaryota; kingdom Metazoa; phylum Chordata; class Mammalia; order Carnivora; family Mustelidae; genus Mustela; species Mustela nivalis. The sequence continues at coordinate 119,407,802 of NC_139022.1, read as the reverse complement.
GGTGTGGGGGCCCAAAACTCCCAGCCCGGACGGCAGAGGATACTAACAAGCTGAAATCGAAGTATCTAGCGGAAGCCTTGGGCTGTAACACTCGCCTCTCCAGGAAAGGGAATTTTTTTCCCCCAACCGCGAAAATAATCGATCTGGTCATTAGGCTAGTGACAGCAGCGCTTTGACGACTATGGGCAACCTTATTTGATCGTGTCTGGAAGAAAATCAGGTTTAGTGGCCTCCAGGCGACTCATGTCCAGTCGAGGAGCGAACTCCGGAGGCGTAAGGGTCAGCGAGACCACCGAATCTGGCCACCACCCGAGCCTGCGGAGGCTTCACTTTCTCGTTCTGAAGCAAGCTGGAGTCGGAGGTGACTCCAGCCCGCCCCGCGGCAGGGCGCAACCCGAGTTGCCGACCTCAGTGGACCTTCCATTGGTGGATACTTCCGCCGAGATCTTCTGCAAGCCGGGCTGGGCACAGAAATGTTTCTAGGTGTGGGTAGACCCTGGGCCTCTGTCATATCTAAGCACTGTGAATCCACATCTGCTTTCTCTCTTTCTATATTGAAGTCGATTGCATCCAGGTTAAAAAATAATTTTTTTAAGAAAAATAATTTAAACAAAAATACCAAAAAGCTTTCAATCCCCCTCCTCCTCACCCCGGAAGTAGGCACACAACCATCAACCATCTGGATAAGGTGGGATCCAGCCTCCCTTTATTTCCAGCCTCACCATGACCCACGGGGGTCCTGTCTCCTGGGAAGCTGGTGGAGAAAAAGTTATTTCTTGGCTTTAATACAGACTTGCTCCCTTCCAAGTTGCCCAGGATCATCTGGATTATTCAACTGCTGAGAGAGGACCACCCACCAAAACACATCTAGGGGAAAATGCACCCGCCTTGGGAAAATTTGGGTTCCCATTTATCAGGGTTTATTCATCCAAATAGGGACTCCTGTGGGGAAGTTAAATAGGGGAAAACATCACTTTGTCCCCCATAGGGAGGAGACATTTCTGAATCTTCACATCCTTTAAGGCCCTGGTCTAGGCCTTCCTATTCCCTGTGGGCCTTTCCATATTATCTCAGCCTTAATTGAAAACATGAAACAATACTGAATTTGATTATCATCAATAAAAAAGGTTGGTGGCTGGGGAGGGGATACTCTGGCTGTGTTTTCTTGCAGGGTGTTCTACGTATCATGTGCTATGCTGGAACTAGCAGAATGTGAATTGCACATCACCATGCTGTCTTTGAACCATGGCTGGATGTCCTTCATCTCCCGGCCATTGGAGTTCCGCTGCTGACCTAAATTATTCAGTCCTGGGTAGACCCGGAAGTAGCCCTCCGACATGGGGAGGGCTGTCTCCCTCATTCTTCTAGGACAGGGGACCCTTGTAGAGGGTTTCTTCTGAATGAACACTTTGGTGATTTCTTTTCTTCTGACAAATGTGTGGGGAGGGAGATAGGGAAGTTGGAACATTTAGAATTTGAGAGTAGTTAGAACAGCCACGGGAGGAACCAGGTATGGACCCTCCAGTACATTACCTTCTCCCTAGATGTGGCAGTCAACAGCTACGAGCTTTCAGCCCTTTTCCTAATGGAAAGCTGTACTTCCTGTTCATTAGAAAGGGTGCCAGGTGGCACTGGGAACAGTCCTCAGTCAGCTACAGGATCCTGAGCTTGGCAGTGACTCTGGGAGACTTACTGGGAGTAAGAGTGAGCTCTGCTTTCTCCTGTGACAGCCCCTGGGCTCACATAAGCCCCTGACCCTGTCCAGCAGGGCCCTTACTGAACACGAGTGTGTGGCTTTGTAGCCTTCCTAGTTTTCGGAAACGTATTCCAGCATAACACAGAAGTACATAAAATAAAAATGAGCAGCCTGGTGATTTTCACAACCTGAACACAGCTGTATAACAAGCACCCAGTTCAAGAAGTGGAACGTTACTCGTACCTAGAAGCCTCCTCCTTTTCTAAAACCCTGTAAAATTGCTATTCTGACTGCTAACAACATGGACTAGTTTTGCCTGTTTTTGAGCTTCATACATATCTAATCATACAGAATGTAGACTCTTCACGTCTGGCAATTTTTACTCAGTGTGTGCTCGTGAGATTCTTCTCCATTGTTTGTAGTTGCGGTTAGCCCCTTGTAACTTCTGTGTAACATTTCATTGTATGAATATACTACTATTGACCCATTATTTCTTGATGCACATTTAAATGGTTTCCAGCTTTTGACTGTTGTGACTAGTGAGTGCTACTTCGAACACTTTAGTATGTGTCTTTTGGTGAACACATGCACACATTGTTATTGGCTATATACTTAGGAGTGGGACTGCTGGACCATAGGTATTCTTTTTTTTTTTTTTTTTTTAAGATTTCATTTATTTATTTGACAGAGAGAAAGAACACAAGTAGTCAGAGAGGCAGGCAGAGAGAGAGAGAGAGAGGAGGAGGAAGCAGGCGCCTGCTGACCAGAGAGCCTGATGTGGGGCTTGATCCCCAGACCCCGAGATCATGACCTGACCCACTGAGCTACCCAGGCACCCCGGCCATAGGGTTTTTTTTTTTTTTTTTTTTTAAGATTTCATTTATCACAAGTAGGCAGAGAGGCAGACAGAGAGAGAGGAGGAAGCAGGCCCCCTGCGGAGCAAAGAGCCCAATGTGGGGCTCGATCCCAGGACCCTGGGATCATGACCTGAGCCGAAGGCAGAGGCTTTAACCCACTGAGCCACCCAGGTGCCCCAGCTATAGGTATTCTTAAATGCAACTTTAGTAGATTCTGCTCAATTATCTGCTAATTTACAATTGTTGTACCGACTTACACTGGCAGTGGATGAGGATAACAATTGCTCCACATCTTCATCAGCACTTAGTATTGTCAGTTTTTAATTTTAAGCCATTCTGGTGGGAGTGTAGGGCTGTCTCAGGTACTTTTATTTTGCCTTTCCCTGCCAACTAATGAAAATAAAGCACCTTTCCAATATTCTTTGCCTTTTTGAATATCCTCTTTTGTGAAGTGCCCATTTAAATCTTTTCCTTTTTCTTACTGATTTGTGGGAATTCTTTATATATTTGGATGTGAATCCCTTGTTGGATAGATGCTTTTTCTGAGTATCATCTCCCAGTCCATGGTTTATATTTTTACTCTCTTAATGCCGGAGCACCCATATTGCCTCTGGTCTAGTGACATGTTTCTGACCTTGAGGTAGTAGCACAGTTAGTTTTTATATCTGGGTGTTTGTGGCTGAGGTACCTTCCTGGGCTCTGGGCAACCAGCTCTTCTGTCCATGGTGAATGCCTTGAAGACAGAAGCTGGGTCTGATTCAGCTTGCTTTCATCACTGATGCTAGAGTGTCGTCTTTTCTCAGAATATTTCATCCATTTAATAGGGGAAATCCCAATAGGAAGGACCCTTTGGAGCTGAATTTATGATATATATATATCCCTTCTCATACACAGAGCTAGGTCAAATATCTGTGGAGCAGTTTAGCAGAAGAATTTAAATTGTAGGAGTTTTCCAAGCATAGACAGTGTAAATGTAACCGTGCAGCTGAGACCCCCCAGTCCTGGCGCAGCCCTGCCTCCCCCAGTGGGTCTTCCTGGATTTCTGCAGCTCAGGAAGAGCTGTTGTCCTCTTAAAACAGAAGTGAAACACAAATGAACGTAATTTTGTACATTCCTCCTGGAAAGCAATGGAGGAATTCTCATCTTAAGGATCTTTGCAAATACATACAGTGAAAACAGCATATTATAATTCTTTTAAATTCTTTTTATTATTTTCAAATGTCTGTAATCTACCTGTATTTTTTTTAAAATCTATCACATGCAAGCAGGTTTATCTGACTGTTTACCTGCTGAGATCTTAGCTTTGTCTTGTTGATTTCTATGAGCTCTTTATATTAGTAACCCTTTGTCATTTTATTTTATTTTATGTTACAGATACTTTTACCATTTTCCCATTTGTCTTCCTAAAACCTTCATTTGTATTTTTAGGCACCTGATGATTATGTGTAAAGGGGATACTCAAACATTGGTGAGGTTTTGATTCCCAACTGGGACTGGCCAAGGGTCAATGGCAGAGTGAAGACTGGGCACCATAGCAGCTGCCCCAAGGCAGTGGGGATTCCAAAGCACAAAGGTCATTCCTACTCTGGCCCAGTAGAGCGTGAAGAGCCCATAAGTAGCTGACATTAGAGACTGGCAGAACTCAGAGTGCTGCCTTTCTTGAAATTTCCATCCCAGGCCCTGAGGCTGGTGAAGACTGGTTGGAGATGGGGACAGAAGGAAATTCAGAGCAGGTAGACCAACAGAAAGAGGTGAGGAAAGAAGACTCATGGAATTTGGGCTGGGGGGGTGGTTGGGGAACCTTCAGAACAAAGGAGGGCATCAGAAATGATAGGCAGTGAGTCGTGTGGGCAATGATTTGGAGCTCAGACCCTGGAGTTGGCTGTTTGAACCTCAGTGTCCTCATCTGTAAAATGGGGCTGTAACTCATACTTCCTCAAAAGATTATCAGATGGCAATGACATAAGATAGTGTTGTAAATGAGAGTCCCAGATTCTTAGCCATTCCTCCCCTTGAGAGGTCGGGTCTATGTCCTGGCCCCTTGAATTGGGCAGGTTTGCCCCTGCTTTGACCAGTACAACAATAAAATACATGCAGTGACACCATGTGACTTCTGTAGCTAGGTCAGAAGAAGCCATATAACTTCTTCCTGCTTGCTGGAGCACTTGTTCTTGGAGCCACAAACTACCACACGAGAAGTCTGCCTACTCTGCGGCCTCTATGCTGTGAGGAAGCTCGAGCCACATGAAGAAGCCATGTATGGGCACAGTGGTCGACAGTTCCAGCTCAACCTGCCTTCTAGTCATTCCAGCTTGGATGCCAGACCTGTGAGTGTTGAAGCCTCCAGACAAATCCAGGACCTAGCTGGCCCAGTTTTCACAGCTAAGGCCCCACACGTCACAGAGCAAAGACAAATCATGCCTGCTGTGACCTGTCCAAATTCCTGATCCACAGATTCAGGGAACATAATACAATTTTTTTTTCACACCACTATGTTTTGGGATGGTTTGTTACACAGCAGTAGATAACCAGAGCATTGTTTGAGCAAAATGGACCACATACTGTTTTGCTTGGTACCAGTGCTCTTAGCAGTATTATTGGCAACAGAGTTGTCCCAGAGTAGAGAACAAATGGCTTAAGGGAGAAAAAGAGAAAGGCCTGCTATAGGAACGTTGATCCGAGATGATCTTAGGCCTTCCTCCTGGACTGTGTCTTCTTTTCAGCTCCACTATTGGCTCTCCTTCCCCTGCCTTCAGAGTTCAAAACTGCAAATGCAGGTAGTCAGAGGGCCTTAGCAGTTTCTCTTTTTGCATCCCCCTCCCCTTGAAAAAAATCCTTGGTGTGGTGTTGGCAAGGGCTGTAGGCTGGCGTGGAGCTTAGGGAATGTGGGGGCGGGGAGCAGAGCAGGTGCAAGAAGCCATTTCGGGGGTGCCTGGGTGGCTCAGTGGGTTAAAGCCTCTGCCTTCAGCTCAGGTCATGATCCCAGGGTCCTGGGATCGAGCCCCGCATCGGGGCTCTCTGCTCAGTGGGGAGCCTGTTTCCTCCTCTCTCTCTGCCTGCCTCTCTGCCTACTTGTGATTTCTGTCTGTCAAATAAATAAATAAAATCTTAAAAAAAAAAAAAAGAAGCCATTTCATTGCTTAAACTATAAAACCATAGTAATATAGGATTCATAATACAAATTACACAGAATAATGACAACACCTTGCCCCTGGGTGCTGCTTGTCAGTTTAAGTGCCTGTCTTCCAGTGCATGGCCTTATCCTCAGGCATTTGAGGGCAGAGGATACATTCTTAGCTCACTTCCGGGCTGGGCGGGCAACACATGCTTGCAGATGGGTAAATAGGAGATCTGTGGAGCATCGACTTTATAGCAAATCCATGTGCTGTGGGCAGTGCCTCTTGAACAGGAAGGGGATCTTTTTGTGGCTATGGTTCAGAATTTTGGTGGAGCCTGTTCAAGTTTACCTGTTTGTCTCTCCCTCCCCAGGGACTCAGGGTCACATCTAAGCGACATTGCATCTGGGGGCTCAGACCTGCTGAAGAGAAATCCTTGAATGTAGCAAAAGCTGTAGAATTTTCAGCGGCAGCAGAACTGGCTGCTTTTATTATTTTACTGTTCTCTGGAGATGGTGTCCCAGCCCCAACAGCATCCTGGGGTAGGGGGCAGGGGCGGAGGAGTTTGTGGAGAACTGGGCCTGGGACTGTGCACCAGATCTTATGGGTTTCGGTGGTAAGCGATGCCTAGCACTGTTGGGAATTCCAGAGCTTTCCCTCTCTGAAGAGTGGCGGGCAGAGTGGCACTGAGAAATTTTCCTCAACTTCCAGAACATCTGGGCAGATGGCTCCTGCCATCTTGGTGAGCACACTCACTTCTCTTGCTTCTTACTCTGACCTTCTGCGGTGGGGAGGCTGCCCCAGACCCTCTGGGCATCCCTTCTTCATTCTGTTTTGCTGTTTTCTCTACTGGTTGCTTTTTCTAGGGAACCCAAGAGAGAGGGAGGGTGGTTGAAGGAATTGGAAGAGAAAAGAGAGATTGAGAGAGGAGATAGGTAGATAGAGAGAGCCAGCACCGCCAAGGGGAAAGGAAGTTTCTAAGTCCTGGGAAAGCTCACGGCTGGCCTGGTAAGGCTGGGTGGGGGTGGGGGGAAGGAAAACTAGCTAGCTGTCTCTGCCACAGGGAGACTGACAGCGGCCAGGTGACAGGAGAGGAGAGTGGGCATCAGAGTATTAAAGGACAATTAGCTTTGATGAAAACGTTCATCTGCTTGTTTAACTATTGTGAGGAGGACTTTCTTTTAATCAGCAAGATGTGGCTTAGTGGGGGGTGAAGGGAGCTGTCAATCTTTTTTTTTTTTTTTTAAAGATTTTATTTATTTATTTGACAGAGGGAGAGAGATCACAAGTAGGCAGAGCAGCAGGCAGAGAGAGAGGGGGAAGCAGGCTCCCTGCTGAGCAGAGAGCCCGATGTGGGGCTCGATCCCTGGACCCTGAGATCATGACCTGGACTGAAGGCAGAGGCTCAACCCACTGAGCCACCCAGGTGCCCCAATCATTTTGTGTCCAAGGGAACTCGTGTGTGTGAAGCAGGGAAAGAGCACTGCGGAGGACTCCAGGGGATAACATGTCTCTCACCAGCTTTGTGAGGTCCTGGCCCCTTCCTTCACGTGTGACCTGGGAAGAGCAGGTCACCCCCTTCCCTGCTTGCCCTGAAAATTCAGTCTGATCCCTGCCACACCCCTGGCTCAAGACCCAACACAAAAGAAGAGCTCCATGACCTTAGTGTTTTCCTCCACCTACCCATCTCTTAACCCTCCCAGCCTTCTGCCCTTTTTTGTAAAATGGGGATAATCACACCTGTCAGCTTCATTGGTGGTTGAGAGAGTAGGAGGGCTCATTGCCTACAAAGGTGTTATAGACATGTAAGCAATAATCTTTCACTATTGACAATATGTTTTTGAAGAAATTGCCCCCACCCCCGTTTAACATTGAATTGTGAATTGGATTATTGGAAAAGCACGTAATAACCAAAACCACAATCAAATAGACACAAAACCTCAACTTGAGGGAGAACCTTACTCCACTCAGATGCCCCAAGGTCATCTCTTGGATGGTGGAAACAGAAATACCTTTTGCATTCCCAAATAGGGACAGGGGCTGAGGGGGGCTCTGGTCCCCCAGGCAGGGCTCTCTCTGATTTGGAGGGTAGATGCAGGGCTAACATTGGACAAGGCAATCATTACCAATGGATGGCCTGCTTTTTAGTTGTGGTCTCTGGAAGCATCTTTCAGTAAGTACTGTGAAAGAAGAGTAGCCTTCCTCTGGGGTAAGGCAGGGGAAGGCCCAAGTGTTTGGATTTCCTGTCGTCCACTTTTTGTCAGTACGATTCTGGGTGGAGTCTAATCCTAGCCAGGAATCTGGCAGTGGAAATTTGGCTAGAAAAGAATGACATCCCTTTGTATCTCTGTTTGGTTTAGAATTCTCTTGGAGTTCTTGTGTATCACAGATTCTTGGACCCTACCTCACCAATCCTTATTTTGTAGGGTTCAGGAGTCTGTGTTTTAAAACTAGCACCCCTGGGCTATTTTGATACATTGGTTTTCCCATCTGTATTTTGTCACAGCTTCAATCTGAATATTCTAGAGCACTGCCTTGTTCCCTGAGATAACAGACTTCTCATGGATGCACCATGGCTTCCTGTTTCTAGATAGGTAAGGAAGCTAGGTGACCCTCAGGAAGCTTGCTTCTGGTGGCTGGCTAGGCTGGAGCAGTCCTGGGGTCAGCCAGCCAGCCCCTGGAGCTGATGGGGATCAAATTTTTTTAAATGCAGACACTCTTTAGTGGTGAATTGATTAGAATACTATGTTCCCTCACAGTTCATTTATAGGCTGTTAGTTTCATATCCCATGTTCTGGCTCCTCATTTTTAAAATTTCATATTTTATTGTTTTATAAAATTAAATGTATAAGTGAATGTATTTTCACTGCAGTAGTTTCTAATTCTACATAAGTGACTTCATTTCCCTAAAACCAGTTCCCTACCCAGAGATAAGTCTAGTTATCTGGTGTGCCTCCTTCTAGCCTTGACCTGTTCTACAATAATACAAATACAAAAAGCCACATGTGGCCACTGAGCTCTTGAAATATGGCTAGTAAGAATTGAGATTGCTATAAGCATAATTTTGAGTTACACAAAAAAATGTAACTAAAGTTAGTTGTAATTTTAGTTAGTACTAAAATGTGGAATATATCATTAATAATCTTTTATGATTTACATAATATTTGGGATATATTAGTTTACATAAAATAAATTTCACTTTGTAAAAATACAGATATAGGAAAATTATAAATTACATATGTGACTCATGTTATATTTTTATTACACAGTGTAGTACTAGACCTCTCTTTATGCACTTTTATACATGGATCTATATGTCTACATGTATAATTACAAAGGAAAGATGACTGGAATCATTCATGTTGCATTGATAATTCTTCTCTAACCAATCTGCCTTGGAGATCTTTCCATGTCAGTCCATATAGATCCACTTTTTCTTTTGAATCAGTGCATAGTATTCCATATTGATAAGCCTTTATTAACCATTTATTAATCCATTTCCCATGGATGGATATTTGGCTTGTTTCCATGTTTTCCCTGTTACAAACCAAACCAATGAACATCTTTGCCCATTGGCTTTTTTAAAATTGAAATACGTTTGATCTCTTTGCCTTTTTAATCCCTGCATGTCTTGGCTTGTAGGGCTTTCTGAGGTTTTCCAGATCCTTACTGAAGAGCATAGGTGGTGACTGGGCCAAAGACAGACTGACTGTATAGTCTGTTGTTCAAAAGGGGACTTTTGAGAGGGAAAGGCAGTGATATCAGTAATGATTCTGGGCAAACTGGGGCTGTCCTCCCCAGGTCACCAGCGCCATAGAAGGAGTCCTGGTCTGAACCCTCATCTCAAACAAATGCTGGATCCTCGTGTCCAATTCGACCCCCGCCTTCTATCTGATCATGTGTGGGGACTGGGCTCATCTTTTGAGGCTGGTAATGGGAAATGGATCAAAATCTCTAGAGAAAGCTCAGTGAATGGGGAGACCCATTTGCTGAAGGCTTTGCCTCATGCAATCTCCTTGTACAGTGGATGGTGGACAAGTCAGCGGAGGCTTTAAAGAGGTTGATTTTACTCTTGACCACTCATTGCTAACTCAGGGACAATCTGAGCTGCTGTGACCTCGAGGTGAAACACCCCAGATCTTGTTACTGGTTCCTTCAGGAAACTTCCTCTGTCTTCCCGCCCTCCTTTCTGTGACTAATTTCTGAAATCTCTGTAACCGAGGAGGCATTGGATGAGGTTTCCCACTCTGGGAGGGCCGTGGGTGCCAGACTGGGCCTGGGCGGTGGTGATGGTGGGTGAGGGGTAAGACCCCTGTGCACACCACATGCCATCCCTCAAGAGCAAAAGCAGAGGCCTCCGGATTGGGTGGCCGCAGCTGGTGGGGTGTTGGGATAATCTTGCTGATGACTGGGTAGATATGAACCTCTTGTGTTAGTGGATTCCAGAAAGCAACGTGCTCCTTGATGAAAAGGCCATGGTCATTGTCTTGTGGGATCTGCCTGGCCCGGCTTTGACAGTTCTCAGCTGCTCCATAAATCTCCCATCAGTTCCATCTGGCCAAAAAGATGTCATCACCATTTTCTCAAGCGATGAAGAGGAAAGGTCAGCGATGAAACAGTTCTGCCACCCCTGTTCAAACCAAGGAAGATGAACTTGAATTTTTTTTGCAATGGGAAGTCAGTGTTATGTTGGGTTGTTTATGCTATGGTGATAGTTTATATTCACGCATTAGAGACGATGACAATGAGGGTGATTATGGCTTAGGTATTATTGGATACTCTGGACACCCAGATACTTAGTTCACAAGCAACTAGGAATCTGAATGTTGGAAGGAACATTAGTCCCGTTAGTTGTTTTCAGAGTTTTGTTTTAGAGCAATGGGACCCTTATCACAAATTATTTTTTATGCAGAATCCCAGTTCCTAAAACAGAAGGACTGAGTGTAGGGGGGTGGTCCACCTGTCCTCATGGTGCTTCTGTTTGTACGCCATCATGTTCAGATTCTCTACCCAGGCCCTAAGTTTCCCCTGGAGCACCCCCAACCATTAGTTTTCAAAGTTAGTTTATTTATTTATTTGTTTGACAGAGAGTGAGAGAATACAAGCAGGCAGAGCAGCAGAGGGAGAAGGAGAAGCAGGCTCCCCACTGAGCAGGGATCCCGATGGGCTCGATCCCAGGACCTTGGGATCATGACCTGAGCTGAAGTAGTTGCTTAACCAGCTGAGGCACCCAGGGCGCCCCTCAACCATTGATTTTTAATGTCCTGGTTCTGGCTGGCATAACTCCGGTGAGAGGAGCTTAGTGCCTGGAGAAGCTGCCTCTCCCTATGCCAGGGTCAGGCCAATGGGCAGAAAGATTTACTTGAATACCAACAAAGTCTTCCCTCCTTGGCTCCCAAATCTGCCTCCAGAAGGTGCAGTAGCTCATTTGGTGTCCCCCCTGGAGATGGTGGAGTTGCCACTTCTGTGCTTAAAGAATGACTGAATCCTTTTGTCGGACTATGGGGTTTGTCAGGGATCTGGTAATGTTCATCTTGTCTCAGATTGGACGGATACTGTAACGAGCTGTGGAAGTCACACATCTATCTCCCTCCTTTAGGAGCTTGAGGACCTGATTGGCTCTGGGTGGAGGGGGGGTGGGAGAGGCTCTGAGGCCCGCGCCCTTTACTTGGGGTAACTCCTCCAGCCCAGGGCCTCCCTGGTTCCTAGGGACAGCCTTGGGCTTCACAGTCTCTCTGTGTAGTACTCTCAGCTGGAGATACTCAGGTCACAAACTGCCTCGGCGATTTCCAGAATAAACAAAAACAAAAACAAGAAACCAGATGCGTCGTCATCAGAGAGGGCTCACAGGTAGCTTGGGAACTTGACTATGACCTACCTCTGGTTTTGCCTTGGGGCTGCAGAGCGCGGTGGTGTTGGAAGACAGGGATTTTAGCGGCCTCTGTGTACTTACGGATGGCGGTCACCAGTAGTGGTTTGGTCTGATTTTACTTCTTAATCAATGATAGAAATTTAAGTTCTGGGCTGAGGATTAATAATTCTGTATGGACTCTGCTAGTATTTTTTTTAAGCCTCTAAAAAAACATTATTTTATGTAACATCGATACTTTTTCCCCTGCTAATATTTTCAGTAGCAAAAACAAAAACAAAAAAGTCCTCTGGTCCCTCCCTTCCAGCTCCCCAGGAGGGCTGCCTGCCTTCTTAACCAGGGCTGGCTTCCCCTCCTGCCCCCTCCTGCCCCCTCCTGCCTGTTCTGTTGGGCAAGAGCTGCAACTCAGTTTCCTGCCCCTCTATGGACCACTGACATGTTTCTGCTGAGAGGGTAAGGGTTGTTCCTATGAAACTCCATCATTAAAGACAGAGCGCTGTTCTTAGGTGAATGGCCAGAGACCCAGGGAGAGGCGGACGGAGAGAGGGAGAGAGGTTTTGGCCTCCACCAACATTCACGCCGGTGTCCCCAGCACACATAGGTATTTGCTCTGATTGCTTACTTTTTTTTTTTATTTTTTAGGTTTTATTTTTTTAATTTGACACAGAGAGAGAGAGAGAGTAAGAGAGAGAGAGTAGGAGGGACAGAGGGAGGAGCAGACTCCACGCAGAGCAGAGAGACTGATGTGGGGCTCGATCCTAGGACCCTGGGATCACGACCGGAGCTGAAAGCAGATGGTTAGCAGGCACTTAACTGGCTGAGCCACCCAAGCACCCCTGATTGCTTACTTTTAGGGTAGTGGACTTGTTAGCATATGAATTGCCGGTTGCCACTCCTCTGTTTTTGACTCCATTGGATTGGGTGGGGAGCTGAGAATTTGCATTACTAGCAGGTTCTCAGGTGATGCTCCTGTTTCAGGCCATGCTTTGAGAACCACTAGCTTAGCACTCCAGTGGAAACATATTTAATCTTACTTCTTGTAGTAGATTATTTCCTAGTCACAGATTCCTCCCAGCCCAGTACACACACTGCTTTGAATGTGATTTTGCTGCCCCTTCCCATCGGACCTGAGTCTGTTCCTACACTGTCTACAGTCGGGGCTGATTTTCTGACTTGCTTTGGCCAATAAAATGTGATGGAGGTTACCTTGGGTGAGTTCCAGAGCCCAGGTCTCAAGGGGCCTTGCATCTTCCACCTTTACTCCCTTGGAACTCTGCTCTGAGACCATGATGGAAGGAAGCCGATCTGGCCTATGGGATTGAGGACTAGAGGCCACATGGAGGAGAACGTGAGTGACAGCATCTTGAATTTTCCAGCTCTGCACCCTGTAGCTTGGGTTTCTCAACCTTGACACTACTGAGATTTGGTTCCAGGTAATGCTTTGTTGAGGGGGGCTGTTCTATATAATATAAGATGTTTTGTGGAATCCCTGTCCTCTACCCATTAGATGAGAAGAACACTATCCGTGATATCCCCAGACATTCCCAAATGTTCCCTGGGGGCAAAGTTCACCCCTGGTTGAGAATCCCTCCTCTAACTGAATGCAGCCGCGTAAGTGAGTTTGGGGGGAACCAGCAGAGGAATCATCCAGCCAACCCACAAAATCCTGACAAATAATAAATTGTTGTTACTTTAACCCACTGAGCCACCCAGGTGCCCCATATTGTTGTTACTTTAAACCAGTAACTTTTGGGTAGTATCTTTTTCAGGGATAACCTAGATCCTTCTTTCCTGGTCATTTCTCCCAAAGCTCTTTCTCTCTGTAAGCCTCGGCGTCATACACTAAAAGTGTTTGCTACTTTTTCATTTTACTTTTATATTTATCATTTGACTTTCCTGTGAAGCAGTTTTACATTGAAAAATCTGTCCCCAGTAGAGGGATGAAATGAAAAGCAAGACCTTAAGTAAGTACTGAAGGTCATGTAGCTTCTCGGAAAAGCCAGCCTTTTTGATTCCTAGTCCAGTTTAAGCCAGCCCCTGAGGTCGGGCTGATACAAACCTTACTCTGTGACTTGAGACAAACACAATCTCGGGCAAGTCACTCAACGTACATGATCCTCAGTTTTCTCACCTATAAAATGAGGCAAGTGATATCACTTACCTCACAGGTTCTTACATTTTTTAAATTAAAAACTTTCATTTCTTTTTTTCCCCCATCATGTGTTTTTTATGGGGTTTTAATGAGATAGAACATAGCAGGTTGGTAACGTTTTTCTGGAAAGTACCAGATGGTAAATATTTTCGGCTTTGCAGACCATATGGTTTCTGTGACAAGTCCTCAACCATGGCTGTCGGTGACAGCAGCCGTAGACAGTGCATCCTCCAATGGGTGTGGCTGTGTTCCATGAAGACTGCGTTCATAGTCAGATGTAGGCCACATGGGACCCATGGATCTCAGCTTGTCGACCACTGAGAGAGAGCGTGGAAACATCTTGGCCTTTGGTACAAGGGAAGCATTCAATAAATGGTGACTATTATTGTTAATATTATACTTTATTTACTTCCTTCTTATTCTTTACTCTTTATGCTTTATCATTACTTGATTCCTTCAGCAGTCTTGTTCTTCTGCTTTCCATTTTTATACTTCCTCTTTCAGCACCGATAATTGGTTCCATCTATTGGGATGTGATGAGAAATTCAGTTCTGTTCTGGCCAGCTGGGATAGCCAGCTCCCAAGATAACACCCAGGGGTCCTTGCTTCCTGGTAATCTGGAAGGATACGAGGCTGTGCAGAGAAGACTTGAGCCCCCACCATGACTAGGGCTGACCTGGTGGCCAGTAGGGTATTGTAGAAATGACTATGTATGATTTCTGATGCTCAGTCTTAAAAGACACTGTGACTTTTTCCTTGCCCCCTTTGGAGCACTTGCTTTGGGTGAAACTAGCCACCATGTTGTGAGGAGATTCAGCCCTGTGGTCTGTGTGGCACAGAACTGAGGCCTCTTGCGAACAGCTAGCTTGAAATTGGTGACCATGTGAGCAATCTTGAACGTGAATCTTCAGCTTCCGTTCAGCCTTCAGATGACTGCAACTGCCTTCAATCTCGATACCTTAAGCCAGAACAACCCAATTAAGCTGTTCTTGTATTCCTGACCCAATTACTGTTTGAAATAATAAATATTCTTTGGTTTTTAAGCTGTCGGTATGTGGGGTAGTTTGCTACTCAGCAACTGGTAACTAATACTCCAACGTAATAATTGAGAGTGGCCCTATATGAGCTGATTGCTGTTTAGCTTGCGTAAGAATAGAAGCTGGCTTTCAGGTGAGAGAGTGCTGATCCCCTAATGCTTTGAGTAATAGGATAATTAGCAAAACTATGACCACTTGGCCACTGTTGCTATGATTTTGAGGATCCTCTGACCTCAAATGATTTGACTTCAACCTGACCATCTAGTTACATCTTCCAGAAACACGTCATTGCAACCTATATTGTAACCAAGCCAAATTATTAAAAGTGTTATTTGTTTGTTCATTTGTTTATTTAAAGTAGGCTCCATGCCAGTGTGGAGCCCATTGTGGGGCTTGAGCTCATGACCCTGTGATCAAGACCCGAACTGAGATCAAATGTCGGACACTTAACAGACTGAGCCACCCGGCTGCCCCAATTATACATGGTTAATATCAATAAAACTACCATTTTTTTGCATACTCGCACTGTGCTATGCCTGTTCTTATTTAATTCTCAGGACAGCCCTATGAAGACTGTCCTAGTATTAATTCCAGTTTATTCAAATCAGGAAACTACTTTTCAGAAGGTTACAGAGCTAGAATTTGAACTGAGCACACTAACCTTCAGACTCTGAACTTCTCAATACTCAATGCTTTTTGTCTTTGCTTCCCTGTCTTTGATCGTGTAGTTGGTTCCCTCTTCTGGGCATTCCCTTCCTCCTTCTCCAGCACGTGAGCACTTGCTTATGTTTCAAGACCCAGCTCAAATATCACCTCCCTGTGACATATTCCCTGACATTCATAGCTAGGGACACATATTTCTTACAGGCCTGTTAAATGACAATCATTAGTCCAGAAGCTGGGGATGCACCAGAAAAATAAATCAAACCCCAAAAGAACAACAGTTTCTGCTTTTATTTATTTATTTAGTTTTAAAAAGATTTTATTTATTTATTTATTTGACAAAGAGAGAGAGAGGCGGAGAGGGGGAAGCAGCCTCCTTGCCCAGCAGAGAGCCTGATGTGGGGCTCAATCCCAGGACCCTGGGATCATGACCTGAGCTGAAGGCAGAGGCTTTAACCCACTGAGGCACCCAGGTGCCCAGAAGTTTCTGCTTTTAAAAAGATAACACTCTAGTGGGAGAAAATGAACAAACAGAAACAGATTCAAATAGTGAAATAAGATCATTTTTCGGAAGTAGAACCCACTGATATGCTGATGGATTGGTTTGGGGGAACAAAGGAAGGAGAAGACTTGAGGCTAACACCTTAGTACTGAGTGCCTGGCTTAGGTAGCTACGATCACTTCCTGGGGTGGGGAAATTTTCAGTCTTATCTTTTATTTCCTACAACATGATATGCATAGTTGCTCAAAAGTGTTTGATAACTTCCAAATCCAGAGCCTCTGTAGGTATCTTTCTATTTTTTGTTGATTTTTCTATTTTTCCTTTTCAAAAATACTGCTTTATACCCCTCATGCCTTTTTATTTTTTATTGTGTTTTGGGCATTGTATTTGAAAGTTGCATGCAGGATTAATTTGAAGCCTCTGATGATATTTTCTTCCCAAGATTTGTGTTTGTTTCTACCAGGCTCTGGGGAACCAATGATCTAGGATTACTTAAATCTAATTTGGGGGCTTTAGAATACTTGAAGCTGAGCTGTGGTCCCTATAAGCATTTGTCTTCTTCTGGTTCACACTTCCTTGTAGAGAGCATCTTTTCAGAGTTTCAAGCCTTTCAAGTCCCAAACTCTTGGTGGGCCTTAGATAGAATCTCTGCTCCTTTATCACTGTGAAGCTGTCCAAAGTGCCACTCAACCTCTCAGTCATCCTTGGTAGAATTAGCAAATGCCCCCATGTCTTCAAGCAGCTCAAAGAATGAACTTACTTCTTCTGGGCCTCTTTCTTCCCTTGGATCCTGGCTGCTAATTCTCCATTATTTTGTGAGCTCTCTGGTGTCTTTAAGCAGGTTTTTTTGTTTGTTTGTTAAACTAAAGAATCATCAGTTCTATTAAAAACATAAAACAAATGTTCCTAAACAATGAAGTAAGCTGACAATATATTTCACTGGATTTATCCCTTTTCTTTTTCAAAAGGTATTTTGGCAGACAAAATTCTCATGAAGAAACCCCTTCCCAAAAAGGCCTATTTAGATTTTCTTTCCATTTATTTCTACCTTTGTATGCCTTAGTGGTAAGTCTTCATACCTAAGGCAAAGTGATCACTATTTAGGAATAAATAATAATAATAGTAGTAGTAGTAGTAGTAGTACATACTTGTACTACTGAGAAGAGTGGGTCGCTAATTTGTTCCTACTTTTGAGTCTCCTGATACTCTCCCAGTTTAAAATGTGCTGGGGAAAGTAACAGAACTTAACAATATTCCTCTTCTTTCTGTGCTCCAAGAAAAATCATGAATGTTTTCCATTTGTGCAGTTAAGGATTTGCTGTTTCTGCAACTTTTATTTGTCCTCAGCAGAATGGGGTTTGGTCCGAATTACCTAGCCTGTGTTTACTGGTGACAGATGTTCGCTCTTCCAGATTTTGGTTCTCATCTCAGCTTGGTCACAAATTATTTGTAGGACTGTGGGTCCCATGTACTGTGCTTTCCTCGTTAGTTAGAAGAGGACAATAGCACTGGGCTTACTTGCCTTGCAGATTACTGTAGGAACAAATAAGATAAGCTACTTGGACACAGGCAACCTAGTCCAAATGCAAAGTGCTGAAGTTCGTTTCTCCTTGATTCTCACCCCAGGGTTACCTGAGGCATCTGAACTCCTTGGAAAGAAGGGCCCTGCTGACTCCCAGCTCTGGATGGTGGTGCCCAAGGCAGTTTGCCTCAGGCAGTCCTTCTGGGACTTCCGAAATCATCAGAGCAAGCAAACCTGAAATCTGGATCATCGGGTGAGTTTTTATCATACTTTACTCACTCCTTTTTAAAATTTCTTGCATTTCAGGAAGTATCCCTGGCCTCTTTCTTTAGCTTTTGTCCCTAATAGCTTTCCTGGAGCCGACCCACAGTGTGTAGCGGCCAGCAACCAGGGACTAAGCTAACAGAAAAAGCCCCCAAGCCTTGACCTCTCAGCTAGTCACCCCCTAGGGCCCCTCTGGGTTGCACTTTTATTTTGGCCTTTGTGAACTGTGCAGAACCAGGGCTGACCCCGCCGATCTGTGGATGTGTGGCCAAGACAGGTCCCAGTGTCCTGCCGGGGCTGTGCGTGTGAGGGGAGCCTGGGATGCGATGTGATGGCATTTGTGACAGGGTGAGGGAAAGAGATTGCTGGCTGGGCCTTCAAGGGGTGCGATTAGATTACAGCTGGAGTTGCCTGTCTGGCAGACATGGGAGACCTGGTCCTGTTCCTTTCGTTGCCGTGGAAGCCATATTTACATGCTGGCCAGAGGGGTTCATGTCTGGAGCAGGGGGCACCGGCCCAGCGAGCGCAGAGCCAAGACACTAATTCCGTAGTTCTGCCCTGTGCATTTGCTTTTTATCCTGGACTTTGTTTCCTTATCTGGCTTTCTGCGTCTGAGCTGATGTGTTTCCCCAGTGCTAAAACGTCTGGAGAGAAAGACTGCCGACTACCTGGAGTCTCGTCACTCTTAGCCCATCTTCTTACCCCCTCCTTGCTTTCTGTGCACACACACCTGCCCCTGCAGAGGTGGGGAGCAGGGTGGTTTGGGGCAAAGACCTTGGGCTTTGGCTTCTGAGTCACCAGATTTGGATCTTTGCTTGGCTGCTTCTAGCTGGGTGATCTTTCACAAGTTAGTTAACCTCTCAGGGACTCAGTTTTCTCATCTGTGAAATGGAGGGTGTGATATATCAGATGTTGTGGGGGCAGCTTTACATGAATACATCCTGTTTCTAATACAATTTTTGGCACAAAGTGTGTCTTCCATGAATGGCATTTCCCTTCTCTTTTTATTCTCTCATTTTTTGGTTTATTTTCTGTTAAACGTATATAAGGAAAAACTTTTCGATGAGGAGTAAGAGATTCAGGTATATTTAGAACGAATTGTAATTATTATCCTCGCTGTCATCTTTCATCTCAGTTGGTTCCCAAGGATCTGTAATGCACAAGCAGGGTCTGGACCAGGGTTGAAGCTCACTGGATCAGGAGGAGACTCCAGATGGAGCCTCATGCATTCACCTGGGGATGAACAGTGACCTCCGTTAGGGGTCTGCTGGCCTGTCATTATGGAGTGCCGTCCCTCTCTCCGATCCTCTGTGTGGATCCCTCTTTGTGTCAGGAATCTGAAGGGTGGAAATGGGTTCTCCCCCACCAAGTCAGACATTTGTACGTATTTTTCAAAATTAAAAAAAAAATTAATACACTGGAGTTTCCTAAACTTTAGCTGTTTGTCATAATTAGGCAATATCTGTCTTATTTTTTATTTAATATTTTAATTTAAATTGACTTTTTTTTTTTTTTTAATTTGGGAACTTATTTTCAGCCTGGACCTAAGTAATCCTATCTAAGAAATTGTGGATTTCTCTAATGCACAGTGACTGTCAGGTCAAATGTCCCTTTTTTAGAAGGGTTAAGAAATTGAGGGAGAAACCCAGTTTTCTTTCACAAGAAAGAAAGAAAGTATAATTTTACTAAGCAATGAAGAGCATGGACTGTGTTCAGGTGTGTGGCTTTCCATTATCTTTTTATATGTGTATTTTACATAAGTGAGATCACATCATATGAATTTTCTGTCCTGATATTTGTACTTAATATACAATTTCAAGCATTTCCCCTTGTCATCGAATACTCTCTTCAGACTTGGTCTTGATGGCTGAATGTCCTGTGGTGACCCAGGGAGGCGATTCAACCTCACATGCCCCTTTTTGACAGGTGGGTCCGATACCTGTCACCTTCAGCTTGAGGCTCAGAGATTCGTGCAGCTCATGGTTTGCTCTCCTCTGAAATGTCTGTGGAGGATCTCTATGACCTTGTTCCGGGTAGAGAACACGGTGACTCTCATCTGTGGTTGACTATATGAAGCTCTTGTGTGAGAAAGTGACATGAAACTCCAAACAAAAATAATATTATTCCCAATGAGTTGGGTTCTCCAAGCTAGAGAATCAGAGAACAGCCTCTCAAAAACCAGTCAGGAGGAGTCTTGTTTGCTGCCACCCCTAGAATGTGTGATGACCAGTGATTCCACCTCCCATCGTTTCTGGTTTGCTCTGGAATGTTCCTCTCCCCTTTTCCTCTACATACAGTGGTTGGTTCCATAGGGAGTCAGCTGTCTCAGGGGCTCCCTGAGGACATATTTCTGAGGCCCTTCCCTTGCTTCTGAGTACTTCTGTGGCCCGACCCCATTACTGTTCTTCCACAGTGGCCCAGCCCAAGCTGACCTCATGGCTGCCAGCCTCTGTCTGCGTTGTCTGAGAGAGACAGCATGCCTCATGACCCGTCAGAAGGGACTGGAGTGTCCAGGGCCCTTCAGAGGCACAGCTGAGGAGCCGGGACAAAGCACAGAGTGTGAGGAAAGACATGACTGACGGCTGGGGATTGCTTGTCCATCAACTGGCAGCTCAAGAATCAAGGAATGCACTAAGTAGGACAGAGGAGGCCTGAGCTCTTTGCACCATCTCAACAAGCCCTAATTAAATGTCTTATGTGAGCAAAATGGCTGGAGACAGCAAGCCCGGCAGCTTCTCCTGGACGCGTGGCAGTCGCCACAGGAGCAGTGACTGCAAGCCGTCCTGTGGAGGTGCCGCAGTCCCCACTGGGCCACTGGGTGTGACAGCCTGTCAGAAATGAGGTCGGGAGCCTGGAGTTGGTGGCCACGGATCCTCCAGAGTGTGGGAGAAGCGTGGGAGAGGCCCCTACCCTCCCAGGCTGTGGGACGGTGGTAAGACCAATGATGATCCTTATGCCTGGAAGTCAAAGAAACAAACCCCCAAACCAGATGATTCCATGTATATCATCAGATCGCAGCCGAGACCAGGGAGACCAGGTTGGCATCGCCGCATGCTCAGGATTTCCATGGTGCTTCTAGAAAACGCATCTCTTCCCAGGCAGAACAGGGATCCGAGGTGTTTTTCATCAGGTCTCTTCTTCCAGTTGCTCTGCGCTCCCCAGCTTTGTTCTGGCTTACACGCTGGGCCCAGGCCACCCAGGGGCAGTGGGCTGCTGATGGGGGCAGCCCCGGCAGCTGCTGCCTCCAAATTCTCTGGGATTCCAGGCCGGGCGCTGGGTGATTACACCGCTGTTATCTGGGATTAGCTATTTTCGCTCCCTGTATTTATATCATGGAAGCTGCAGCGTGATGCTGCCAGATGCCAACACAGGCAGACTGTGCCTTCCTCTGGACCCACCTGCTGTTCTGCTCACACCCGGCAAGGTGGCAGTTGGCGGGGACCAGACCTGCCAAACCCTCCGCCTCCGCGCCAAACATGTCCGGTGGCTCACGGAGACCTAGGGAGAGCCTCGGCTCTGCAGGCAACTCCGCGCAGGGGAGGCTGGACCCGAGCCTGGGGGAGGGGGCAGGGGCTGGCAGCGTTCCCCCGCTCAGGATGGCCTGTCACTTCCCTAATCCCCTGAAGTCTTGGAGTCTAGGAACCCTCTTGCCCGCCCCCACCCCTGCTCCACTCCCACCCCATGTGTGGCTTTCCAGCTTGCACATGAGGAGTGCTGAAGGGCCCTCATTTTAGGTTGCCCAGAAAAGCACCAAGTGCCCGAGCCTCCCAAACTGAAGTGCAGGGGGATTAAAAGGCACTGCTCTGTTTAACTGGGTCCATCTTTGTTTCCATCCCTTTTCTCCTCCCCTCACCCCCACCCCTTGGAGGAGGTGGGGAGATCTTAGCTTGTCAGGTCTTCTTTTAGGAAATGGAGAGGATTCTCGAAGGTATGTTATATCTCACTAGGATTGGACCAGATGACCTCAGCAAAGTGACTTAAAAATGCAGTCTGTTACTTAGTGAGTGGGGGTTGCTCCCAGCCCTGCCATGTGCTGAGTGAGGCTTCTTTGTGGGTGCCTGGGAAGGTAGCTTACAGATACATTCCCTCTGCCAGGTTAGAGTGGACAACACCAGGCCTTGGCCCCAAGCTTGGGAACTTTCAGACAGGGTCAGAAAGACTCCCTGGATTGAGGCAGGCGGAATTCTGTTCTAGCAGCATTCACTGGGGAAAGCAGCACATTGAATGTGGTCTTCTGGTTAGATGTCTGCTGGCATTCCATGTGCCTGTGGTGGAGCCCCACCACTGTCTGCGCTTCTCTGCCCAGGCCCACCTGTCAGGGTAGAACTCTCCAGGGTGGCAATGAGTATCTTTCCCAGTTGTGTATTAAAGCATCAAAAACATTAATAGCCTGATTTAGCGTTTCATAAACCTCAGTTGTTTGCCATAGCCAGGTGAGATCAAGAATGTGTAAACACGGGGCTCCTGGGTGGCTCAGTGGGTTAAGCCCCTGCCTTCGGCTCAGGTCATGATTCCAGTGTCCTGGGATCGAGCTCCACATCGGGAGCTCTGCTCAGCAGCAAGCCTGCTTGCGCCCTCTCTCTCTGCCTGCCTCTCTGCCTACTTATGATCTCTGTCTGTCAAAAAAATAAAATCTTAAAAAAAAAATGTGTAAACACATACAAATAATGGTAAAAGAACATATTAAGTATACAATATATTTATTGAAATAATATTTTTTGAAATAGATGTACTTTGTTTTTCCTTGAAAACTTATTTTAGCCTGGACCCAAGTAATAATATCCAATAAATCAGAGGTTTGAGACCCTAGCTGTATTTTATCTTAATACACTTATCAGAAAGTCATTTTTGTATTTTATCTTAATATTCTTTGAAATAAATCAGTATTTAGTAATTTTTAAAAATCCAGGTACTACCATGCATTGGAAAATGCCAGTCTAACTCGAAGAAAAATGGAAAAGTGGGGAGAATTCAGGGAACCCTGGTGGGCTGGTATGAAGTGGAAGGGGAGGAGGACATACCTGGTTGGGGGCTGATTGGTGGGCGTGGGCTGTGGGGGGGAAGGAGAGGTGGGTGTGGCACAAGAGACACTTGTTGATGGAAGGGACAAGGTAGAGCAGCATCTTGGACTCTCCATTCCTTAGGGTGGAAGGAGAGATAAAAGGAAAGCTCCAGCCCACTAATACAAAGGCTCTGGTGGGGCTATCTTAACCTGGAATAGTGATTTTCCAGCGCCAGCTACACAATGGCATGTGTACATATTACCTATAAAAATTCATTAGGGACAAACCTAATAGATGGGCCGAGGAGTTCCTATTAAGCAGAGGAAAGGAAAATACAATTCAGCCCTTGCTCTATCCCACTTCAGTTACCCTTATACATAAAGGTGCCTAGAGGCCTCGGAAGTATCTGTGAGAGGAGTGGGGGAGATTTGTTGCTATCCCTCCCCACCTCTCCCTCTCCCCCATTATATAAAAGAATTGAGCACATTTTCATGTGTCTGTTAGCCACCTGGATATCTTCTTTGGAAAAATGTTTATTCATGTCTTCCGCCCATTTCTTCTCTCTCTCTTATTTTTTTTTAAGATTTTATTTATTCACTTAAGAGAGAGAGACAGAGAGAGCACAAGCAGGGGGAGGGACAGAGGGAGAAGCAGGCTCCCCACTGAGCAGGGAGCCAGATGCGGGACTCGATCCCTGGACCCTGAGATAATGACCCATGCCAAAGGCAGACGCTTAACCATCTGAGCCAACCAGGCGCCTCCTGCGATATATCCATTTTTTAATTGGATTATTTGCTTTTGGGTGTTGAGTTTAATAAGTTCTTTATAGATTTTAGATACTAGCCCTTTGCCTGATAAGTCATTTGCAAATATCCTCTCCTATTCCATATATTGCCTTTTAGTTTTGTTGACTGTTTCCATCACTGTGCAGAAGCTTTTTATCTTGATGAGCTCCCAACATCACTCATCATCAAGGAAATAAAAACCAAAACCATGACGAGGTATCACCTCATACCAGTCAGAATGGCTAAAATTAACAACACAGAAGACAACAGCTGTTGGTGAGGATGAGGAGAAAGGGAAACCCTCTTGCACTTGCTGATGGGAAGGCAGACTGGTGCAGCCACTATGGAAAACAGTATGGCGGTTCCTTAAAAAGCTAAAACCAGAATTACCCAATGATCTGGGAATTACACTACAAGGTATTTACCCAAAGGATACAGAAATACACATTCGAAGGAGTACATTTACCCTGATGTTTATAAGCAGCATTACTGACAATAGTCAAACTATGGAAAGAGCCCATATGTCCATTGACTGATGAATGGATAAAGAAGTTGTGATACACACACACACACACACACACACACACACACACACAGAGTGGAATATATATGTATCCATATATACAATAGAATACTACGCAGCCATCAAAAAGAATGAAATCTTGCCATTTGCAATGACATGGATGGAGCTAGAGTGTACTATGTTAAGTGAAATAAGTCAGTCAGAGGAAGACGAATACCATATGATCTCACTCATGTGTGGAATTTAAGAAACAAAATAGTGTGTGTAAATTCTGCCTATAAAAATTCATTGGGGACAAACCTAATAGCCACTTGATTGTGGAACTGAATCAGGAGTCCCTCTATAACTTGCTCCCGTGTTTTCCCATTGCATCCAGTGTTGTGTGCTCACGGTCAACAGCTGGATTGGATAGGCTGCCGGGGAGGGGGCTCTCTGTAGCTGGGCCATGGGACCAGGAGAAAGCTCAGCTCCACTAAGGCATCTGGGGCCTCAAGATTTCTTCTTCTTGTTGGTCACCATGTCCATGTCCCAGCTTGTGTGATATGGGGGCAGGGAAGGGGGAAAAAAGTGGAAGGCAGGTGGTTTTCTCTTGCGGGGGGAGGGTGATGTGGAAGTTGCCCACACCACATCTTCTCACTGTCTTTGGTGAGCACTTGGGCAGGGGCTGCCCCCCTAGCTGCAAAGGAGGCTGGGAAATGTGGTCTCTGCTTGGGCAGCCAAGGGAAAGGCAGGGGTTCTGTGATGAAAGAAAGAAGGGAGGTGATGAGCACTGGGTGTTATATGTAACTAACAAATCATGGAACACTGCATCAAAAACTAATGATGTACTAAAGTGGCTAACTGAGCATAATAAAAAAAAAAAAAGAAGGGAAAATGAGATTGGTAGATAAATAGTGGCTTCAGCCTGGGGGCTTTTGTTTAAAAAGAATGGCTAAAATTGTTGGCTGTACAAGATTATTTTGTAGTCTTTTACTTTAACCAAACTCATAAAACTCTGTTACTGTGGGGGCAATGAAAAGGATGTAGTAGTAATGGTATTATCTCTATTTTCCTGTAATTATCCCTCAGTGAAATACCTTTTCTCACATGAGCAGCTGTAATGGAAGTTGTAACAACCAATTATTCAGTTTGGCAGCTTTGTCAAAGGATATTTTTTTCACATACTTTGCTGGATGCTGGATTGGTTACAAAAGGAGCAAAGGACACAGCCTCTGCCCCGCACCCCCCTTCCAAGATGACATTCATGCCAAACAGGGGGGATGAGAAGGGACCTCCCATTTGTGTACTATCTACAAAGACATTGTGTCCTTGTTATGTACTAGGTAGGGATTATTTTTTGTTTTCAAGGGTGCCGGGCTAGCTTAATCGGTAGGGCACGAGACCCTTATTTTTTGTTTTCAGAGATTTTATTTATTTGAGAGAAAGAGAACAAGAGAGCACAAGCAGGGGGAGCAGCAGAGGCAGGAGAAACAGGATCCCTGAGCCTGGATTCTAGGATCCAGGCTCTGGCATCAGGACTTGAGCCAAAGGCAGATACCTAACCGACTGAGCCACCCAGGCACCTTAGGTAGGGATTATTAACACAGAAGAAACTGAGGCCAAAGAAGAGAAAGAATTCACTCAAGATCACCCTTCAAGCTTGGAAATGGGAGAACCAGGTCAAACTGGTGTCTTGGTTTCAAAACTACTGCACTTAAAACAGTTTTAACAATTTTGTCAAAATTATCTTACCCTATCCCCCCGAGTCCGCCAAACTAATGGTGACTCCCTTCTCCCAGAAACATTTTCAACTTATTTATTATTGCATTTGTTTCAAAATAATATGCATCTCTTGATTCATCAATTTGACCATTAATGCTTGTGCCCACTTAAATATTCTTGTTCCCTTTCCCCCCAATATAATTTATCTCAGTATTTTATAAAGGCTTTATTCAGTACTTACATTATTATGACATGGTAAACATTATTTACTGCTGAATGTGATAGTGTACTATGGTTAAATTTCCTTTCTTGTATAATTTTTAAAAAAGATTTTATTTATTTATTTGATAGAGAGAGAGATCATAAGTAGTCAGAGAAGCAGGCAGAGAGAGGGGGAAGCAGGCTCCCTGCTGAGCAGAGAGCCTGATGTGGGTCTCGATCCCAGGACCCAGAGACCATGACCTGAGCTGAAGGCAGAGGCTTAAGCTACTGAGCCACCCAAGCATCCCTCTTGTATAATATTTTTAGTTTTCTTCCAGTCTCTGATCAGCCATGCCCTGCTCTTCAATGGCTCTGTAAACCTCTCCATATAATCATATAATTATCTATGTCGTCACATCTATCAGGTAATTGATCAGTTCAATAGTTTTCTCAAAGCCCTCCCTCCTTCTGTACAGCTGTTGGCTGTCCTGGCATTTCTTTTCACTGTTACCTGGGATAACTGTTTGCCTTTCTCTCTCTCATGTTGGTTCCTTTTCCCCCCTGATCCTTTGCCTTCCTTTTTTTTTTTTTTTGCTGAAATAAACAGCAATTTGCCTAGAAAAGATGTACAAGAGGGGCGCCTGGGTGGCTCAGTGGGTTAAGCCTCTGCCTTCGGCTCAGGTCATGATCCCAGAGTCCTGGGATCGAGCCCCACATCGGGCTCTCTGCCCAGCAGGGAGCCTGCTTCCTCCTCTCTCTCTGCCTGCCTCTCTACCTACTTGTGATCTCTGTCTGTCAAATAAATAAAATCTTAAAAAAAAAAAAAGATGTACAAGAGGCGAATTCCTGAGATCTCAAAGGTCGAAAATGGCTTACTTTTAATATTTTCATTGGATTTATAGTCTAGTTGGACGTAGAGGCTGAAATGAATTTTTCCTAAAATTTTGGGGTCAGTTCTCCCCTTTTCTCTAGCTCTTGAGAAGTTGGGTACCATTTTTTTCTTGATCTCTTTGTATGTGACTTGCTTTTTTTCCTCTGTGGATGCTTGTAGTATGTATTCTTTATGCTCACTGCTCTGAAATTTCAGAATAATGTTCCCTGATCAAGTTATTTTATCATTTACTGTGCAGGGAACTTCGTGGGCTTTTAAAACCTAGAGACTCATGTCTTACGATTTTGTGAAACTTTCTTATATTTTTTTGGTGATAATTTCCACCTCACCATTGTCTTTGCTCTCATCTTCTAGAACTCTTATTACCTGGATTTTCACTGTAGGCTTCTTGAATCAATTCTCTGATTTCTTTTTCATCTTTTCTCATCTCTTGTCATTTCTTTGATTTTCTACTGGAGGAGGGGATTTCAGAGGGATGCACTTAACTTGATCCAATCCTTTCATTGAAGAGTTTGTTTATTTCAGCAATAATTAAAACAAAAAAACTATTCTGAGAAATTTCTTGTTCTTTGGCTTTTTCTTTTGTGTGGTATGCTACTCTTGTCTTATAAGATGAGTAGCTTTCATGGGAGCCAAGAATAGTAATTACTAATCTTTGAAGTTTTCTTGGGCTCTGAATCACCTCCGTTTGTTCTGAGTTTCTTCATTGCCTTCATATGTTTTGGTCTCTGTCCTTTATGGTCAAGATGTTCTTCAAGATTCTGGAAATCCTTGCCTCTCAGTTCATATTTAAATCAGAAGAAGCTGATTTTAAACTCTGCATGCTTTTGAAAAAATTGATATAATTCATATACACAAAATTTATCCATTTATTGTCCAATTCAGTTGTTTTTAGTGTATCTATCAGGCTGTACGACCATCACCACTCATTCCAGAACAATTTTCATCACCCCAAGAAAAAACCTTGTACCCATTAATAGTCACTCCCACTTTCCCCTCCTCTAGCCTCTAGCAACCACCAATATGCTCTGTCTCTATAGATTTGCCAATTCTGGGCATTTATGTAAGTAGAATCATTTAGCATGTGTTCTCTTGTGCCTGGCTTCTTTCACTTAACATTGTTTTCAAGTTTCATGCATACTGTAGCCTGAATCTGGACTGCATTCCTTTTGCTGGCTGAATAATATTCCACTAGATGGATAAATCACATTCTGTTGCTCTATTTAACAGTCGGTGGGCTCAATGTACTCTTTAAAGAGATTTTTCAAACTATTCCTATTTTCATTCTTGTGCAAGAACATGTTGCATCCTATACCTGAGCCTTTTGGGCAGTTTTATAGAACGAATTTTGGGTTCCTCCACCAGACCCTGCAAGCCCTTGAGTCTGACATGCTTCCTCACTTTGGGTCATTTACGTTCTCCAAGTAAATGTGGCTCTATACACTGGGGTTGAGGATCACAGGCATCTCCTGGTTTCATTGAAGATACATTTTGTGCATGCTTCTTCTTATCCTCGTGCTGTCTCGGAGAAGGGGGTTTTTGTTCCACCATTTTGGAGCTGGAAATCCACTCATGCGCCTCTCATTAGGCTCTGCAGCTTCATTTAAAGTATAGTATGTGTCTCAGATGGTAAGTGTGAAAAAGAGGCATTCATTCAATCCATCACTCAACAGATATTTACTGATCACCTGTTACATCTGGGCGGTGAGCTAAGTCCTGGGGAGTTAGGGACAATAAGAGACACGTGTCCCTACCACGTACAGCTCCACAAGAGCACATGTTAGGGAGAGATCTAGACAAGGAAACAGACAATTGCAGTACAATGGTACGTACTCAGGTGGTAAGGTCAGAGAGCACGAGTACCCAGGGCAAGCACTTACCGCAGGCTTGGAATAAAGCTCTAACTTTCCAGAACACTTTCATACACTCAAAAGAATTGGTTAAGTTCAGAGATGATAAAGTAGCCCTCTATTGTGTCCCTCCTGCCGTCCAGTAGCAACTTCCTGTGGTGTGGAGAGAGCTCGTGGAGCCATACCAGCTCCCTGCAGCCCCTGGGAGATAAAGATACTTAAAATGCAATTCTCCTCCTGTGGGAAGTGGGTGCAGGGCCAGGTCTGCCCCGGGATGCGGAGAGGATGCAGTGATGACTGTTGGTGGAAGGGTGTTCACGCTTTCTAGGCGGGCCCGGCTCATGGGGTACAGGCTGTGTGGACAGAAATGTGTTTTGAACCCAGCCCTGTTGGCCCCATTTATTCTCCAGTGCCTGTGTGCGCTACAACAGGACTTTGACAGTGCAGAGATCCTGGGAGACACCAGGATGGAGGCCTCACTGTCAGGGAGAATGCGTGGGGGACAGAGGCTGAGAAATCAACCAGTGTTTCACACTGACATTTGTCACTTCCCAAAGGGCTCCAAACACAGCATCCTTTTTCTTTTCAGTATCGTACCTGCCCTGTCTCCCCCTTACCCCCCACTTGGTCAAGGTTAGGTAAAGGGAGATCATTTTGCACAGATACTGGCCCAGATCAGGAAGGAGGTGGCCCAGCTAGACCCCTGCACCCTTTTCTGGGCTTGTGGGGCTTGGGGTGCTGAGAGTGAGGGGGCCTGGCGGGGGCAGGGGGAGGGCTCTGAGGGCACAGGCACTCAGCTTGGAGACACTGCCAAGTGAGAGAGGGCCCGGCTTCATTCTGTCTCTCTTCCAGGGCAGAAATAGACTTGGGGGAGGATGTATGTTGTGCGAGCCATATTTAGCCAAATATATTAGGAGACATTTCTAATCATGAATGTCTTCATGAAGGAACAAGCTGCCTCATGCAGCAAGGATGGCCCCTTAGAAGTTTAAGCAGAGACTGGTTACTGGTTGTTGGCCGGGTCACCTTGGTCTTTCCAAGGCTGGGCTCCACGGTCTCAACAGTGGCAACTCATATCTACAGAGCGCAGACCAGGTGTCGCTTTACATATATGACCTTACTTCATTCTCCCAACAGCCCTCTGATGTCGATGTTATTTTTAACCCATTTTACAGATGAAAACCCTGAGGTTCAGAGAGTTGCTGTGTTTTTGTCTTTGCTTTTTTTACCATCTAAGTGGCCTCGCCTCGTGAAAGACACTAGAGTGTTGTGGTTAAGAGGTTGGGCTCCGTGGGCTTGGACTCTGGAGGCTGTCATACTTCCCAGCTGAGTAACCTTGGGAAAGTTCCTTCCTGACTCTGAGCTTTGGTTTTCTCACCTGTGAAACAGGTATGACGCCAGAGCCTCCCTTGCCAGAACTCCATCTAACACACAGACAGTAGCCAAAGCCCAAAGCCCATCCCACTCTGACCCAGATTATGTCCCTTGAGAAGTCCTTTCTTTTGGCACATTTGCAGACTGGACGGCACCGTCTTCATGGGCTCTGCTCCCGTGAGTTCTAGGGAAATGTGGCTTGAACTCTACTGTTTGACCTTGGAGCTTTCACATGTAGACAGGACTCTGGCTTTCGGGGCCAGTAGGGCTGTGTACACTCACTTGTTGCTGCTAAGAGGCAGGAAACCCAGAGAGAAGCAACAGCTAAAAAGCAAAGAGTGGAAACCAGGACCCACGAGTATCTTCTGAACACCTTCCCCTCCACAGCCTCCTGCCAACCAAACACTTGGCTTTAATTCCAGCAGCCAAAGTGCCCAGATGTCATTCCTGCTGTCATTGGGATGAAGACAAGGGTCTCTGGTGGAGCTTTTTGCGCCTTGCTTGGTGTGGAAAGCCAAATCCAGGCCCTTCCCTCCCTAGGGCCCTTCTGGGTGTCCTCTGGCTACGTGTGTGGCAAAAAGAGTACGGGCTTTGGGAAGGGACACTTCGGGGTTCATACCCTGGACATCAATAAACTATGCGACTTAAGGCAAATGCCTTCTCACTGCCTCCATTTTTCATCTCTGAAAGGAGGAAGGTAACACCCACTATCTCATGAGGTTTCGTGCACTGAGTGGAGGAATATACGTGAAGTGCCCAGTGTTGTTCTTGGCACCTAGAATGGGTATGTTTCATAAATGGCAAATTCTTCTGATGACGACACAAGCAGGAGAGAGGCCAGGTCTGCTCCAAATAAGGAAGCACTATTACAGAATACTACCTCCTTCCATTGTCTTCCATTCTCTTCCCCTCATGTTGAGATTCAGCTTTTCTACAGGAAAGAGAGCTAACCTATGAAACACACATATTCTTATTTTCCAGTGCGCTTGAACGAACCGTGGAGCAGTGCTTGTGCCCTCCTACTGGCTGCACATTTTTTTAAAGCTACTCTCTAGAGCCCATGTGTATCTTAACCCACAACGGTTTAGAAGTGACTTCAGGGGCCAGAAGCTCCAGTACCGTGGCATTACCTACAACTTGTGTGTTTTCTGCCCCACTGTGCTGCACCAACACCCACTAACAGTCCTGGGGATTCAAAAGGGACTTAACAATATAAATGCCAGAGTATCTGAAAAAGTAACCTGTGGTCTGGTTACCTCAACAATTCCATTTCTATTTCCATTTCTTTTGCTTCTTTCCTACAAGCATATAAAATTTTCAGCTGGCTGCCAAATATTGAACAAAATTTGCATCATCTCTCTGTTTATATAATTGTCCCAAGTTGCTGGATAATATTCATCCTTAGGATTCAACACGTCCATTCAAGTGGATGTACCGTGATTGACTTAGTGATCGCAGTCATTTACATTGTTTGCAATTTTTTGTTATCCATAGCTAGGTCTGTGAAAGTACGCATAGCTCCCCATGCATGACCTTGCCTTATTTTTGGTCTTCTTATCTTCTGACATCAGCTAGTACCACTTTTAGGGTTAGCATGTTTCATACACTTATGCACAGGTAGCATTAGCATGTTTCTACTTTGCCTCTAGAATCACGCTCAGAAAGTAAAGTGTGGCCCAGTTTTGCGCCTGTGATTTGGCCCTTGAGGCTGGAGAATTGAGGAGACTGGGAGCCTGCCCAGCAGGTTGAAATCCAAAGCTCAATGTTGCCTCCAAGTGAGAATACTTGGAACTACAGGCTTTGGAGGTACGGTCAGTGCCTTGAATGGAGGGTGCTTTGGTTTCAGATGTAGGGTTCAGGGAGGAGCAGGGTGTCCTCTCCAATTTTGAGGAGACACTGATCTGGTTCAGGGAGGGACCTGGAACAATCAGAGGACAATCACCAGGCTGGAGACTTTCTGCATTCAGTTTTCATTCCATTCGGCTTTATGGTTGATTTCCTTTCTGGAAGAAGGAGATAACAATGGTAATGAGTATGGTCACTATTTTTTTTTTTTTTTAAGATTTTATTTATTTATTTGAGAGAGAGACAGTGAGAGAGAGTATGAGCGAGGAGAAGGTCAGAGAGCGAAGCAGACTCCCCAGGAAGCTGGGAGCCTGATGCGGGACTCGATCCTGGGACTCCGGGATCATGACCTGAGCCGAAGGCAGTCGTCCAACCAACTGAGCCACCCAGGCGTCCGGTCACTATTTTTTTTTTTTTTTAAGATTTTATTTATTTATTTGACAGACAGAGATCACAATTAAGCAGAGAAGCAGGCTCCCCGCTGAGCAGAGAGCCCCATGCGGGGCTCGATCCCAGGACCCTGGGATCATGACCTGAGCCGAAGGCAGAGGCTTTAACCCACTGAGCCACCCAGGAGCCCCAGTATGGTCACTATTAATTAAATGCCTGTTACATGCCAATCTTTTTATTAGGTGGTCTGTGTATATCAATGCTAAGTTTTATAACAAAGCCCTTATAGCTGCTATTTTGCACATGAGAGAACTGAGGCTCAGAGAGGTCAAGTCTTTCACCTAGAGTCACCCAGGTGTAAAATGTAGGAGCCAGGTTCAAAGTCAGATTGGTTGGGTTCTAAAGCCCTGCCCATTTTATTAGATCAGGCCCATCTGCTGACGAACCTGTTAGGGCAGCACTCACCCAAGCCCAGGTCAGATTGACAGATCCCAAGGCCCTACTGTTGCCTTTACAACTCCACGATCCTGCTTTTCTCCCAGAGCTCTGTTTCACAGGCTGGGAAGCTCCATTTTCTATGTCAGCAGCCCAGAGGGCTTTCCTAGTCGGGACTGTAGTACCAAGCACCAAGACTTCAGTACCCAGTGACCCTGTCCTCGTTCCTCAAAGGCGGCCACCAAAAAATCAAATGGTCCCAGCTTCCTGGTAGCTCAGGGTGCCTTGGGACCTGTGGTCCATGGTGGAATTTCCCACCCTGCCCTGGAGAGAGAGGGACATCACGGAGCTCTCTGCTGCCAGGTGCCCTCCGCCCTTGCCCTGGAGGCTAAGGAGGCAGAGCCAGCTGCAAGCCCCTTGTGGCTGCTCTCCTCTTCCTTTATAAACAATATTGATTAGGTTAAAACTAAAAACACATGAAAAAGGAAAAGCAAGCAAAAAGTCTCCACAAAACCTGATTTCCAGACCACCGCTGTTAGTTAAAAAAAAAAAAAAAATCAATACGTTTCAATGGCAAAAACGTAATTCAAACAGCATGGAAAGGCAGAAAAAATAAAGCTCCTTCTTCCAGAGGTAGGTTTCAAACAGCTGCTTGGATTTCCTTTAAGAATGTTCTTTTGTATGGACTAGCAGACAGGTAATATTTATACTTATTTACATGTATTTAAAATTTACACAAATGAGGCACCCTATGCACATGTTGAATGCTCTGCTTTTTCTCATTCCATGTATGTTGGGGACTTTCTGCATCAGCAGGGCTGCACAGGGCAAATCTCTACCTGCCCTGATGGTTTTAAGCTGCCCCCTAATGGCAGACACTGATATTTTGGTTATTCCAGGGTTTTCTGAAGCAAGTCCAGTATGGTGACCTAACCCCATCAGCAGGTACAGGAATGAACCTGCTTGGAGGGGCTGGGCGGGGCCCCCTGGTGAAATCTGCTCCCCTAGCGGAAGCCTCCTGACCCGGCCCTGCAGGCCTGGGGTGGGTGGATGCCAAGAAATACTGAACTGCTGCCCCCTTGTGGCCCGGCGAGGTGAAGCCCCTTGCTTACAGCGTGTGTCCCAGAAAAACTGAATCCCCCTAAATCTTCTCCAGGGAACCTCATCTCATCAGCCCGTTCTTGGTGTGAAGGAGAGAGAATGAGAATCTTCGTTCCCTACCTCTCATGGTTCACCCATACCTGTGGCTGAATCGAGCATCGCTCTTGGAACAAGGATGCTCTGGGGCTATGGTGCATGGGAGGGAATGCTTGGCAGTGACTGGGTGCTCGCAGTGTGCCTGGTTTGGGTGCTGAAAACCATCATCTCCCTTGCTCACAAATGCAGAGATCTTGTTGGAGTCAGGTAGACCTGGGTCTGTGATCGACCTACTGTCTATTTATCCATCCATCCATCCATCCAATCATTCGAAATTATGTATTGAGTGCCAGTCTTGAGTGCTAAGCTCTGTGACCTTGGATGAGTTACTTCACCTCTCTGAACTTTAGTTTCCACATTTTTACATTGAACATACTGACATTTATTTTTTATTTTTATTTTTTTAAAGTTATATATATATATTTTTAAAGATTTTATTTATTTATTTGACAGAGAGAGATCACAAGTAGGCATAGAGGCAGGAGAGAGAGAGAGAGAGGAGGAAGCAGACTCCCTGCTGAGCAGAGAGCCCAATGTGGGACTCGATCCCAGGACCCTGAGATCATGACCCGAGATGAAGGCAGAGGCTTAATGCACTGAGCCACCCAGGTGCCCTTAAAAGTTATATTTTTAAGTAATCTATATCCCCCCAATGTGGGGCTTGAACTCAAAACCCTGAGATCAGGAGACTCATGCTCTTCTGACTGAGCCAATCAGGCACCCTTAAGCATACTGATATTTAAACCATGATGGGAAGAGTAACTGAAATAATGTAGGTGAGACACCTGGTGTATAGTATGGACTCAGTAACTGATATTTAGTGGATCTGAGAACTAGCAGATGCGTCATGTTCCAGAAGCTTATATTTTAGCCAGGGGGACCTGACGTAGGTACATAAAGCAGTCTGAAACTTCTAACAAGCACAAAATACTGTAGGACCATTGTGTGTGCATTTGTGTGTGCACATGTGTGTCCAAACTGTAGGTCTGTGGGCTGAGGTGATGCAAAATCGGTGGTGGCGGGGGGAGGTAGACTGGGGTGGGCTTCCTGGAGAGACAGGAAGCTCTTTAGTCAGGCTTTGAAGGATCGGGATTGCTGGAGAGAAAAGACAGTGTGCCAGGAAGAAAGAACTGTACAACATAGGTCCTTTCTTCCACAGAAGTGTCACACCATGGCCGAACTTGCATCTCCAGCCTGTTAGCCACTGGATTTGCTCCCAAAACAATGGCGGGTCCTGTCAAGACTGTTTGTTTCCTGGGACAGTGAGGCAGCCAGCCTCCGCCAAACTCAGAGTCAGTTGCAGCCATTTCTTACTGCCCGAATCTGTCAACTGGTCACTAATGCTCACAGCAACTTTACCCCAATAGCCCCCCTGGGAACCCAGGCAGACTTTGTTAGATTAATTGCAGAGGACAGTTCAAGCGTTCTGATTTAGCTAAAGATTACTGAGCACTTGCTCTGTGCCAGGCATTGTGCTGGATCCTACACATAGCTGTAAGGTGGAGCTATTACACTCATTTTCAGAGGAAGAGACTGAGGGTCAGAGTGTATAAAGGACTTGCCCAGGACCACAAAGCTAATAAATGTAGAGTCAAGATTCTAACCCAAGCCTCTGGACTTACTGGCTTCCCCCTCTATTTCCTGTCCTCTCCCATACTCTCTCCTGGAATTTAGGTCTCGATACAAATTAATTCCCCATAATTGGGTCTTCCTTGTTGTTGGCCCTAGTTTCCCTCCCCATGGGGCAGACATAAGTGGCCTCACCCCA
Organism: Mustela nivalis; assembly: GCF_964662115.1. Classification (NCBI taxonomy): domain Eukaryota; kingdom Metazoa; phylum Chordata; class Mammalia; order Carnivora; family Mustelidae; genus Mustela; species Mustela nivalis. The sequence goes on along the minus strand of NC_139022.1, from coordinate 119,372,160 downwards.
TCCAGAATGATTGGAGGGGACTTAGGAAAACCCCAGGGACTTCCCTGTCTTAAAGATGCAACCCTAGGTGCAAGCTCTGAGTTTCAATCCTGGAATCTTTTAAATAACTACACTCACACTATTATGGTAAGTCATGGTACCTTTGTGGGTCACAGGGATATTTTTCATTAGTTTGTGATGTTTGCCTTAGGTTTCTTCACTTTTCTTAGTAAATATATTTTTAAAAATCAAAATAACTTGAAAAAAAATCAAAGAAAATGAAAGGACTCATAATTTTAACAGTCTTCTGACTCTAAGAATCAGCCATATAGAAACCTCCCTGCCTCTACCCCGCCCCTCGGGGCGACCTGAATTACAGGTACAGGGATACTCCTGGTAGCTCTGTTGTGTCAGCAAAAAAAATTGAAAGTGACATCCATCTACAAGGGACTGCTTGAAAAGAAAACAAAACTCTGTGGCAACATTAGTAAGAATACAGTAGCACAGGCCAACATGGAAGGACCTCTAAGATAAGTACAGAAGGTAGCTGCCATGTGTACCTGATTCCAGTGTCATTAACAATATACCACGTGTAACTTCTGGTTTTGTGTATGGAAACAGTGACTTAGTTGAATATGCACCACATTACGTATGGGCATGTGGGGCATTGTTCATTTTCTATATTTTTAATATTTCTCTAATTTAAAATTCCGCATCAGGTGAGAGGCCGGCCTGCAGTGTCTGCGGGCCAGTGCAGGCTGGCGGTACCCATCCTGGGGGGTATGGAGACACGGTGGGCGGGGTCTCAGGGTATACATGTTCCCTGGCTGTGTGAGCAGAAGGGTGGAAGGTGGGGGGAGCAGCTGTAAGATAGGCTGTTGGTTTCACGGGGTTGGGGCTGCTTCTCTTCTACTTATCCTGGCAAACTGTAGGCCAAGACCACCTGTGCAGGGTGGCTCCCACATCTGTGAGGTACCTTGTGGTTCACCAGGCTTGGTTCCTGCCTCCTTTTCATGCAGACCCCTAACAACCCTGCGGCACAGAAATTATCATCTCTATTCAATACATGAGAAAACAAAGGCCCAGGGAGGGTAAGTGACTTGTTCAAAGTCACACGACTGCTGGTAAAAGCCCAGACTGGAGCCCAGATCCAGATCCTTGGACTTAGGGTTGAGAAGTTCAGTGCAAGTGCCAGAGACACAGCTCAATCCAGTTTAAGAAAGAAAGAGGGGTAGAATATAGTAAGTTACAATGCTGAAAACTACAAAGATTAGGGTTTCAGATACAGCTGTATCAGGGTGCTCAAATGCTGTTAATAAAGATCTGCCTTCTCCATCTCTCAGTTCCTCTTTTCCTTGTCCTGGCTTAAACCCCAGGAGGGCTCTTTCCACATGGTGGCAAGACAGTCCTCAGCATGCCTCAATTTCCTTTGAGCAACTCAGACTGAATCCCAGTGAAGCCAGAGCTGGGACCAGTGAGTCAGGAACATTATTCTGCATCAAGACTCCAAAGTGGTGGCCCAGAGAGTTGCTTTGTTTGGTCTGCACTGTGTTTTCATTTACTAATTTATTTCACATTCAAATATTCACATTTATTTATTTTGCACAGTGTTTAAAATTTTTTTTTTGTATTTTTAAGATTTATTTATTTTTTTGGCACAGAGAGAGAGAGAGACAGAGAGAGGGAACACAAGCAAGGGGAGTAGGAGAGGGACAAGCAGGATTCCTGCTGAGCAGGGAGCCCTATGCTGGGATCCTAGGACCCTAGAATCATGACCTGAGCTGAAGGCAGACGTTTAACGACTGAGCCACCCAGGTGTCCATGCACAGAGTTTTTAAAAACTTGGGGTTAGTTGTCAACATTTGAAAATCAGATTTCATGTTAAATTCATATTTCCAGCTTCTTTTGAAAAAAGAAAAATGGAGTCCTCATCCCTTCAACATTGGCTGGTGGCTGCCCCCTCCAGGCTGGGTGTGCACACCACAATCCTCACCGCTCCTTGTCTCCTGTCCCTGCTCTGCTTCACTCATCCACTGAAGTATGAGCCATAGAAATAGTAGTTACTAGTATAGACTTGAGCCAGAGAGTCTGGGTTTGAATTCTACCTACTGACTGTGTAACTTAGACAAGTTAGTTGACTGTTTGCTGCCTTAGTTTACAAACCTGTGCAATGGGGACAATAAAAGCATCGATCTCATGAAGCTGTGTTGAGAGGCTTAAATGAGTTAATATATAAAATGTGTCTGGTGCACTGACCACATTTTATAAATGCTAATTATTATTATCATTGCTCAGTGGCTGTAAATATTTGCATTTTTTTTTTTTTGGACTGCCGCTTTCCCCTTACAGTGGCACACATTTTTTTTCCTTCTTGAACCATGAAACCGTCTCAATCCAATCTGATAGATAGAAGGGTTTGCAGAGAGGGTTAAGAACTCGTCCGAGATGTTGGCCCAAGCCAGGCAAATGGAGAAAGGATGCCAGTGTGAGCCTCCCACCCTGGCTGTGCCTTTGGGGGCTGCCGTTCCCAGCCAGGAGCCTGCAGTGACCTGGGAACCATGGAGCCAGCTGTCACTCAGCGTCCCTAACACCCTGGCCTGTCAGGTGGAGCCCAGCCCCTTCTGCTCAGCACCAGACACCTTCGGACCCTAGAGTGGGGGGGAGTCAATGGCACCAAAGGCGTTTATCTGGGCCGGCTCTCCTGCTGCTCAGCTGGCCTGCTCGGCCTGCTCTGGACAGGCTCAGATGACAGAGGCAGAATTTAGAGCCCTTCTGGATGGCAGCTGGGATTCAAGCTGTCAGCCGGAGGCGAGTCGACACAGCCGGGCTGCGGAGCCCAGGCGGGCGTGCGGAAGGGCAGGAGGTGACGCTGTGCAGGTCTCCCGCCCCTGCGCTTTCTTCTATTTATAATTCCCCTTGATAATAGGGCACATTCATCCCCCTGCAGGCCACTAATTGCTCTGGAGCGAAGGGATGACAGCCTAATTATTCACTTCACGAAAATTAAAGTTGGGCCGTGTCAACAAAGTCCATTCGCTGTCACCCAGATGCAATCCGTTGTCCTTCATTGGGGCAAAGGGCAGTTGGAAAAAACCCCCAGCCCCTGGCCTGCTTCCAGCATGAGCAGACTTTTATTTTCTGGCCTCAAATGATCTCTGGGAGGTTCTGCTTCGAGGAGACAGAATGCCTCTTCCTCCCGGCCATAAATTGTCGTCAACCGGTCACTGCTCCCTTGATAGGAGGTGACATTTTGGTCCCCGGAAATGAGGCATCTGAGAGAAAGAGAGAGATTAAAAACCAGCAACTACGGGGCCCAACTCAGCCCACGGATATGTTTTATTTGGCTAGTGGAGTATTTAAATACTTAAAAAAAAAAGAAGAAAAGAAAAAACCTAAAAAGACCCACGTTAACATTTGCGTTACATAAAATTAAACATTTTGAAATGTACAATTAAGTGGCATTTAGTATATTCACAATGTTGAACCATGTCTATCGGGTTCCAAACAACATTCCTCACCCCAGAAGGAAACCCGTCACTCCCCATTCCCCGTTCCCGCCAGACCCTGGCAGCCACTGCCTGCTTGTTATCTGCTAGTCTGGATAGTTTACATAAATGCAACCATGTAACAGGTGGCCTTTTGTAGCCGGCTGCTTGGCACTTTGCATCATGTTTTCCAGGTCAACCCTGCAGCGGTATGTATCAGTACTTTATTCCTTTCAAGGCTGAATAATTTCAGAAAGATCTGAATTAGTTCATGACAGCCTAATTGAAATATAGCCTACATACCATCCAGTTCACCCACTGAAGCATTCAGCTCCATGCATTTCGCGACGGCGTGCATTGACCAGAGGTGTGCAACCATCAGCACAATTAAATGAGCTTTGAACATGGACAAATCAGGAGATTTCACAGAATGCCTTGGAAAACCAAGAGATGTGGTCACAGCAAGCTCCAGTCACAGCACAGTACTGCCGCCCAGCTCTCTAGGTGACACTTGTGCTCTCGCCTTCTTGTGTGGAAGCAGCCACTTCCCTCATTTGCTTGCAGCCTGGTCTAGAGGCATGTGAGTGTGTAAGCCTGTCCAGTGCCCAGCACGGGCAGATGAAGAAGCCAAGAATCGGCCAGGCCAGGCTGCTTACTCAAGGACATGTGAGATGAGCTGCGCGAAGAATGCCGGCCTTCCCCACTCTCAGCTCCACATTCCTCCCACTACTGCGTGGCTCTTTCCACAGGTGTGGAAGCTCACTGTCTGACTCTCTGTCTTAAGGGAGGTGTCACCCTATGTTTGTGACAGCTTTTACCCCATGTTATCTGATTCTACCCTCCTTTGGTAATTATGTTCCAAGCTGGAGCTTGGGTTCATGGCTTGGGTGGGGCAGGCCCTGAGCATCCCTATTGTAAGGGAGTGCTTATAACTTCCCAAACTGACAGTCAGACTCTTGCCATGGTGTTTGAATCAGGGCTGAGGAACTTTTGTTTGATTATTGGGAAAGAGAAGCTCCTTTCCAGTTAAGGGTCCTGAGATGGCGAGATGTGAGTAGAGGTCTATGGAGGGCTGTCTCACTACCTTTTAGAAAAAGTCTGTCTGAGACGCAAGCCAGTTTAGGGGAAAGACGAGCTGAGAGATGGAGAAAGCAGATCTTCAGTAACACTTGAGCACCCTGATAGAGCTGTACCTGCAACCCTCACCTTTTCAGTTTAGAGTGTTGTAACCTAATGTATTTTGCCTCTTTTTTTTCTTAAATCAGATTGAGCTGGGTTTCTGACACTTGCACTGAACTGCTCAATCCTAAGGGTATGAAACACTGTTCATGCAAAGAATGTTTATTGAGCACTCATTTCATATCAGTGTTTTCACATATATGAGATCTTGTGAGGTAGGTAGCTACAACTATTTCTCATGTAGAGGACAGAATGGGAGGCTTAGGGAGGTGACTTACCCAGAGGTACTGAGACTGTGAGTGGGTGACCTGGGCTTTCAACCTCAGGTTTGAAGCATGTTCTTACACCACAGTGCCCTAGTGCATCCTGAGAAACATTTGCCATTTTCTAGAGTTTAAGCGTATTTTCTGCCCTCACCCCCATGATAAATTATGGAAAAGTTGGAATATGTAGAGAGTATACGAAAAATTCTACCACTCACAAATAACCCTCACGAACAATTTAATGTCTATAATGTATCCAGGTTTTTATTTATTTATTTGTTTGTTTGTTTATTTATTTTATTGTTATGTTAGGCACCATACAGTACATCATTAGTTTTTGATGTAGTGTTCCAGGATTCATTGTTTACATATAACACCCAGTGCTCCATGCAGTATATGCCCTCCTTAATACCCACCACCAGGCTAGCCCACGCCCTCTTCCCTCCTCCCCTCTAAAACCCTCAATCTCTTTCTCAGAGTCCACAGTCTCTCATGGTTCTTCTCCCACTTTGATTCCCCCGTTCACTTTCCCTTCCTTCTCCTAATGTCCTCCGTGCTATTCCTTATGCTCCACAAGTAAGTGAAACCATATGATAATTGACTCTCTCTGCTTGACTTATTTCACTCAGCATAATCTCCAGTCCCATCCATGTTGAGGCAAAAGTTGGGTACTCATCCTTTCTGATGGCTGAATTCCATTGTATATATGGACTACATTTTCTTTATCCATCTGTCTGTTGAAGGACGTCTTTGCTCTTTTCACAGTTTGGCCATAGTATGTCAGGTTTTTAAAGTACAATTTTGTGACATATGCAAGTTTATATAGAAAATATTAGAGGTCAGCTGGTATGTACAATTTCATATTCTGCCTTTATCATTTAAAATGATGTTGTAAGAATGGAGACAGCTTTCCTTCCATGTATTTCCTCCTGGGTCAGAGGAAAGAGGTAGACTTGGGGCTGACCGGCCATAAGCTGGCATCGAGCCTTGTGTGACACCTCTGCAGTTCCCGGGCAGCACTTTTCCTGACTGGGGTCTGGGAGACCCGCGGGGACTGCACTGAAGGGCCGGCATCCCCTGGTCTGTACTGGATTCTGCCCAGCACCGTGGGAGACCGGGGGCAATTTGGGGGGAAGACTTCCGTTACTGTTAACTACGCGGGCAGGTTGCGTTATAGTGGAGTCAGAGCAAATGTGCGTCCCAGGCGGAGGTGGAGCCTGCTGTGCCGGGAGCCTTGGTTATGCTCTTGGTGTGACATTAGGGTCACCTCCAGACCTAGGAAGCACAGAGCCTTTCTCCCTTTGCCGAAAACACGCTGTGTTCTCTGTGGCCGCCAGGTGGCGCTATGGAATAGGAAACGAATTCGTGCTCTAGTGGCGGAAGGAGAAACAGAGGCAGAGCGAGATGAGATCTTCCAAGAAGAGAAGGAAGCAAACGGACGATGTCTAGCTACTGAGGGTGCACCACGTAGGGTGAGGAGGGAAGGTGAGATCCCAGGAAGAAGTGGGAACATACTGAGGAGGAAAGATACAGCGGTAATGAATTAATGAACCTGTCCTCATGGGAAATGAGAGGCAGCTGATGTAGAGGGAATTCCTGTGGGTTGTGGGGTCACGCAGACTCGGTGTGGATCCACGTTCAGGCACTTACTGGTGTGATCATAGTAAGTCACTCGGTATCTGAGCCTGTGTTTCTTCATCTGTAAAAGGTAAGTGAGCCTACCTCTGGGCTACAGGGCAGATGAGAAAAGGTTGAAGGGGAGCTCTTGTCTGGATGGCTCCCATTGGCTGCCTGCTGGGAAGGGGTGATTAGCTCAAGGTTCTCCGTGGTGTTTCCGCTCTCTGTGTGTTCACTGGAGCCGGAATGGTGTCATTTTTGCGTAATGCCTGTCCTGCTGCTTCATACATAGAATTTGCCCAGCACATTGTGGATTATATTGAATCAGCTGAGTGAGTGTACAGTACAGAACATGACCATGGGTTTCAAGTTGTGAGGCTGACAGTGGATCCCGGCCATCAGATGAAGGCATCTAGGAAGGCTTCTTGGAGCATGTGAGGCTTAGAAACAGGGGAGGACTGAATAGGGGGATGCTAATCCCAGTGTTCTGGACTAGGGGGCAGCATGAGCAAAGGCCCTGAGGTTGAGTGGGGGGACTGGATGCAGTGCAGGATGGAGCCTCCTTGCTGGTGCTGGGAGAAGAGTGAGGAGCTGGAACAGCTAGGATGGTGAAAGCCAGAGGAGCCTAGCTGTGAAGTGCTTGGACTTGACTTGGTAGGTGCAGGCAAGCCACTGGGCAGTCAAGTCCAGGACACCTGTCCCTGGGCTAGTCACCAAATTAAGCTAGTCTTGGTTCCAGACACTCTTGCCTTGTCCAGAGGCTTAGGGCCTAGAGGGGCTGCTGTCAGTATAGGCGCCTGCCGGGTCTGAAGGGTGTCATTGCTGGCAGGTGGCATGGATGTCCAGCTGAGGTTCAAGGTCTCTTGCTCTCCCTCATCTGCAAGAAGGGAGAAAGAGAGGTTAGGGGGCTGTTCTTAGGTTTTGAGAGACCCTAGCAGACAGCTTCCAGGAAATGGGAGTGACTACAACAGCCTTCCTCCTTGTGGTGTGTGGGACAAGGAGCCAGGACTTCAGGTCCAGGGGCCCCTGAACAGGTGGGGGCTCAGTAGGCCTGTGCAACCCGCAGAGGTCTGGGACCAGGAATGAGCTGGAGGATAGCTGTGTGCTATCCCAGGAGCTGGGAACAGGCAGCTCCTGGACCCTGGCTGTGGACCTGCTAATTCAGGGGTTTGTTGTAAGGACCTAGGTGCTTCTGATACAAGTGGCTGCTGGACTGTTCTGGGAAGAAAATGGGGGACTGAGTTGGTAGAATCTCCTGAGAAGAGGAGCTGAAGTTAGCGTGTACCTGCTTTGTGCCAAGAATACAGACATTATCTTGTCTAACCGTTTTCAAGCCTGGTGAGTTAGGTATGAATTTACTCTATTTTATGGCTGAAATGGGCTCAGAGAGAGTAAGTGACTTGCTAAAGTCACACAGCTAGTGTGTGACCCAGGCCTACCTGTTCCAAAGCCTCCTTTTAACAGTACAATAATGACTTTGGTAACAATGGTCACACACACACACACACACACACACACAGTAATCTAATAAGAGTTTTACGAGATATAATTTACACCCCATATAATTCACCCATTTAAAGTCTACAGTTCTTCCATGACAGTTTATATTTGCATGGTATTATTTTTTCAAAAGTGCTTCCCCATCTAGATATTATGTTAGTAACACCTCTGACACCTAGCGCTTTAAAATGTGAGGAATGCAGAATGCAGGACGGCTGGGCAGCTCAGTCGGTTAAGCATCTATCTGCCTTTGGCTCAGGTCATGATCTCAGGGTCCTGGGACTGAGACCCACCGCAGGCTCCCTGCTCAGTGGGGAGTCTGCTTATCCCTCTCCCTCTCCCCTTGTTTGTAAATGCTCTCTCTCTCTCTCCCCTTTCTCTCTGAATAAATAAATAAAAACCTTAAAAAATATATACAGAATGCTTTTGCTCATTTTTTCTCTAGTCTGTTTTTTAATCCTATGATGCCCTGTGAGTGAGTAAGGCAGTTTTAAAAAAATTATTCCTCTCATTTTATGGATAAGGAAACGGAGGCCAGGGAAGTTGTGGCTGGTCTAGGAGGCAGCTGACTTGTGAGAGGAGGGAACAGAAGCAGCCTGAGTCCACAGACCCCAGGTCACTTGGTGGCTGCCCTTTGATCACAGGCAGGGCCAGGCCACAGGTCCTGCTCCTGTGGGAGGCCTGGCACAGTCTGGAGTTCTCCAGGAGTGTACGTGTGCCTGTTCTGGCCAGTGGGAAAGAGCACCTCAGGCCTGGGCCCTGGAAGGCACTGAGGGCCCGACTGTGGTCTGGGGTGAAGGGAAAGCAACTTGCCTACTGTTGTATCACTAGCGTTACCTTTGGCAACAAGTAACAGGAAACCCCACCAACAATAGCTTGACCTACAGAGAATTTAATTATCTCATGGACAAAGAGTCTGGTGGAGGCAGCTCCAAGTTTGGCTCAGTAGCCCCACCATGGCCTTGAAGATCGAGGCCCTCTCTTTCTTTCCACTCCACTGTCTAGCCTGTTGGCATGTGGGCCTTTCATGTGTCCTCTCGGTCACTAGATGGCTGCTGCTGCTCCAGGCCACACATCCTCATGGAGCAGGATGCCAAAGAGTGCTCGTTTTTTGGTCAGCAACCTCAGAAAATCTTGGCAGACTTCTTACGTCTCATTGACCAAAACCGGATCACATGACCATTCCTGGACTCTCACTGGCAAAGAGGAACAGGATGGCCAAGATTAGCTTAGACAAAGCAGAATTTATCTGCTGGGCCTGGGAGAGAGAGTGGCTTTACTTAGCAAGATGTGTGAACAATGTCCATTTTTGTTATCCAGGAGGAAGGGGGAGGCAGTCGGGGGGTGATAGGGAGGAATGTTTGCCTGGTAGGTTGTGTGGGGCTGGGTCTAGCCTGGCTTTGTGTCTAGCCCGCCTCCCCTGGTTTGGGCAGGGGAGGCGGCTGTCACGGGAGGTGTGTACCTGTGATACGGTGGCCCACTGAAGAGTGAGGACCTGGAGCTCCTAACTCAGCCTCCAGCCGATAGCACAGGTGGGAGGGCCTGTGCAGTGGCCCTTGCCTTGTGGTGGATTCAATAAAGCTGGGGCCACAGCCCCTTTAATGAGGCAGAGGGCAGGCCTGGAACTTGGTGTTTCAGACTCTGTTCATCCTTCCCTGGGCTTTGTCACTTGCTATCATGATCACTCTTTATCTTTGTCTCAATGTCAGGGGCAAATCTTGGGCTGCCAGGGTGAAAGAGACAGAGTTGGAAGAGAGTGTCCAGTGGAGATGAATGCATTCCTGGGTGGGGGGCATAAGGTTGCCCAGACTGTTCACTGCACAATTTAATAGGTCATAGCATTTGAGGTCCTTCTGGTGCTGTGTGGACACAATCCATAAGATCTGCTAAAGCCATCCCTGCCATCAGCAGCGTGTAGACACAGGGCATGACTTTGGGATAGTTGGGGACACTTGGTTGATTGTAGTCTCCAGCTCTCCTCTTTCTTCCATCCATCCTCTTGCCCCTTCCCTGCCTCTCAGCCACCTTTCCCTGCACCTCTGTCATCCAGCTGTTCTCTTCCATTCCCTGGAGCCACCATTCCCTTTTCTGGTCACCTTTGCCCACAAGGGAAGGCTCTGCTACTGGAACCTGGAGTCCAGGCCTGTTGGTGTGCAGATAGGGATTGTTGCTAGTCCTCCCTGCATTTTCTGCAACAGTGCACTATGCGTCTGAGCGGCCTCCATCTCCCCTCCTGTTCCTCTCGGCTTCTGCGCTGGGGGTCCAGCCGTGCTCCAACATCAGCGAAGGAGCAGGCGCTCACGGAACCGTGGATGGATGGCGCTTGGCCCCTGTGCTGCCAAGGTGGGCTGAGGTCCTTCCTCTTGCCTGCTACACCTCTCTCTTCATCTCAGGTCCGGGGCTGTCTTCTCGATTTCTCCAGCTGACCCACAGAAGATCCCCACTGTTCTTGGGCAAATGGGGGGACACAGGTGGAGGAGCTTGGACAAGGATCTGCACAAATTCCTCCCCCAGGCTTGGGGCTTCTGGGTTTGCAACCACAGACCAGTAATGTCATCTTTACAGAGGAAGAATGACGCCCTGTTGCCATGTAGCTCCTAGAAACTACCACCTTGGCTCCTTTGTTGTCTTGGAAAATTTGTGTTATCTGTCAGATAACACATTCCACCGGTGGCACTGCTGCCAGCACTAGCCAGTAGTGGCTGAAGCAAAGCCTGGCAGGAGCTCCCCGGTGCACGCCCCTTTGATCGGAGCGTGTCGTGTTAGTCTGGTATTCAAGCCGCTCTCTGATATTAGCTTTCCCCATTTCTTTGTCTGACTTTTTTTTTTAAATTGTTTTATTTTTTTTATAAACATATAATGTATTATTAGCCCCAGGGGTACAGTCTGTGAATTGCCAGGTTTACACACTTCACAGCACTCACCATAGCACTTACCTTCCCCAATGTCCATAACCCCGCCACCCTCTCCTTCCCCTTCTCCCCCCAGGAAACCTCAGTTTGTTTTGTGAGATTAAGAGTCTCTTATGGTCTTTGTCTGACTTTTAACACCCACTTTTGTATTGCTGATCTATGGAGGGCGGATATCTGGGCAATCTCACACAGAAGGTGCCCAGCAGACAGGAAGTGGAGAGATGGGAATGATAAACCAGGGATCAAGGAATGTCAAAGGGACTGTTAAGTGGTGAGCTTCCTCTCTTGAATTTGGAATTTGAAATACTTTGCTGGAGACCTCTTTTCTGCCCATGAGCCTGATAATCATCATCATCCTCACCATCAGTGACAATGTCAGTAACAGTAGCGACCATCACTGAGTGATTTTTTAAAAAAGATTTTATTTATTTATTTGACAGACAGAGATCACAAGTAGGCAGAGAGGCAGGGAGAAAGGGAGGAGGAAGCAGGCTCCCTGCCAAGCAGAGAGCCCAATGCGGGGCTTGATCCCAGGATCCCAGGATCATGACCTGAGCCGAAGGCAGAGGCTTTAACCTACTGAGCCACTCAGGTGCCCCTCACTAAGTGATTTTTATGTGCTTGGTCACTGAGCTGATGTAATTGAAATAGCAGCTGTTATGATCACCATTTTACAGATGGCAAAACTGAGGCCTGGAAAGGGGAAATGAGTCACCCAAAGTCACACGGCTATTCAAGACTTGGAGGCAGTATTGGAACACAGACAAGGGGGCCGTAAGACGCAGGTCCTGAGCTCGGAGGCATGGCTGCCTCCCAGCAAGCTATACTGAGGAATTCCAACTCACAGAAGGCCAGAGAGGCATGAGCTCTGCTGCCAGGGGTGGACCGAATGAGGAAGAGATAGAAGTCTTTTAAGAGTTGCCCCCAGGGGTGCCGGGTGAGCTGTTCTTGCTCTGGGTGGGCCCTGTGTTTGCTGGGTGGAGCGGCAGGGGAGCCCCGAAGCTTCCTGAAGCTCACGGCTCTCATTGCCTTCTCTGCCAGATCGTAGCCTTGTCTGGGACTCACCACTGCTGGGAGGGCACAGGTGGAGGTTCCAACTTTCCAGACTAGGAGATGAGACTTGCCCAAAGTCCTGCGAGCCAGAAGTGACAGGAAGCTATCTGTCACGTCTGGAAGCCGGAGTCATCTGTCACGCCTGGTCTCTGGGAGAGCCCACCTCCCCTGTGGCGCCTCTCTGCCTATGCTTGGGAAGGTCTGGAGGGAGGTTCTCTGTGAGAAGAATCTCTTGAAGAGGAAAAGAAGGGAAAGGACCTGTGAGGGTTTGGGCATTGCCTCCCGAAGTTGGTAGCCTGCTCTTTCTTCCTTGGGACTGCTGCTCCCTGGATTCCCACCCACATCTGGGCCATGATCACTGTCATCCTGTGGCCCTTTCCAGGAACAGTGGGTGGAGTTATCCTGATGTTTTTCTGAATTCAAAGAATTTCTCCAATCTCCTAGAACTCAGGGATTGGCCCTGACTTGGCCTGTGAGCTCCCCTGGGCTGTTTCCCTGGCCTTTGTTGAGGGTCCGATTCTGAAAGTCTTATCTCTATCCCCTCTGCTTCCCTCTCCTGTTCCCACCTTCTTCACCTGGTGGCCCTGCCCATTCCTTTTTTGATGCCTTCACACCAGAGAGTCATGCTTGGAGGCTCTGCATTTGGCTTCTCTGGTGGTCCTTACCCTGGCCCTGTAGTTCCTGATAGCTCACGATGCCTCAAGTGGAAAGTCCTGCTCCCGCCACAGGCCCTAGAAGCCCCAGCTCAGCCTCAGACCCTTGGGGACACATGGCAGGCCCCATCCCTGCCTAGTCTACAGCTGCAAGACGGAGCATGCTGAAGTGAATGGGGGGGCTTGGGTGTCATGAGGCCCTATAGCCCCGGCCCATTTCCTTCTCTTTACCCTAGCATTTCCCAAGACACTGAGCCATGCGGAAGGGTAGCGAGCCATTTTCAGTCTTAAGGTAGAAATAGGGTAAAGGGAAACTAAGGTGAGAAACAAATGGAAAATAGAAAAAAGAATAGTAGCGCTATGGTTGAGTGCTCTGTGCTAGGTACTTTACAAAGGTTATCTTGCTCTATCTCCATAGTAGCCATCTGCAGCAGGCACTGTTAACTCCATTCACAGAAGAGGAAACAGAGGTTCACAGTGGGACACTGACTTCCTCACGGCCCCACAGCTGGGCAATGGCAAAGCTGGTAATCCTGATTCTATCTTTATCCGAATGAATCCTTTTTAAATCTCCAGGCCTTTCTCTCAGAGTTCTGGACTCTTATATCAGAGTCCAGATATCTGGACTCTTATATAGAGAACCACTCTATGTGGTTCTGCTTTGAGCAATCTTCTCCCTGGCCACAGTGACTGTGGAAAAAACAAAACAAAACAACAACACGGGCCAGTGAGAAACCTTGGGAAAAAGAAGGTCTTTTTTCCTCAGTGAATGCCAGTGGGAAGGAGGTTGTAAGCCTGCAGCATCCTAGGGATGCCACGTGGCATCCTAGATTGAAGCTGGCACGGAGAGAATCAGGCCCAAGACATGGAGAGGAGGTGGCTAAGTCCTCATGGCACTGTCTGAGCCTGGATCCAACTATGCCTGAAGCTGAATCCTGAACTTTTTAGCCAATAAATTCTCGTTGTTGGCTTAAACCAGTTTGAATTGGGCTGCTGCCACTGGCAACCAAAATTGTCTAATACAATTGCCAGAACTTGCCCTAATTCCCACTTAAGTGATTTTGTTAGGTCTGTCCTTTTGAAGCACCTTGTACACAAAGGCCTTATAGTTAGTCTTGCTCCCAAGAGGGGTCTGGCCTTTATAAGTAGTTGTATGCTCCCAATCCTGGTGCACAAAAGGTGCTTTATCCAGACTTTGTTTTTTTTTAATTTTTCTCTCTTTCTCTCTTATTATTCTTATTTTTAAATAAATAACATTTGAGTTCTAGACTACCAGCCAGGAACCACCTCCCTCTTGCCTGTTCTGACCCGGCCATATATTTAGTTCTTTTCATCCCTCTCCTTAAACTTTGTAGCCTCTCCATCTCCCTGTTTTTGCTGTCTTTATAAATACATATAATGCTCTGAGTGGCAGGTCATGAATCCGCAGAGGCCTCCTGGACTTCGGGGTTCCCAGATACAATGTAGGAGCCTAGGCCCTAGAGTTTTGGGACACTCTGGCCTGTCCTGCTTCGGCCCCTCTGCCAGCCTCTGATCACCTCTGAGAAATGCTTAGGGAGCCATTGCCTGGAGCTGGTGGCAGCATCCTCCAGATTTCTGCTTTATCCAGTGCTCTGGGTAGACCAAGAACTGAAGATGCAAGCTGGGCCAGACTGCAGTTCTCGCTCCTAAGGTGGGGTTGGGAGTCTAGAAAGTTCTTTATGGACATAGTTGGCTTGGTTTTGAGGTCCTGTTGGACCCAACAGAACTGGATGGAGAACTGTTTCAAAGCCTGGCTCACTTCCTTAAAATGATCTTTTTCAGCCTCATCTTACCCATGGGAAAACCAAGGGAGGAACTGAAAAATGACCTGCTCGAAGTCCTGACTGAGAGTCTGACCTCAGGACTCGGAATCCCACGGGCAGCTTCTCTGCACACGTAATTCTTCCTCCTGCTTTCTTTGGTCTCTTCCCTTCGGAGCAGGGGTGGGGGGGTGGGGGACACAGCTGTTGGAGCTCTGGGGGAGGGTGGAATGCTTATTAAGAACCCTGCTCCTCAGGCAGTGGTTCAGCGGGTGAACTCCTGACCCCCAGGCTGCTGCAGGAAGTGTGACATACTGGCTCCGGCTGGATTCTGAGGTCTGTGGGGAGAGGCAGACGAGCCGGATTGGATTCTTTCATCCAGGAGGTTAAAAATGTATAGGAATGGCAGAACGAAAGCTGCTGATGCACTTCTCTCGGCTCCTGGAGGCCTGGGCTCCGCCGGAATGACATGTGAGCATCCGTGCGCCTGCGGCTAGGAGGGCCCTGGTGGGGGGCCGGTGGCCCACAGAGGCTGCAGGTGTGGCCTCTGGGCCTCTGGGCCGCCGCTGGACACCTGCAGGCCAGGTGGTGGGTGCGACAGGTTGGAAGGGAGTGGGGCTGATCTATCCCGGCTCTGGGAGCCCCAAGCTCTTCTCCGGAACCTTGGCTTCTGCTTGGTAATCTCCTAAGGGGAGACAGGGAGCCTGGTACATTCCTACGACTGCCTTGGAGCCAGGCAGGTCCTTAGATGGAAGGTTGGGCCCCAGATGCAGGAACCATTAGTGTTAAGTGTGCCCAGCCTCCCCCTACTCTTCTACCCTGTGCCTGTAGGGCTCTGTTGAGCTTTGCTCCCTGGTATCCATGCCCCTTTCTTTTTGGTAGCAGCATCTCGACTTCCTTTGGGGAAATCTCTTACCACCTGATGAGGGTGGGGCTGGCCTTAGCTCCAAGGTTCCAGGGTTGAGCCCTTGACGCCACACCTTACAGCTGCGGCTGCGGGGTGAAATCTGGTCCCGAGGTAAACTAAGGACACATGTAGTAGTGAGGGTTTTCCAGGTGAAGCTGTAGCAGGAGCATATCAACCTCCGTGATTTCTTTACAACCACAGTATTTTTTTTTTTTTCTTAAATCCCCTCTCAACTACTGCTGTCTTCCTGCGGGGGTGACAAAACGGTAAGATCTAAGTCTAGGAAGCCACCCTTAAGGGATCCTGGCTTGGAATGAAGCCGCCACAGAGGAGAGCGGAATGGAGAGAGGCAGTTTCCTGATAACCTAGCATTCGAGCACCTGGAGGTAGCCTAGATCCATTACCTGAGCAATACAGTGGCCCTGTTCTTTCCTCTTTCATTCCTCCCTCCCTTCCTTTCTTCCTTCCTTCTTTCCTTCCTTTTTCTTTCCTTATTGGGCTTAAGCCACTTTGAACTAGATTGCTGTTGCTTGAGCCAAAATAGCTCTAATGTGTAAGTCCAAACTCTCTTTTTCCTGCAGGCTGGTTCAAAACTCACCTTCTCCAAGATTAATGGCTCCTCTTTCTGAATCACTTATATTTTCAATGCTTCCTCAGAATTTATAACTTTACTCTGCATGGCATCATTTAGTGCTTATTTATTTTTAAAAATGATTTTATTTAATTATTTGACGCACACAGACAGAGCATACACAAGCAGGGGGAGCGGCAGAGAGAGGGGGAAGCAGGCTCCCCACTGAGTAAGGAATCTGATGGCCAGGCTCGAGCCCAGGACTCCAGGATCATGACCTGAGACAAAGGCAGACACTTAACCAACTGAGCCACCCAGGCGCCCCTCATGCTTATTTATATATTGTCATTTTTCTCATACAGTTGTTTTTAAATATCCTTGATTAGGCTATTTTCTTTTTTTTTTTTTAAAGATTTTATTTATTTATTTGACACAGAGAGATCACAAGTAGGCAGAGAGGCAGGCAGAGAGAGAGGGGGGAAGCAGGCTCCCCGCTGAGCAGAGAGCCCGATGCGGGACTCAATCCCAGGATCCTGAGATCATGACCTGAGCTGAAGGCAGCGGCTTAACCCACTGAGCCACCCAGGCGCCCGATTAGGCTATTTTCAAGTCAAGTCAAAAACAAAGATACTTACCAGGCTCTTCTGAGTAAATGGCATCGTGCTGAGTGGTGGGGTGGAGTGAGGGTAAGTCATTTGAAAATCACAATAGAACATCTGAATTGGGTCAGAGATAAAACGCACGCATTTGGAAGGCCCATTCAAGCCAGAGGAGTCCAGGAAGGGGTGATGCCAGAGCCGGTGGCTTTGTCCTGGCTGCTGTCACAGTCTCAGGACTGGTTTGGAGGACCCTTACTTAGCCTCTGATGATTTGGAGAAGAAGGGCCTGTAAGCAGAGGGACAGGAGGGAGGGAGCCCAGCAGCCTGAATTGCCTCCCAGGCTCCCTCTCCTGTAATCTGTGAACTTTTGAAGCTGCCTCAACTGCAGAGGCAGGCCTTGTTCCCATGAGCTGTCAGGGAGTGTGAAAAGTCTGTAAGGTCTCTCTGGCTGAGTCAGCATGCTATCACCTTGCTCTGACCCAGAGCTCGGCAGGCCTGTTTTTTGATGACCAAGCCTTGACTGACTTCCACCTGGATCTCTTGCCCGATAGAAGAGTCTTGCTGGGTGTGGGGTCCTGTCTTGACCTGGGTCTCTGCAGGCGCTGAGCCCTGGGCTGAGTCCCTCCTGCTGGGTTCTATATGCTCTGCCTTGCCTTCTGCTTATTTCTGTCTATCCGGTTCTCCCTGACCCACCTGCCACTTTCCTGTTGGGCCTTCTGGGCTCTGGGCTTTGGGTGGTTCCCAGAAGCCCATTGCATCCAGACAGATCTGGCCAAGATGGGTTCTGGGGCTCAGAAAGCTCCCTCTGCCCCCTGCCAAATTGCCTCCATCTCTCTGAGAACTATCTGCTTCCCCCTGAGACCTGGGATTCAGGGAGAGGAACTGACCGTCCCAAAGTCACTCGTGGGGCCTGCAGTTTTACCCAGAAATGTTGGTGAAACATTTTGAGATGAGAGGCAGCAGATAACTATCCTTAAAACAGCAGAGAATGACTTTTCTTTCTGGTTTTGGAGAAATTGGAAGGGAAAGGCTTGGAATTCTATATGCTCAGGCTCATAGCCCAGGCCTGACAAAAGCCCTTTCAGGATTGAAATAACTCTGCAGCTCCCAGCTTGGCCGCCCCTTTCTGGATACCAGCAGCACTTTCTCTTTGTCTGCAAACTGCTTGCTGGTGTTTGCAGAAGGGGTTCCTGCCGGCTGACTGTGTACTCTTGCGGCCCTGCAGAAGGCAACTTCCTAGGAAACCGGGCCTCTCATCCCACCGGGCCTCCCTGTTGTTTATCTTGTCTTCAGATGAGTCACTGCTTCTTGTGACTTATTGACAGGCCTGATGTGGCCCTAAGGAGAATCCAAAAGCTGCGGGTGGCCGCCAGGCCCCTTGGAGGAGTGCCTGTCTTGTGGAGGAGAGAAACTGGGACTAGGTCTCGGGGATTCCTGAGGTCAAGTCTCGGCAACTGCTGTTGCGACCTGGGGAAGTTGCTTAACTTCTGGGCATCTGTTTTCTTATCTGTAAAGGAGGAATAATAATTTCCATCTTCTGGGGGCATCATGTAACTCTCTCTTTTTCAAACCCCGGTCTAAATGTGGGAGTTGAGGAAAGATTTCCAGAGCCTGGGGCTACTCACAAGGGTGCTGTCAAGCGGTCACTCGTGGTAGGTCATGGCCCCATGCACGCCACTCAATACCTTCCCTCCACAAGGCCAGCTTCTCAGCGATCCTTCTGCAGGCCTGCTTCCGGCCCCTGGGCCCTGGTGGGAGGCTGGAGATGGTGGTCTCCCACCCACTAGGTGTCTTCAATCATCTGCCCAGGTGTGTCCTCAGGACCAGTGAGCCTGTCATGCCAGTCCACCAAGCAAAACCGCTCCTCACTGGGCTGGTGGCTGCGCGTGCTATTTCTTTCCTTTTAAATTTTAACTTTTAGCTAACTACTACCTATATATAGTTAAAAATTTTTAAACACAAGTTCTATTGGCAGAGACTCCTTTTTCCATCACTGGCACATGGCTTTCCAGAATAGAGATGGTTTTTTTCCAACCTCCCTTGCGATGAGGAGTGACCATGGGACTCAGTTCTGGCCAGTAAGGTTTACACAGAAGTGTTGTGTGGTCACGTCAGGGAAACATCCCGAAAAGACAATGGGGATACACCCTTTATCCATCCTGCTGGCAGGAATATGGATTTGATGGCTGGAGCTGGAGCAGTCATGTTGAACTATAAGGTGATCTTGAAACTGGAGGCCACGTGTGTGGTAGAGCAACAAGAAAGAGGAGCCAGAGTCTCTGTGAACTTTGTGGAGCAGCCCTGAGTTACTTATCTGCAGAATTTTACCTGGCACAGAAATGCATTTCTGGCTTAATGAAGGGATTTTGTTTTGCGTTTCTGTTTCTTTCCGCCAAACCGAATTCTAGCAGAGCCACGTTACCTGCCCCACTCCTCCCCACCAACAACCCCTTGCTGTCCTTTAGCTTTTTCTTCCAGTACTTTCCTCCAGATGTCTGAATAATATGCCTCACTGCTATGACTTTGTTTTTCTGATTTTAGATATTATCTATGACTGCCAACTACAAAATATTTGTATTTAGCTCTCTTTGCTCATCCCCTAACCCTCAGCTGTCCTCACACACAGACTGCCCTCCTGCCCAGCCAGCCAGTACGGATTCTGGTTGAATCCATATAGATCGTGTATTTATCCATTGTTACCACCACGTAATTACCATTTGCCGCTGAGCCAGGTCTATACTTACAGGGAGGGTGCCATGATTACATTTTCTTATTAAATATAACTTTTTGCTTTTCATGGAATTAATGATGTACCTTTTTTGATTTGTTTAGTTTCCTTTCAAGACTTTATTGAGGAATAAAGCACACGTAGTGAGACATAAATATCTCAAGTGTCTGGCTTCATGTCTTTCACATACGATACACCTGTGACACAAGACCTAGACATCTCCAGAAAGTACCCTTGTGTCCCTGTCAGTTAGCACCTGCCTGTCCCTGCCCTCTCCCCGTAAGAGATAACCACTATTTCAAATTCTAACTCCATAGACTTTTTTTTCTTCTTTTAAACCTTGTATCGCTAGACTCAGACCCAATGTATTCTTTTCTGGCTGGCTTCTTACTCTTCTTATGTTCTAAAGATTCATCCATGTGATCGTGTGTCTCTGTCATTCATTTCTTTCATTTACAACGCTGAGCTGTGTTCCTGTATTCCTTCCCTTTGTTTATCCATGGGCATTTGGGCTGGTTCCAGATTTTGGCAGTCAGGCATAAAGCTACTCTGAATATTCTTATACTACTATTTTTCTGGCTCTATGCACTCATTTCTGTGGACACATTCCTAGGAGTAGGGTTGCTGCCATAAGATAGACGGACGTTCATCTATATAAAAAGTTGCCAGAGAGTTTACCGGTGTCGCCATAGGCACCATTTGTGTCTCCGTGTGCAACATATGAGAAGGCCACTTGCTTCACTGCCTTCTCAGCACTTGGGATTGTCTGTTGTCCTTCATTTGATCAATTCTTCTGGGTGGAGAGTGATTACCATTGTGGCCTTAATTTGCATTTTCCTAATGATTAATGTCCTTGGGGTCTTTTTCATGTGCTTATGAGCTAGCTGGACGTCGTCTTCTCTCAAACGCCTGTTCAAGTCTTTTGCTCATTTTTGGTTTGCTTAGTTTCTTGTAACTAATTTAACCATCACTCACTTATTCCTAAGCTCCCTCACAGTGCCTTGCAGTGATCACCTGTGGTCAACCTCTGTCCTCTGCTTCCCTCCCCACCGGACCCTTCTTATTGTCCTCTTGGGAAGTCCCTTCCCTTTCTCCTGTGCTAGATCTCAGCTTCCTGGATCTGATTATGTCTTTGTTCTCACTTTACTCCTTCATGTTGGTGGAGCACAGCCTCCGGGAGCTTCCTGTGGAAGGATATTTGAGAAGGAGATTTTTTGAGACTTTGCATGTTTTAAAAAATATCTGGATTGTACTCCCACTTAATTGATGATTGGACTGGATGTAGAATTACTTCCCTTAGCATGCTGAAGCCTTGGTCCTTTGTCGTCTGGCTTTCAAAACGGAGAAGTTTTGAGAAGTCCAAGTCCATGCTGATTCTTGATTCTTTTTATGTACCTCCTCCCCCTAAGAAGCTTCTGGGATTTTTCTCCTTTATTCCTAGGAGTTTAGAAATTTCACAAAAATGCGTCTTATGGGGCCGGTTTTCATTCACTGTCTCGGGTCAATTCATTTCCTTCAGTTCCATGTTCTTTCTTAGATAATTTTCTCCCTACCATTTCCACTGTTCCCTTATTCTAGAATTCCTGCTGTTTGGATGTTAAGTCTCTGAGACTAATCTCCTTTCTTATATTTTTTCTTCCATAATTCAACTCTTTCTGAGGGATTTTCCCAAATTGAGCTCCCAGGTAATTTATTGTATTTTTCATTTTTCTTGCGTCTATTTTAATTTCCTGGCACTCTGTTTTGGTTTTCTGAATGCGCCTCTTTGTATCCCCTTAGGAAATGGAATGACCATGAGTGGCTTGGATGCCTCCATGGGTGTAGGCAGGTGGTCTACGGGGGCCAGGCTCATCAAGTATGTTAGTGTTGTCCTGTTAGGACAACAGGAGTGGTGGGGACTGTGGGGAACTGGAAAGAGGACTTGGGATGGATCGGTGGATGTTTTTATTCTTAAAGAGAAGCTGGAAATCTGTATGTTTATGGCTTGTATGTGCTGGCAACTAATCTGGCTTTTAAAAAAACCAGCATGTAACTCAAACCAAATACATGTAGGGCAATATTTGATCTGTGAGCCACGATTTTGTGAACCTCTAGTGTGGGCCTTCTAGGCTGAAAATTACTGTTAGATTCATTCTCTCATTTATTTCTCTCAGTAACCCTGTGAATAGCCCTTTTGCCCAAGGGCTGGCCATAGGTAGAACCTTTCTTAAGAACTGAGTACAGTGCCCTGCTTAAATGTGTTTTGAAAAGTGCTAGCAATGAAGCTGCGGCGGGAGAGCAAGGCCCAGGTCTCCCTGCAGTGCTCTGTAGCTAGCTCAGCCTCCTCCTGCCTCTCCTTTGGGGCCCATCTCAGTGTCCAGGCTGCTCTCAGCAGGACTGACCACACGGGGATAGGGGACCAAGCAGGCCATGCCTTCTCAACACAGCCCTCCTCTTGTGGTACCCATTGCTCTTTGGTCCCCATACCCTGGCTGACACTTTTTCAGAGCTTCTCAGTAGTCTTGCGCGGCCTTCCCTCTGTCCTCCCCCCCCTCCCTTGGCAGGTGGCAGGCCTGCGCTGTGGTCTGAGGCTCTGCCTGCCTGCTCCAGCTCCCGCCCGCTCTGCATGATCCTTCCCAGCCTTTTCCCAACAAATCTTTTGCACATTTAATTCCGTTTCTGCTTCCCCTAAATGACACAGCTTCTGAGGCCGCAGGCCCTGGAAACATATGTATTGAGGTTACTTCCATCTCTGCCTGTGGGTGTCTGTGTAGAAACCCAGAGGTTGGGAAAGGGCTCCTGGGACATTCATGCCCAGCAGGGAAGGGCCTCGAGAGGGCAGCTGGCCCCATTCCTTGGCAGAGCCATGACCACTAGGAGGCCAGAGGGCCCCCAAACCCAGGCCCCAGATCCCCTTCCCATGCTGGCTGTTGTTTGAATGGGTCAGAGGGATGGCTTCACTTCTTGAAGATTCTGGGATGATGTAGAATCTGGGGTAGGGGAGGAATTCTCTGCTGGTTCCCTATTTTCTGTCAGAATGTAGCCCATACTTAGCTGAACTCTTCCTCCCAGCCTCCCCTTTTCTGGAAACGTGAGTTTCCATGGAGTTCCATGCCCGTTCCATGCCCCGGAGGGGGTGGAACCCCATTGTGAACCCAGCCCTTACCAGATGGCCCAGGGGAAGGGAGATGCAGAGCTGTGGCTTCTCTTTGTTCTCCCATCTCTTCTCATTATCACGCTTGCTCTCCACTGAATATTTTAAGATGAAGCTTTTGCAATCGGAGTCCTCTGACCTTGGCTGTTGGAGGGGATGGAGTTGTGTCACCCTCTGAGGAGGGCGCCTCCTTCCACCTCCCTCCCTTGAGGTGCCCCTATTTCGTGGATGTGAGAGAACGAGGGAGGAGTCCTAGGGCTCTCCAGCCCCCTGCGAGGTGCCCGGGCCTGAGGTCATGTTCCACCCAACTCCTCTGTCACAGAACTGACTACACTATCCTTATCAAAAGTGTGGAGAAGCTTCTGCCTTGCTGGATGGCTTTTTAGCATCTTTCCTGAAGAGGTGGGCACTAGCCCCTGGGGACCACAGACCTGGCCGGCCCCGAGGACTCTCTTCATTTTTGTGGCGTTATTCTTGGTTTAGAAACCCTAGTGAGCTCTCAAGCTTTTTTGCAGATTCGCCCCACTTACCCTGAGAAGGCATTTGGACCCCATCCTGGGGCTCCATTTTGTTCCTTTGTGCCTTTCATCGTTTCGCTTTTTAAAAATACATTTCTCTTCATTTCAGCTGAGTCATTTTCCTCCTCCTCCTTCTCTTCTTCTTGACACTCCCGGGAGCCGGAAGGAACCCTGTCCCAAATCCTTGGCTCCACCAGGCCAGATCTTTTCCAAATGTCAAAGTCTCAGGAGCCTTGGCACGGAGCAGAGCAGAGTGGGCTCTGGCCCTGAATCTTCTCTCTCCCTCATATCTGTCAGTCTCTGCTTTCCTTTCTCATTAAGGAGGTTTATGAACTGGCTTTTTTGTGGGTACCTTGCCTTGAGGTTTGCAGACAGAGCCTGGCAGGAAGGCCCTCCACTCCCCTAGCCTGGTCCTGCCCCTGTCTGGCTAAGCATGCCCTTTGGAGTTCCCCTGGGAACTCACGTCTGGGAGGAGGTGAAGCTGCTTTTTGGTCACTGTCACATCTAGGGAGAGGCTGGACCTTGCTCAGGGTCCCCACCTGATTGCGGTTGGTCTTGGGCTCTCATGCCTGGCTCAGGCAGATTCCCACCCTGCAAAGCCGCCCCCCCCACCCCCCGTCCCCAATCCTGGCCACAAAAGGCTTTGTAGCTTCTTCTGAGAGCCACCAGGACAGTGGAAAGGTTGGGTAGCCCATCTCATCTGGACTCTTGGCTGTAGCAGGGGGAGTTTTCCCAAATGCAGGAAAAATTATACCCACCATTTGCAGGACAGGTCATGGTCTTCAAAGCATTTCCTATGTATCGTGACCCTTGTACAGCTCCAAATACTTTGTCCTCACTGACCCCTGTGAGGGAAGCAGGCGAGCTGTTAGTTTCCTTATTTTGTGGCTGAAGAAAGTTTAACTAATTTACCAAAATCTCAGGGCCAGTCCTGATTTATGTTTCTCAGTTGTTATTAAAAGAGAGAGAGAGAGAGAGAGAGAGAGAGAAAGGGATTTACCTAGTGCAAGAAAGGGAAGAGTGGTATTCTTCTGTTTCCTGATTCCAAAATTACAGGCTTCTCAGGGATTTTCAATTTTGATGTCCGCTCACCGATTCTATGACATGTGGGTACCCCTTACAAGGAGAGAAGGTCATATTTACTTTAGAAGTGTGTTGAATTTTGTCTGATTTGACAGCTCGGCACCCTTTTAGACATTCATTCATTCATTCATTCACTCTGTGCAATGGCTGGCTGCTGGGCAGACATGAAATTTTGTACAAGTGACATGGTCTCATCTCTCATGGCATTTGGATCCTGGGGTGGTTACAAAACCAAGGATGAAATAAAAATCCTAGCTTGGGGTTGAAGAGAGTGCTGGCAACGTTCTCTAAATTCTCTTATGGCAGCCTGTCCGTGTCTGTCACCCTGACAGAGCCCTGCTTTGAGAAGACCTGGGGGATGAGGGGCCAATGGAAAGACAAGAGAGGGAGGCCAGGAGCCCCTGAGGCACCATTCTGACGGGGCCACCAGGGAAGGGGACCCTCCAGCCCTGCTTGCCCCAGCGGATGCCAAGTGGATAAGAAACTGACCACCTGACTGAGCCCTTTCTGAATTTCTGACCCACAAAATGGGGAGCAAAAAAAGTGATGGTTTTAATTTGTCTGTTTCAGAGGTAGCTTGTCGACATAGCAGTCGACCACTAGGGCAGAATTCTAGGTCCTGATCATCAATCCTGCACAAAGCCATCTTTGGCACCCTTGGTCCTTTGCTGACTCAGGAAGGCCAGCAGGCGGACGTTCGCCGTCCTTGTTAGCAGGCCGTTTTTTGTGTACGTGGGCAATCCCCTTAACTTGAAGAACCATAAAAAGTCCGGGGAACCAACTAAGGAGAAATGGAACCAGCTGCTTCTCCTCTGCACCTGATGCACGATTGCCCTGCCTCTGAGCACTCCTCGGGGGAGCTCTTCTTGTCCCTCCCAGTTTTCGTTCACCTGGGCAGACTCGTTGGTACATGGCGGCTGGGGGGCTGCATGCCCTCAGGAGCCACGAGGCTTGGGTTCTGTTGAGCAAGCGTCAGGGTTTATCCTGGTGGGCCCATTTCATGCATAAGCTTAGGTTGGCTTTGTGGGTTTTTTTTTTTTTTTTTTTTCGTTCTCTTCAGGGAGTGACTTTGTGTGTGTGTGTGTATGTTCTTTTTGGGGAGTGAAAACAACAGAGTTGCTTATGCAAGCGGCAAACGCGTGACTCCTAGCCCAAGGCTTCTGTTGCTCTTTTCTTCTCTTCTCCGCCCACAAAAAATAATTTCACATGAAACCTGTGCTCTGGCCAAGGCTTGTCCCCTCCTCGGCAGGGGGCTTTCTCTTTTGTTGACTTTAGAACAAATTCAGATTTCTGTCTCCAGATTTTGGGGCGCATAGCTCCAGCTTCCTTTGGAAGCTTTGATTAAATACCAGCATACTTGGAAGCCCTTCTGCCTTCTTCCTTCCACAGTCTCATAATTTCTGGACGGATGGATTGGAGCTGGCCCAAGGGTTGGGAGCAGGGAGCCAGCTGCCATGTTTGAACGTGGTGTGTTTCACCCACCTTTTCACACCTGGGCGGGAGACACTGCAAGTTAAACTGAGCAGAGTGAGCCCTGGGATGGGTTGGTGTGCCATCTCTAGAGCTCGCTGGCCTTGGACGAGCTCCAGGCATATTAAGATGCCTTTGAGCCTCAGTTTCTCCATGTGCAAAATGGGGTTCCAAATAGTGCCGGTAGAACACACGGGGGGGGGCACACGATAGATTCACATGAAATTGCAGGTGTCATGAGGAGGGTGATGATGGCAGTGATGATTTCAAGGGAGCCCGGCTTCTCAGGCAGAGCTGGCAACTGGGTGGGCTTAGCAGACAGAACTCTAGCCACAAATTCACAAAAGCCAGCTTCTCCCCCAAAGTTTCCCGCAGCTGCACCCGAGAACCTTCGAAAAATCACCTACATTTGGGGCGCCTGGTTGGCTCAGTGGGTTAAAGCTTCTACCTTCAGCTCAGGTTATGACCCCAGGGTCCTGGGATCGAGCCCCACATCGGGCTCTCTGCTCAGCGGGGAGCCTGCTTCCCGCTTTCTCTCTGCCTGCCTCTCTGCCTCCTTGTGATCTCTGCTTGTCAAATAAATAAATAAAATCTTAAAAAAAATTATCTACATGCACAGAAAAGTGATGAGACTCTGTGATTCTTCTGCTTTCCCTTATCTGAACCAAAATTTGAGCCTTTGCTGAGAGGAAAGGTGAGGGCAACAATTTTCCTTTCTGTTCTAAAGCAGAGCTCCTCAGAGGTGCTATAAATATAAGAGTATAATTATTCTTTCTCTGAGCCTCATGTAAAATGGGAATAATACTCATTGGCTTAAATCAAGAATAAATCAAATGTGGAGATTCTAAGGCCGAAGTGGGGGAAGCAGGGGGGCTTAGAGTCGTAGAGCTGGGTTTGGCTTCAGACCCCCACTCCCCCGCGCCAACCCCGTTCACTAGCCAGGGTTTGGTTTGGGCCCAGTTGCTTTAGCTTTCCCTATCTCGGTTTCTTTGCCTGTAAAATGGGGATGATACCCACTACTTGTAGGGTGTGGTCGGGGTGAGATGAGTATGTGAAATGTGTGGAAGGACGCCTGGCGCGTGGTGGGTGCACCGTGGGAAACGGGGACTCCAGCTCTGTTTCGCTGTGGTGAGGCTGAACTGGGGAGGAGGCAGGAGCTTCCCTGCTGGCACCGGGCCGCTGGGCTGTCGTGCTGGTGGCATCGGCCACAAACTCAGTCTGCAAGAAAGGGTGGCCAGGCCGCAGGGGAGACCAGGGTCTCACAGGTGAGACCAGACGGAGCTGCGAGGTTGTCCCTAATGGTTGGGGGGCTGGTGCTCCCCAGGCAGGCTGCATGGAGTTCGTTCACCTCTGTGTCTTGGTGACTCAGGCAGTGTTTTGGACATAGTCCCTCCAGTGAAGGAGAAGCCCAGGAGGGTTGTCTTCACCTGGCTTCCCTTCCTGTAAACCAAGCATCCAGCATTTTAAACGGACTCAAAACTCACTTGTGCACAGCCATTCCCCCTATGCACTGGCTTGTCCAAAGCGCTCTCAGATAACAATGCTACTCGAGGGAAAGCCATTTATTTGAAATCTTTATTAATGAATGGAGAAAAATAATGCAATGTGACAACGTTCATGTCCTGCTGCCTAAATCCGTAACAGAAGCAGACATTATTACTTAACAAGCTCACGTGGTGCCAATTCTGAGACCAGATGAGGTTGTCCTTCCTTAGGAAATGGGCTCCAGTAGCATTGTTTTTCCATGTTGTTCTAGCAAAGCCTTTTACTTGGTTCAAGTTTAAATGTCTCTGTGTGTGTTTATGCGCGTGTGCGTGTGTGTGTGCATGTCTAAGTATGACTGCAGCTCTGGCCTGGTGTTTGCTATTTATTTGGCTTCAGGTGCCAGCATTTTGCTGTACTCGGTCCTCTCCTTTCAGAACAACAGAGCTATTTATTGATACAAAGGAGAGGTGTTCAGATCATCTTGTAAAGATGCAAAGCTCAAAATAAACGCTGTATCTTTATTTGGAAATCCACATCCTTCCTTAAAGGAAGGCTCAAGAGTCAATTTGTACGAAGCATGAAGCCCAAGTTGAGTGTCTATTTTTAATGACTACTTTGCTTACATTTTAGATTGTACAAATGCCTTGTCAACTCTTGTAGGAATTTGGACTTTATTCCGTTTTGAGCCAAAGAACCTTCACGATAAATACTATTGTATGCTTCAAAAACATTAAGAACCAGAATGAAATGAGAGCTACCTGACTTTTGAGAAGTAACAGGCTAGTGGTATGAAAAATAGACAACAGAGATCAGTGACAGGTTTCAAATGAACACGGTAAGCCATTTTATGCCTTGGGGGAAAACACTTGAGATAATAAATACAAATGACAAATATTTACAATAGAAGCAACAAATGGGACATCAGTAGGCGAACACATAAGACATTTACACTGAGGAAAATATAAAAGTGATGCCTTTCACACATCCAGCCCAGGAGCCGGCGAACAAATGAACAGCTGACCCAGCAACGCGGGAGAATGTTATTGCTTCAGCTTTTGAGTGATGTAAGTAAAACAGTAACGTGCTGCAGTGGCCCATGGCATGAGACAGCCACGGTTTACGTTCGGTTCCCATGGCAGAGCCTGACACACCGGTCCTCCTCCCCCGGAGGGCAGAGCGGGATTAAGCGCACCATCTCTCCAGCTTTTTAGGTGCTTCTCCCAGCATTGTCCCCTCCCCCCTACCCCCCACACCCAAATGGTTTCTTTCTAATCTGGATCATGGAAGATTGGGGAGCTGACCTTCCAGTAGCAGCATGTCCCAGCACTGATGAGCTTGGGTTTGGGGTAATAAAAACACTAGCCTGGTTTGGGGTAAGGGCATTCCCTGGAACAAATTAGAGCAGATAAATTTAACTTCTTTACCTCTGGCCTCGGGTCACTTCGAGGGAGAGCTATAAGCTGATCAAACAGAGGGTGCATACTTTTTTGCCAGCTCACTAGAATGGGGGGGTCCCAAAACTCGGGCCCAAGAGCCAGATCCAGGTGGGCACCTGTTAAATGCAATCTTACTGGAGCAGAGCCAGGCCTGTTGGTGACATGTTGTTTTATATACGCCTGCTTTTTGGGCACAGTGACAGAGGGGAGTACTTGGGACAGAAACCGCATGACCCGCCAAATGAAAAACAGTGTAATTTACTCTCTGGACCTTTACAGAAAGTTTGCTGACCACTGCTCTAGAAGGAACTGGCCGAGAACACCTGTCTACGCCTTGTAATCCTGGCCTCCTGTTTGAGTACTAGCTGCGAGAGAGAAGCTTTAATGTTGATAACTCAGTAGGCAAGAAAGAAAAGGCCTATCTGTGGAACGTTTTGAACAACCCCAAGAACCCCATTCTGCTGACCCTTTGTTACAGTCCTCTTCCCACTGCCCCCTCCTTGCCTTGGATTTTTAGCTCTGTCCCTCCTCTGTCTTTATTTTGTCCACTCGGACTGCTTTCTCCGTTGTTACATTCCCAGTCCGGATCTGGAAAATCCTGTCCCTCAGTGCTTCCTGGCTGTCGCCTCCATTTATGTAAAAGGTCAGCCTTCCCTGCTGGAAGCCACAGGCCCCTCTGCTCTCTTCTCCCCCTTTCCGTCCTGCACACCGAGAAGGACGTGGTGCGACTTGGCCTCAAGGCATCAGGTACAAGGCTTTATCGATCTTGGCTGAGGATCAAGGTGGGGTAACCAAATGCTAAGGAAAAAAAATCTGTCATATGTACTTCTCACATGTGCGTTTTCTTCCAGGGATGTGGTTTGCTCAGAGTGGCTGTGGGCAGGCAGACACACGGCTACATCGCTCTTTGATTCCTTTTAAAAGAGCACTCAAAAGAAAAAAAAAAATCATCCCCAAAAGATGGGCTGTATTTCTTTTTCCTTTGAGCTGGTTTTAATGACCCATTTGCTTTGTTCAAAAGCCATTTATTTAGACGACAGGTATGTAGATGTAACTGGATAAATAAAAAAGTGAAATAGAGATTCGAAGCAGTGGTTAATATACAGACCCACAGGGACCACTCCCTCGGACATGGTCCCCCAGACGGAACAATGGCTCAGAAATTACACTTAGAACCCTTGCCCTCCCCGTCCCCAGCAGCTCCAAACCTCAAGGTCCCATGCAAGAAACTGAACTTCCATTTGGCACCAAGCACCCACACAGCCTCCATCTCCTCTCCACCCTTCTGACTCCCAGGGTGGTTTTCACATTCACTGCTGCCCCCGGATCCAGCCCGCCCTCTGCCAAGGCAGCACCAGAGCTGCGGGCCTGGAGCCCAGCACCGAGTGTGCGGTCCAGTCTGACCCCTGCCCTTCCCCGGCCCAACTCCCCAACAGCAGAGCAAACCGCAGGCCGCCGCCCAGTGGCTCCACGGATGGAAAGAAGACAAAGTTGCAAGGAGGCCGCGTGCACGCTCACTTAGGGATGTGCAAGTGTGGGAACCCTCCGCGGGCCCAGCTGAGACCTCGCTGCTGCCCAGGTCGCCTCTGCCTCACCTGTTCGTTCCGCTAGCACACACCTGCATCAAGTCCGCAATCCCCACCAAATCCTGCGTGTAGACATCCCCCCTCTTTAATGGCAAATGTTTTGGAATGTCCATAGAGAAGAAAATGGACGGCATGGAGGAAAGATTTCCTGGCCAGGCCTTTCGTTTCACCTCCGGATATCGGAATACTCAGACTGTTCCTCCTCCCACTCGCTGCTTCCAGAAGTTCCCTGGCCCCCGTGGCTGGCGGCTCGGCCCTGGGCATGGGCGTTTGGATGGCTTTTGCTACCTCGCTCTCCCCTGGCACCTCGGCCGGTCTCCCGACTACTGGGTTCTGAGAGAGGGTGACCTGCCTCCCCGTGGTGGGCCCTGGAGAGCTTGGCTCTGTCTGCCTGGAGCTGGCGCTCAGGGGACACCGTGGGGGGCCTCTGGATGGCCGAGGTACAGAAGCTCAGGATGGAGCACAGGCCTCCCCAGTTCTGCTCGCACTGGGCCTGGACGCTGTGGGTGACGGCCTCCTTCACCTCTTCTCCGCACGTCAGCAGCAGGTTCACCAGGTCCACGTACGGTCTGGAGATGGAGAGCAGAAAGAGAAAGAGAGAGAATGGAACCAGTCCTGAACGGGCCACCGAGGACATGGAGGATACCAGGCACAAGGGACATATGGCTGAGGCCTTAGTTTGGTGAAAGAGATTTCAGGAATTACTTCAGGTCTTTATTCATATCCTAAGGAGTGCTGGCCTTAGCCGCTATTTCCTAGATGGCCATTACCTCCCAGGCTCCATGCTGGGGACTGGAGACAGGCTGGTGCCTGAGCCTACTACCACCAGGAAAACGGCCAGTGACGATTTGCAGGTGCATAGTGCCTCTGGGGAAGGCGGGGGAGAATGCCAGGTAGGGCGGCTGTGTGAATGTTGAAAAGGACTGTAGGAGAGCTCTGGGCATGTTTCCCGTGTGCCAGCTAGGAGGGTTTCAGTGGGAGGAGTAGAGAAGTGTCTTGGGGCCAGTGGTATAAGAGGCAAATGGTGAAGGGTTGGAACTACCTAACTGAGGACTCTCTTTGGCAGGGGAGGAGAAGCCATCAAAGATTTGGGGCTGCAGAGCTCCACATCGCCCTCTCGCCACGTGGTGTCAGTGGGGCTGGCTGGCTTTGCACTTGGTGCCAACTCTCCCAGGTCAATCTTCTCTAAGTGAGGCTCCCCAGAAGCCATTTCCCCACGTCTGTTTTTGCCCCTGCTTTAGGCTCCTGATGAAGGGTGTTTCTGGAAGATCCTGGGTGCATTTCCCTCTGTACTCAGTGGAGAAGTCATGCAAAGTCACTTCCCATGGAGCTCTCCCCCATTCCTGGTACTAAAGGTCGAAGACGGGGAGTGGCTCTCTAGGCATCTCTGTTCTTCCAGTCTGGCTTGGCTAGAACTGGAGGTGAGGACTGGCCACAGGGGGCCTAGGTGTTGGGATGAGGGCTGGCGATCTGTGAAATATGCACATTTGGTTCTGGCTCAGGCCATCCAGCTGCCCTGGGCTGTTCTTTGGGAAAAATGCTGGAGGAAGAATGAGCACATCATGCCGCACAGGGGTGGGAGGTGTGTGCCGCGGGCGGGAACAGCGTGCCTGCTCTTTACGGGCCCAGCTGGTAAGAGGTGTCCCCCGCAAGGGGCTCTCATAACCCACTCACTGAGCCCTTCTCACATCTCACTGGCCTTCCAAAATCCCCAGGGAGGGTATAGACTGTTTCACGTGGCTAACCAGCATTCTTTAGCAGTCCTTGGCCAGCAAAGTTTCTGGGTATCTCGGCCCATGAGCACTACAGCTCTGGGCCATCGCCTCGGGCAGGGCAATCCCTCTGGAACGTGAGATCACTTATGAGGAACAAGACTTTTTTCCTCTGTGAGCCGGGACCACCTGGGTGGCTGCCTGTTAGCCCACTTCATCTTCTCTTTGCAAGCTGGCAGTTGCTAGGCAGAAGAGCAGATTGTGTTTTAGGACTTGTGAAGTAGTTCACTGCCATTTTTATGAATTAGTCCTCAAGTTGTAGTTGAACTGTCCTCATGTCATAGATGTAAAAATGGAGATGGCTGGTGGTGGGGGGAGGGCGGGGGAGAGGAGAAAGTCAGTTTTTGGAAGCTTCTGGGCTGGGAAGGCCTAGAGCTGGGCTGAGAGCAGAGAAGAGGAATGTTCCGGCTGATAGAGATCAAGCTGCCTTTTAAGGCCTACTTGATGCCTTTGGAGTCAGAGAGTCTGTGCATGGCTGATGGACAGGGCGCTTCAACTCTCTAAGGCAGGCCCCTAAAAGTGACAAGGACAGCAATAACACTCCTCCTCCCGGGCTGCGAGAGGGGGCCATGGGGCAACACAGAAGCAATGCTGCACGCATATTTGCTTTCTTCTATCTTTTGACAACTAGCAACCGACTGCCTCAGGGAGCTCAAGGTCACGGAGCACATCTGCTACAGCAGCGTCAGGATTTCAGTGTCTGATTTGTACCTGCCCCTCTCTGGGGCAACAGGAGCAAATTGCGGGGGCTGAGAATCTGTCTTTTTTGGGATCAGCCCAGTGATCTTCTTCGAGTTTTCTTTCCCCAGAGTAAGGGGAGGGCTCTCTTGGGAATGCACGGACTGCCTCCTGGCCTCCTTTGCCAGGGAAGTCTGCCTGCCAGATGAGCTCTCAGAACCCCAAGGCAAATCCGAGAAGGCTGGACTAGCGAACGCTCTCTCCTGCCTTTGGCGCTCTCTCCCGAGGAGAAAGCTGTGAGCCATGGGGAGGGGTGTGTGTTAATCTAAGCCGTGTTTTGAGCTGGCATGGTGCCTTCTCAGGCTGCAAGCTCAGCCCGTGTCTAATGACAAAGCCCAGCTTTCTCAACTGGGTGTCAGCAAGGCTAAAGGATTTTTAAAAATACTTGGAGGGGGACGTGCCTGGAGGCTGCCAGCACCCAGTGACAGGGTGTGTGGTGGCCAAGGCAGTTGATATGAAGAAAGTGGGGCGGGAAGGGGTGAGAGGAACAGAGGGAAGCGGAGAGCTTGAAGGGAACCACTTTAAGCAGACATGAATGTTTTGGGGGTGGATAGGGATCGGGTTGAGGAATGGGGGTGATGTGGATTCTGGAGCCACTGTGACTTCCTCTTCTCTAAAGGGAAAAGCAAATTCAGTTCTTATTTTCTTATCTGAGACCAATGCCACGCATTCTTAAATGGCCTTCTTGATATCTGGGGACTGATGGGATCCTTTGTGCCCAAATCAGTGAAGACAGTTAAAGGACAACACCATCGTTCAGCTTGAAGTTGAGCAGACACACCCCATAGTCATGGCTTCAGAAGGAAGGTAGTGGGGTGCTGGGGGTAGCTGGGGTTCAGTGAGACCCACTGCCTGGATATACTGGCTTAGTGAGAGGAAAGAGGACTTGTGTGCAGGCACAGTGAGTGTTCTTAAAAGAGGCCCAGGCTAACTTATGGGGTGAGTCACCTGCATTTCCAGAGTGGGCTGGGGTGGAGGGCTATGTGTTCATTCTAAATGATATGAAGAGCCCCTGAGAAGTAAAAATCTCAGGGCCTCATGGGCCATGTTTCCACAGAGGAGGTACCAGAGAAGCCACAGCACTTTACCCCTTCTTAAATTCCAGAGGGAGCAAAAAATCCCTTCAAAACCTTTGGTTTTCTCAAAGAAGACTTTTCTTCCATCTTGGAATAGACAAAGTCTTGTCGCACTCCAGGAATGTCTTACTGATATATAAGCTCATGCCCTTCCTCCATTCTTGAGGCCAAGAAGCTATAGTGGATGACAGTGGACTGAGGACAAAGGAGCTTTGGGAGTCTCTTAGCCATGGGGCATTTGCCTCTTTCCAGGGGCAGCTTGAAGGAAGGGACTTTTAGAGCTCTCTCCTTATATACTGGGGGTATAACTGAGAAAAGGGAAGGACCCCCTGCTACATCTGGGAGCCCATGAGCCTCTCACAGGCCAGTATGGAGAGAGCAGGTCAGGAGCTAGGAGGTCCCATGTCTATTCCTGATAATCGGCTTGAGTTGTAGGTACTGCCAGGTCCCAAGCTGGATAGTGGGGATCAAATCTCAGAGTCAGATCTTGAACCTCTTAGCTGCCCTCTCCTCTTCTGTTAGGTGGTGAGAGTAATCTCCACCGGGCAGCCCTGTTGGGAATGATAAATGAGACCGTCCAGGTCAAGTCCCTTGCCCACTCATACAATGATAGCGATTATCATTATTGTTGTTGTTGAAGATGTTGTTGCTCTGTGTCTTTACAGGTATTTGGAAGAGTGATAACTATT
Organism: Mustela nivalis; assembly: GCF_964662115.1. NCBI lineage: Eukaryota > Metazoa > Chordata > Mammalia > Carnivora > Mustelidae > Mustela > Mustela nivalis. The sequence continues at coordinate 119,337,947 of NC_139022.1, read as the reverse complement.
TCATAGGGTGTCAGTGTGACTAAGGAGAAGACAATATCACTTTGCCTTTGGCAAGAGCTGCTGGCAGAGATTCATGGTAAATCTTTGAATTCTAAAAGGGCTCTGGGGGTGTTGCAAGATACTTAGACCCTTCTAACCCGGTGGAAACTGGTGGGTGATGGCTGCTGTCCTCCATGATCTAAGCGGTGTGTGCGTGGGGTGGGAAGTCGCCTGCTTGGTGGCAGAGCTGGGGGAAGGCCATAGCACCAACTGAGGAGCAAGAGATCATAAAATTGTACTGATTTGGCTCCGTGAGCCACTGTGTAAAGACCAATGGTGCCATCAAGCTGGTTGTGACTTGTTTCGCTCTGCTTAGCAAGTGGCCTGCTTTCTGCTCTCAGTCTCCGAGGGAGAAGCCATTGTGACCTACTGCCCAGGCCGCATGTCAGGAGCACCTCGGTACCACATGCTCTATCACGTTGCAAAGTTTAGGATCCTACAGGTGAGATTTTTTTTTTCCCTTAAGGAATAACATTTCCAGGGTTTATTACTGAATTGCCAGTCTTTGAATAAGCAAGTTCATATTTACCCACTTTGGCAAAAAGGTGTTTAGCTGATTCAAGTTCTTGACATGGGTCTTGTGTTTTCTCTGGGAGGGAATCAATGTGTTAGAGAAGGGGAACTGGGCCTTCGGAGGGAACCGAAGGCCATGGGGACAGGAAAAAGGGCTATTGCTCTCAGTTCTTGGCTTGAAGCCTCCAGAGCTGGATGACCTGGCTTTGCCTCTCATTCTCTGTATGACCTTTACTCTAGTGAATCTCAGCTTTCTGATCTGTAAAATGGAGAGAAGAACGCTACCTCGCTCCCAGGGCTGCTGTGAGGATCTGGGGAAAGATTCCCGAAAACCACTGAGCACAATGCGTGGGTGGCACTTAGTAAAGGCTCAGCCGCTGTGATGGGCTCTTGGCTGTCTGCTGGGGCACCTGCGAGGCCGCTTGGAATACTCAGAACTGTTGGGATTCGCACTGAGGGGAAGGGAAGCGTATTTCTGAAGCCTATGCATCTCTTGCTTAGTATGATATTTTCTGTTTCTATGGCTCATGCTTTTGAAACCAACGGTGGACATTTCTTTCACTTTTCCTGAAGGCCAGCAGGAAAGGGCCTCCTAGGGGAGTCTGTGCAGCTTTCTGAGGTAGAGTGCAACCTTTCCCATTTGGTGGGAGGTTGGCCTCCAGACACAGGCCCCTCAAAGTCCTCCACACCAGCCTGAGGAGCGGGCCCCCTCCTTCCCATGGCCCCTGTGGGGCGGCACTCACTCATGCAGCAGTAAGTCCTTGAAGTGAATCATCTCCACCATCACCCGTGTGTTCTCCTGGGCAGCAGAGCACAGGTCGTGTTTGAGGTAGCATTCCCGCTGTAACTGGAACACCATTTCCTTAATGGCGGGGCACTTCCGGCTTATGCAGCCGAACCTGTGCCGCAGAGCATGGGCCTTACACTTCAAGGCATCTTTGATGAATGACTTACCCTGAGAACAGAGAGGACAGAGAAGAGAGAGAGGGGCAGAAGAGACAAGTCCTCGTCAGAAGCTTGTCAGTCACACTTCTTGGCCTCACACGGGATTTTTGTTGGACAACTGAACCCCAGGGTCCTGCCTCAGACTGACATCCATGCAGGCGGCAGGCTGATGACCGTCAGGGGGTACGTCTGGAGTGACAGGACACCTCCGGCATTTGGCTAAAAAGGATGTTACTTTGGGAGACTAACAAATCTGCCTCCTTCCTCCCAGCTGCTCTACTAATTTCCCTCATTCTGGGGCTTTTGTGACCGTCTGTCCTCTAGGGAGCCCAGGGTTGCCTGCTTGGGGGCAGACTTTCTGGAACCCAAGGGGAATGTGGACAGACATAAATCCCAAGCTTCCAGCAAGAGCGTTTCCCAAGGAGAAGGTGCTTCCTGATCCAAGTCTCACATCATTGCTTTTTCCTCCAACCCCACGAGGGACATTGAAATTGGGTGCTATCTGTGCCTCAATACCTCCCATGGCCCCCAACCCATACTCGTGTCTCCTCCTATCCTTCAAGGAGGAGCATTCTTTTCCTTTTTGAAGCTGTTAGGATTATTGCTCTAAAAGGCCTGCCTGGCACTCTGCCTGGCAGCATCTGGAGTCTGAACTGCCCAACTGACAGCCCCTCCCCCACAATCCCTGCCTCTGAGTGGCTAAGGCAGCCAGGCATACATCTGGGCCCCAGTTCTCTTTCCTGGCAATCCCATGGGATCGTTCTTATCCTAGAAAGGAGACAGCTGTTGGGGTTGCGGAGGCAGGCTGGGGCATGAACTCCCTTATCAGCCTCTCAGGGCGGGGAGGCATTGTGGGATACCTACCTAGGGATCCCCACTCCCCCATTACTATAGAAACAAGCTGTCGTTGGAGAGGGCACCCCTCTGTTTTTAGACAGGCCTGGAAGTAACTGAGTGGAGAAAGAGAATGGGTTTAGGTTGGAAGTGGGAAGCCAGCCAGCACATTTAATTCAGTTCTTCCTTTAGAAGCAACTGAAATGTCTATACATAGTGTCCGGTTGCTGAAAAAGCGCCTCCCCATGGCCCCTTTTGCTCTGACTTTCCAGCGGGAGCCAAAGATGATGGAGGGTAGGGTGTGTCAGTTCATGGAGTAGTCACATGCTGGGAGCCAGCTTGAAAGGGATGCTTCTCACTTGAGAGCATACTCCTCTTGGTTGAGAGAAAAAGGAAGATTAATGTATTCGAGGGCTGCAGCAATCTGTTTTGGTATTCTTCCCTGACATCCTGTGGGATCGCCCTTAAATACACATCTTTCCCCTGGATTTCCTATTACGTTCCCTAATTCCAGTTAATCCAGAAGGGATGCTCTATTAGGGAGCCTTGAGGAGTTCAGATGTTCTATTCTTTCCGTCCCTCGTCTCTGTTTCCCACCCCCTGCCACGCCACATCCTCTGGTGTGTAGGCTCCCAGCCCTGTCACATCCCTTTCTGGTTCCCAGGCATTGCTTTGTCAGGCTCTCTATAGCATGTCAGTAGATGGTGGCGGGTGGCATTTGTAAGTCACACTGTAACTGTTGGCCTTCTTCACATGTTGTCCCCTCTCTCCAATTGTAGGGGAGAAGAGGTTGGTGAGACAGAACAACAGAAGGTGCACATATGGGCTGGGGAGAACATGGAGAATGTGAGCCTGATACCACCTGCCACCTGAAATGTATTTGGGTTGTTAGCACTGGAACCATAAGGTGGCTTGCTGGGTTCTTGCCCTACCCCAAGCTACCACTAGGCTTTTTTTTTTTTTTTTTTTTTTCACCCTGGCTACTCTGGGATAGCTGGAGTAGGTCAGGCCTTGTTAGGGGACTCCCTAGAGCAGGACTCATTCGGGGTTTCTGGGTTGGGTGAGGAGGGTCTGCTACTTAGGAGGAAGAAGTCTGTTATTCTGGAAGCCCTGAATTATCCCTGTTACCTGCTCACACACCCATGATGAGTGATGAAACTCACACATGATGAGTTTCTCTAAAGCTTGTGTCTCATTTATTCCCCCCAGGTAGGTGAAAATAGGTCTTGGAATGTATAATTGGAGGCCTTGTCCTCCCCCGACAAACCTGTTTCTAATGTGATGGGCCTTGCAGACTGAGTTCTGGGTGGCCAGACATAGTGTGTCCCCTTACAAGAAGTTTATTATTTGTTTTGCCTTTTGTGTTCTCTGCTAAGAATGCTTAGATGATTGTTTAACTTGCTCTCCATACCCCTCTGCCTGTGTAGACACAGCTTAAGGGTGGAGAAGGACTTCACCTACTCCATGACAGTTCTGGGAACAGAACCCCATGAGTGGTGTGGGAAGAAACTGGCACCCTGCTCTGCACCAAGAATGGTTCTTGCAAATGCTAAAAAACACCATAAAGATCAGCTAAGGAGACCTGTTCACAAGTCTTTCCAATGAACACTTCAATCATGCAATGCCAACCTAAAACATTTTGTGCTCTATGTGGTTTTTACCTGGGCATCAAATTTTCCAGCGTTGTGCAGAAAAGTCATGCAAATCCCATGTAAGCCTCGAATCTCACAAGAGTTGTTCTCGAAACATTCAAACACACCACACCCCACATCGCCAGCGTTGACCAAACAGTGTTGAATTTCCGCTAAAATGAGAATGACATACAAATATATACAAAATTCTCAGCCATGCTGGGGAATGCTGAGAGGTCGGCTGAAATACAAACTAGTAATGACTACAAGAAAATTTCAGAAGATAAAGTTAGAAATGACTATTTCAGGATCTAAAAAGTTGGGCAAGGAAATGTTATTGTCTAATGTCCGTATGAAAGTGTCAGTATTTGTAAATGCTGTATTTGTAAAAAATCAGCCAAACCTATGTTACAAAGATCACAATCAGAAGTTAGGTCTGAGCACTCCATTTTTTATCCTTTCCATGGTCTTCAAGTCTTTGTGAAAATACTTAGTTTGAGGGTGCCTGGGTTAAAGGCTTCAGCTCAGGTCATGATCCCAGGGTCCTGGGATGGAGTCTGATCTAGGGCTCTCTGCTTGGCAGGGAGCCTGCTTCCCTTCCTCTGTCTCTCTGCCTGCCCCCTGCCTGCTTGTGATCTGTCCGTCAAATAAATGAATAAAATCCTTAAAAAAATTAGTTTGAAAGCAAAAGCAATTTCAGCTTTCCAAACCCACAAACACAAGGAAGATTTTAAATGATTCGCTTGCTCTCTCCCTTCTGTACTTCATCAATGAAATACCCTTCTCTACTTGGAACTCAAAGCCGCTGCTATTAAATCACAGCCATTTCCTTCCTGACCCCAAATGCTAGCGTCCAAAAAGCAGTTTCAATTCAGCTTTATGATTCAACACCTAAAAATCAAAACAAAATTCCTATTAAGGCAGCGCCTCCAAACCATCAGCATTAAAAATACCAGACTAGGGGAGCTGCGGTTGCGAGCAGGCTCAGGAATGGAGCCAAATGGGGGCTAGCCTGCAGAAACGCAATCTTCGCACTTAGAGGCTCCTTTTAAATAGAGATCCGGTGTGAGATATCACTTAATCCCCTAGAAATTCCCGCGATCCGGGAGTTTGCTGCGGTCCTTCGCAGAATGTGGTCCTAATTCATCTCTCCAAAAGGATAGACTGAGGGAGTTAACTGTCAGGCTGTCGCGTGCAAGAGACTCTCTTCTATCCCTCCCCCCACCTACCCAATTCACTGATTTAAGCCAACCTCAAAATTACATCAGAAAAGTATATTTTGGAAGAAGGGCGGGGTCCGAGTAGATAATCCGCATTCAGATTAAATCTATCGAGAGAATGAGTGGAGTGTATTTGTGGAGGTCACCAACTACCGAGAATCACGTTCAATTTTCAGGGAAAGCGCTGGAGGGGGGAAGGGTGGGCGCCGGTCCTAGGCTGAGGCCAGCGCAGGCTGGGGGTGCGGGCGCTCGCGCGTGGAGATGGGAGACTCCTGGATGATCCCACGCGCGGTCCCGACGCGCCGGGCAGGAGCGCGCAGGGCGGCGATTCACTTGCTGCGGGCGTCCCTAATGGGCACTCGTGCATTCCTGCTCGTGCGGTGAGCGCACGCACGCTGCCGCTGGGTCTCAGGCCCCCAAATTAAGGCGGCGGCGGGGGGCGGGGGGCGCCGAGTGAAGGAGCTCCAGACAAATTGTCTTTCTCTGCCAGGAGCTGGGAAAAGGGCCAGCCCCGTGCCCTGCACGCCTGGCTCTGCTCGGCAGCTTGCCGGTGAGCGCAGAGCCGATGGAGCAGCAGCCGCGCACGGGTCGAGCCATGTCACCATTTCTGCGCCAGCTGACCGCCCTGGAGAGAGAGAAGGCGGCAGCACCTCAGAGGTACGCTTTGCGCCACCTCCCCCAACCCCTCCCCGGCAAGCAATGCCCCCGAGGGGAAGTCCACCATACAATCGGTCTCGCCTACAAAGTTATTGGATGTCTGGTATCTTTTGAGGAGGGGGAAAGCAGTCCTGTCCCGGTCGGCCGGCCGGCTGGGAAGAGAAGTTCTCCGGGGTCAGGGCGCAGGCTGGCTCCGGGGACCCTGCTTGCCTCCCGCGGGCGGGCCAGGATGGAGCAAGGAGCTTTGCACTGGACCGAGAACTCTCGGGCCGGCACTGGCGGTGTCAGGCGCTGCCTCGTTTACCCTCGACCCCGGGGAGGACAGCAACAAGTCCTGCTACAGCCATTTCATCACCCTGCCAGCACGTGCGGATTCCCGGCGCGCGGAGCCTAGCGTCTCGCCTAGCCTCGCGCTTTCCTTTGCATGTCCCGCGCCACCCCAAGAGTTTGCGCGGCCCTAGATGGGCTCCCAGTTCCGGGCAGAGCGCCCGGAGCGCGCTGCTTGGGTGCACCGTGTTGTCTCCCAGCAGCTCCCTGCCGCGGGGGCGCTTGCACTTACCTGTGTTCTGCAGGGACAGGCGGCCTTTCTGCTGGGAGCCCCTGTCTTGGGGACCCTCCGGCGGGTTGGTGGCGTCGGTCCCCCGCGCCGGGTTGAAGGTGGCCAATACCAAAGCCAGGGTCACGAACTGGCCCAGCCGCTCGGCACACATGGTTCTGTGTGTAAACCTCCCGCCCGGAGACCTGGATTCTTTGTGATCTCCTCCTCTTCTTCCTCCTCCTTGGCTGCGTCCCCTTCTCCTCCCACTCTTCCTCCTTGCTCGCCTTTTCCCTCCTCCTCGCGGCCGCCGCTCGGATAGAGGTTACCCAGCGCCCTCCCGTAGCTCTCTGGAGAGCATGTGACCAGGCCGTTAGCAGCGCCGCGAGTGCCCGGCAATGGCAGGGATGGTGCCTCAAATATCCCTGGAAGCTCTGGTGTCACTTGAATGAAGGAGTCGAGCAGGTGTTGTCCCAGCGGCTGGACCAATCCGAGACCCCGGCCCGTTTGACAACACGACTGGGAGGCGGGGCCTGCGCCCAACTACTACAGGAGGAAGCCGAGCTCCGCCGGGAGCGCCCCACAAAGTTGCCGACCTGGCGCCGGCCGCGCGTTTGCTTGCGTGTATGAGTGTGTGTGAGCGCAGCCGGAGACGCGTGCACGTGTGCGGGTGATCCAGGGCAATGGCCGAACGCACTTTAAAAAATAAAAGCGAATACCAGCTCCGATTGCGACTAAAGAAGAGCGGGAGCAGACGGTCTGCGCTGGGACAGCGTCGTTCCCCCCACCTCCCACTCCCCGGGCCCCTGGCTCGCATCACACCCGCATCTTGCCGGGAAAGTTTCCTCTTTCTGTCGTTTGGAATTCAGTGAGCTCCCCAGACCCGAGCCTTGACAGATTGGAGTTTCTTGGGCACAGTGACGCTAGGGGCAAACTGAGCACAGATGGGAATTCCTGGCTTTGTGACGCTTTGCTTTAAGGAAAACAAACAAACAAACAAAAACAACAACAACAACAAAAAAACAACCAACCAAAAAAACACCTTTCGAACTAAGATAGGAGAAGCACTAGATAGGACTTGGCCTGCGCAACTGTTCCATTCCCCACCCCCCCCCCGGCTTTTTTTTTTTTCCCCCCGATTTGGTGGGCCGTGCAACACTTAGTGTGCCAGTTCCTCACCCCTCCCCCAATCCAGACGGATTCCGGGCTGGGCTGCAGGGATCCAGGTGACCGATTGGACTTGCATCATTTCTAGGCGGGTGACAGGGAGGCCCAAGCCGCCCTGAGTCAGCCCGCCGCGGAGCATCGCTTGCCCCGGAGGTCGGAGCTTGAAAGGCAACTTTACGCGTCTCCAAACACACTCTTCCATTTCCCCAAAGCGCTACTCGCCGCCCGGCTCCGGATTCCCTTTAGTCTCCAGTTATCGATGGAAATGGGCAAAAAACAAAACCAAAAAAATAAACCCTCAAACCAAACCCGGGGAGATCCTCTCCATCTCTTCCGTCTTGTTGCAGCTTCCTCCCCAAGCACCGCCCGGGCTGGATGGCTCCGGCTTTCTCCCCCGGCCCGCGGAAGCAGGGAGAAAGTTGGGCGCCGCTCTGAGCGCCTCTTCCCCCGCTGTGTGTGTACGTGTGCACGCTCACGTCTCCCCGGCGCAGGGGCCGGGGACAGGAACTGCTCTGGGCACCGTCAGTCCGACGGCTCAGCTCTGGGGGCTCGCGCGGCTGGGGGAGGGGGGGACGCCAGCGCGGCGGCAGAGAGCCCAGCCGCACGCACGCACCCGGGTCGGCCCGCCCTCGCCCCTCCCCCGCCGTCCCCACCCTCCTCCGGGAGAACAGGTGAGCTCGGGTACCAGCTCCCACCCCCCACCCCCGCCCCGCTGCCCGCCCGCGCCTTCTGCGGTAATGCGCCGGGGAGGTTTCATCACCCACTGCCCGCGGCGACGCGGCCCGGGGTCTCCGCGGCGGGACGCACTACTGCGCCTCGTTGGGGCCGCCATGTGACACGGTTGGGGGAGGGGGTGCGGAGACGCGGGGCCCAGGTCGTCTTTGGGCCGCCCCCGTTGGGCCTCCGGAGCTTCCCTCTCTGGGTCCCCGTTGCACTGGGGCGTAGAGAGGGCAGAGGCGGGAGGCCAGGTGGCCACCGCTGATCACAGCTCTACCCAGAGTCGGGAGTCTGGAGGGCGGGAGGAGGGCGCCTTCGGAGTGGGCAGTCCACCATCCCCGCCCGACTTTCAGAGCCCCAATAAATGGTCACTTTGAAGGTTTGAGTCTGCAGCCGTGACAAGAAACCGAGCGCTCATGCCCAGGACTCCAAAAGCAATTACTATTTGCAGCCTCAGATCTTTGTGGAAGGAGGTGGGGTACGAGTACATTAAAATGGGTGGTTCGCATTTCCCACCCTGCTTTTGTTTGCATAGTCAACTTAGCTTCCTTTATTGCTTTATGAAAAATGCTCTCGCATAGATCCTTGAGAGACAAAACATTAACAAACAAGGGCATTCTGGCCTCTCCAAGAACTCCATAAGCCCCAGAATTTCCTGTGTCGGCTTTTTTCCCAAAAAGCCTCTTTTGTAGGTGAGAACATGAGCAATATCAGCAAAAAGGCATCTGGTCACTTGGCTCTATGAGCCAACAGAAATAGGCGAGGGCCAGGGGCAGGAGCGCGCCCACCTTTGCTGGATGCAAGACACTGTTGAGTCTACTTGGCAGAAGGCTCCAACAGGCTCCCACTTCCTCACTGCCTTTGGTTAGGCACTACCTGGTGCCATGAGGCCCTCAGGGGACCTGCATTATTCATCTTGAGGCTATTTGCTCTAGGTTCACAGGGGACATTCCTGTCTCTCCCCTGAGCCAACTGCCTCTTTATAGAAGGAAGAGTAGTGGCTAGATTTTGAAGTATTGTGAGCCCAGGTACTCATTCTTAAAGGCTTCATCTGTCGGCCACTTGGCTGGGGCCAAACATCCAGAGAGGAATGCCCATCCTGTTGAGTTCCCTCATGGCTGAGAAAATTCTGCTCAACTATTAGGCAGTTTCTTGGGACAACTATCCCAGGCCCTGGGTCTGGGGTAGGAGCTGGGAGGGGGAGAGCGACTGGTGACTTCATTATAACTGTCCTCATTCTTCTGGCTCTAGAACTCTAGCCTCATTTGGCGGATTGTGGCTGATGAGAGTGACGGTGGGGAGTGGACAGTAATTATTTTATTATTATAAAGCTAACATGAATGGAGAACAGGCAACGACACCACATACCGAATTTGTGGCTTTGGTGTCTCCCCAGACCTGAGTCCATCTTAGATGGGAACTGGGACTTAGGAGGAGCAAGGACAGGACAGCGGGTGTTGTCCCAAGGTTCAGCAGGGAATCTGGCTGGATGGGCCCTCCCTCTCAGTTTAAGACCCAGAGAGTGGCAGGAACAGTGAAACTGCCCGGGCTTCTGTGGTTGGTGCTCAGGACCCATGTTTTCCTCTAGGTAAATTCAGCTGAACACTTAGTGATCAGTTTCTTTTTTGGGGGGTGGGGTGGGGTGTGATATTTGGGTCAGACTTTGAGAGATAGGAGAAGATATTGACAAACATAGGTAAGGAAAAGTGAGAGGGCACCACAGTGGGGAGGACCCTCTGTGGGATTTGTATCAAGAATAGGGGTTTCTCAGTTTGGTGTTACAGTGGGAGATAACTGGTGAGGGCATCTGGGGCCCGTTGCCAAGGTCTTTGGGACAAATCTGTGCTCACCATAGACGATATTGTTCTCTCATTGTGATGGTATTTAAGGCTGAGACGACAGCATGCTCTTAGACTAGATTCCCCTTTGGAATTAGGAAACGTGGGAGGCCCAGTGTTGCTGTGGTGAAGGAGGCTGGAGAGAAGAATGGGAAGTAATTAGTTTGAATCCTGATGTGGGTTGAGATGCCCTGTAGGACAGAGGTGTTCCTGCTCACGTGCGAGCAGGTGGGGCGGTGGAGGATGGGAACAGCCCTTAGGTGTTTGAGGCAGTGATTTGTAGGCGGATAGGGACTGTCTAGTTCAGGCTTACTGTGAGTTCCAGAGCCTGAGTGGAAAACGTGGCTTCCACGTGGAGAGCTCCTCCTACTGCACTCTCCGCCCCCTTGGGGCTGTCTGTCTGGGCTGATGGCACCACCTTATGGTCAGAGAGGGAACTGTCTGACCACAGAGTGGACTCTTCCTGACTCGAGGGCTTGAGGCACTAATATGGGGTCTCCTGCCCTCTTTTCAATTTCTTTGGCAAATCAATTCATGCGGTGTTCTCATAACAACTGCTTTAGTTGCTTCTTCAAGGAAATCTCTTTTAAACTTTCTGCTTTTCCTCCCCCATCCTTAGCTATCCTCCTGTGTAAGCCCCAAGTTTACTCTCATCCTGGCTTTCCCCCATCATGCCTATATGAAGGAAAATGTGGGCAGACAAAATAGCAAACTGTTGCTATCAGCCTCCAAAATTCTTGAAAGCAGAAGTCTGTCCCTAGAAAGTCTCCATCTTTCCCCTTGTCTTCTTTCACTGAAGTGGTTGTTATATTAAATAAACTTCAGGATAAAGGAGAATATGTCTTCAATATTCGGGTTTGTTTGTTAGTACTCCAACAAAATTGCTTTCTACTAATTTTTACTGTAAAGTAAAGGGCTTCAATAATGTTATGAGTTAAGGCTTTTGTGGATCTGGTTTGGAAACCTCACCATCATTTATAATGTTATTTATTGAAGGAAAATAAATCCTGAGTTCCCAAAACAACCAACTCCCAAAGATTTGGAACACACCACTTTTGTGAATTGGACATTTCCTCTGTGTCATAGATTAATAGTCAAAGTGTATTCATGGATTGACTGGAAACAAAAGATAAAAAAGAGTTTTTTAAAAACCCCAGGAGAATAGGAACATTGTCTGCCTCACCATAAATTCGTTTACTGGAAAGAATATAAAGCAGTACACGTCGGGTGTCTGGTTGTGGTTTGAGTTTTGTTGATGCCTTGCTTTGAAGCCTGAGTAGTATTCCGGAAGTCCTCTCTGTTTTTTTTGGGTCATCATTTTTGCTTCCTCATTGTGTGCCAAGACAAACTCCAGGGGAAAATGTCCCAGGCGAGGGGGCTGCTCAATCTCCATGGAGGGTGCTGGTGGAACCAACAGTATTGGAGAACTGTGTAGCTCGCATGGCTGGGGTTTCCATGCTGGTCTGAGAACTGATGGATTTCAAATGGGTGAGGAAAGAGTCTTTTTGTGGGGCACTTTTCCAGTGGCCAGATTTTGAAATTCTTCATGAAAGAACCATATCTGTAAATATGATTTAACTGTCCATGTATTGTCAGGGTCCATTGGACCTAATTTTGGTTTCTGAGTTTTTTTCCCCCCTTAGCAGTTCTGTTTGTAAAGGTCAATGTTTCATGACTTTTGCTCTTTTTAAAGATACCTTCCAAAGAGCAAAGAAAATATATACTTAAAAAAAAAACAAAACAGACTAAGACTCAGTCTCTCTTGAATTTACCATATGGGACCATTGGAACCATTTATAAAAAAAGGTACTTCATGGGATCTTAGTGATCTTATTTTTCTTATATCTTGAAACATTTTACATTTTATTTTTTGAAAAAGATTTTTAAAATTTATTTGTCAGAGAAAGAGAGAGCACAAGCAGGGGGAGCAGCAGACAGAGGGAGAAGCCATGGGACTCGATCTCAGGACCCTGGGATCATGATATGAGCCGAAGGCAGACACTTAACCAAAGGCAGACCCTTAACTGACTTATCTACCCAGGAGTCCCTACATTTTCCATTTTATTTCCCAGGAATTATATCATCATTACCCATATTACTGCTAGTTATTTTATGCTAAAAACACTAAAATATTAAGAAAATGGGAGAGTGATAGAACCACCACTTAGAAGGATGATACAACAGTGAAATAAGCCATCACTATTGCATTACCTTTCTGTTTTCTTACTACATTCCTTAGCATATTACATCATGTTTCCAGAAGGTGTAGAAGATGGAAGACGCCATCTTTGTTTCTTTCATTGCATCCAGTTGAAAATCTAGGATTTTTCATTTTCTATACAAAACGGTAAAGAGGAGAAAATCGACAAAGGAGAATTTTTATTGTAGTTAGACACATCAGAAGGGACAGCAGTGCTGTTGACTATAGTAATGCTAGTAAAATTGCTTTTATAAGCAAAATCTCAGACTATGAGTCTTCCAAGATAGTAATCTGGATGAATTTTTCTCAAACTTCTGAATCAATGAATAAACAGTATCTTTCCGAGGACAAAGAGAAACTATGATATTCTTATCCAGTTAGTCATTCATCAGGAATGATTTCATCACCCAGTGTTTTGCAACAAGAACCTGGACCATCCTGTTTTGCTAAAAGAATGGGAGCCAGTATTCTTTTACCTCTTGTGTTTGGTTACTAGAATGTCCCTGATACAGTCTGCAGATGATGAAGTCAGATGTGTTTACAAAAGCAATCAAAAGGAGATAGATGATATAGAAATGGACAAAAATTATTGGACTCATTCTTGCTTGTGTTTATGCACATAAACATGTTTTGCAAATTTGGAGAAAAGAAGATATTTATCTCTTTAACAAACTTATGAGCCATCAGAGATTTGAAAAGTAACTGGTTTTGTCATGCAAGTGCAAGGAGAACCAGAAATTATGATAAGCTAGAATTTATTGAAGATTTACTTGAGATCTGGAATCAGTATTGAAGAGATGGATCTGTCCCAGTTCCTCCATGATAGGTGATGGACAGTTAGTTGCATATAGAGGACATTGTACATTTTGAGCTTATATACCTTCAAAGTCAGTAGAAGGGAATGAAAATTTGCCATATTTAAACCATTAAATTTTGTAATAAAGTTTTATTAAAAATTTTTTTGAGAGAGAGAGGATGTGCACATGTGCACAGGGTGGGGGAGGGGTAGAGGGAGAATTCCAAGCAGGCTCTACACCCAGCACGGAGCCTGACAAGGGCTTTAATCTCACAACCTCAAGATCATGATCTGCGCTCACATCAAGAGTTGCATGCTTAACCAACTGAACCACTCAGATGCCCCAAATTTTGTAATAAAGTTTTAAACACTATCCCTTTATTATTACGTCCATAAATTACTCATAAAAATAAAAAGGGTCCATTGGACCCTGATGGTAAATGATGCTGACAATTTTTCCTCGGTGTACTGGGGGTTAAGGTTAGTGAGGCAAAATATCAATTATAAAAATCAAGTAAACCCCACTGTGTTAGTATCCATCCACTCCATTTCCCCTTCCTACCTTCCCATACATGCTCACCATTAAGGATTGATGATTGTTTTAAATCACTGAATGAGAGACATTGTCATATAGCCTCTCAGGTGATTCTCTCCTTTGGAACTCAGTGCTTCCCAAAGTTCAGTGGGATAAGAATTACTGTACAGGACACATAACATGGATACTTATTTTAGTGTATGGTATACGGGACTTTCAAAGTTAATTTTGAGCATTGAAGGCTTTTGCTTTGAAACCTTTAGAACCTGATTGTCTTAGTCTGTTGGTCCGCTGTGGCAGAATACCATCGACTGTGTGACTGACGAGCAGACATTTCTTTCTCACGGTTCTGGAGGCTGGAAGTCTGAGATCTGGGTGCTAGCATGGTTGGCTTCCTGGTGAGAGCTTGCTTCCTGGTTACATCTGCATATGGCTTTCTTGGAGTGTGTGTCAGGAGAGGGGGGGAGTGAGAGCATGAACGAGCAGGCAGATTGTAAGCTAGGTGTTTGGGATGGCTGTGCAGGATGGTGTTTGTGGAGGGGAGGACTCACAGTTGTGCATCGACCAGAGCTAGACCCCTTAAGCGATAGAGGCAAGCACGTTACCCCCCCCCCCCGCCCATTCTGGGATGTCCAGGGGTGTGGGGCTAGTGTGGGTGCAGCAGATGGATTGGACAGGGAGACCTCTGAGGAAGGGACACCCTGAGACGTCAAATGGCAAATTAGAGACAGAAAGGAAGAGGTGATTTTGAGAAGCTTGTGGGGGACAAACTAGCAAGGTGACCTGCTTGTGCACGTGATGAGTAAGTGGGGAAAATGGTGGCAGTTTAGGTCTCTCTTACCATTCCCTCCTGCACCTGCACCGTGTCCCTCCCTGTCTCCTCCACAACATCTCAATCAGTGCCATCACCACATTTCCGGGTGCTCCCCGACACTGCCACCAGGAATCGTCTTTGATACCAAGTCAGTCTTTTCCTCCTCCCTTCATGCTTCTGTGTGGAATTTGTCACAGATTCTTATTTCTGACTTCAAAATACATATGATTCTATTCACCTCCCACCATTGCTGCCATCGGCTCCTCTTTGTCTTGTATATTGCTGTGGGATCACCCAGCTGGTCTTCTGCTTCTCCTTTTGCTTACTGGCACTCTCTCCGGTTCAAATTCTCTGCACGGTAGCCAGACTGAGGAAAGACCAAACCAAACGAACCAACAAAAATAAACCCCAAACCAAATCATACCGCTCAGCTGCTTAACCCTAGAAGGCTTCTCAGAATCCCTTTTATACTCCTGACCGTGGGCCTGATGGCACGGCAAAATCTGGCTCTGCTGGTTTTGAAGTCCTCATGGGAGCCACTCTCACCCTTCCTCATTCCCTTCCAGCACCTTCTTTTCACACTGCAAACAGGCCAACCTCTTCCCTGCCTTAGAGCCTTCGTGCAGGCTATTCCCACAGATCCAGGGCTTTGCCCGGTTATTACCTTATTTATTTATTTAAATGGTTTGTTGTGTCTTATTCTTTCTCCCACTCATAATGAATTATAAGTGCCTGAAGGAGCTGGTGTCTGCCACGGTCAATGTTCAATCCTTAGCGCCTACTAGAGTCCCTGACTCATAGCAGATTAAGTGTGTGTCTGGTATGTGTGTATGTGTGGTTATTGGATGACAAAATGCCTCCTGGTTCTATTAGCAGAACTGAGACTTAGGGAGGGGAAGCCCAGGCTGATGGGGAGGGGTGAACTGAAGGGTCAGTGGGTGTCCTTCCAACTCTTGCGGCATTTCATAGTTAGGCCGAGGCCTGATCCCATACTGCTTTGTGCCGGAACTATTCGTGGGTTGAAAGTGCTTTCGAGCACGTCACTCCCTTAAACCTCTCTATAACCTTGGGAGGGATATTATTCCCATTCTACTGATGGAAAACCTTGAACTCAGAGATTCTTGCCCAAGACACACACACAGCTGGAGAGGTCCAAGTCCAGATTTGGACATGAGTACTCAAACTCCCAATTCTTTGTTTTTTATTATTGTCCTGGAAGTCATAGCTCACTTCTCCATCCCTACCAGTGAACAATAAAGGTTATAGATCATATTGAAAAACACTTTCATTTTGATGCTGAATGAAATGATTTTAGTTAGCATGATGGTCAAAGGAATTCAGTACCTCTGTATGTATATGTAATACTTCTATGTCTTTTTTCCATAAGCTCTTAAAACCTTGAAAAAGGCAGAAGAACTAGGAAAAGAACTAAGTGAAAGAGAGAACATTAAGAGAAGCCCTCAAAGCAAAGAAATGGAGAGGAACAAAGGTAAGATTATAATCTAAAAGGAAGCCAAAGAATATTTTCTCAAACTTGTTTTTTTTGGCAAGGTCACAAACTAAGGAAATGGGTAACAAGATAAATTAGGCACACAGAAATAAAGCAAGAAGGCAGATAACTGGTGAGAAAAAAGGGAGAAAAGTGCCCCCCAGGGGAAAGCAGAGGAAAGGAGAGACTGACCAGATGGGGTGACTCTGAGAAGCTTGGGTATGCTATCATCAACTACATGATGTTCATTGTGGGCCTGGCACATGGGGCGTGTTTATTGGCTGTTGGTGTTAGCTGACAGTGGAGATGAAGAGCAAGGAGAGTCCTTGTGCACATGGGGAACACCTTCTGGATGGGTAGAGAGGGCAGAGACTTTGGATCAAGATGCCATGAGGTTCACATCTCAGCCTTGACATTGATTAGCTGTGTGACCGAGGCCAGGTGACTTAGCCTCTCTGAACTTCAGTCCACTCAACATAAGCCCAGGGATAATACCACGTACTTTGTAGGGTTGTTGTAGGATTAAATGAGATAGTGTGTCAAAATGCCTTGGTCAGTGCTTGGCACCTGCCAGGCACTAAATAGCCATTGTTTTCCACAGTGATCAAAGCAAGAGGTGATGGTTACTTTCTGACCGACATTCGAGTTTCAGTAGAAACTGTGACATTCTGTTGCTTTGGGCACCCTCAGATCCTCAGAAGGCAGGAAACAGAGTTGGGGAGCTGCCCCCTCCTCCTACCTTGGTTCCAGTGCACCTTCTAGATGGTGAGATCGGGGTGGGTTTCATCTTGGGGCAGCTGTATGGGTAGTGATTGGGTACATTTTTATTTGCAGGGTACTGTGTGCAGTAACGTCTCACATTTGCTTTTTAAAAGTGCCTTAATGGACTGCTATAGTAGAAGGAGAAAAATCTTTCATTCGTATGTGTATGTCATTCAAATGGTATTTTTAAAGATTTATTTTTGTGTGTTCACGATGTTCTTGAATAATGTTTCCATAAGTACGGTCAAAGATAAAACTTGCACGGTGCGCAAAATCTGGTCATGCATATTTTAAAGTGTGACCGTCTTTTGGCCGGCCTCGGGCTCCATTTGCCCAGCTCTTCTCTGGCCATGTTTCCTTAGGAGGGCTTGCTTGAGCTGGCTCACCTGCCAGGAAACTTCTGAACACTGGCCAAGCTGATGGTGGCGCCCTCTGCTGGTGTCACCCCTCTCCCCTTTACCCCCCAACAGCTAGGCTCTCCAACGGAACCAGTCATTTGTTCAGTAGATACCCGGTGAGCATTGCTGATGTGCTGGGAGCTGTGCTGGGCTTTGTGGAATCTGGTGGTGAGTAAGATGGGCAAGGTCGCTAGTCTCATGCAGCAAAAAGTGATGAGAAGATACAGTGTCTGAGGGCCTCTGTCAGGGAGGAGGGTCTGGGATGACCTCCTTGAAGAGAGATTATTTCTTGAATGACACAAAAAATTGAGTGATGCAAAAAGATCGCCCATTATGAAGATCAGGAGAGGCTGCTTCCAGGCAGAAGCAGGTAAATACCAGGGCCTCGAGGTTGGCATTTGGTTTGGCTAGTTCACGGAACTGGAAAGAGGCTGGCATGGCTGGAGCCTGGTGAGTGATGTCTGGAGAGTGGCAGGAGATGAGTACTTGAGGGCCGGTGGCCAGAGTAAGGAGTATGGATGTCTTGGCTAGCTCTGGCTGCTACCACAAAATACCGTCTACCGGGCAGCTTAAACGCCAGACGTGGATTTCCTCCCAGTTCCGGAGACTGGAAGTCTGAGTTCAGGGTGCCAGCAGGGTGGGGTTGGGAGCACGTTTCCTGGCTTGCTGATGGCTGTTCTTCTTAATGTGTCCTTACCTGGTGGAGAGAGAATGAGAACAAGCTCTCTGGTGTCTCTTCTCATAAGGGCACCAATCCCATCATGAGGGTCCCACCCCCACGACCTCATCTAACCCCAGGCACCTCCTGAAGGTCCCACCTCCAGGTGCCATCACGGGGCACCAAGAGGCACCCAAAGGTGTCAGCTCTCAAGATGCAGAGGAGAACCCAGCAGCTGTGAATGCCTGCCTCTGTTCTCACTCAGTAAGTCTCCGGTCCCCGGATTCCTGAGTCAGCCTCAGACTGGGAAGGAAGACAAGTCTCTCACAGACCGGGCAGCGTTCGGAGTTTGAGAGCGAGGAGCACCACCTCGGGAAGGCAGAGAATTGGTGGAAGCTGGCTAGGCAATGGCCCTCAGTCAGGCCTGACAGATGGAGCAGAGGTTCTCTGTGCCACCGGAGAAGGGCCTTCCATGCGGGCTCAGGGCAGCCCGGGAAATGACTCACTGATGTCCCTCCTTTTCTCACGCTTTTAGAAGCACCGTCCTCTGATGGCTCTCTCTGCCGCCAGGACGGCACCAGGGGCCTGAAGTGACTTCCTGGGAGCCAGGTGGTGAGGTCACCATGGAAGGAACGTGTCAGGGCTCTTTTGCTCTGAGGCGGGTCTCCGTAGCTCCCGAGACCCACTCTGCGGTCACCGAGCCAACCCTGGGGTCTGTTTTCTTGTCCCTGCTGCCCCACCGCTCTCCATCTGCTTCTCCCCTGTACATTCTGTTTTGCTTCATTCTGTAGCAGTTTCTGCAAATTTGAAGACCTGCTCTTTGCAGCAAACGAACGATAAGCTTGCTGAAGTCGGATTGCTTCCGACTGATGCTCTGGTCCTGGATGCAGCTGCGGCTTTTGGTAAACATTTGTCTGTTGAATCAGTTGGTGGTTCTGACCTATTCTCAGTTAACCAAGGACCAAGATGGGTCTGTGTGTGGGGGGGAGGCTCTGTATTTAGGCAATTTATGTCAGGATCACCAGTCATCTGTCATTAGCTTGTCCCCTTTGTGCCATACATGCATTCCACCGTGCAGTTCCTGGGCTTTCTACTTTTCTTTAAATTGGCTCACGTTTTCCCCTGACATGATTAATCCCAGCTGAAAATTTGATAGCATGACTGTGTGTGAAAACCACTATCACCTTCCATAAATAAAAGGTGATTGTAAAAAGAAAGCCAAATCTCTGAAATGGAAAGCACGTGTTTCTTGCCCCATGAGTCATCTCAAGGGTTCTAGGAATCCGCACGTCACACTTTGGGGAATTGTGATGTACATGACAAGTGAGGATATGTTTAGGAAGATGACAGCCGTCCCCGGATGCACTTCTGGATCTTGGGCACCTTCCCATCCTGTGCGCTGTGGGTGTGACAGCCAGGGACTGCCACTTGCCACGGGCTGCACAGGGAGGCAGTGGGTGACAAGTGAGCAGTACTCTGGTGCCGTGCTCCGGTCGTTGGAGACACCTGGCTCCTTGACCTTCTGACCTGCGTCAGGCTCTTCCTGGGACTGGGACACAGTATTCTTCCTCTGTTAGCTGCTAGTCTGAGAACAGTTGTGGAGGAGGGGGAGGAGGGGGCGGGAGGGGACCAGAAGGGGAGGGGGAGGAGGTAGGGGTGGATGCAAAGGAAAGGAGAACTGGCTGTGGAGCAAAGGCTGGTCAGTCAGTAGCTGCCAGGAGGAGAGAGCACGATGAGGGACCAGAAAGTGGAGGGGACGGGCTGAGAGGTGTGCCTTGCTGCAGGGAAGTGGTTTTGGCCGAGAGCCAGGGGAGAGTGAAGTGTGCATTTGTCTGTTGAGCCTGGAGGCGCTGGCTGGGTGGACAGAAGCAACACTTTGATTCTTACACTGCAGTGTGTAACCCTCTGTAGGATAAAAGATTTTAAGAGGAAAAGGCAAGGTACAAGTGTGAAAATAGTATGATTATTATTCAGGTAATGGTTTTCATTCTGTGTTAGATGTTTGGACTTGGCTTAATTGCCAGTTTGGATCAAATGACACAGCAGATCATCTGTGAGCCTCCAGATTCTAAGTCTGTTATGTCCTGACTCACCGTAGGTGCAAAGACTCAGAGAGGACAGGGGCCTTGGTGGGAAGCAGCTCCCCAGAGCCCCTTAACTGAGCCACTCCCAACATGACTGACATTCCCAGAACGTGAACAGAAGTCTGGTGGGGGGGGGGGCTTCCTAACAGGTGACCCCTTAGCTTCCCAGGGCCCCTCTAGCACTGTGCAGGCTAATGCTAGTGCTTAAGGCCGCAGCCCCTGCCCTCTGCGCTCTGGGTTCTGGGCTCCTATGCAGACATCATCCTGGTTGGGGACAGGCTGTTGGGGAACCAGTGCACCTGGTGGAGGACCTGGTGGAGGCATTGCAAGCTTCTTCCCCCTTTAGACCTGGTTGCTCGTAGGGTTGGGCCAGGCTGCTGTGCTTGCAGGTGGGCAAACCAGCCACCACGTGTGTGCTTGCGGCCTGCGCTTGAGTCCTGCATTTATCTCCTTGCCTTATGCTTCCAGACAAATCATCTCACCCCTCACACTTAAGTTGACTACCTTGAATCCCAGCTTTGCCCCTTGCTTGCTGTGTGACTTTGGGCAAGTTGTTAACCTCTCTGTTCCTCTCTTTCTCTGTAAAATGGTGCTAATAATCATACCTCTCTCTTAGAGTTGTGAAGATTAAGAGACTTGATGTATGTGAGTCTGCAAAGCCCCGAGAGAAGCCCCGCTTCTCAGTGTCCCCAGCCATCCCCAGGCTCTAGCCAGCTTGTGCTGTTGCCTGTATCATGGGCAACCTTTAACAAACCCCAGAGGCCAGGACACAGGCTCAAGACCTCTTCACAGAGTCCTGTCCCTGCTGACACTCCTGCCTTGTGGCCCCTGCGTTTGGCTCACTGTCCTCAGCACTCTGTTATGCCATCGTCTCCTAGGCCAGCCTGCCTCAGCACCCCTCATCCTGCCCTTCCTTGCTCCTGAACCCAAAGCTTCTTGTCAGGTTAGCTTTATGGAGTAACTTGGCTAGGTCATAGGACCCAGTCATTGGTTGAATCAGACGCTGCTCTTAGTGTTGCTGTGATGATATTTTGTGGCAATGGTTAACATCCACCCTTAGTGGTCCTTAAGAAAAGAATGTTACCCTTGTTGTTGTTGGTGGGGGGGCGCCCATAAAGTCACCTGAAGGCTGTGAGAGCAAAACTGAGGTCTTGTCGGGATGGAATTCTGCCTCGGGACTGTGGCATCGGCTGCTGTGTGTTTCCCAGCCTGCTGGCACCCCCAGAGTTCTGCCGTGCCAGCTCCCCATGACCACACGAGCCTGTTCCTCCCAAGTGTGTGTGTGTGTGTGTGTGTATACACATTTATCTGTGGGCATGTATGAACAGTCCTACTTCTCTGTGGTTTCGCTTTCCATGGTGTCTGTTACCTGCGGTGAACTATGGTCCAGAAGCAGACGACCCTCCTTCGGATGTGTCATCAGAAGGTCAGGAGTGGCCTCATGCTACATCTTGGTGCCTGTGTCATTCACCTACATTGCCTCCTCTTGTAGGTGTTTTGTTATCTCCTGTCTTCACAAGTGAAATACAGTACAATATTTTGAGAGAGAGAGAGACCACATTCACAAAACGTTATCACAGCATGTCATTATAATTGTTTTGTTTTATGAAGTAGTCACCATGGCTCAGCTCTTACTGTCTCCACTCTAGAAATCAAACATGATCATAGGTATGTACATACAAGAAAACCATAGTATATGTTGGGTTTGGTACCACCAGCAGTATCCACATCTGCTTGGGGTCTTGGAATTTAACCCCTGTGGATGGAGGGAATTGCTCTGTGTACACATACATGTATGTATCACTGAGTCTGTTTCTCTGGAGATCCCTCACTGATACACCTTCTCTGGCATGGCCCAAGCCTTGCTTTCTGGAATCCTTATCTGATATCCAGCCTTCAGGGGCTGTACCCTCCCACCTATCTCTAGTGTTAACGATTGTTGGGAAGCCTCCTTGACTTGGCTTACATGGTGGCTGGTGGGGTTACGTAGCTTTAAGGTTATACAATCATTTTCATATTCGTACTTCTCTGGAGCTTCCTCAGCTCCCAAGGGAAACTGGGCACATAGTAGGTGATTGATTTCCAGATATCTGCTTACTGAATGCATGTGGGCCTCAGTGGTGAGTTGGAGATTATAAACACTTCCCTGGATTTGCAGGGAGAGAATCAAAAGTATCTAGCCCAAGGTCATACTTCAAAGAGTTGGCTTATTCTTTTTGTGTTGGAGCCCCGAGGCTCTAGAATATACCTTAACTGCATTTCTTTCCCCTTTTCCTCCCTCTCCCTGCCCAGCATGGTTTCCAGAACATAAAATACAAGTTCAGATATGGCAGAGGAGACAAGAACATGAAATTCCTGAGCTTTCAGATGGTTATTTGGTTGGTAGACATGGCTTGATTGTTGTTGTACTTGGGAGGACTGTGCCTTGCTCATGGTAGAATATTCTGGGATTTGTCTTCTAAGTGGCCATCCCTTGGGTATCTTCAAGGAGTTCCAAGTGGAAAACCACACAAGTGCCTGTATAAATGCAGATGGCTGAGTAGACTTCGGAGTGGTGACATCCTCGGGACTGGAGGCCAGCCTCTACCATGTAGGCGGCCCCTTCCATGTCCCTGGCAATGCTGCACCACATGACCTGGCATCCTCGGTGAACATTCACTCAAGAAGTTCCTGCCTTGAGCTAGGGAGCTTTTCAGTGTTAACAAAAGCCAAGGCCTTCCTGGAATTTTCTTTTAAAGTCCCAGTACATAACCCTGCTTTACCTCTACTGGGACTTTTTTGGAATTGACAACACTTTTAACCAAAAACACCCCTCTTCTTGGTGGGCGAGGCAGAGTTAATGAGCACAAGGAGGGCATTGCAAATGAGTTTTGAAATGGCAAAAATTCCTTTTATTTTGTCGATTTTATGGAAAGGTCAAATAGTTGAAAAAAAATGTCCTCGATGAGGAGTTATACTTAGGGTTTACAAAAAAGCACACTTTGTTGATAAAATATGAACTGTTTGAAAGATTTATAAGAGTCTAAAATCCTGCATAGCCCTTCAGAATTTGAAGCAGCAGGAAACCACTGTGATATTTTTAAAACAAGTATTTATAAAAGTAATTGGGTACTCTTGATGTGGAATAAGGAGGAAGAAAAAAACTGCTAAGGAAGCTATATTGGACTTGACATAAAAGCGAGGTATGTAATTTGGGAGCAGAATGAAGGGCGGGGAACGTGTACACATAGTACCTGCGGCCCGTCTCGTTCAGAAGAGCCGGAGGCAGCGATGCAGGCACCGGGAGAGAGGGCGGCTCTTCGGGGCCCGCGGGCAGCGCCCAGGTAGCCCAACTTGTTGCTGAAACCCTAGTTTAAAACTCCAAGGCCCTCTGAAACTGATTACATGCAAACAGGACAGAAAACACATGTTTCTGAGGACATTTTGGTTAAAATTAAAAATGTGGTAGAAACAGTGCCAATAATTTACTTGAGAATATCTGAACCAGATGCTGCTAGCCCGTAATTCTGAGTAATTTGCCAAAATTATGTATTTAGTTTAATCCCAGAGATGAAGCTAAAATATGCATGGTTTTTGTTATTTGTGATGCAAAACCAAAACAAAACAAAACAAAACAAAAAACCAAAACTCACACCCCCAAAAAACAAACACAAAAACCCAAAAAAAAAAAGACCCAAATAAAACCTGAGGTGACTTCAGCACATATCGGAGAAAGCACGAGAAAGGGACAGGGTGTCTATCAGCTATGGCTCGAACCTGTGCCGAGTTAAGCAAAGGGCTGTCAGAAATGGATCCTCAGAAAGCAGAAGACCCTAGGAGGTTAGGCAGACATTTTGGAGTAGGTAATTTATGAAATGACAACCTCGTATTAAGAGCGTGTTTCTAGGGGCGCCTGGGTGGCTCAGTCGGTTAAACGGCTGCCTTCGGCTCAGGTCATGATTCCAAGGTCCTGGAATCGAGTCCCGCATTTGGCTCCCTGCTCAGTGGGGAACCTGCTTCTCCCTCTCCCACTCCCCTGCTTGTGTTCCCTCTCTCACTGTCTCTTTCTCTCTCTGTCTCTGTCAAATAAATATATAAAATCTTTAAAAAAAAAAAAAAAAGAGCGTGTTTCTGCTGGGGATGGTTCCTGAGTTGCTCCTACCTGTGGGCCTATCCTCTTGTTTAGGTGATACCAAACATCTGGATGCAAATGGAAAAAAAGTTGATGAGCTGTCTGGTTTCCTCTTCTCTGTGAAGTCAAATAATTGAATATTGGGGCTAGTTGGTCATTAGACAAATGGTTTTTTGTTTCTGTTTAGGTAGTATCTAACTGGACAGAGGCCGTTTAGTGTAGTGGGTAAGCCTGCAGGCTTTGAAGTCAGACTGGCTGGGTTTAAATCCTGTCTTTGGGGAGCCAGTTTTGGGGTAGTTCATTAAGTTCTCTGTGCTTAGTGTTCTCATCTGTGAAATGGGCGTGATAACAGTATTTCCCTTGTAGGGTCTTTTTTGAGGGTTAAATGAGTTAATACTAGTGGGATACTTGAACACAGTAATTGTCCTCAATAAACATTACTCGTTTTCATTCTTCCTAGTATTTGAGTAGTATTGAGACCTAGGAGAGGTCCTTTTGTCTTTTTGACAAAATAAGTAGTCTCACTTGGAGAGGGAGAGGGTTTTTCTGTTTGTTTGTTTGTTTTTTGTTTTTTTTTTTTTAGTTGTGGTAAAATATACAAAACAAACTTTACCATTTTCACTATTTTTTAAGTGTATAGTTCAGGGCCATCAACTATATTCAGAGTGTTGTGCAATCATCATCACATCTACAGAAGAGAATTTTTTTTAAATTATAAAAATAATCCCTAGAATCCACGGCTGGCTTTCAACACCTCAGTTTGGCACTTGTCCCCTCTCTCTCCTGAACCGTTATCATGACTGGTGGTGGGCTTCCTGCTCTTCTCTAGTTCATACATGGCTCTAGAGCCATCTTTCTGAAATGCTGATCTGATCTGTTAGCTTTTGGGGATCTTTCCGCACCCTCCCACCCCGTGTATCTTTCCTGCGAGACAAAGGTTAGCCTCACTAGCATGGCCTTTTTGGAAACTTCATTCCTGATGGCCCTATACTTGGTATACAGGCTCCGAGAAGTGTTTGGGGGCCTCTGCATATGTAGTGCCCTTGGGATAAGGATCTGGGAATCATGCCCATTTTACAGATGAGAAGTGGTGTCAACTTCAGCTTGGGATGGTGCCCCATGTAGAACTGGGTGCTTTTTGGAGTCTATCTTACTGCACACAATTTGAGGGCCACCAGGACCCAGCCAACATTCTCTGCTTCCACACTCCTGCTGGGGGTTGGCCCTTGCATGCTCATTGGAGCTACCAGTGAGTTGGGCCTACGGAGATGTGGGTTCTAGTCCTGCCTCTGCCCCTTATTTGTGGTAGGATCCGACTCTCCATCTCTGGTTGCTTACATGAGGAGGTTGGGTCTTGATGGTCTGTGCGGGGGTGGGTGAGGATAAAGGGTGAAGGATGCTTCCTCAGAAGGGTGGAGAATCATGGTCAGAGGGAGAAGGACAGACCTTATTTACCATTTTGTTCAGTGAGATGGTAGCTGCTCACATTCTGAGAATGTGCAGCCCAGGGCCTGGTCCAGCGCTGATGCCCACTAGTTACCTGTGGAGTAAAGGGATGATCTTGGGCCTCAGTGACACTTTGGTGACACTTTGGACAGTCATTTACTGGTGAGCAGACTCTTTTCTTCGGCTCTGATCACTGACTCCCTAACCTCATCTCCCTCTGTGTTAGCTACTATGCCCTGCATTAGCTAGCCATTGGCCTGTTCTTCTTTTTTTAAAGATTTTATTTATTTATTTGATAGAGACACAAAGAGAGAGGGAACACAAGCAGGGAGAGTGGGAGAGGGAGAAGCAGGCTTCCCACCAAGCAGGGAACCTGATGCAGGGCTCGATCCCAGGACCCCGGGAAACATGACTGAGCTGAAGGCAGATGCTTAACAACTGAGCTACCCCGGTGCCTGACACTGGCCTTTCTTATTCTGCAGTTTCAGTCTACCTTGGGGAATTGACGCCTTTCTTTTGCATGCTTAGAAAGCAACTGAATGCTCAGGAGGCTACATGCCTGCTCTTTGCTTTCCATTTCTTACAGGTGCTCCCATTATTTTGGAAATGATCCCAGAGTTTTCTGGCTTTACA
Organism: Mustela nivalis; assembly: GCF_964662115.1. Taxonomy (NCBI): domain Eukaryota; kingdom Metazoa; phylum Chordata; class Mammalia; order Carnivora; family Mustelidae; genus Mustela; species Mustela nivalis. The sequence goes on along the minus strand of NC_139022.1, from coordinate 119,311,925 downwards.
GATGGGACAGGGATCTCTCTGGAGGGGCATGACTTCAGATTCCCCCACGTCTGTGGAGAAAGCTGCTCTTCGGGGTGTCTCTCCTTCTGACCTGGGTCTCACACACTCCCTCATTTCTCTCCTACATTAAGCTGCCCCTGGGGAAGACTTTGCTTGTCTTGAGTAGAGAAAAGTCTGCGAAATGACTTTTTTTTTTTTTTTTTTTGTACTTGGCAGATGCTGTCAGGTTGTTGATGATGTTGAGATTAGACAAGTTAGATCCCTCTTGCTAAGAAGTTTCTACCATGTTTCGCTTTTCTGCTGTTTGCCTGATTTCCAGAAAGGCCCCCAAAGTGAGGCCCCGTCCCATGGAGTCAAGAATGGTGCCATCCGTAGGGTGGACTTGAGGACTTGAGTGTGTGACCGCTGTCCCAGCTGGGGGATCCCAGCTTGCCTCAGCAGAAGGAGACCCCAGAGGTAGGTCATGCGGTTTCCTTTCCGTGCTGCACAGGCAGTCGGGCCACACAGGGCTGCCTGGGCCGCTGCTCCTGGTCATTTAGACCCTAAGCATCTGCAGGGAGGCTGGAAAGAGCAAGCTCTTTCCTTCTTTCCAATCCGAAGAAAGTGTGAAAGGCGAGTGTCACACCAGAAAGGAGCGCCCTTAACTGTGCCTCTGGGGCTGCCAACCGGTCTGCCCCGCCACAGCCCTGCTTGCTGTCAGTGTGTCAGCAAGTCGGCCTGAGCTGCTGCGCCAGGCAGGAGACATCTGCTGCCTCCAGGCAGGGCGGAGGGCCGGCTCCCAGGCGGCCCTTTATTTGGATGAACAGTTTTGCTGGCGATTAGGCCAGGTTGCCGCTGGGAAAGCACCAGCCTGTTGGTGAGGGTGTGGGCGGTCGGGCTGCTTCTGGGTGTGGCTGCTGGTTGGGCTCGCATGCACGCGCACGGGCACGCGCGCACACACACACACACACACACACACACACACACACACGCCAGCCTGCGCGGAAACATGCGTGCGCCACGCCCTCATGCACGTAAGTGCATCATGGACACATGTGCCTCCCACGGAGGCAAATGAATGCACGCACAAGCACATGCTCACACACGTGGATACCCACCTTGCAGCTCCTTTATTAAGCAGGCCAGCATAAGCATCAAGCACCCTGTTTATAGAAATAATAAAGCTGGCAGAAATTAATAAAATAAATGCCAATGCAAAATTTTGTCTTTTTCGCTCTACTCTGTCTCCATTGACACTTTGTCCTTCTTTATTTATTCTTTGTCCCTTCTTTATTTCTCATTCGGCTTTGAGGAGGCAGGCCCCTTCCTCCTTTCACCTTGGCTTTGAAAGCTGCCCTTGAGTGTGATTCTCAGCTCTCCGGCCAGAAGGAAGGTAGTCACCTTGTCTTCTCCGGACACAGTGTCATTTTATGACATCTGAAATCAGGTTGCCTGAACTCATAGGCCAATTTTGACACTTATTGGCTGTGTGACCTGGGGAAATTCACCTAACTTTTTGTGGCTCAGTGTCCTTGTCTGTAAAATGGGGATAATAATAGTCCCATCTTTTGGGGGCATTGTGAGAATTAATAAATGCTGAGCCCAGTGCCTGGCACATAGTAAGTATACCACGAATGCTAATGATTATTACCTTGCCCTGGCCCTGATTATTTTCTGGAGATACTCCTGACTGTCTTGGGCTTTCAGCCTCTTGCACTGAACTATGCAAGTGTTTATGTCTGGGGAGCTGGAAAAAGGAGGAACCAGCTGGGAGCTGAAGAAGGAACCAGGAAGGTTAGGCATAGACCCCATGATTTCTTTCTCCAATTCATGGACTTCTGTCTACCTGACTGCCTCTGTTTATACCCTTCGGAGCTGTAGTTGGGATTATTCCTAATTTACTTCGCATGGTTCCTTAGCAACACTCACTAATATAGGATTAGGTACAAAAATACTTTTGGTTAGAATTTCAAGGATCTTGATTTATTATAGACTGTTGCTTTAAAAAAATAATTACTTTGCTTTCCCCTTCCTTATTTCAAAGTTAATTGTAAAATATTTAGGATACCTAGATGACCAGAAAGAATAAAAACCACCCTTCTGTCAGCATCTTCATGTATATTTTTCCAGTTTTAAAAGTATATATATATACATGCATCTGTCAAAATGGGAATTGGTGTACATATCCTTTTTGTGAATAGTTCCCCCACAATGTCCATCCACCCATAATGTTTTGAAATGATTTTTTGAAAGAACATGATATTTCCAATCACATGAAGCATGGCTTCCCAAGGAAGAATGTGGTACCCATGTACAATTTTTTTTTTAAGATTTTATTTATTCATTTGAGAGAGAGAAAGAGAGAGAGAGAGAGAACACAAGCAGGGAGAGAGGCAGAGGGGGAGGGAGAAGCTGACTCCCTGCTGGGTTGGGAGCCTGATACGGGGCTCAATCCCAGGACCTCCTAGAGATCATGAACTGAGCCGAAGGCAGTTAACCATCTGAGCCACCCAGGCACCCCTGTGTACACTCTTCATGGAGAGGAGGTGGTTGTGTGTTGGCAGAGGGCTGGATTGGTGGGTGCATGGCTGTAGGGGCGCCCCAGCAGTGCACACATGTGGGAGAGGCAGGGAGGATGCAGTTAGGTCATGAGTGGGAACAACATCTTTCTATCCTGATTTTTCTCCTCCAACTGGAGATGGCTTTCAGCGCATTTCAGTGCAGCAGAATGGATGGACAGCCTGCTGTCACTGTCATTTACAGACACCGGGGCAGTTGCCAGGGAATGTGAACCCCTTGGGACTGGACAAGGAGCAGAGGGGTCTGGGGCTGACCTTCCAGGGAGGCAGGCAGAGGTTAGGCACACAGCCACTGGGAGCAGCCTGTTTCTGTTCAGGTCCTACTACTGTTGCTTGTAAGCTTTGTGGCATTGGGCAGATGGCCTCCTGTTTCTCTGTGCCTCAGATTTCCCATCTGTAACATGGGGATCATCACTGTAGCTATCTCCCAGTGCAGTTGTGTGGATTAAGTTCATATGCACATACAAAACATCTTTAAAGCCAGCAATGGTGTGGTTGAGTCTTGCCAAGCACCCTCTGATCTCTTCTGCTTCCTTCTTGCCCTCTTAAGAGCCTTGTTACATCAGGCCAACCTGCATAATCCAGGACACTCTCTTTATTTTAAGGTCAGCCAATCAGCAACTGTAATTCTATCTGCAACCTTAATTGTCCTTTGCAGCATAGAGTGACATATCTACAGGTTCTGGGGATGAGGACGTGGACACCTGTGGGGGCCAATTTCTACCACATCTATTGTCTTGAGCAAGTCTTTGTGTCTTCTGTGGTGATTCATCTGGGGTGACGTGCTCAGAGCGAATTTCCCTCCCCAGATGTGAACTCCTGGAAGACTGAAATTGTGTCTTGTTCTTATCTGAATTCTCTATGACCTGATCTGTAGACCTGGGCTACAGGTACCCCTCTAGGCGTGGGAGAACTTTCCAAGGGGACATGGACAAAGAGTTTTAAAGGGACCCATTTATGGATGTACCTGCTATGGAGGTTAGTTTTCCTTTTCTCCTACTCTTTCCAGATTCTTTTCACTCACATTCACAAAGAAAGACTCAGCCCTCCCTGGCCCTGAAATATATAGTGCCAAATAGTGACATTCAAAATATTGGTGTCTGAGAAGCCTCCACGCATCTCCTCATCCTAAGTAAGACTTGTATTTTCAATGAGTTCTTTGCGTGTATTTAACGAGCACGCAGCAACCTTTGTAATATATATTTATGGCCTCGATCAAACATGTACAAATAATAATTGCAATGATAGCTGAATCCAGAGGAAAAATTTTCAACACTCAGAGCCCCACTGTTGTAGAAAAGAAAGAGTAAATGAAAATTTTACTTGATATACATTCTTCTTTCACCGAATTATGATAAGGTGAATGATAAAGGACTTGCTACCATAAAAATTATATTACAATACAATTCTGTGAGGAAAAGTAAATACACTTTCAAGGAGGGAAAAGGAGGAACCGTAAACTTTTCCAACTCATCAAGAGTTTTTTTTATGTACTTTTTAGAAGAACTGATGGTGGGTATCAAATTGCTGTGGCATTTAAATTCCGGAAATGTTTAAGAGAGTGATGTAACAGTTTTGTATTTATAAAATGTCAATATTTACAATATAGTAGGAATTGCAGCCTTCGCATTATTTAAATTTCTGATAAAAAATTTTCAATGCTGGGGCGCCAGGGTGGCTCAGTGGGTTGAAGCCTCTGCCTTCGGCTCAGGTCATGATCCCAGGGTGATCTCTGTCTGTCAAATATATTAAAAAAAAGAAAAATCTTAAAAAAACTTTTTTCGATGCTAGCCAAAAATACACAGGGCTTTACAGAGTGTATGAAAATTCCTTTAGGAGGAATATGAACTTGACTGAGGACCATCTGCTTTTGGCACCTTCCACGCAGTAGGTGCTTCAAATGTTTGTATTTGAGGAGAAATTTCAGTGAAGTTTGTAAAACATTAGAAAGGATAAGTGTAAAGTGGTCATGCCAGCTTTCAATGAGAGAGTTTCATTAAAAAAAAAAAAAGATTTTATTTATTTATTTGACAGAGAGAGAGATCACAATCAGGCAGAGAGATAGGAGGTAGCAGGCTCCCTGCTGAGCAGATATCCTAATGCGGGCCTTGATCCCAGGACTCTGAGATCATGACCTGAGCTGAAGGCAGAGGCTTTAACCCACTGAGCCACCCAGGTGCCCCAATAAGAGAGTTTTAACAAGATTCTTGGGTGGATGGCTTAGGTGTGCACCTCTTAGCAGCTCAGAGGCATCTTTGGGGTCTCTGTGTGTTTCATTGTCCCCCCAACAACTGGTCCTTTGATTCTCTGATACCAGTTGGGGGCATCCCACAATTTGCTTTGATTCTGGCACCAACTATGCAGAGGGGCACAGACCCTGTGGTCCTCCAGCACTTCCCCTGGTGCCAGGTGCCAGGTGCAAACCAGGTCCCCCGGCTACCTGCACTTCTGCCTGACCAACTACACATTTGTGGGGTTTCATGATCTTCATGCCCCTCCCCTTCGATAATTTGCTAGAATGACTCATGGAACTCATCAAAGTGCTGTACTTAGGATTATGGTTTTATTTTAAAGGATATACGTCAAGAACAGCCAGATGGAAGAGATGCATAGGACAACGCTGGGAGGGGTGGAGACAGAGCTTCCATGCCCTTTTTGGGGTACCACCTTCCCAGTACATCCATCTGTCCACCAACCTAAAAGCTCCCCTAACCCTATGTTTCAGAGATTAAAAAAAAAAAAAGACTATTTATTTCTGATGGAGAGAGATAGTGAGAGAGGGAGCACAAGTAGGGGGAGCAACAGGCAGAGGGAGGAGCAGGCTTCCCACCCAACAGGGAGCCTGATGTGGGGCTCGATCCCAGCACACTGGGATCATGACCTGAGCCAAAGGCAGCGGCTTAACCAACTGAGCCACCCAGGCGCCCATGTTTCAGAATTTTTAACAGTTTTATTATTTGGGCATGAATGATTAAATCATTGGCCATTGTTGCCATTGTTGGCTGAGCTCAATCCATGGTCGCTCTCCCCTCCCCAGGGGTGGGGCTGTGCAAGGTGGGGTGGGTTCCTTGGGCATCCAGCTCCCATCCTGCAACCTTTGAGGGGGCCTTCCAAAGATTCCCTCAGTGTAAATTCAGGTGTGTTCAGAGGGCTCGTTAGGAATCACAAAAGACTCCATCACTCACAGAATTCCACATTTTTTAGGAGCTCCATGCCAGCAACCCAGGACAAAAACTATATATATATATAAAATATATATATAAAATAACTCAGTGGAATTCTAAAAAATCTTAAACTTTCTTTCTTAGTTTGAGCAATTGGGGATTGGCTTACAGTAGCAGAGATAACCATGACCTTATGTCCTTTGCCAAGTCTTGGAGGAATAGCACAGGGGAAGGGGATTTAGGGTTCTCATTAGAGATTTTAGTTGTTCATTTAACCAAGTGATTAACCAACCAACCAATTCACCAACTTCACAGAGCACTAAGTCCTCAGCTAGGAGCCCAGGGGCCTGGAGGTGGAGGTCAGAGGGGAGACCAGAAGTACAAAGTTGAATTAAGTTTGGTTCCTGCCCTGAAGGAGCCTGCAGTCCATGGTGAAATGCATGGCCTCTTGCCTTCCCAAGCTTTTCCTGGGGACCATCTCTTTCTGCCTTCCTTTATTCCCTGTGGGATTATGTTTCACTGGCAGAACGTGCCTCTGGTGGGAGGGCATCTACTGGACACTAGCAGCCGTTGGGAACTGGGTCTCCAGCTTGGCCGCTTGTTTTCCTCTTGCCCTCTGCATACCCCCCGGGATGACTCCCATACCCTCCCTCACCTATGCTCCACGTTGCCTTAGTCTCTTGATTCCTCCTTGGCAGGAATGAGTCCATTTTTAGGAGTGATGAGTGGATGGAAAAATGTCACCAATCACTCATGACAGATGTCGCCAAAGCTTAATTAAGACCAGACAGTTTCAGCTCAGCGACTGTGGCGATGATGTCGGAAGAATGCTGGACCACAGAGCAAAGATTCAGGGTCTCAAGAAGGATTCTGTTACCTTTCTCTCACCTTTGTGCAAAGAGGTGTGCTCTGCAAGGTGGGGAATGCAAAATGTGTCAGAACATCAAGAACCTTAGGCTGGGGCTTTGGGAGAGATTCTGATGGGCAATCAGCCACGACTGGGCTGAGGAGGGAGGCTGCTGAGGAAGGTGTGGGGTAGGAGAGACCAGGGCTAAGAAGGGGAGAAATAGGGGAAAAGGGTTTGATTGAGTGTTGGTATGGACTATAAATTAGATCCTTCTTGAGCTTCTAAAAGATTGGAATGATTTTTCTGGAAAGACTAGAATGACTTTGAATTATTTTTGGTCTCTAGACCACACTTCCTAAAATGTGCTATCAGATAGACACTGGAGAAATACAATAAAAATAATAACTTCTAGTTTAGACTGAGGCCAGCTACGCTGTGAAAAATATCCTCAAGCTAATCATGCTAATCTTCCGTTCTCATTTGCACTGGAAGTGAAATCCCATCTCCTTACTGTTGCTTCAGGATAGGCCTCTGTCCACCCACCCCTCCCAGGACATCTCAGGCCATTTTATTCACTGTGCTCTGGCCACACTGGCCTTCTTTCAGTTTCTGGGGGACTGCCCATTCAGCTGCTTGCCTGGGCCTTTGCACAGACGGTGCCCGCAGTCAGCAGTGCCTTTGTCCCTGTTCCCACTTCTCTACTGTGCATAATATGTTCTTCCTCATTCTTCAGGTTTTGGGTTTAAATCTCACCACTGAAAAGGCCCCATGACTATGCCCCTCTGATCTAAAATCAGTTACCCTGTTATTATTTCTTACAGTGTAGTGTAATGGGTGGCCCCCAAAAGGTAGGTCCTGGAAATTGTGAATGTGACCTTATTTTGAAAAAGGGTCTTTGAAGATGTAATTATGTTAAGATCTCAAAATGAGATCATTCTGGACTACCTGGGTGGGTCCTAAAACCAAAGTGTCCTTCTAAGAGATAAACAGAGGAGAGTCACATGGGGAGAAGACTTGAGAAGGCCTTGAGGCCATGTGATGATAGAGACCTTTCTTTGCCATAAGTGCCATAAGGCAGGGAACATCTGTGACCACTCCAAGATGAAGCAGCAAGGAATGGTTCTCCCCTAGAGCCTTTGGAGGGGTGGGAGTATGGTCCTGCAGACACTTTGATTTCAGACTTCTGGTCTCCAGAGCCATGAGACAATCAATCTCTGTTGTTCTAAGCCACCCAGGTCAAGGTACTTAACTCACACACACAACAGCCTATTCCTTTCCTTCCTGGTGTTTATGACGGCTTACTTTTTTACATCACAGACTTGGTGATCTGTTTACTCTCTACTCCCAGCTCCCCCTCAACATGGCACGACACTGTCAGATCCAGGTCCTTTCTGTTTCCCACAGTCTCTGCAGTGTCCCGCACAGTATGTGACACACGGCAGATGCTGGAGAGACATTTACTGAATGAATGAAAAGAAGTAGCACACCTCATTTAGAATAGTTGATGAAAGCACCACCTTCTTGGAGAACCTCAGTCCCGTTGAGATTGTAATGTGTGCTTCTCAAGTACTTGATGTCACCTGCAGATGTCCGGTGACAAAAGCCTGCAGCTAAGGGCTGCGAGGGGTAGAACCGTTCCCTCTGAATGTGAGCCCACTGGTACTTTTCCTTGCTAATCCTTTCTTGATGAAAAGGGAGATGGTTAGCTTCCCGAGGTACTTGTCCCAATGGGCCCAGACAGCAGTGTGAGATGGGGGCGGCCTAGCTCTGAGCCTGGGGTTGAAATGCAGGAGGCCTGGGCGGATCACGTCTCAGCAGGGGTCAGCGCCGAAGAAAACACATTCTTTGAAGAGAAGGGTAATTGTTGAAGGCTTTGTCTAATGTGAAGGCAGAGGGGATGGACCATTTGAACTGGGTTAGTATTCATGATAATATACGGTTCAGGACTCAATAAAAGGGTATAATTCTATTGAGGGATTCCACTGAGCTCATAAACCACGGGAGTGTGGCTCGTCAGCAGAATGCTGAGCCTGGGTTACCACGGAGCTTGTCAACAGGGACCACTCTAGGCTGTAGATCACTCCCGAGAAAGGATTTTCAGGGGGCCCCTCTGGAATGCATGACTAGAGAAATCAGGGCCCAAACAATTTAGTTAAATCGTGTGTGTGTCTGTGGTCCCAAAGGATACCGTGGAACAAATGATTTCATTACGTGGTATTTGTTAATGGAATCGATGTACAAAAATTTTTGTCTCTAAAGATGCCGTGAATGAGAAAGTAGGTGTTTCCTGAACTGTGGGTGAAACAGCCTTAACTTTACTCAGAATCATGACAGTAAATATGAAAATGTTATGGTATCAGGGTAATAGGGAGTAGTGGGACCCATGGTCAATAAGAAGGTGAAATCCCAGGCTTCAACCTGGGATTTGCCAAATGAGACATGTCTGAAGGCCTTTGTTTACATGTTTATCTTTCCTGTAGACCAGGAGATCCCAAACTACAGCCTGTGGGTCCAATCTGGCCTGCCACTTGTTTTTGTATATAAAGTTTTATTAGCACACAGCCATACCCATTTGCTTATGTCCCATCTGTGTTTGCTTTTGAGCTCCATGGCAGAGTTCAGCAGTTGTGCAAGAGGACAAATGACCCTCAAAACAGACGAAGTTTGCCAATTCTTGCACTAGACTGTGAGCTTCTAGGGGGCATCTTGGCAGATATTCTAAATGCAGTAATTATTAGTTTATTTTGAGGAGAGATTTTATATTTTCCGAGGCGGGTACAGGGGTTGTTTAACCCGACAGCAATTCCCTCTTCTTTGCTAAAAGGGCAGCCGTGGACTTTGGGAGTGGTGGATGGACTTCTCCCAGCCCCCAGAGGGTGAACTTTGCTTAGTTCAAGCTAACGGTGGTTGTTCCCTCCTCCTGCTAGGTCTGTGGTTAAGACACAGGGTTGTGATGGGATTGTGGCCAATGAGATGTGGGGAAATGCTGCTTTTCCCCATGATGGAAGTCTACTGGAGGTTTCTGAGAAGTTAGGTCTAGGGGATGGGTTCACACTCTTAAAAAGGGGCCCAAGGAGTGCTGTCTTTCCTTCTTTTGCTGTTGGACCTTGTTGAAGGAGGAACATGCTTGCAAAAGCTGTAGCATCTTGGGACCAGCCAAGGCCAAAAGCTGAAGGTGAGGATCTCAGGGTGAAAATAGAACGTGGGATCTCAATGACATAATGAAAACCAAGTTAACCAATCCTGGATCTGTCCTACTGTGTGTGTGTGTGTGTGTGTGTGTGTGTGTATGTGTGTGTTTAAATGTCTTTTTTGCTTATTTGCTTTTTAATTGAGTTGATTTGAAAACTTGTGTGCTAAGTAATTGGAAACATTACACTGTTAGATCTGGATTTCTAACTTTCATGTCTGTTTACTAGGAAGGTCTCCTGTACATTTTATGAAAATGTTGTTTGGATGTTGTTTTATTTTTCATTTAGAACCTTACTCCCTCAGGAATTCATTTCTTTCTATGGTATGAAGTAAGGGTTTTTCCTGTTTCTTCTTGATGGAGAAATACATTTTTTTGAGTGCATAGTAGTGAGTGAATTCCAGTGTACTTATAGAATTTTCATAAAGATGGTATGTTATATTTTACACTGGAAACTGTTATGGCAGGACTGGTTTCTCATAGATACCTTCTTAGAAAACAGCTAACCTAATGGATGTTTTAAAGGGTAATACTGTTATAACTGGAATGTTTGCTGTTTCCTAACAATGAACTTAAAGAACATGAAGATCTTGGCCAGAAGTTATCAATTTTAAGACAGACCATATCATGTAAGGGAAACACCAGCCCTGCTAAGTATATCTAATCTGGCCCATCCCAACGACAGATATTGAGTTATTTCCTGGCCCTGATTAGAAGCGTTGAAAGAAAAAAAAAAAGTGAAAATTTATCAGCATCTTGCACTGATTTGAAGGAAACAATTTGATTTTGGGCTGCAGAAGTTTCCCATATCTGGAGATAATTGGTCCTGGGGAACAACCTTTCAAGTATATTTTTCCATATACATGACCAAATATTAGTATCAAGAATGTAAAAGGAATACCTGCAAATCAACAAGAAAAGAAAATAGAGACATGGGCAAAAGACATTAACTGGTATTTTTCAGAAGAGGGAGCACAAGAAGCTAATACATTTATGAATTCTCATTCATATGGTTAGGATCAGGGAAATTCAGGTCAAGATCTCAATGAGATCCCCCCATCATGCCCATTTAATTGGGAAAAATGTACCATACATTTAACCAAATTTAGTTTATAATTGCAACTGTGCACTAACTCTTAGCACGTGCAAAGCAAAGGTCAAATATTGATTTTTTTTTGGATATAACATTTTTAGGACCATAAGCTGTGTAATTTTTAAAAAATTGTAAGACAGCACTAGTCTCTGAGAGTCATCTTACAACAAGGATCGATGTTGAAAAAATATTTGAGGACATCGAGTTCTGATGTTTAAATCATTCTTTTAAAAAACTTCTTGTTTTGGCGTCATCCCTGTGGACTTTTCCTTTTGAGTTATAACCGGGCTAGCTTTGGCCAGATCCTCCTTTGCCAACAACCCTGCGTTTGGTTTAAGCAGCTCTCCACCATCACTCTTCTGGAATTCATGACTTCTTGCATCTTTGTCAGTGTCGCTTTGCAATCTGTTGACAATGAAATCATGCGGCATTGTAGAGCCTTTGCAGTTTCCCTGGGACACTGACAAAGAATGACTTATGATTGATGAGATTGGGAATGTGGGAGAACACCAGCAGCTGGGGTGGCTTACTGTTGTTTTGGTCTCTCTAGTAATCAGTTTCTCCTTTTTGGGCATAGCACCCTGATTTTCCTGGGGAGATGTACTTTCCTCCAGCTCTCAGTCCACATGTTTTGACTGAGGCTGCTTCCACCTCCAACTCCAGGGCTGGGCGTGTGTGCCCCAGGCTTGACCTGTCTGAGCATGGACATTACCCTGGTCACATTGATTGGTTCAGGGATGGGCATGTGACTGAAACCAGGCCCGTGACATTTCCACTCAGTAGCTTTTGATGGAACCCTTGGAAGAAAGGGTATTCCTTTCCCCTGGACTGCTGGAGCATAAGCCTTGACGTACTGTGACCACTTTGCTGTCACTAGCGGAAAGTGGATCTGAGAATAGAGCCAACAAATGGCAGCATGCTGTCACAGAGGGAGATAGCTTCTTCCTGACATTTTTTGGGAACATGGAGAGGTTTTTGTTTCTATTTTCCCCATGAGTTGTGTGAGTTGGATTTCTTTCACTGGCCCTTAAAAGAGGCTGGTGGATGGGTAGGATGGCAGGACTTAGACCTGAGCACACACTTCTTAGTCTTAGGTCACTGCATTCCCCACCACACTTGGGTGCTTCCCCCAGAGCCGTTGTTCCATGGGCATAGCTTCTGGATCTGTGGTCCAATGAGAGGTGATGTTCTCACACGTGGAAGAAATTGCCATCCCTGCTGATGGAACCCAGCCCGCATCAGGCAACCGGTTATCTGGGAACACATTTGTTCCATGGAAGTGTGGACCTCACTTGACTTGCCCTTGGCCCGCTCGTACAGTAGCTTCAGAATGAAACTGCCTTGTAAAAAGTGACTGGGAGCCAGAGCCAACAGGGAAAAGTGTAGGCCCTTGAAGAGGGTTAGAAGAACCGCTCTGTGGGTCCCGCTTCAGCTCCTGTGTGCTCAGTAAGAAGCAGGAAACACCATGGGGCTTTCTTTCTCTTCTTCCCATCTTACCAGGTTCTATGCCACTAAATGTGGCCAGAAATGGTTGTTGTAGGTTTGGGAGGAAAATAAGCAACTTGATGGGGTGCCTAGTTGGCTTAGTGGTCCTTAGTCGGGATCCTTAGCGAGGATCCTGGTTCAGGTCATGACCCTGGAGTCTTGGGACTAAGCCCTGCAGCTGGACTCCCTGCTGAGCAGGGAGTCTGCTTCTCCTTCTTCCTGTGCCCCCCCATTTGTATGCACTCTCTCTCTCTCTTTCTCTCTCTTTTTCTCTTGCATGCTTGCTCTCACTGTCTCTCAAATAAATAAAACAAATACACAAATACATAAAATTAAAAAAAAATAAGTGATTTGACAAAATGCCAACTGCTTCTGTGATGCGAAGTGCTGAAGGGTAAAGGGTATGACACTAGGGTGTATGTATCAGTCAGGGAAGACTAGGTTTTGTTGCAGTAACAAAAAATTCCTAGATCCCAGTAGCTTTTAACAACAAAGGTTATTTCTTTCTCATGCTACACGTCCACTGTGGGTTGGCAAGGGGACCAGGCTGTTAGAGAGCAGCCACTACCTCCATTATAGCCAGTCACCTTCCAGACACATGAAATGGCATGTGTCACTTCACTTAACTCATGGGCCAGGACTAGGCTCTTCCCAACCATAAGGGGACCAGAAAGTACACTCCTCCTATGAGTTAGAGGAGGAAAACTGGAAATATTTGGTGAACAGCACCTGTGATTTCCACGGTCGGTAAGTTCCAGCCTTGTGTTTGATGGTGGTGGTGGTGGGGGAGAATGAAAAGGGCACTAATCCTGTGGGGGCAGGAAGAACCATATGGGTAGAGGAGGCTGGGGTGGGATGAACAGGCCTCAGGGTCATATGAGTGTGGGATACAGTCTGCTGAACCTGAAGTTACCCCTTTTTTGCTTAAAAATACAGCATTTCACAGCTCACCCTAGACTGAACTGAATTAGAACTTGCATTTTGAGCAAGATCCCCAGGCAGTTTGTATGCACAGAGTTTGAAAAGTCTAACACATACAACAAATGAGAGTATTTTAGGTGGCATGTGGACACATTTTGTCTTGGTAATTATTAAATACCTATTTGTTTTCAGAATACTTGATAGTTAACATGTTTTATTACAGTCTTTCCACATTTTCATCCCAGCCAAACCTCCTCCCACATTCCCTGCCTCCCCCCCAACTCTCTGTCTGCTTGCAGAGTCACCTGAGACCAGACTATAAAAGTCACGGGTAGGAGGTAACAGGACGGAGACATACCTGGGATCTGCTCATGGAAAGGGAAATGGCCGTTCAAGTTCAAACTATCTGGCTGGGAGGGGGGAGTTATCCGGAAGTATCAGGCCTAATAAATATTAGGATCCTGAATCATTCAGCTAGTTTCCTCATTTCCCCAGGCACTGTGTATGCATCTGTGTGTACAGCCTCAGAATTCTCCCCATTAGAGGTTATCAGACTAAAATAGAAAATCTCAAATGAGAACAATGATGTTCAAAGAGTTCTCTGCTTATTGTTCATTTTAAGCTGATCCGTTAGAGACAGTGTCTTTCTGAGTCCTTAATATGGTAGGTGTTGGTGATTTTATAAGGTGATGCTTTTTTTTTATTAGCTTTCTTGTGGTAGTGGCCCCCTCCCAATATCCATGTCCTAATACCCCAAGTGTGACTCTATTGCATTACATGGCAAAAATGACTGCCAGTGTGATCGAGATTCTTTTTTTTTTTTTTAAAAGATTTTATTTGACAGATAGAGATTACAAGCAGGCAGAGAGGCAGGCAGAGAGAGAGAGGAGGAAGCAGGCTCCCCGCTGAGCAGAGAGCCCGATGTGGGGCTCGATCCCAGAATCCTGGGATCATGACCTGAGCCGAAGGCAGCGGCTTTAACCCACTGAGCCACCCAGGCGCCCCGAGATTCTTGAGATGGGAAGATTATCCTGGATTACCAGACGAACCCAGGATAAACACAAGAGTCTTCTAAGAGGGAGGCACGGGTCAAAGACAGAGAGGAGATGTGACAGTGGGAACAGATGTTGCTTTAAAGGGCTTTAAAGGTAGAAGAAGAGGCCACTTACAGAGAGTTGTGGGAAGCCTCTAGAAGCTGAAAAAGACAAAGAAGCAGATTTTCCCCTAGAGCCTCGAGGAGAAACAGACTTGATGACACCTTGATTTTAGCCACATAAGACACATTTTGGACTTCTGACTTCCAGAATTTTTGGATAAGAAGATTGTATTGTGTTAAGCCACTAAGTCTATGGTGCTTTGTTCTAGCAGCAAGAGGAAGCCAGTCTCCCTCAACCCCCACTCCCCACTACAGAGGCAGACTCCAGCAGCCCATGGGAACAACCTCAGGGCCACCTTCTCAATTAAGACCCCCAGATGGCCATTATCCCATGAGCTGGGCTCCCGCCACCACCCCCACCAAATAACCTGCAAGGTCAGGTGCTCCTCCCAAGGAAAACTCACTTGAGTGCATTTGCCTACTTTAATCCTGTGGATGCCCATCTGGGTGATGGACAAGCCGGGCCAAAAGATACCTCCTTTCCAAAGATCCTGTTAGCAAAAAAACCAAAAAAAACAAAAAACAAAAAGAACAAAAAACAAAACAAAAAAACCCCTTTTAAATCACTCCCACAGTAATGTCCAAGCATGACAAGCTGGCTCTGGAGGAGGTGGGGCTGGGGGGAGGGTTCCATCTTCCTGCCCCCAATCTAAGTAGGATTTTGTGCATTTAGGGAGAAGAATGCATGGTGGCTTCCTCAGAATTCCCCCAATTCTCCTCGTCCCATTTTGCACTTTATTTTTAAATTTTGACAATGTTTTTTTTTGTGTGTGTTTTCCCATGGACCAGAGGCTGAAGGTCATTTATTTCCTGCTTTCCAACAATAGTATTAGACTCATATGAAATTAACTCACACATCCTACTTTTGTTTCTTGAAGTCGACCAAGCAAAATGGTGTGCTGGGGCTTTTTCCACACAGAGATCCAAGTTTGTTTTCCCACTGCGTCCCTCTCAGCTGTGTGACTTTGAGGCAGTCACCATACTGCTCAGAGTCTTGTTTCCTCCTCTATAAAACAGGAATGACAATTCCAAATTCTAAGGGTTGCTGTGAGGATTAAGTAAGTTAAGGACGTGATGTAGAGAAAGCAGGCACAGCTGTGTTCAGCTGATGCTGCTCAGGAATTAAGAACTCTGATGGCACTTTGCTCCTGAATTACACGTGAGCTCATCTTACAGTTTTGACTTAAGAGGTAGGGCATTTCATAAGATTTCCCCCTGGATTCCCAGGCATGCTGGTATCTTACCGTGCTCCCCCTCCCACTCCACTGTCCTTGTGTCCCACAGTAGGCATTGTCACCTGAGTACCTAGCATTTACTCCTCCTTTCTCCACTGCCACAGAACTGCTTTTCTGGTTTCCACTTCTCCCTGGAGGAAAATCTGAGCTCCCCCCACCTCAAGGACTTGGTTGACCTAGGATGGTTCCCAATAATTGGTTTAGGGATTTGGATTTGAGTCAGTGATCATGTGGCATGGCCCTAGCAAGAGTGATTGGGTCAGCATGGGTATGTAGCCAAAGCTGGAATCAGCTAAGTCATGATCTCTGTCTCCCCTGATATATAACAAGTGCGTAAATTCATTTGCTGTAGGCAGCCATGAAGGAAGCCAGCTTGGGCTGCAGTCAACATGTGGAGGAGGTCTAAGCTCAGAGACCCACAGAGAAGTTCAGATAGAGCCCTGATCATACCATACCTGAGGCCTATACCATCTGTCGACTCCCTGTTTCAAGAGATAGTGTGTCTTCTGACTGTTCAAATCAGTTTGCCTCAGGATCAACCCTCCATGGAAGAATTTTCTCCTCTACGTTAAGTGGGCAGTTGCCATACAAAAGCACTATCCTTCACATTGTTCCAGATCTAAGGGGTTCCCTTTAAGGGGTCAGGATGGGGCTGAAAACTGCAAGCCTAGGTGAATTTAACAAAAAGATCCAGACGAGGGATTGTGCTTTCTCCTCACCGAGGTAAGAAATCCACTGAAGATGGGATGATGACAGATCCTCAGAGAGCTTCAGTGGGAAATGAAGTGAGACACTAATTTACCCCTTTTTACTTCTCTGAGAAGCAGCATGGCTTGGTGGGAAGAGTCATTCAGAACCTCGACTCTGATTTGGGTCTGGATCCTGACTCCCCCCATTCCCTAGCTGTGTACATTTGGACAAGTCACCCATTTTCTCTGATTTACCATTTATCGAATGTCTTTGAATGTATTCTGTCTGTTGTTCTGGGTGCTTTCTGTGGATTAGCTTACTTTATCTTCCTGCCCCCGGAGTGGGGATGTTTAACCGGTAGGGAGATGGGCTCAGATAAATGAATAACTCACCCAGAATCACAGAGCGGCAAGCCGCGATGCTGGGATTTGAATCCAGACAGTGGGACACCAGAGACACATGGTCTGACCCAACCACCACACCGTACTCCCACCAAGCTTTGGAGAAGTAGGAGTGACTGGTCACATCTAGGCAGGAGTGCTGAGGTCAAGTGACAGGGAAGCTCTAATACTCAAAGCTCCAATAGTCTTTTAATTTATTATTATTTTAAAAAATTTTATTTATTTATCTGAGAGAGTGAATGAGCACGAGTAGGGGGGGGGACAGAAGGACAAGTAGACTCCCCACTGAATGGGGAACTGTATGCAGGGCTTGAACTCAGGACCCTGAGATCACAACCTGAGCTGAAGTAAGACGCTTAACTGACTGAGCCACCCAGGTGCTCCTCCATCCTTTTATTTTTAACTTCCTTCTATAGACATCCCCCAAACTAGGAAGATTTGCTTTCAGCTTTCCAATTTACAGCATGGCACGGGTGATCATGACCTTCCAAGTCAGGCATGACAAGGACACAGAAAGCCGAGCTCCCCTGCAGTGACACTTCCCTAGTTCCAGTACACCCTTAAGTAAGACCTGTATACACCCAGCAACAGAGGCTTCCCCCTGAGAGGCCCCCAGTGAGGCCAAGAGATCAAGCTCTCTCTTTAGAGACTCTAGGTTCCCATGCCTCTCATGTGCCTGGTGTATCCCAAGCACCATTCTGCCCTCTGGCTCCCGAGCCAACCACCGCCCGCCAGCCCACCCTGCAGACCGGCGAAGTGAGTCCCACACCTGCCAGGAAAGCCCTAGCCGGATCAGCATCTCTAGCTGGAAAATAAGACCTAGAGATGCTGGGCTCAGCCTCACCAGATGCCAGCCGATCATTTCCCTCTAAAAAGTGAGAGGGGTCACAGAGGTCTGCCCTCCTCACACCGTGTCAGGGGGACTGTATGTGTGAGAACACTTTGTAGACTAGAAAGTATTCGGTAAATATGAGGGCTGCATGACTAGTAGTAATGTGGCCATCTCAAATTCCTTCTCATCTTCCTACATCTTGAAAAAGAGTGATGGAAGGCCTCTGGATCTGCATGAGACAACAGATCACAATGGTTTAGGTACAGGCCCTGGGGTCCCATCGAGTTAGGCCTTTGGCACTTCCCAGCTGAGTGATGTTGGGGCACCGATGAGGCTCAGGTGCTCAGCTTCCTTGTGTGCAAAAGAGAGTGGGGATGCCCGTGTTGTGCTTGCAATGCTCCATTTGGACTTAAAAGTGCTCTTTGAACCTCTGTTTTGCCCGAGTGGTCACCAATCACTACCCCTTGCTTTAGAAGCAACACCATGATTTTCCTCTGGGGTACATCTCTCCTGCATGCAGTCTTAGTGGGGTTGCCCCTCAGAGCACCCTGACGGTGCATCCCAAAGCCTGTTGCACCTGTGTGATGAGAAGACAGGAAATGTAGGAGCCGAAGAGGCTGTGCTTTGATCCTGCTGCTGACAGCCCTGGAGCTGACCTCGTTGCCACTGGGAGGCCTGCTTCATCTGCTCTTCCTCTTGTCCTGGGAGCTCCCCTGGAGTCTGCCAGTAGCCCCCACTGTAGCTTGTTGGCCAGAGTGGATCTCTGTTGCTGACCCCGTGAGCAGGCTACCTGTGTGAAGGTTCACGTGGGAGCTTAGCAGCTACACTGCTCGCACGTAACAAGTGGTAGCTCTACATTCAGCCGGCTGTGTCACACGCTCAGGGGACCCTGTGGCCTGTTCATTCCACCCCAGCACCCCCCACCCTCACCTTTCTTTCCTCCTTCATATGTGTGCTGCCGTTTTTATTCCCTTCTGCATGTCATCCATGCCCCCTGAAAGATAGGGCCCAAGGCCCAGATCTTGCCTACTACAGGCATCATGAGTGCTGCTTACAGATGTTTTTAGTTCTCCACCTTCTAACACATGGTACGATTGCACTTTCTGGTCTCCTTATGGTTGGATGGGACCCAGTGCTGGCAAATGAGTTGTGATTGGAAGTGACGTGTATCACTCAGCTGCTAGGATGTGACCCCCCCCCCCCCCCCACACTGAGTTTTAATGCTCTCTGGGATGCTGACCAACTATGTATGAGACAGGGGCTGGGCACCCTTGCCAACCTATAGTGGATATAGAACGTGAGAAAGAAATCAACCTTTTTGTGGTTCAAAGCCCCTGGGATTTAGGGATTCTCTGTTACTGCAGCAGAACCTAGCCTAACTCACCTAATACATGTGCCCACTGTTCCTTTCAGCACTTTGCGTGTGGGGAGCACTTGATAAGTGTTTGTCAAATTGTTTATTTTCCTCCTTAAATCTATAACCACCATATCGGCATTGTTTTTTTTTTTTTTAGATTTTATTTATTTTTGGAGAGAGAGCATGAGCATGAGCAGGGGGGAAGGTGGGGCACAGAGTGGGAGGAAGAAGGAGAGAAGCAGACTTGCTTGAACACAGAGCCCAACATGGGGCTCGATCTCATGACCCTGACATTATTATGACCTGAGCTAAAATCGAGAGTCAGGCACGTAACTGACTGAGCCAATCAGGTGCCCCCATATTGGCATTCTTCTATCATTTTGGCCGTGTTCAGTAGCATTGAATTTGATAAAACAGGAAGAAGATAAAGAAGGCCCAATCCTATTTCCTTGCTTCTTTGAGATGTACATCACACTTCAGGAATCACTCACTGCAGTGGGGTCCCAAAGACGATGGGGTTCTCCGGTGTAGACATTCATCCCACTGTTCTATTGGGGATGTACTTAGCCAACATGTACTGACCTAGAACTCTGCATTGGGTGATGTACTAAGTGTAGGCAGGTAGGAAAAGATGTGAGTGGGAAAACCATCAATCTCAGCTCAGCACGCCTCTGGGCATAATCCACATGGCTCAGAAGTAGAGAGGTAGGAATGATTAACCCCAGTTTTGGAGATTCAGGTGACATTTGAGTTGAGTCCTTAAAGAGAGCAGGACTTACCTGGGCCAAAAATGGTTTTGGAATGTAGTGATCCAGAGGGGTATGTGCCCCTGGATATTTATAGCAGCAATGTC